>NC_090437.1:493770948-494387205 GCF_031143425.1 Pleurodeles waltl | reverse complement strand
GGTAATGCATTGGTTCCTTGCTGCCAAAGGGGGGTGGGGTGGGGGTGATGCATCGTTTGCAGCACAAAGCATCAGCTTCTTACTGTGGTGAGATGTTGATGAAGAAAATGACACCCTGGGATAATGTGTTGATGATGGGTTTAAAGTGGGTGCACTTGCCAGGTGGAAATGGTAGTTTAAAACAGCACACACAGGCAAATGAGTTGAAAGTGGGAGTATTTGCCAGGTGGAAATGGCAGTTTAAACAGCACACACAGGCCCTGCAATGGCAGCCCTGACACGTGTTTGCAGGGCTACTCATGTGGATGGCACATCAGTGCTGCAGGCCCACTAGTAGCATTTCATTTACAGGCCCTGGGCACACCTGGTGCACTACACTAGGGACTTACTAGTAAATCAGATATGCCAGTCCTAGAGAAACCAATCACCAATACATTTTAGACAGAGAGCATATGCACTTTAACTCTGGTTAGCAGTAGTAATGTACCCAGAGTCCAAAAGCTAATAACAACAGGTTAAACAAATAGGAAGAAGTAGGCAAAGAGTTGGGGATAACCCTGCAAAAAGGGCCAGGTCCAACAGGCGCTGTTTGTGTAATTAAGGGAAGCAGAGCAATTGTTGTTTATTACTTCATTATACATACAAACAACCAATACCAGTCACCCAAGCCATTGGTATAACTCTGGGGACCTCGGGCAGTGTCAATTGTAACACTTATAGCAGTTTGATGGTTAGTAGTTGTGTAGGTACTGTTCTTGGCAGCACTGGCTGCGGCAATGGATGCTGCAAGCTGTGGTGTTCTTGTGACGAGGGCCCTGGCACCTATGCTTTTACAAAGTAAGCACTGCCAGGAATACATACATTTGTAATTATTTTTACATCTGGCAAATAACCAAAGTGTACACTTTCACATGATGCAAAAGGGCAAATTGCTTCAAAGTTCTTTTCCTCGACATCCCCATAAACTGTCATAACTGGAAGAACTCCCCCCCCCCCCTCACCCCCCACCTCCCCCGAACAACAAGCATGTACTTCTGCAATCTATGAGCATCATTGCAGCTGTAAACTAGTTGCAAAGTGTTAGTGGCACCCACAAACTTGTAAGTCTGTAGGTGCTCATCACCCTTTGCCCACAAACTTGTCTTTAATAGTAGATTTGCTCACACAAAAATTCCAACAAATTTTTAGCTATCTGGCAGATTTTTTTTGGGAGCAAATGTTAGTCATTCCAGATTATAATCATCAGCCCTGGGATTTTGCACTAGCAAATGCTCTTTTTTTTGCAATGTTAACTTGGGCATATAAAATGTTTTGAAAGTGGGGTCTCATGAAAATAGCTGGAAATGGGCTCACTGGGTATTCCGGGTCAATCAATCGGCTGATTTATTAATTGATCATTATTTATAAAATGACAAAACCTGATAAGGGGTAGCGAAGCTCTGCCAGAGTGGTGGTCTTCTAACATTGCTTGTATGCATTTTGTGTTATTTTTATGATGTTCTCATAAAGATACCACTGCTGCTACAGAGAATATTTATTCATATATATATATATATATATATATACATATATACACATCATTGAAACCCATGTGAAGAGTTAAAAAGATTACATTGTTATATGATAGTAATTGAAACTTTTACTTTATTTACTTTATTAGAGCATCGGACTTTTCTAGTGTGCTGTTTCTAGTAATTTATTGAAAGTAAACTCTCTTTTTTAGCAAGCACAATTATGTTTGTTTCCCTAAGGTATTCACAAACAGTTCTTTTCACAGTGCCTAAAAATCGTACGAAATGTTTTAGGAGTTTGGCAAACGCATTCACACAACAAAATAAACCCCTAACCTCAGGCCAAGCCCTTGAGTATCTTGCTTAGTCCAGGGTCGAAATAGGACAGAAAATGGGTGTGGGCAACAAAATAAAAGTGTCCCCCGTTAGAGAATTAGCTAAAAATTGACAATTTGCAAATCGGGACAGCTTTGAACTTGTAAAGACAAGTTGAACTTGTGTTTTGCAAGGTATGGGAGACTGCATGCATTTGTGATTACTGCAGAGTATGTTTGTGCTCATATTAGAGAAATCAACGAAACCAGCCTAGCAGACCATAAAATAGGCCCACAATTAGACAAAAAAACAGACTACACACTGATTTGTCAGAAACCAGACCTTTTGGCACAGTCTGGTTGCCCCAAAAACTGGTTTGACCCTGGCTAGGTCCCAAGTTAGAGCGAAACAGGAAGCATCGACTTATTAGGTTCATCGCGGAAGGTCAGTCTGCTCCATTTTAGCCTTTCTGAAGGTCAGTGGCTGGGACTGCTGTTGTTACCTAAAAGGCAGCGTGAAACCTATCACCTTAAAAGATTAAATTTCATGGACAAACTTATTACAAGTGTTTCAGCTCTAACCCAAGAACAGCTTGACTGTGAATTATCAACTGGGCATATGTTTGAGCTTTCAACTTAATTTATAATAACAATTCAAGAATTAATGTGAAATATATATTTAAATATGAAAGTGCCAAATCGGATGCATAAGGGAGTGTGTGTATTTGTGGGTGGCATGACAGTGATAATAAATGTGGTCCAGTATTGAAAACACATATACTAATAATACACTAATAACACTGCATTCACACACCAGGGAAAATGCCACAGTACAGCTAACTAGAACCAAGGATAGTGAAATTATGCACAATCGAGGACCACATTATTTGGGGGAAAAGACCAAGGACCTGATTTAGATATTTGCGGTCAAGTTACTCCTTCACAGCTATCCTGCTCGCCGAAATCTAAATCCCATTATATCCTATGGGATTTAGATTTCAACAGACAGGATATCCATCACCGTTGCGATGGAGTAACATATCCGCCAATATCTAAATCAGGCCTTACATTGTGTAACAAGGAAAGGGAAATGATCTGACAAATTATGCAAATAAATTCAATTATGTGGATTTTCGATGGAGCTATAGTGGCACTTAAGCATGTATTAATACAAAAGAGTTAACAATGTTACAAATGCTCAGTTTTTTTAAAGTAAGCAACTATACCCTTTCCACATATTCTACTCAAAACGCTAAGTACCAAAAATTTTGGATTTTGTATTGTAAGGAAGCATAATAAGTTTTACCTATGCTTCCCAGGGTGAAATAAATGGTGTAAAACATACACTGGTGCACCAAGTTGAAAACAAACCTACATGAATGCACTTCTTGATATAAGTGTGTACTTCCCGTATTTGGGACATTCCAGTTATATTCTAAAATGTGTCTTAATGTTTCGGTTACCTTGCAGTCATCCTTTAAAGCCTCTGGATGTAATCTTTTCTATAAGGAATCCGCATTACAAAACAGCACTGCACACTTTACAATTATTATTGATATCTTTTTCTAGGAATCACGACATCTACCTTAAGAGGAGAAGCAACACATTTCTGATTCTTCTGAAGTGTGAGTGCCCTTCTTAAACGACTGCTGCTTTGAGAACAGCTTCTATGATGTAAACATGATTTTCTTTCCATGAAAAACAATCCTGCGTGGTTTTCAATGATTTACCTCTGCTCAGTGCTTGGTGTGTTTTTCCCTTCTGCAGACAAAAGGCCATCTTTAAGGCATGTGTTTAAATGCCTGGATGCAAATTCAACAGCTGCGCTGACCTTGGTGTGATACTCCCTATGGGCTAAAGTATTAATAACTTTTCATGTGTTTCAGCTAGAAAATAACATTTTTTTAAATGTGCAAATTATGCAGCAGATGATGGATTGTGTGGCAAAAGCGGTAAATTCATATTTACACAGAAATGGTTACAGTCGCAGAATTGCATTCTCCAGCAGTACCAACTTAGACCAACTTTAAATTACTTTACAGAGGAAAACAAATTTCCCCACATGTACAAGGCCTATGAGAGTGCACCTCATTGCACCTTATGTTCTCGTTAAAGATAAAAACCTTTGGCTGTAACTCTTATACATGAAAAACAGCATGGATTATATCATACATGTAGATCCACTTGGAGTAATATGCTATTTATCACACGTGTTATGCAAAGGGAGAGAAGAGGCATCATGACCCATTCAAGAGTTTACCACTCTCTGAGCTATAGCCCTTTGCCACAGTCACCAATGGTCATAAAGAGCACAATACCCTAGACACATCTGGATTTACACTTTTTAAAAATATGTGTGTGTGCGCGTGTGTGTATAGATGTAGGTAACATATATCTGTGTGTAAATCTGTCTGTGTGTGGGGGGTGCATCATGTGTGCATGCATGTGTGTTTTATCGTCTGCAAAATATTATTCCCGAGACAGATTTTTCTCTTCCTTTGTAAATGATCACTAGAGATCTGTAAATTGATCACTAGAGATCTGGCCTTCGCTTCTTACCCGCAGCCTGGGCTGATGAGGCGGTAGTTATTCAAAGCATGCACGCGGGCCTTAATCCGCCGAGATCGCTGCCTGAGTAATCAGCAAACTCCTTTTTTTCATAATGTATTCAAATTTTACCCAAGGTTCCCACTCTCAGCATCACTTAATGAGCGCGGTAAGCCTGACAGAGCATATATGCTTCATAAGGAGACTTTCAGGGTGGGAAAGGCAGTTCGGTGAAAGAAAGCCACTGCGATTCCTCATAACTCATTCATTCCTGTTGCCTGGCATTTGAAGAAAAAAAAGAGATAGGCTGAAGCCTAGTAGCTGGAAAATTGGTGGTTATTTTAGGACCTGTGCTACATTATCTCACTTCTCTCTCTCTCTGCACCTGTAACAAACAGCTTTCTCTATAATGGCCTTTACATTATGTTGCATTGTATTAGCAGAGAAGTGGGATAATCACAGCCTTCATTAAATCTGTGTAGAAAAAAACTGATTCTGATTGAGAACCCTCTGTTTCTTTTTTCCCATGAGCGCAGCTAAATGAACCCCTCCCCACCCCCACCCGATAGGGAAAGTGACCTTCCTCACTGCCCCAAATCATAAATTGGAATCAGAAGGCTGATTGACTTGGAAATGATTGGCAAGAGAGTAATTACCCACGCTCCCTCGCAGGGGTCTCGCGTGCTCTCAAAGCCCCCCCCTCCCAGTCCTCCCCCCACAACCTTCATGGGCCTTGGAGTCTAGATAATGAATAACGGCGTGCTGGGACATTGTGCAGTGTGGAAGAACGCCTTCTCAGATGCAGGTGGTAGAGGCTATTAAGGCTGGGGGTCTCAGTGTCACAGGGGATGACAAAGGAGATCAGGCGTCGTTGAAATGAACTTTGGATCCAATCACTACCGGGGTCACCGGGAACAGCAGAACGGACTTCCAAGCCATGATGAACTACAAGGCCCGCCTGCGGACTAGCAGAATTTAAGCGTCTGTCATATGTCCTCCCTCGGTGAGCCTGAAGAGTGAGCCCTTGATGTTTCTCACTAATTTGTAGCATTCTTTTTAAAAATCATATGTTAAGATTGCTGGCTTTCATAAGAAATAAAATCATAGGAAAACACGTAGTGCTTTAGCCTACCCATGAGAGTGACCACCATTTTAACAATTGTCATGAGGTGCAGATGTCGTTCCACGGTTGTACCCAACGCTGTGTAATCCACATAATCAGAAAATATTGAAAGAGTGCACTCCTTTATCACATACTACGGGGGCTGGGTTGTTGTTGTTTTTTTTAAACAACTTTCATGCTGTAGTAAATTAAATCGACACTGCTAGAGAAAGGTATTCGACGATCAGTTCCAATGTCATTATGGCTATAGGGTTGCACGTGGATGTTCTGACCTAACAACATACCCCCATTATCATGCTAATAAGTGTTGGCCCCGCATTACAAGCCAGCTGAAGCTGTCATTTCCAAGCATTGTTTTATATCCACTTGAATGCTAGGACTAAACCGAAAGAATACTCTCGCACATTCTCCAGAGAAACGGTTGCACGAGTTCTAAATTGTTAGTATAAAAATAATTATTACTTGTTCCTCTCAATGTAACAAAACAGACGAAAATCATTCTTCCTACCTCTAGTGGGCGAAGCTTAAACGCAGTGGCAGCTGGTGCCCCAGATATTTTATGGGGTAAAAACAAGCAATACCAGTAGCTTTACTAGGCCCCACATTAAGCCTAAATCACATCCAGAAGCAAGGCCCAAAACACAACTTCCCATACATCGATTTTCTTTACATAACAAAACTACAATATAACTTAAATAACGC
Source organism: Pleurodeles waltl (assembly GCF_031143425.1). Classification (NCBI taxonomy): domain Eukaryota; kingdom Metazoa; phylum Chordata; class Amphibia; order Caudata; family Salamandridae; genus Pleurodeles; species Pleurodeles waltl. The sequence goes on along the minus strand of NC_090437.1, from coordinate 494,381,008 downwards.
ATAAATTAAAGTGTACATTTTACTCTCTTCCACAGCACTAGCGGACTGTCTGTCTTTGGGTAACTCAGCCTCTTCAGAAGTCTCTTCAGAAGTCCCTTCTGGTAAATCCTTTCTCTGTCAGTACCTCTTGCATCAGTCTCTTTACCCACAGACCCTAAATCGCCAACTCTTACTCAACCATTGCTTTCAAGTTTTTCAGGTTCAAGCACAAGTTACCCATTCAGGCTAAGTTTCTGCTTTGTATTCTGGGATTTGCTATCCCAATTTACAAAGGGATAAAATACCTACACCTATCAGAGTGTGCGACAAAGAAACCCAGTAATGGATGTGTTCCAGAGCACGGACCAGGAAAAAGTGACTGCTGTGCTTAGAACTGCTGCCACCATGTGACTGGTTTATTAACCAGACAAATCAAATAATATTAAAAAAAGGAATAAATAGTGAAGAGCTGCAGGTTAAAGGATAAAGATAAAACAAAAGAGAAAGTGAGCTGAGAGCTGCGGATGGAACAAAGTGCCTGAATTAAAAGTCTAAATATAACGTTTGCCTCAGCGAAATCACCACGGCTCGCTTGAAGCAGAAGGGGGGGGGTTAAATTAAATATAATAAAAAAAAAAACACTTGCCCACCGCATGCCGCTCCTCTCCTCTCCTCCGTCGTTGCAGGCAGGCACAGGCTCCCAGCCTGCTCTGCACCAATCCTGACGCTGCTTAGAGCAGCCTTAGGATTGGCTGGGAGTGCCCAACTGGGAGCCTGTGCCAGCTCCCTCCAGCCCAGCAACTTTGTTGTTTTGGCAGATAGGAGGTTGCAGGTGGGCATTCCTTAACAGGCCCGTGTGAGACAAGTAGTACACAAATACCTTGACTTCCCTTACTTACCAAATATAGATGTGGTCTTTGAATACCTCTGGGGAAACCTGGAGCACAAAGGGGACAGAGACTGTCCTAAAATTCCCACTGGTGTTCTCTATCCCTCCTTCCTTTCACAGGAGCCGGGTCCACTTCAAAGTACTTTCAGGAATGTTCTAGCTGTTACCTACATGTCTCAAGCCCCCTTTCTGTGAAACTCTTACAGATGAGAACCAAACTGAATTCCTTTGTTCCTGCAGTCAAACAAAGGCCACACCCTACACCCTCACCCTTCCACACAACCTCAGTGCAAACATGCATGAACCTTCCATTCCTCGCAGGGATAGAACAGAAAACGTGGATTAAATGAACTGGCAGAAACCTTTTTAGCAGGAATGCCTGGGAGGACACTCTCTTCATGTAGGCAACAGGATAATGGCCCACTATGGCATCAATAATGAACTGCTGCAACCTGGTGAGAGGACAGTACTCATTCTCAACAAAGTAGGGTTGCACGTGGTGGGCTCCTACAGGCTACAGAGCCACACTCTATGAATCATTCCGGCCCCCGCCCAGCTTTCATAGACTATGTCATAGACATTTCTACCCCCCAGACCCTGGCGTCAGTCGACTACCTCCTCTTCGACGACCTGAACTTCCACCTCGAGGACCACACAGACCCAAACACCACTGCTCTACTCGACAACCTTGCCACCCTCGGCCTCAGACAGCTGGTCTCCACACCCACACACATCGCAGGACACACACTGGACCTCATCTTCACCTCAAGCGACCGGATCACCATCGAGACCCTCTCCACCCCAGACTGGACCAACCACCGCTGTATACACTTCACAATCACCACACCCAGCAGAGCACCCGCACCTTCTGGACCCCCCACAGGAAATGGAACGAAATCACCAACATGCAACTCACCTCTCTGATGACGCCAACACAGCAGCACACAATCTCAATGCATGGATCACCGAATGTGCTGACACTCTAGCCCCTCTCCGGCTGACATCGGCCAAACGTGTACCTAAAAAGGTCAGCTGGTTCACCACTGAACTTCAAGAATCAAAGCATACCCGCAGACGTTTAGAGAAAAAATGGAGGAACAGCCAATCCAGTGAAGACCTCACCTCATTCAGAGCTGCAACCTCCACCCACCGGCGAAAAATCAAGGACGCAAGGAAGGATGCACTCCGGAAGCACATCAGCTCCTCCGCACACAACTCAAAGGAATGCTTCTCAGTCAACAACGAGTGCACAGATCCCTCTTCCGAAGCCACCAGCATTCCCCCATCAAAGGAACTCTGTGACAAACTCACCTCCTTTTTCCACCACAAGATCCAGGACATCTACAACAGCTTCCTGTCACCCGGAACCTGCAACCGACCATCCATGACTGGTCCATGCTCACCAGAGAGGAAACAGTCAACATCATGAACAGCACCCACTCCAGAGACCCCTCGTACCCCTGCCTGCACCGCATATACATCAGAGCCAGGGCATCCATCGCTCCTGAGCTTCGTAACACAATCAACTGCTCCATCAGCATGAGCACCTTCCCTGAGGACTGGAAATACGCTGAAGTGCGCCCTCTCCTGAAGAAACCTTCAGCCGACCCATCAGAACTACAGAATTTCGATCCCATCTTGTTGCTACCTTACCCCGCTAGAGCACAAATATGGAGTTTCATCGAGGCCAACAACTCCCTGTACAGCTCCCAGTCCGGCTTCCGTAGCAATCACAGCACAGAGACAGCACTCCTGGAAGCCATCAACGACATCCGATTACTTCTAGACTGTGGCCACACCGCAGCACTAATACTCTTCAACCTCTCCTCAGCTTTTGACACAGGTCTCCCACAGTACTCTGTGCAACAGAATCCATGACATAGGAATATGCGGAACAGCCCTGGTATGGATCCTCTCTCTCCTCTCCGGGAGGACACAGAGAGTCAAACTCCCGCCCTACACCTCCAGACCCACTGGAGTCAACTTGGGAGTCCCCCAAGGATCCTCACTGAGTCCCACACTGTTCAATGTACATGGCCCCAAGCTCGACTACGGCAACCCCCTCTATGCCGGCACCTCAACTAGGAACATCAAAATCTCATCCAGAATGCCACTTCCAGACTACTTCTGGACCTCCCTCACCGAAACATATCTCTCAAGACCTGAGGACCCTCCACTGGCTACCGGTCGAGAAGCGAATCACCTTCAAGCTTCTTACCCACGTGTACAAGGCCATACACAACGCAGGACCAGCCTACCTCAACCACCATGCCTCCTTCCACACCCCAGCAGATCCCTGTGCTCCACCCAGATGGCCCTGGCCACCATCCCTCGCATCTGCAAAACCAACGTCAGAGGTCGATCTTTCACCTACACTTCAGCAAGGAGCTTGAACAACCTCCCCCTGCACCTCAGAAAAAGCCCGTCACTTACCATCTCCAGGAAGAACCTGAAAACATGGCTCTACGGATGAGGCCCCACCCCTCCCCCCCAGCGCCTTGAGACCCTCACAGGTGAGTAGCTGCGCTTTACAAATACTGATCGATTGATTGATGAAACAACACAACTTAATCCACACTAATAAATGACAGTAAGCTGCCTTGACCTCCCAGGACCAATGATATAGTGAGCATGTTACTACTAACATCACTAATAGAGTAGTAGGGCTAACATCAATCTATATAGTATAAGTTAGTTAAGGAGATTTTTGTATTAGGTGACTTTGTAACATTAACATTAACAGTGCCAAGAAAAGTGTGATTGGGGTCCTCCCTTCACTCCTCTTTAGCATCTGTAAGCACCTAAAGACAGATGCTAGAACAATACAATCTTCATAGATCTAAGCAAATGATGTGACAATTTACCTAGAATTGGAGAATCAACCAGAGAGTAAGAAAACTTCACCAAATGAGTTGACTACATATGTCAGTTCCACTTGTCAAGAAATTGTCAAGGCCTCGCATTTCCCAGTGGACGTATATCTTTTATTTGCAGTACATAATAGTGCTGTGGTCACTGCAGTAATATGGAGCAAATGCCACAGAAACAGGCCAGAAGGATGCGTTTTAGACTGCACAAATGATACTGTGTGATGCTGGTACGCAGCTAGTACACAGCTAATGCCCATTGGAGGCCATGTTAGCATTCAAAACATGCTGCTTCATGTACAAGGCCGACTGGAGAAAGGCTCCTGTATAAATGCAAATATTCACTCAAACATCCTGGCACACCACATGTATGTGCATGAGGATTTTTGACCTTGTGCAAAGATATTCAAATACGTTTATGTGTCAGGTTAAAGTTAAAGTGTTTGGCAGAGTGGTATAAATACACAATAAACTATTCTGAGGGTGATCTTATTTGATGCATTTTGGGCGTATTTTTTAAGTTTGCTCCTGGTAACCACCAGGTCCGGTGCAATAGTATTAGCATTTCCTAAATGGCCATTTTGCGACTAGATGAAATTAGGAAATGCTATGTATATGCAGTTACCAAATCGCAAATAGGAATTCTCTCTTTGCGGTTTCCTATTTTGCAACTTGCAAAATGCAATTTCTATTAGGCAAAAATCGCATTTTGTAACGCTGCCTGTGCCTTTCATAATACCGAAAGTCATTTTTGCATTTCTTAACAGCCCAAAGTAGCGATTGGAACTGTTAAGAAGTGTTCAAGCAGCCTTAACCTGATTAAATGGGTTAATTATAAATTAGCAACGGCAACTCCTGTCAGGTCAAAACTACTTGCCAACATGCACAGTTAGAAATGTTCAGGGAACACAAAACGGAAAGTCCGTTACTCCCTGCAATACATACAATCCCCATCACGAATCGCCAACATTATTTCTTGTTAAACAGCTTTTTTTCACATGAAAGTAGCACAGTGGTACACTGAGGACGGTAATTGGTGTAAGTTATTGTGTGCATTGTGTACTTTGCATACCATAACTGGAGAGTTCCAGGGCTTTTACTGTTTTGTGTTGACTGAAAAACGATTAATCTATAACTGTGCTATTTTAAGTACATTTCTGGGCTTTGTTATGGTGTACTACATTCACCTACCACTACCCGTTCCGCGCCGGGGACTTCGAATGTGCTCAGCAGAGGTGGGCTGAAGAACACTGGTTTGCGTCTAGGTCCTGCAACCCTGCTCCCATCAAGCTTGGACATGTATCCAACCATAGCCTTGATGTATTTACCCTTTTTTATTCTATTAAAATTAATTATTTTGTCAAAACTGTCAGATTAAAAAAATTGTGCAATGTTCTGAAACATGTTATTTAAAATGGTGCCCTAGTCCAAATACAAAATGTAAACTGCATGCTTGTAAATTTCACACTGCACACAACCATCAGCAGGGGTTGGCTATTGGTCCTGCACCCAAACACCAGAGGTGGACAACCACTGGTACAGCCTTTAGTCGTGTGCAACAGGGATTTGGCCACAGGTACCTGGCCTCTGGCTAGGCCTTGTGTCCAACACTCGATAACTATAGTGGTAGGTATTTTTCACCCTTCCCTTTAATTTTGCTCCCTCCCTTTGTCTTATCTGCATTACGTAGTGTGTTAACTGTCTGTCAGTTTTCATTCAAATACACCCAGCAGAACCAAAATTATTAGCAGGTTTATCTTTTATTGCCCTATATATCTTTGCCCCATTTACAGATCTGCTCAAAACGTGACACACCAAGAAAAAGCTGCACCTTTTTCTGACCCTTCCCTTTTTATCTGCTCCCTCCTCACCCAGGATAGATCAGCACAACTTTGAGACCAAGGGTAGGTTGAACCTGCCAAGTGTCAACCAAACTCCAGGCAAGTTTGGCAAAGGGTCAAAGTTATAAGCAAATTAAAAATGTCTTTTCAACTGTAAAAATATACTAAAACATTATCCCTTTGGCTCACATAAGGGACTAATGAACTCTCAAATGGACATTTGGGCACAGGATCCTGTGGCTAATCCAACCCCTCTGTGCATGGCCAAAGACAAAGGGGGTCATTACAACATTGGCGGTAAAAGCCGCCGGAATTCCGCCACAGCTATTATGACCCACATCCCGAAATCCGACAAAATTCAGACACCCACACAAGTCCACCACACCAAAGGTCAGTGATAAACTGGCGAAAACAAAACCTCCACTGTCACGCCAACAGAAATACGCCCATGGTATCATGACCCACGAATCCACGTGGAAGTCTTTCAACCGCGGTATTCCATTGGCGGTGCACACCGCCACGCTCAAAATACACACACCCTTACAAAACACAGCCACATTGGACAATTCGAAATACACACACCTGATACATATCCACACACCCAATACTATATAAAACACACACCCACATCACCCACAAACCCTACGACCAAAAATTGTGAAAGAAGGCCAGAGAGAGACACTACCATCCACAAACTAGCAGCCACAGGCACTCAACACCATCACCCACACTACTTCCACGCACAAAACACCACACACCACGACATATCACCACACTTATCACCACATACACCACCCCACACATCACCTACACCACCCCATGGCACGGCAAAGACACCCCAGGTTCTTGGAGGAGGAGCTCATGGTCATGGTGGAGGAAATCGTCCGGGTAGAGCCACAGCTATTTGGATCACAGGTGCAGCACACCTCCATAGCTAGGAAGATGGAGCTATGGCGAAGAATAGTCGACAGGGTCAACGCAGTGGGACAGCACCCAAGAAATCGGGACGACATCAGGAAGAGGTGGAACGACCTACGGGGGAAGGTGCATTGCTAGGTCTCAAGACACAACATCGCGGTACAGCGGACTGGCGGCGGACCCCCACCTCCTCCCCCACAACTAACAACATGGGAGGAGCAGGTCTTGACTATTCTGCATCCTGAGAGCTTTGCAGGAGTCAGTGGAGGAATGGACTCTGGTAAGTCAAATCTTAACTATCATATCCCCCACCCTACCTGCATGCTATCACAGACCTCCACCCTCGCCACCTCCCCTATCACTCCAACTCCTCACAAATGTACTAATAACACAAACCACCCATCCCAACCCCAAGCCCTGCATGCAACACCAAAGCATGGACACCCATCACTAAAGCATGCCCACTGCACATACCCATAACACCCCCCTCAACCATCATCACACAAGCCCCCACCCAGGAATGCTAGCACTGGGGTACACGGTCACCCACCCTTTGCCCACCATGACACACACAGATGCAATAATCATGCTTTTACACCCCTGCAGGACCACTACCCAACGTCACCAGACAGGAGGGTCCAGACATCTCCACCCCACCCACAGAAGAGGCCCACAGTGGTGACAGCAGCTCTGCCCAACTGGATCCAGATGACCAGCCCGGACCATCGTGGGCCTTGGGACAGTCAGTTCCCCACACCCAGTCACAGGCCACCACAGACCTTCCACCCTCTGGTAACACCAGCACAGCACCCACCCAGGGGGCCCATACCTCCGTACCCAGGACACGTCAATCAGCTGTATGTCCACCACTACAGGGAACCCAGGATAACCCACCACCCCAACAACAACAGGGACCTGGGGGCAGTGGTAGTGGGCACACGGTCCATGGGACGGAGGCCCAGGAACACAGGGGAACTGGGAGGGCTGCTGTGCGACAGGGGGCGGACAGGCCTAGGGAACCCACTCTCCACAAGGCCCTCTCCTCCATCATGGGAGCATACCACCACTCCCAGGAGACGATGGCAACGGTCCTGGCCAAGTTTCAGGAGACCCAGCGGCTGCAGGAGGAACAGTATTTGGGGTTCAGGGAGGAACTCAGAACCATCAGCACCGCCCTGGGCACCATCGTAGGGGTGCTGAAGGAGATACTTAACACCAGGAGGGACACTGGCACTCCAAGGGGCCCCTGACACTAGCATGGACGATGAACTGGCCATCACCTCCGCCGGCGCTAGTGGACAGGAGGCACCGCCACAGGACCACCACACCAGCACCCCACCCCCTGCAGACGGAGAACCACCCCGCAAACGGTCCCTGAGATCCAGGAACAAGACAGAGCACGATGCCAAGACCCCCGCCAAGAAATGAGACCACCCTGATTGTCATCCTACTGTCCCACTGTGTAACCCTGTCCATATTGGAACTGCCCCAGCTCCACTTCCTATGCCCATAGGGGCAATGCACCTGTGAGACTAATAGACTGGACTCTGCCATGGACATTCCTCCACCATCACCCCTCACCATTTTACAACCCCCCTCCAATATTGAGCACTGCAATAAACACCCTTGAAGCACAAAACATTCTGGAGTCAGTCTGTGATTTTGAAAATGTGTATTAGCAATTACAGTGACAAAATGCGTTCTCAAATGTAATGGCAACATACCTATGTCACACATCTCAAGTCCATGAGGAATATAAGCAGATGACACACGTTGGAAACCACACCTGTGAAACCGTAATGGAAATGTACAACTCAGTTACCATATGCTGGTTGAAATCGACAGACAGGATAGAGGTAGAAGTGTGAAAGTACTTGTAGTAGGCAGGAATGTGTTCTCACCTGTGTGTCACTGGAAGTATTGCTGGATAACTGAGTCCCTGTTGTCAATGTCTTCTTCCTCTGCTTCCTCCTCATCACTGTCCACAGGCTCCACAGCTGCCACAACACCGTCATCTAGACCATCCTCCTGCTGAAAAGGCACCTGTCGTCGCAAAGCCAAGTTGTGAAGCATACAGCAGGCCACAATGATCTGGCACACCTTCCTTGGTGAGTAGAATAGGGAACCACCTGTCATATGGAGGCACCTGAACCTGGCCTTCAGGAGGCCGAAGGTGCGTTCGATCACCCTCCAATTTTGCCCATGGGCCTCATTGTAGCGTTCCTCTGCCCTGGTCCTGGGATTCCTCACTGGGGTCAGTAGCCATGACAGGTTGGGGTAACCAGAGTCCCCTAATAGCCACACCCGGTGCCTCTGGAGTTGACCCATCACATAAGGGATGCTGCTATTCCGCAGGATGTAGGCGTCATGTACAGAGCCAGGGAACATAGCATTTACCTGGGAGATGTACTGGTCTGCCAAACATACCATCTGTACATTCATGGAATGATAACTCTTCCGGTTCCTGTACACCTGTTCACTCCTGTGGGGGGGGACCAGAGCTACATGGGTTCCATCAATGGCACCTATGATGTTGGGGATTTGTCCAAGGGCATAGAAGTCACCTTTAACTGTAGGCAAATCCTCCACCTGAGGGAAAACGATGTAGCTCCGCATGTGTTTCAGCAGGGCAGACAACACTCTGGACAACACGTTGGAAAACATAGGCTGAGACATCCCTGATGCCATGGCCACTTTTGTTTGAAAGGACCCACTTGCAAGGAAATGGAGCACTGATAGCACCTGCACTTGAGGGGGGATCCCTGTGGGATGGCGGATTGCTGACATCAGGTCTGGCTCCAACTGGGCACACAGTTCTTGGATTGTGGCACGGTCAATCCTGTAGGTGATGATCAAATGTCGCTCCTCCATTGTCGACAGGTCCACCAGCGGTCGGTACACCAGAGGATTCCACCATCTCCTCACATGTCCCAGCTGACGGTGCCTAGGAAGGACAACAGCGACCACAGAGTCAAATAACTCAGAGGTGTGTACCCACAGTCTACACAGAACACCATTCATACACAGAATCTGGCCTGTATTTGTGTTGTGCGACAAGGCCTAGGTATGTGTGACGCAGTTGGTAATTAGGCCATGTGGGCCCCTGAAATGGCGGCTGCCTGACCTCTAAAGTGGGACAATGGGATGTGAGGTAACTGCGCTGGCGTTGTACACCATCGCGGTAGGCAGTCGAAGACCGCGGCGCAATGCTGCATTGGTTAACATTGGACCCTATGGGTCCCAGGAGCCAATGACGATGTACGCCGGCGGTGATGGTACGCACCACCGCGGACGTGACCGCCATTTTCTATCTGTTCAATCACTCGATACCTGATCTTCGACAGGAGAGGACCTACACTGCAAGTGCTGCTGTGACCTCGGTCTGGAAGAGACAATGGCTCTTGCGTCTGGGGAAAGAGCCCCTGCCTTCACTGCAGAGGAGTTGGAGAAGCTCGTGGACGGGGTCTTCCCCAGTACACGCTACTCTACGGTCCTCCAGACCAACAGGTAAGTACGCAGGGAGCACGTTGTATGGGCTATGCCTGTGAGGAGAGGGCTGGTTGTAAGAAGGAAAGGGGCAGAGTTCTGCGTGCAGGAACGACTGTGAATGCATGTGCCACATGGCAAGGGTAGGGATGTGGGCCACTCACTTAGACGGTGCAGTTGGTAATGACTTCTCTTCTTCCCCTGTACATGTCATGTAGGTCAGCGCCCATCAGAAGAAGGATATTTGGCGTGCCATCGCCAAGGACGTCCGGAGCCTGGGGGTCTACCACAGACGGAGCACCCATTGCCGGAAAAGATGCGAGGACATTCGCCGCTGGAGCAAGAAGACAGCGGAGGCTCAGCTGGGGATGGCCTCCCAATGTGGGAGGGGTGCCCGTCGCACCATGACCCCTCTGATGTCCCGGATCCTGGCGGTGGCCTACTCTGAGTTGGATGGGCGCTTGAGGGCCTCACAGCAGACACAAGGGGGTGAGTACACTCTCATTCAGCGGACTTTGCGTGCAGTGAAGGTGTCTGGGTGGGCTAGGAGGGCTGTGGGTTTCCCTAGGCCAGGGCGAGTTCCGTAGGCTAGGCCCCTCCGTAATGCAGGCCATGTGGCACCCCACTCCACCTCTGTAGAGTGGTAAGTACAGGTATACATGCCCCTGTGTCATCTATGTGTGCAGATGCCGACCATAGCCATGTAGGCCATATCCCATGAATTGCATCTGTAGAGCCCAACAGCGCGACGTAGTGCAGGGGGCTGCTGTGTCTGTATTGTTCACCAACGGTAGCGGTAAGCCATGCACTCAACCTGTCTTTCTTCTGTCGCCCCCTCCCCCCTTTTTGGAGTCTCCCTGTTCTTGTGTGCATCAGCATCATCAGGCGGAGGTACAGTGGCACCGGAGCACGAGGGAGCTGCATCCAACATGGCCATAGAGGGCCACACCGCTGACTCAGAATACACCAGTGGGACGGAGGGCGAGGGGAGCTTCACGGCGGTCACAGGATCTGCAACCAGCGACACGGACTCGTCCTCCAATGGGAGCTCCCTTGTGGTGGCGGCAAAATCTGTGCCCCCCACTTCTACAGGTACAGCCGCCACCCGCCCTGCCAGAGCCGCCCTCCCAGCAGCCCCTCAGCCTTTGCCCCGTGCCCGCTCACCCAGGAGGGTGGGCATCACCTTCGCCCCAGGCACCTCAGGCCCTGCCCCTGTCACCTCTGCTGCCCTCAGAGAGGAGGCCATTGACCTCCTCAGGTCCCTCACTGTTGGGCAGTCTACTATTTTGAATGCCATCCAGGGTGTAGGAAGGGAATTGCAACACACAAATGCATTCCTGGAGGGCATTCATTCTGGTCAGGCTGCCCTTCATCGAACCCTGCAAACTCTGGCCTCAGCACTGATGGCAGCCATTGTCCCTGTCTCTAGCCTCCCCCCTCCAACTTCCTCCACACAGACCCAATCCCCTGTACCCCATCCTATCCCAAGCACACCATCAGACCAGCCTGCACACACCTCACCACACAAGGGAAGCTCAGGCAAACATAAGCACAACACATCCCACGGGCACTCACGCAAGCATCACACACATACAGACACACCAACATCCACTGCCTCCACTGTGTCCCCCTCCTTGTCGTCTCCCTCCTCCCTCTCAGTCTCGTCTACACTCTCACCTGCATGCACTACCACTACAGCCACTACGTCCCGCACCAGCACACCCACCACCACACCCCGCTCATGTGCAGTCACCACCCCACTCCCATTTACACGTCCCCTGTGTCCTCTCCCAGTGTGTCTGTGACGCCCCCTCCGAAGATACACAAACGCAGGCACACACCCACCCAACAGCCATCCACCTCACGACAGCCTCCAGCGCATGCACCTTCACCCAAAGTCACCAAACGTACACCTCCTACAACCACTACCTCTTCCTCCACTCCCAAACCCCCTCCAGCTACCCGTCCCAGTGTTCCTAAGAAACTTTTCCTGGCCAAGCTTGACCTCTTTCCCACACCCCCCCTCCAACTCATAGGTCCCGTACTAGCACCTCAGCCAAAAAATCTCCGGGACCAGTGGTGCCTGTTGTTACAGGTATGTGGAGTGCACCGGCCACCAGGCCATCCAGTGTGGCATAGAGCCACAGCACAGCCAGTCCCACCCGTGAAGCACCAGTAGTTGGACAGTGCCCGGCAGGAGAGGGGGAAGACTCCAGGCAGCAAACCGCTCACAAGGGTCCCGGGGGGAGTGTCGACTCAGCTGTGACTCCTCCCAAGGTGGGGAAGGGGCAGAAGAAATCTCCAAAGTCTGGGAGGAGCAGCACGGCGGAGAAGACCGCCCTCATCCCCGCTGCCTAGGAGGCCACCGCCATCCCAATCGTCACTGGCCAGGAGGCCACCGCCAGAGTCACTGCCCAGGAGGCCAGCCCAATCGTCACTGGCCAGGAGGCCACCGCCAGCCACAGCCCAGCTGTCCAGGAGGGCCCAGCAAGCCACAGCCCAGCTGACCCATGAAGGAACGCCAGCCACAGGCCAGCTGGGCAATGAAGGACCGCCTTGGCAAGCACCGCTGAACAGGGCAAGCACCGCTGAACAGGGCAAAGACTGCCAAGTGAAGCACCGCTGAACAGGGCAAAGACCGCCAAGTGAAGCACCGCTGAACAGGGCAAGCACCGCTGAACAGGGCAAAGACCGCCATGGCGAGCACCACTGAACAGGGCAAGCACCGCTGAACAGGGCAAAGACTGCCAAGTGAAGCACCACTGAACAGGGCAAAGACCGCCATGGCGAGCACCGCTGAACAGGGCAAGCACCGCTGAACAGGTCAGAAACTGCCAACTCAAGCACCGCTGAACAGGGCAAAGACCGCCATGGCGAGCACTGCTGAACAGGGCAAAGACCGCCAAGAGAAGCACCGCTGAACAGGGCAAAGACCGCCAAGTGAAGCACCGCTGAACAGGGCAAACACCGCTGAACAGGTCAGAAACTGCCAACTCAAGCACCGCTGAACAGGGCAAAGACCGCCATGGCGAGCACTGCTGAACAGGGCAAAGACCGCCAAGTGAAGCACCGCTGAACAGGGCAAAGACCGCCATGGCGAGCACCGCTGAACAGGGCAAGCACCGCTGAACAGGGCAAAGACCGCCATGGCAAGCACCGCTAGCCCATTAGCGGCAGGGGCAGTGACGCAACTGGGACCGTCACGGGGTGAGTGCTGCACTCTGGGCACCAGTCCCCCTCCAGAACCAGTGGAGACATGCATCCACTCCGTCTGTCCTGCACAGGATGAAGCACTGTGGGCACCAGTCCCCCTCCAGAACCAGTGGAGACATGCATCCACTCAGTCTGTCCTACACAGGATGAAGCACTCTCGGCACCAGTCCCCCTCCAGAACCAGTGGAGACATGCATCCACTCCGTCTGTCCTGCACAGGATGAAGCACTCTGGGCACCAGTCCCCCTCCAGAACCAGTGGAGACATGCATCCACTCCGTCTGTCCTTGGCAGGATGAAGCACTCTGGGCACCAGTCCCCCTCCAGAACCAGTGGAGACTGTTATCCACTTGAGAGACTGTGGCTTTGCACTCCCCTGGATTAAACAGTGGGCAAACCACCCACTGTAGAGACTTGAGAGACTGTGGCTTTGCACTCCCCAGGATGGTACAGTAGTCAACCCACCCACTGTAGAGACTTGAGAGACCGTGGCTTTGCACTCCCCAGGATGGTACAGTGGGCAACCCACCCACTGTAGAGACTTGGAGACTGTGGCTTTGCACTCCCCAGGATACATCAATGGGCATGGAGCCCCCTCGTAGATCTGGCGTGGTGCTCTCATCCCCCTGAGGTGCCTGTTGTATTTCTATCTGATGCCCCTGCAGTGTTCTCTCCATTTTGATCAGGTATCTAGTGTGGGCCTCGCCCATGCATTTTGGGCCCAGTGGTCCACGGACAATGAATGGTGCATTACTTTCACTACTAATCGTTGTGTATATTTTGTTTAATGTGTATATATATATATATATATATATATATATATATATATATGTATATATATTTGGTTACTGTATTTTGATATATTACAATGGTTCAACTCATTTTCTTTGGTCTTTGCATTCTTCCGGAGGGGTTGGGGGTTGTTACTGTAATGTCTGGATATGCATTGGTGTGTGTGTTGTAGTGGGTGAGGGTCGGGGTGGGGGTTGGGATGTTGGTTGTGTGTGTCCCTTTGTTTTTCCCTCCCCTATGTCGTAGGTGCAGTACTCACCGTTGTCTTCGCCGCGGCGTTGATGCTCCTCGTAGATGAGCAGGAAGACTATCGCAGGGAGAATATGGAGTTCTGGCTCCATGGTGCCCTCCTTCCTCGTGGAGTGTGCAGAGGTGAGCGTTTTCCCTTTGAAATGGTTGTTTCCGCCGTGTTTTTATCCGCGGTAAATTCGCCCCGGAAAAGGTGGCGGATTGGTAGGTTGTGATACTGTGGGTGGTACATTGTCCTCCGCCTGTCTTTTGGCGGTGACCACCGCGCTGTTTGTCTGTACCGCCGTGGCGGTCGGAGTGTTAAAGTGGCTGTCTTTGTTGGCGGTTTCCGCCACGGTCATAATTCCAATTTTTTACCGCCGGCCTGTTGGCGGTTTTACCGCCGCTTTAACACCGACCGCCAGGGTTGTAATGACCACCAAAGTATTGATACCTCTGGACAATGTAATCTATGAAGCCTTTAGTGAAGTCATCAATAATGGCATTGTTGATGCCATCAGTGATATAATCAATTATATTATTTAATGAATGTCATGAGTGATACCACATGTAAGATCACAAGCAGTGCATGACGGTAGTGCGAATTATGGCAAGATTTCCTAACTATAACTGGCAAATTAAAGTGTTTTTTTGTGCTCCTGCCATGCACTGTTTATGACCTCACATATCACAGTGCTCATGACAAGTTCTATGACATAATTTCTGTGTTTTTTCAGTTCAAAACATTAATACTATCACTAAAAATGTTCACCTAACTACAACATTCCTTTAATCTTTGTTCTTTCAGTGAAGTTCTAAGTTTTTTTTTTTTTTTAAAACAGATCCTCTTAGCACACCTAACTATATTGTTACATCAACCTTAGGTTTTTTTAAGTGAATTTCTAGGTTTTTTAAAATGTTAAGCAATAACTTATTACCATTTATAAATGCAAATCCCCACTCAGGGCTGGCCGAGCCCTGCAGCTAACACCCCCCATACAGCTAACCCCACGTTGCGCATGGTGGGTGTTGGCCATAGGACGTGGCTCTGGGAACCCCATCCAGCAGGGCAATATTTTCCTGTGCCCTCTCATCTCTATGAGGCATAATCAGCCCACAAATTCCATGTCCCAGGGCCACTTATTTAAATACAGAGAAGGAGGGCCATGTGGTCCACCTACCCTAGCCTTGTTAGGCCCTGAGGGACCAACCCCCCAGGGCCTCTCTTTTAAATAAAGGGGAAAGAGCATGCATGGCCCCCCTCCCTGGGCCAATTTTGGCCCGGGGCCCTCATCACTTGGGGCCCAGTGTGATTTTTATGAGGAGCAGGGTACAATGGCCCCTGTAACCGGGCCGGTTTTGGCCCCAGGGACCTAATCTCCTGGGTCCTGGTGCACTTTTAGGGGAGGGGGGCACGTGAACACCTCCCCAGGCTGCTTTCGGCCGTGGGGACCCATTCCCGGGGTCTGGCATATTTTGCATGGGGAGTGGGGCACCCAGCCTCCCTCCCTTTTGCCTATTTCAGCCCTGGGGACCCTCAACCTGGGGCCTGGTGAAATTTTCAGGAAAGGATGTATGTAGCCCCCCCTTCCCAGGCCACTTTTCGCTCCAGGGACTCCATCCCCTGGTTTCCGCTTTATTATTAAGGAGAGAGGGAATGTGGCCCCCCTCCTTGGGTGATTTCAGCAATTTTTTGGATGGGAAGGAGCACCATGCTGATTTTGGTCTAAGGCACCCCATCCCCAGGGCCCAGTCCAATAAAAGGTAGTTGCCCTAGTGCCTAACCAGGGCACCCACCATAGTGTTGTTGGAAGCTGTGGGAGGAGACCCAAGGCCCCCGCTGCCCCGGCCAGCTCTCTGCATCCAGTAGGAGCCAGTATTGCTCTCACTTTCAGGGAACATCTTCTAATGCTGCTCCCTGTAGGTGGGAGCAATATTTACATCCAGGATTTAGATTTAGATCTGGGAAACGCAGTTTTGCGTCAAAAAGTATAAATATGGCCCTAAGGATCTTAATTTGGGGATTTCATTTTGTCCAACAAATACCTTTGACTTTGCCTCAAGTAGGATTGACTTTTTTTCAATTCATTACGAAACTGAAACTGCATAAATGCTATGCTTTGAAGGGAAACACCACCCCTGAAGAAACCAACATGAGCAATCTCAGTATAGGGGATATAGATACTCTATTTTGCTTGATGGAATTCGTTACTGACAATGATTGTGCTGGTGAACCCTTTTTGAATTTGGATGACCTGGGTATAAATCTAGACCAGAACTGCTAGAGTGGGTTTAGGGTCAAATCTAGCTTTAACCCAAAAATGAAATATGATGCTATTGCTGCTTTTGAAACCTTAGTGGTGCAGGACCTTACAAAATTAGCCAGCAAGAAACAGAGGCATAGTGACAATCTGTCTAAAGCCGAACAGGAGGCTGTCAGTGGGTTACAGAAAGATACTAAGATTGTAATAAGACAGTCTGATAAAGGTGGCAATTTGGTAATCCTGTCAGAGAGATGTATCTGAAGGAAGGTTACCATCAATTGAATGACAGGGATGGTTATGAACCAGCTGATTATAATGAAGTGCAAAGGTCTAATATTAAGTATTATGACAAGCTGGTGGAATGGAGAGATAGGGGTCTATTAGAATGGGAAGAATACAAAGTTCTCTATTGTGACTATCCCAGGAGTCCTATACTTTACCTTCTACCTAGGATTCATGAAGATTCCACCAGACCACCAGGGAGACCTATTGTTTCCTCTATCAGGTCTCTGTTGGAAAACACATCCTGTTAAGTTTATTATTTTCTGAGACCTTTTGTACAGACACTCCCTTCTTTTGTGCAAGACAGTAGAGATTTTCTGAATCAGATTGAAGGCATTATGAGGGAATGACACTGGATGTGACAAGTCCATATACTAGCTTTAAGTATGAGGATGGCATTGTGGCTGTGAAACATTTTTTTCAGGTCCCCCGTCCCCTTTCGCTATTTTCTCCTATAGAAATGATTGTACAGATGATCAACTATTGTCTCAAAAATTTTTTTTTCATGTTTGATAACAAGCTGTTCTGCCAGATTCGAGGTATGGCGATGGAGACTTGCTTCACTCCAAGTTTTGCCTGCCTGTTCATCTGGTGGTGGGAGGAGCAGATAGCAGAAAAGGTGCAGGAGTTTGTGTCTAATGTGGTTTTCTGGTTAAGATATATTGATGATATTGGTGTGATCTGGAAAGGTACTACAGGGGATGCTAACAATTTTGTGTGATTGCTGAACATGAAGAAGTGTAACATCCATCTTACAGCTCATATAGATCCTGAGAAAGTTGAATTCCTGGATTTTTTTGATCGGAGTACAAAATAATGAACTAACCAGTAGTTTGTACAGGAAATCTACATCAGGTAACACATTACCTCATGCCACTAGTAGACATCCTAGGAAGTTGATTGAGAGTATCCCGTATAGGGAGTTTTTATGTTCAAGGAGAAATTGTAGCACTGATCAATCCTTTCAGGTGGAGTGTGAAGTGATGCAAAAAAGATTTATAGAGAGAGGTTACAGGGGGCGGAGTCAAGATGGCGGCCGGAGCAGTCACCTGGCAGCTTAACAAATCCACGAGGGAGTGAGGTAAATTTAGGATTTCTCTCGAGAATTACAAACTAGCCATTAAAAGAGCCAAAATAGAGTGCTTCTCCCGCATTATTAGAGAAGCACAGAGCGTACTGGGGGAACTTTTTAAAGTGGTCCGATCTCTGACCCTTCCGTCCTCTTCTCCAGGTCTAGAGAATTCTTACACGTTCTGGCAAAAAGTAGCAGATTTTTTAAAGAATAAAATCATTCAACATGCAGGCAAATTTTGTACAAGTTACCCCGGAACAAGAGGGGGCCTGTGGGAGGATTCTCTGCTTTCAGATTCCACTCCTAGGTTGAATAGCTTCCCTCCCCTATCGGCTAAAAGGATCTCCGAACTATTAGCTGCAGTTAAATCTGGTTCTCCGAATGATCCTTGCCCCCTGTGGATCCTAAAGTTAGTACCTGACCTGATCTCTGTGGCCCTGGAACCAGTATATGCAGACATTTTGCGGGAAGGGTGCTTTCCGGATGTTTGGAAAGAATCTATTGTGATCCCGTTAATTAAGAAACCAGGCAAGGAAATGTAATGATTTAAAAAATCTGCAACCTATCTCCCTCTTACCCACCATGGCCAAGATCCTGGAAAGACATCTGAACACGGAACTAGCTGATTTTCTACAAGCGAATGGTGGATTCGATTAGTCTCAACACGGGTTCCGACAAGCCCATAGCACGAAATCTGCGCTGATATCTTCAGCGGATATCATGCGCAGAAGAGCAGACCAGGGTGAAGGCTCCATCCTTGTCCTACTTGATCTGTCTGCAGCTTTCGATACTATATCCCCGCAACGCCTTATTCAGCGATTGCATCAGGCAGGAGTTAGAGACAGAGCACTTGATATCCTCAAGTCTTTCCTTACAAACAGATCTATCACTGTGTCTTTGGGGATTATAGGGCAACCCCCTTTCAATAACCATGTGGTGTCCTACAGGGGTCTTCGCTTAGCCCCACACTATTTAATCTTTATGTAGCACCATTGGCCAGTCTGGTGCGCTCTTTCGGCTTTCAAATCAGGTCATGCATGGACGATACGCAGCTGATTATTCCGGTGTCTCACAATTGGGATGAAACCGCCGATAGAGTCCAGCAATGTATGAGAGAGATCAATAGCTGGATGAGCAGTAATTGTCTCAAACTTAATGGGGAAAAGACAGAAATAATTTTTGGGGGATCAGATGGTAAGCTATGGAGTCCCCGCTGGTGGCGGGAGTCTTGCAGAGGGTTCCGCGAACTGTGGCTAGAAATCTGGGCATTGTATTTGATAGCTCCCTCTCATTTGAGCAACAAGTTAACCAGGAGGTTAAAGGCTGCTATTGGGTATTAATATCCCTTAAGAAAATGTTTCCCTTTCTTCATGAAAATCTGAAAATTGTGGTGGTCCTGGCGCTAGTAATGTCTAGATTGGACTATTGCAGTGCCTTAATGTTGAATATCAGTAAATCCGCACTTCATAAACTTCAACTTACCAGAACGTGGCTGCCCACTTGATCTTAGACCTACCGCGCTCAGTCTCTGCTAGCAGCTGCCTCAAACAACTCCATTGGCTTCCAGTGGAAAAACTGATTAAGTTTAAGTCCCTATGCGTAACTTATAAGGCCCACCACCAAGAGGGTTGTGAATACCTTAGATCAATTCTTCAACCCTACCAACAGGCTCGGACGCTTACATCTTCATTCAGACAACTTATTTCGGTACCCCGTTGTCACAGGGTTAGATGGGGGGACAAAGCTTTTTCCGTGGGGGCAGCCAGACTCTGGAACTCCCTACCCCTTGCGATCAGGCATACAGAGACTTATTTTGGCTTTAGAAAGAAACTGAAAACTTAGCTGTTCTCCCATCAGGATGGGATTCTATAGAATGGCCGGGTGTATGATCTCGTATTGTTTTGGTGTTCCTACAACTCACTGGTACTAATGAGCGCTTCGATGCTACGGTCGGAATGTGCTCTACAAATTATTTACAATACAATACAATACAATACAACCTAGCAAAGCGGGTTAAGAAGGTGGAATTCTCGCTCGCTGCTCTTCGCCTTACGGTACAAAACCTGCAGACGCTGATCACGCAGGTGAAACTGGAGATGTCTGCCCTCCATAAACGAGCAGAAGAGATGGGAGGAAGATCGCGTCGCAACAACATCAGACTGGTGGGTTTCCCTGAACAAACGGAAGGGCCTAGTGTTGCAGTATTTGTGGAACAATGGTTGACTGCCAACGTGCTAGACGGGAAACCTTCAATGCTCTTCTCGGTGGAATGGGCCCACAGAGTACCCGGCAGACCCCCGCGTCAGGGTGCTCCACCACGACCAAAAGTAGCTCGCCTCCTGAATTTCAGAGGCTGTGGTTTGATACTGCATCTGGCTCATGCCAAGGGCCCGTGGCACTATGAAAATGCAGAGATCTCAGCCTATCCAGATTTTACTGCTGAAGTACAGAAGCAGTGCAATTTCTTTCTCAAAGTCAAGCAACATCTTCGAGGACTGAATTACAAATATGCACTTTTGCTTCCAGCGAAGCTGCGAATGGTCGACGGAGATGCTATGTGGATGTTCACCTCCCCTGAGGATGCAGGGACGTGAATGCATGCCAAAGGGCTTATGAACTTGCCGCAACTGTCACGGACTGAGGACACCACAAGCAATTAGACGTAAACGCAACTAGCAGAATGAGACCATCAAAGGACCAAGTGGCAAAAGAACAAGAGGGAGCACTGAAGGAGGCCTTGCAGCTGTCCAACAACACGTTTTTTGCACTGGCAGCTAACACGCACGTGGACTCTGATGAAGATGCCAGAACTTCATCGCCGACCCTGGCCTCACCTAGGGAAGAAGGTCCAGCGCTAACACCGCATGCAGCAGATGATCTTTGACGCCTCTTGCACTGCTGTTCTCCGTTTGGGAAGGAGTACAAAAGAAATAACAGATGGTTTGAACTTCACCCTGGCTCGGGGACGACCCCCCCAGGGGTCCTGCTCTATAAGTTGTTTTTCTTTTTTTGCTAAATCCTGGGATCTGTGGCGCAGAGATTTGTTTGCTACAGACCTTCTCTCTCCCCCCACCCCTCCTCCCTCTCGAGAGGTAGAGGAGGAGTCGGGCCTGGGCCTTGACCGAAAGACGCAAGTACACTTTGGTAATTGTGGGATTGCTTAGATGTTTGGGGGTTGGTGGCATGATACATATAAATGATCAAGCCAGGGATCAGGGAGTTGTTTATCTTGTTACTGTTTACCTTAGAGATGCCAGGTGGTTGGGGGATTGGGGGGGGCGGCGGGGCAGTGCATAGGAACTAGCACAATATGCTGCGATGATATGGCAGTGGATTATGCTCTGTTGACTTGGAACATTCGATGGATGGGTAATCCTGTTAAACGTTACAGGGTATAAAACTACTTCAGAAGGCGACATATTCATTTTGCCTGTCTCCAAGAGACGCATTTAATGCACAGGGAACTACTTAGACTTAGTCGCCGGTGGAGGGGCCAGATATATGGGACTGAATATTCAGCATATGCTAGGGGAGCAATAATCTGGGTGGCACCGGAGGTACGTAATATTAGAGGGACGATTGAATGGACAACCTATTATGCTAATTTCAATATATGGCCCAAACACAACCCAGGAGACTTTTTTGAATGAGCTAACCCCGAATCTGATACATAATCCTGAGGCCCCTGCAATCTGGGGGGGGAGATTTTAATTGCATACAGGACACCTGGTTAGATCGTTCACTCCCATCACTTCCGGGCACTTCCGTTATACAGGCTACTAGGCATTTCTAGCAATGGTCCCAAACAATGAATCTACATAATATTTGGCGGCTACATCACCTGAAGACCAGAAAATACTCATATTATGCACAGGGGTACCAAACACACACGAAGCTTGATTACGTTTTCTGCGATTCTCAGTTCTGGCCCTATGTCCGCGGTTCTGAATATCTGGGTAGGACACTATTGGACCACAATCCCCTTAAGATTACCTTTAGTTAGAGCAACACTAAACCCCCGATTCCGCTGTGGAAATTATGGCCAGCGGCACTACAGGATTCAGTATACAGGTATAAAATAGGATCCACTCTCTCAGAATACTTTAAGCAGAACTCAGGCTCGCTGGAGGACCCCGGAATGGAATGGGACGCAATGAAGGCTTCTATGTGAGGCCATTGCATTGTCACTTCCTGGGGGACGAAAATAGATCTTACATGCAGTATACTGGACTGTGAAAAGGAGATACGTAGACCTGAAAAAGAGGCCATAAGCGACTCGCAGGCCCGACCTTTGCTGGCAACTCAACGCCGCAAGTATCGAGAGGACTTGAGATGACTAAGTAATGTGGACTATAAGGCTCATTTGGCCTAACAGCACAGGGAGGGGGATAGACCGGGGCACATATTATCATGGCTACTACGCTCTGACACACCCAGAATGATTATAAGAGCAATTTGCAACAACAGAGGGGAGCTGGTTACCTCCCAGGAAGCAATAAATAAAACTTTCAGACAATATTATGAAGCACTGTATTCGGCGCCTCCTACCCAGACAGTCTCTCATCTTCGATCGTATTTGTGGGCCTGTCACTGCCTGCCCTTTCCCGGCAGCAGCGTCAGGAATTGGAACTCCCACTGCAAATAGAAGAGTTACAGTTAGCAATACAACAGATAGCTTAGGGGAAAACCCTCGGAATGGATGGGCTTCCCACAGAATTTTATTTGACTCACAAAGACACACTCACACCTAGATTATTAGACTTGTATAACTCATCTTGTAAATGAGGGAATCTCCCATTGTCACTGAATGAGGCTGTTATCATAGTATTGCCCAAGTTGGGCAAAGACCTGCTTGAAGTAGGCTCGTACAGGCCTCTCTCTATGTTAAACGTTGACTACAAAATACTAAGTAAAACCCTGTCTAACGGACTTCTCCTGGTGATTTTGTCCTTAATCTTAATTCACCCAATCAGTGAGGTTTTGTACCTTGTAGTGCCACGTTTCATAACACCAGGCAACTATGTCACATAATGGATGTGATCTCTGGGTGTGCAGACCACCCAGTGGCTGTATCCCTGGACTTTGAAAAAGCATTCAATACGCTGGTTTGGACATATCTGATACAGGTCCTGGAATGCTTTGGACTTGGCCCCAGTTTCATAAAATGGATACAATTACTATAGACCGTTCCGCGTGCTAGGGTTCACACAGGCGGGCAGATATCTTGCGCCTTCTCTATCCAAAGAGGAAGGCAACAAGGCTGCCCTCTTTCACCAGAACTTTTCGCGCTAGCCAAGGAACCTCTAGCGGTGCAATTGCGAATGAAGGAGGTTGAATGGGGTATTTAAATGGGCAGGCGGTGGCATGTCGCCTCCTTATATGCTGATGATGTTTTAATTTATATACGGAACGTAACTGAAGCACTTCCTGAGTTGTTTAGTATATTAGACCACTTTGAGAGGATGGCGGGCCTGAAGGTGAACTAGACTAAGTCCTGTGCCATCCCACTACGTCAGACTGGTGCTGTGGCAGGCCTAGTGCAAGCCGAAGACTGACTGGTGTGGGCCACCAGGACTTTCCGCTATTTGGGCATCAATGTCTATCACTCTAAAACAGACCTGATAGAAGGTAACTATGGCAGGACCATGACCAATACCAGACAATCCAATGGGTAGAGCGGCCATTGTCAAGATGCTGGTCCTTCCCACATTACTTTATTTGTTCCGGGCACTACCGATTCCTTTGGGGAAATCGTGGTTTAAAAATGTACACAGTTTGATTACTTCAATTGTATGGGGCCTGGGTCGCAGGGGGGTGTCTCTGCAGACACTCCAACTTCCTTTGACCGAGGGTGGTATGGCTGTGCCAGATTTAGAAAGATATTATGTGGCAGCCCAGCTTCAATGGTTCATGCCTTGGTTCAGTGGTGATCAGACAATAGAAGGAAATATGACTCAGGAGTTATTAGGGGAGGAAGGAATTTTGGGATGGCTTCTCACACAAGATGCTCCCAATAAAGAATTGAGTTTATTGCTGCAGACGGTGAAGCAGGTGTGGATAAAATATATCATGCTGCACCACGGTTTGCTCCACTACAAACCTAAACTCCTGGGGCCGTATTTATACTCTGGTTGCGCCAAATTTGCGTTGTTTTTTTCGACGCAAATTCGACGCTAAACTAACGCCAACTAACGCCATATTTATACTATGGCGTTAGACGCTTCGGGCGCCAAAGTGCCCGGAGTGTGCGTCATTTTTTAGCGTGAACCCCTTCCTTGCGTTAATGATATGCAAGGGAGGCGTTCCCGTCTTAAAAAATGACTCCCAGGCCTTTACGTGGTATTTATACTCCCGGGCAAAAATGACGCCCGGGAGTGGGCGTGGCCAAAAACGGCGCATTTGCGCCGCTTTTTAACGCCTGGGTCAGGCATGGCGTTAGGGGACAAGTGGGCTCAAAATGAGCCCAGAGTGCCCTCCCCTGCCCCCAGGGACCCCCCCTGCCACCCTTGGCCACCCCAGGAGGACACCCAAGGATGGAGGGACCCATCCCATGGACATTAAGGTAAGTTCAGGTAAGTTTTATTTTTTTTATTTTTTGTGGCATAGGGGGGCCTGATTTGTGCCCCCCTACATGCCACTATGCCCAATGACCATGCCCAGGGGACAGAAGTCCCCTGGGCATGGCCATTGGGCAAGGGGGCATGACTCCTATCTTTACAATGATAGGAGTCATGTTGATGGGGGATGGGCGTCGAAAAAAAATGGCGCAAGTCGGGTTACGACGATTTTTTCGACGTAACCTGACTTGCCCCATTTTAAGACGCCCATACGCCATTTTCCCCCTACGCCGGCGCTGTCTGGTGTACGTGGCTTTTTTCCACGCAAACCAGGCAGCGCCGGTCTGCTTGCGCCGGCTAACGCCATTCCATAAATACGGCGCCCGCATGGCGCTTCAGAATGGCGTTAGACGGCGCAAAATTTTTTGACGCTAAACTGCGTTAGCGCAGTTTAGCGTCAAAAAGTATAAATATGGGCCCTGGTGTGGGAGGTACCACAGTTGAAAGCTCTTGCACACATATATAACTACAATTCCTGGAGGGAGGGCGGAATCACTCACATGGGTGACCTCTGTGATGAGGGCCAGCTGTGTACCTTTTCAAATTTAAAAGACACTGATGGTTTGAAATCGGGACAGTTCCTTGCCTATGCAGTGCAACATGCAGTGGTGAGGAGCATTTGGCGGTTGGGCTCTACAAAGCCCCAAACCCATCAAGGGATGCATTGAATTCTGGCATGTGGTTTGGACAGGGGGGTGATCTCCAATCTTTATAGAGCGCTAAGGGAGATGCAGGATGCATTACAGGCCCGGAATAAAACCAGATGGGACTCTTGCCTGGGCGCAGATCTGACTGAACAGCAATGGAAGATGACATTGGAAAGGGTGCGTTATATTTCCAGAAATGCTAGATTGAAATATACCCAATTCAATTATGTTCACCAAACCTATATAACGCCCCATCGTCTACATGGGATGCTACGGGGGCCTCTCCCTCTTGTCCGAGGTGCGGCCATGTGGATGCAACCTTTCTGCATATGACGTGGGAATGCCCGGTGCTGCATGATTAGTGGAAGCATGTGGTGCGGCATGTGTTGGATTTCATAGATATGTGCTGGACCCCCTTCTCTGTCTCCTGGGAATACCTAAGACAACTGCACAAACTAAGCACTACCTAAGATTTGTGGACCTTGCACTTGTGTTGTTTAATCAACTTATTGCTATGTCCTGGAAAGCAGCGCAACCTCCCTAGTGTAGAGAGCTGGCTACGGGAGGTATCCCACTGGGTTGTGGCAGAGGCCACGGCATTGGAACAGGACCAATGGATCAGGGGTGGCGATAGACAAGTGACAATGAGGGACACTTACATCATAAAGTTAACTGATAAAATAACACCGCGAGAGGGAGGAGGCACCAGGCCTGCAGGATCACCACGGCCTGGATATTGTCCTTTAGTATGTTGCAGTGATTAATGGTGATATGAGACGATACTATTGCTGATGCTCTGTAACCTCGCTTGCAAATAAGTCCTAATATGTCGATGGCCGCTTTTGATATTGTTGAAAACTTTATAAAAATAAAAATAAAAAGGAAAAAAATAGAGACAGGTTACAAAACAGGAATTGTCAGAGCAGCTAGGCGAAAGGTAGAACTAAGCAGAAGGGA
Organism: Pleurodeles waltl; assembly: GCF_031143425.1. Lineage (NCBI taxonomy): Eukaryota > Metazoa > Chordata > Amphibia > Caudata > Salamandridae > Pleurodeles > Pleurodeles waltl. The sequence goes on along the minus strand of NC_090437.1, from coordinate 494,354,957 downwards.
AGAGTTTTTTTAATCCAAAATGTATTAAGGAAGGAGACAAGAAATGTAGATTTAGCATCACTTTCTCTGACAAAATATATGAGGTCAGGGGTAGGCAAACATTGGCACATCCTACAAAGTGAAGTGCTACTGGGTGAAGTCCTTGATGAGTTACCTAGTATTACATTTAGAAGAGGAAGGATTCTGAAGGATAAACTGAGTAAAAGTGACATCAGCACAGAAACTAAGGATTTCAAAAAGGTTTTCTTCCCTTGTGGAAACTGTAAACTGTAGAAGTAGTACTGCTTAACACAGTACAGGTCACCTCTCACCGACACTTTGATAAGCATTAATTCATACTTTACTTGCTCAAGTGACTTCACGTTATATGTTCTGGAATGCCAATGTAAGATGTGGTATATTGGCAAGTACCATACATGCCACCAGTAGGTGAATACTTGAACACATGAGAGCAATAACCCATGTTGACTCACATTATCCAGTTGCGAGACACTTTAATAAAATACACAGTAGGGATGTGTCTAAACGGAGGTTTTCCTTATTGACAGGATAGCGCCAAAAAAACAAGGTGGTAACAGAGAACAGCAGTTGAGGAGACTAGAGTTCCATTACATCATGTCTCTGAATAAAAAGACAGTGCATGGATTGAATAAGGATGAGGAGTTGAAGGTGCAGTTGGGAGAACTTTGGTACTATGGTGGCTAATTTCCATTTTATCTCTGCTTGTATTTGACACTGAGCATTATAAGTTCCATCCTGAGCTTCTGGTTTAAGTTTGAGCAGTCTTTCCTGGGCTCTGGAAAGTTTTTAATCTTGTTGGTTTTAATTATATTTGTGTCCAATTTGCATTATTGCATATTTTAGTTGTATCTGTGGCAAGGCCAGCAGTTGCTTTTGTTATCGTTAGCATATATTGTGTTCTCTTTTCCCTGCTGCATATAACCCTGCCTCTTCTTCCCTCTTTTCTTGCTCTCCTCTCTCTCATCTATCCTCTGTGCTCCCACCTCTGCTGTCCCTACGTGCTTGCACCCAGAAATAAGTGGAAAAATAGACAGGCGATATGCTGTGTTTCTGATGAGAAATATCTTCTGGCATCCAGTTTTCAATGCAACATGGACAGTATTGTACTGTTAATGGCTATTGATATATTTTTGTGAACTGATATTTGTCGATCTATAAAGTAGCAGAATGAGATATGCATACTGCAATTTTGTACATAGTTCATGGAGTGGAACCTACAATAAGTGAAGGGTGTGAGGGAGGGAGGTGGATAATACAGAGAGCATGTAGTGTATGGGAGATACATAACAGGTTGTGTGATGGCCCACTTGGGCGTAATGCTATATTTACTAGGCGCAATGCGGTAGCAGCCTGATTTCAGTCTATTCTTAGTAATGATTAGTATGTGCCATTAGGGAAATTTAATTTGATCAGTGACATTACTTTCTGCGATGAGGAGGGATGGGGAATCTTTTGACAAAAGAAGGTGGCTGTCACAAGTATGACAGTAGTTGGGTAGAATTTGTTTGCCCACAGGGGCGGGATTTTAGAGTTCTGTTTGTGGTGCAAGGGAATGCTTTATCAAACACCTTTGAGCATGTGTCTATAATGAATTGAGTGGATCTAAGATGAAAGGAGGAGGTGGGGAAGACATACGCAGAGTTGTATTGATTCACTAATTAGTACCAGGATTAATTAGTTTGATATAACACATAATTTGTAATTCACTAATGAATTTGAACTGCAATGATATAAGAGAATATCAACATAATGCACTTGATTAGAACATGTAAGTTGGCCGCCATAAAAATATGAAATATGACTTGGTATGTTTGTTTTTGTCCTTTGTTTATTTTCACTATTTCAATGTGGGTTTTATAATCATGCCGAGAACACACAAAAAATGTACCTATGAGCAAGGCGTTGTACGCCGAAACGTGCTGGGTGTCCGTTTTTGGTGCCATTCGAGGTTATGGTGATTGATTAAATTACCGTTTTCACTGCGCTGCTGAGTTTATGTTTTTCTTCGCATATGTGGGGAACTTTTTGTGGACACGTTATATTTTCAGGAGCCTGACCCATACACAAACCGCCATTGATTGGACTAGGCGGTATCAGGATAGACTGTGGATATATATTTTTTTTCCACAAAGAAACAAAGGTTACGGTAATACTTTAATTAGGTTGAGATTTTACACAGACAAAACGACAAAACTTATCTCAATCTCAAGAAACTATAACGTGTGCCCGAAGGTAACTATAACTCATGCCTCCGCCATGCACAGTTTTATCATAAATAAGTTTATTAGATATGTTGCAGTGATATTATCAATGATGTCATAAAAGATGTCATGACTGATGTGGGGTGATTGGCAGTACATGTGTAGGCACAAATATGTGTTCCTAACATCTATTTAACTTTGTGTACGTAAACCCTAGCTCTGTCCTGGTAGTGTGGCAAAGAGCAGTCAAGCTACTTAAAGGAGCATGCATAAAGCATTTCACATTACCAACATGAAAAATAAGGAGATGGCATGACTCAACAGAAATCCTACACCAATTTTAAAAAGTAATATAGATTTTAATTTTAATTTAGACACCAAGATGAACTCTGTAGCTTTTGTACAACCGGAGTTGTGAATTTTGTATGTCTTTAGAAAATACAATACTTTCCATACTTAAAAGGTATCCATTGAAGTCAATGGGAAAATGGCAGTGTGCACTCAGGCACTTGTAGGATGAGTTCTGACAAACCCATAGGAACTTAAGGTTCCGCTGGGACCTAGGCCAAGATTCAACAGTCAGACTTTTGTTACCTTGTCCAGGGAGTCTGGCTGGAGAGGTGACTTGCCTGTTCTTGATGCTGAAAGGTCCGCAGTGGCTGGTGCGTTGTGCACTGTATTGCAAAACAGGTCTTTGGAGGTCCAGGACCAGGAATCGACATTTGGATTTTAACCATCTCGTCCGGTGGCTCTGGGTGCAGAGGTGGCTTATAACTGTCAATCACTGGGCTGGTCTTGCCAAAGATGCTTTGCTGTTCCAGTCAAAGTCACTTCCTTCAGGCTGCAAACCCACTGGAGAGGGGTTGCTGCTGACATTGTTCTCTGTGCTGGGGGGGTGCTCTGGAGTCGGTCTATGTTGTGTGGCTGTCGGATTCCGGGCAGGTGACAGACAAACCTTGGTAGCTGCAAGGGTGGTTCACAGGCTATCTGGCAGCTGGAGGTCATTTGGCGGGGAATAGAGGCTTGAATCTTGGCACGGGTCTCACTCTCACTCTTCAGATGCAGGGCACAGAGTTTCTTTAGGCTCAGGCATGCAGAGCCTGTCGGGTCACAGTTCTTCGATCTAAGTCTGCCTTCACTCCTGCAGTTTACAGAGGACTAGTACCACCAGTCAGGGGAGACTTCCTTGCATTCTCGGTGTCCATTGGGGTCCCTCTTGCTGGGACCAATGAGTCTTCACCTTGGGCACACGTCGGGCATGCAGGTCCAGTGCTTGTATCCTTAGGTCACTCTGTGTCCTCTTCTTGGCGCGGGAGCTGGAGTCCTTCTTTCTTCTTTTCCAGGTAAGAGCTACGTTCTGGTGCCAGGGGAGACTCTTAAATCTTGGTTTAGGGGGCATTTAAGGGTATGAGGGACAGTGGCCAATGGGCTACTAGTCCCTGCAGCTAATCCACCCCTGAAGTGATGACTTCCTGTGGGAATGTGTCCCTTCTCTACCCAGAAGCTACTATTCTTAAGGTGTGCCAAGATAGCAGAACCCTCCCTTGGCTGTGCAGACCTCCTACCCACCCTCAAGCGGTGGCTAGTCCTGTGGAGGTGCACACCTCCTGCATAGCTAATTTCCCACCTGCCTCACTGAGCAGGGTGAGAAGGGTTTTGTCCTCCACTAGGGGGACAGCTACTTACACATAAAAGGTGGGGGAAGCCTTTGAGGACATCGCCCTGATGCTTATTTCACTAGCCATCCTGGGTGGGGGTGGGTGTGATCTCCTTCCTGCTTGTGTTACATCTTGCCAAGGCGCTAGGATCGCCAGCAGGAGGGTAGACTCTTGTCTGTGATGGCAGTGGCTCAGGAGAGCCAGTCAAAACAGTACAGGATCAGATAACTTGGTGGGCACCCTCTAAGGGTGCCTCCTGGGCATCTGCTTTTTAATCCTAAACATGGGCATCATGTTCAGAATTAAAAAGCACAGTATTTGATACCAAATATGACAGGGTTCGGTGGGCCATTGCAGAGCTGAACATCTGAGCAGTGGTCAGATGCCAGTCCATGTTATCCAAATGACCGCTGGTTACTCGGGCCAGCAACATGTTTTAAATGCCAACACAGGGGCATATGTGGTCCTGCACATATGTCCTCACACATGGGACAGTGCACCCTGGGCTCGAGGGGGCCTGCCTTTGGGGTGACTGAGCTGTCCATGGGCAGCAGCTGGGACTTTGCCTGCAGCTGGTGTGGGCAGAGTCTCACTTGAGCAGCAGGCTGCTCATACAGGCTGACATGGCAGCTCTGCAGTCTTTCTTTTACTCAGGTTACTCAGGGTGGCACAATCCGTGCTGCAGTCCTGGTAATCCCCTTTACCACCCTGGCCCTGAGTAGCCTGGGTACAATTTACTGTGAATTTACAAGAGTGGTAAATTAGGCGCTGCCACTGCAACATGTATTCCCGGATTCTGAAAAATATCAACTAAATCTTAGTAGCATTGCTTCCTTAATGATAGGTACTACATCAAGAAAAATGTAGATCTAAAATACCTTATAAATATATCGGATGGATTTAAAAGAACCATACATTGTGAAAAGGTCTACCCAAAAAAAACGCATATTGTGAAAAAAACAATAGCCATAAATAAACACAAGAATCTACAAAGCACATTTTTCAAGGAGCATAGCAATACAAATACATATAAACTGAACAACTTCTAAACAAATTAGCAAAATGTTTAGGGAGTTAATGAGCAAGTTATTCCAAAACGTTTTGCTCAAAATAGTACAGTTTGCTGTTTACTAATATTTAATTAAATGCATAGAAAAAATGATAAAGGAAAGTGCACTTGTCCCTTACCTAATCCATCTGAGAGGATACTTTCAAGTGTTGGTCTAAACCATAGTTAGAAATAGTGGGAATGCCGGGCCTGGCCTGACGTAAGCAAATCTGTCACACTTCATCACCCCCAAGTTCTCTCAGATTAAGGTGCATGTCCAATTCTGGTACACATAGCAAAGAACTTGGGAATCATAATGAAAACCTCTAGTTGGAAACCCAAATGGCACAGACCTCCTCTTCCTGAATCAGACCTGTCTCAACGTGTAATTGTCCCCTAACATTGTAGTGGATATCCCTCCCGACTACAAAATCACAAGACAGGACTGAGCCTGTAAATGCAGAGGAGGAGTAGCCATCATCTACAAAGAAAACATCCAATGCTCTATCACACCTGAAGGCTTGAGCAACCACCGGCTTTCAAGCTCAACACCTCTAGCCATGTCACCTTTCACAGGACCCTGCTCTACATACCTCCTGACCATTGATCTTACTTTGCTAATTCCGTTGCAGACTTTATATCACCACTTGACTCCAGTGCTCGACTCCAGCTGCTTCATCCTTCTTGGTAACCCCAGTTTGCACCTGGAGGACCCCACCAAACCAAAAACCAATAGTCTCCTGGAAGACCTGGACATACTTGGATTCACCCAGCGAGTGAAGTTCCCCACCCACATTGTTTGACATTTCCTCAACCCTGTTTTTACAAACTTCCCAGAACTCATGGTGGACAACTCCACCCCCACTATCCAAAACTGACTATTTACTTGTCCACTTTTACCTACACTTGCACCACCAAATTGGAGCCACTCCCTCCATAGCCATCCAATGCAACTGGAACAAGATTCTCTGAGAAGCCAGGACCTCTGAACTCCACACCCACCATCCACCACAGCAAGGCAACCTCTCACAAGCTATCATCAACTTCAACTCATAGATCACCTCCTGCTCAGGCACTGTAGCCCCGCTCAATACCTCCACCATCATCTTGACAGAAACCACCACTATGCACTCTATCCAGTGCTGTTTGACCCCTGTCCACACTTCATGTTCAACAAAGGACTTGAAGCCATTTGCTCTGTCCTCACCCAGATTCTCAACAACTCTCTCACAACTGCCACCTTCCTGGATGCTGGGAAACACACCACCTTCTCCTGAAAAACCACTCTACAGAGCAAAAGACCCTGATCAACTACAGATTCATCTTCCTACTGACCACCTTAACAACAACAATCTCCTGGAGCCTTCCCAATTTGGCTTCAAGCCTATTTACAGAACTCAGAATGCCCTCATAGCCACCACCAACCACATTGCCTTATCATAGACCTCATCCTTATCCAGTGCCTCCATAAGACTTGCACTCATGGACCTGTACTCTGCTAGATTAAATTCTTCCTCACAGGCAACATATAATCATTAGGTCTAGGCTCCTCCACGAACTACAACCTGATCTGTGGTGTCCACCAAGACACCTCTCTAAGCCCCACACTCTTCAATGTCTACATGGCCCCATTTACTAACACCGTCCGAGCTCATGGACTCAGCATTATCTTTTATGACAATAACAACCAGCTCATTATGAAAACCTGGCTGTACCACCAGACCCCAGTGAGGGCAGCACCCCTTGTACAGGTGCCAGGATACCTCCTGGGTGACATTTGTTCCATGCAAATTCAAAAAGTAGAACATAACAACTAATGTAGTTTCCATGATAAACCTGTCTGGTTATCGAGCAAATTGGATGCATGAGGACAATTGGTTGGGAAGAAGAGGAGGAGAGCACAAGTTCTTCTAAGAGCAACTTTTGTGACAGAAATATGTTTGAGGAGTTAATGGTCCCACACTGTTACCTGTGGTGTTCTTTCTGGGGCCCTCTACTTCAATGGTGTTGTTGGGGAGTGGATAGGCTTAGGTAGGCACAAGGTCCATCTGAGCTGTAGGAGGCATGATTCACCACTGCTTCAAAAGTCAAGAGCAGCTTTTCGACCTATTGAAGACACAGTACTGGAAACCAATGTAAGGAGCAACATATTGGTAACAGGGTACCCACAAGTCAACCTCTTTGCGTGTTTTTGGCATTGAGACTACCTCTGCTTAGTCCACAGTAGAAGTTGCCTCCCTGACTTGTGCCTTCTATCTACTTGCTTAGCCAAAACACTCTATAGGCTCTAAAGCAGCCTACAATGAGTGCACCCTTAGGCAAGTAAGAGATAAGTAGTTTGTTACAGGTAACCCTACAAGCCTGTGATGGAGTGACTGGGTAAGTTATGATTGTTGGAGCACAGCTTTGGCTGATGGGATGATGGGATTTAAGCTTGGAGATAGCTTGGAGGTGCCAAACTAGGCCCAAGGTGTAACAGAGAGGTAAGGAGCTTCAAAATCCTTTATCTCCATAAACCTGTGTGATGCTTCAAGGGACCATGTGGCTGGAGGTGTGCATCACTCCAATGTATGTGGTCAGCTAGCTATTGTGACTTAGGTTACATTTCTAGGACCCTGCATGACATCCCTGAAAACAGATCCCCTTTCTATAGTAATGATGAATGACCGTAATTCCCAGTAATATCTATGTAAGAAAGGCATTGGTACTAAGCTGAAGAGAGTCGGTGTTTATTGCATGAGGTTCTGAGTTTTCTGTGGAGGCACTGATATGTTACTGCAGCATTTTCTGGAAAAAGGAGAATGGTATCAATAGTAAGTGTGTACTGCGACTTTGAACCATATGGTAATGTTCCAAGGTTTGCTCAAGTAGGAACTGGCACAGTGATACTTTCTGGAATCAGAGCAGATCAGGGTCAAAGAGTGTGGATGCTGGCAGCCATTTTCTCTCATGTCTTGGATGTATCAGGAATGAAAAGTTGGAGATCATGTGTAAAGTGAAATAAATATAGAGGAATGGATCCTCGTGTGTGCTGTGTGAGTGTTTTATGAAATGAAGTGCAGCAGAGACACTTGTGGACTGTGTTATTTCCTGGTATCCTGGAATTAGTGTGAGTTTGTGTTGACATTGTGCAATGCTTATTCTTTTTCCATTTGCATGTGCTTTGTCACACTTCCAGTGCTGCCTTGTGGATATAGTTTAAAGTCCCAGATGTTGGCTGACTTTTGAAAACTCAGGGCTGGTTGTGCGAGCATTGTTGCGTCTGGGCTCCTCTGTTATAAATCCACTCCTAGTTATAACCTACCTTTTTACCTCATATGCTATGCCTTCACAATTTGCAGCTTGTCTTCTCCCATCTGGCATGTGAATAATATCTCATATAGCATAGGTGAACAGAGAGGTGCCTCTAAGGGTGAGAGAGTGTAGATATACTGTTTTGCTGCTACAAATGGAGTAGGCAGATTAGAAAGGGTAGCTCCTAAATGACTCATTTAGAAGTGGAGATCTCACTTACTGTCAGGGCGTCTTCTTTCTTCGACAGGTTAGATGTCAAATCTTGAATTGCAGAGGTGCCATGGGCTCTTGAGCTCATACACCGTCACCAAAGTTTAGAGAATCACTTGGTGATGAGAGGATGGACCCAGAGGAAGGGGGTAGGACAAACACTAAACTGAAATAATAAAGAAACAGACTGTATAAGCATCTTCTTGTAAGTCAAAGTGAAATTATTTGGTGAGTCTGTGCCATATCTCCCCCATAAACTTCTCAGCACTTAATAGGGATCCCCGACATGCCTGCCTGGAACGGCTTACTGTAAGGCCTTGAATAGGCTTGAAAAGAAGCAGTCCAGCAATACCAGTTATTTCTTCTGGAAATCAGCGGACCTTGGAAGAGACACTCACAGCTCTTTCTCTTGTTTTCTGAGTGCACCGCAGTCCTGTGATGCCAAGAACTGTGATCTTTTTCCCAATCACAGGCCACATCACTGAGTTTTCGAGATTTCTTTAGCCTGAACGAGTGACAAAAGTGAAATTTAACTGTAAAAAGCAGCACACCTACAAGGGGTCTAAGCATCTATTGTCCCTAAAAGTACTTGAATGATATCAGACAACTATGGTTCCCTATGATTCTAACACTCACCAAGAGTTAGTTCACACATTGTTTTCCGGTAAACAAAGAGTTATTAAAACATAGATCACTTATCTTATTCCTCTAAGGAATGCAGCGTCTTTGTTGTCCAGGGCAAATGTGAGGCTCCTGGTGAGACTCCACAAGGCGTCAAGCTGGGAGAGCGTCCGTGAATCCTGGCCTGAGCTTGATGCTTTCTCAATGAAAAGCGCGAGGACTCAGGAAAGCATGGCTATTATAGCTGTGGCATCCAAGATGGTCACCAAGAATTCCTGTTGTTGTGGGAATTCGAGTCCTTGCTGGATTTTTGTTTTGTTCCTGCCGTGGAAGGTGTGGCTTCTTGAAGATGAGAGTGCAATGCTCAAGAGTTCCTTTGAGAAATCTGGGTAAGCTCAGGAGGTGACACTGGTAGACTACGGTGGCAAGGAAAAAAATACAGGAGATCTGTAAAGCAAAATAAGCGTCAGTGCATATATAGTGGAAAAGTCATATGTGTGAATGGTACATAGTTGGAATGTCACTAGGGCCTTGCCAATGTGGCGCGGCACCACAGGTTGATCAAGGACAAGCGCATGTCCGTAGCGTGACCCTAGAATGGTGAGCTAGCAAGGAATGAGAGTTAGACTAAGGGAACATGATTCTGGGGTTGCGCTTCTGGCAGGCTCAAGAGTTCCTGACAGAGTTCCTGACACTTACAATATCAGATGCAGTTTTCTAGCTGCCGTGTGGACTATTTTGGGGTAGCTCAGTCTGTTTTTAAAACACCTTTTGCAAGTGAAGCAGGATGAAGATGATGAGAAATGTTATTTTGTTCAGACAGATCTAGCCTGTTTCTCTACTTCAAATGGTCAAATGGCCATGATTGGGTTGTGATTAACACCAACTGCGTGGTAGACCTCCTCAGAGCTGAGGACTGTGAGTGCTAAAGGAATCCTTGAAACTGTTGTATGCATGTGCAGTCTTCTATGGGGCTGTTTAGTTTGGTTCACATGTTTGACTTGCCAGTAAGAAGGCAAGTCCTTCCATCTCAATTGTAGTTACATAGATAGGTGTATTATGTTCATCAGAAAGTTTGATGCTTGAATATGATTAATTGTGAGGCTGAGGTAGGGCCCCAGGTCTGACCGAAAGCATGTGAGAGAAGTGGTCAAAGAGTTTAAACAGTGTGAAGTTATACAGCTAGACATTTCAGGGTTTTCTGCTTTGTGGGTTACCTGCCTAGTGGAGGGGACCCCCAGTGAGATGACATCCTCCATGCAGGGTAGCCCAAGTATCAAGCATGGAGAGACCAGCTCTGCATTGACTACAGCAGATGCCCTCTGGGCAATCTTGGCCACGATCATCTCAGCCTCCTAAGACAACACAGTTCTGGAAATTAGGAAAAGAGGAAGTAAGTGGGTGATATATTTTGTGACTATGTACTCATCATCTGCATGATGTTGGGCCTTTGGCCAACGCTGTTTTATTTTGGCTTCCAAGCCTTGCAGCTAGGCATTCTTCCCCATAGCTGACCATCAGAAGGAGAGTACACAAATAGGTGTTAAAAGGGGAGTTTCTCCGTAGGAAACTCACATGCTCAAGTGCTGCCCTACAAATGTATATGTAAATTGTTATTTAAAAATGAAGCGCATAACTTTGACTGATGGAAGGTGGATTTAACCATCTAATATCGTGTATGTTCAGAAAACTGAGGTGCACCGAGTCCTTTTATTCCCAAACAATATGAAGCCTTTGATGCCAGAGTGACTTGTCTTACTTTTACATAACAGCAATGCATGCCATAGTCTGAGATTTTCCTATGGCCCCAAGTGTAATTAATTTCCAAAGATGAACCTCATTTTTAAATTGTTAATAGAATTCACTCAGACCTAGTGAAGAACATGCAATGAAGGCATTAATACTCAAGTTAAAGTGATTGTGTTTATTGCATGAGGCTCTGTGTTCTTCATTTGAACCCAAAGTGGAAGCACTTGAATGGTATGTAAAGTATACTTCTATTATCAGAATGCTAGCCTTTCATTTCTGGAAAGTGACTAATACTGCTTTCACACTCTACTACTTAAATATACCTAAAAATATATATTTAATATAAAACAAATTGACTTCCATCCCACCTGTACTGAGACAGGAATACTAGTGTTGATCACGACACACTACACATTGGATGACAGCAACACTTACCTGATTGTACAGCTGGATCGCACAGCAGCTTTTAATATAAATGACATCACCATCACAAAAACCTGAGCTTCAACCTGTGGGGTACTAGTAGCCTAATTTGCTTCTGTTCTCCTTCTTTTGTTTCAGTGTACTCCACTGATCAAGACAGAGCACTCCGGGGTAGACCATACAAAACCAATGTGTTGGCATAGTTTGAGTCTTGCTCTAGGTGAAACTAAGTTTAATAGGTAAAACTAAGTTTAAGCAGGACAGTACTTATGCTTGTAGGTGACTAAGCCAATCCTACAACAAGTCGCAACTATCGTCCCAACCCTCCCTGCTCACGAGCAGCACCTCACCAAAATCCCAAACAGCAAAAGGTGATTTGTCGCAACCTTTACGCATGGACTCAAGAGTGCGACATCTCAGGGAGTGTCGTGGTTAAACGGAGATTACCCCTTTCTGACATGAACAACATGTCTCAGTCAAACACACAGGCAATGAAAGAGATGCGCTTAAGTCTTACTAGTTTTTTTTTCACAATACTGTAATCTACATTAAATTGTATGGGCCGCAATGATAAGGATAGTGAACAGTGAAAGAAACAGAATTGTAAACACAAGAGTAATTAATACAAAGACCCCCACCATCTTGCAGTGACATAGAATGTCATGAGATACAATATATGTCCTAATACCCTAAACCTAAGCGAAAGAGATCTTGGTGTGTTAAACCTAATCTGCCAATGCCATGTCGATGAGAAGAGCTCCCCTACCCTTGTTACCTTGGAATTAGGTCTCTATATCAGAGTCCGTGGGAGCACGAAGACTGGGTCAGAATCAAGGTGACATGTAGCATAGATAGCTTCAATGGCATCTGGTAAGAATCCCTCTAAGTATCTGTCTGTGTATGGTGTATTTATAAAGATCTGATAGGACTGCTGACGTAGGTCTGTTCCCAAACAATAGATAACAAGACATGCTTGCGGTGGCAATTACATAAACAATTCCCTCGAAAGCACAGAGGGAAAGTACCTAATATGAATACCTACAGTTTGTTTATCTTTAGCGCTGATAGTGATGCCTTAGCACAGTTACACTGATTACACAAAACTAAAATATTGGCCTAACTAAAAACAATGCAGCCATCTTGGAAAGATATAATTAAATAATAGCGCTAAAACAGAGAAAACTAAGTAGGATAAAAGTCACTGGGTGGCGGGGCACAAGTCTGTAAGCCAGAAGGCTGAGATAACTCCTGATTCCCATTCCAACAAGACAGGATTCACTACAGTGCGCCCCACCGTCAGTGGCTCTAAGTAGTTCAGCGCCTATCTGTACAGAGGTGGGTACTAAATAGTAATCTACCTCACCTCAACTTCTTCATCCACATGTTGAAAATACTGTCTGTTCTCTTTTATAGTTTAGTACAAAAATCCATAAAGTCTGTTTAAATACCACTGAGATTGTGATGGTTCCTCAAACGTTCTCTGGTTCCTGCCTAGTCCACAGTCCAGCTATGGCTTTAAGAACTGACAATAAAGAACATTATTCCACAACTGGGTTCCCATTCAAAATACCTGTGGGTTAAGATCACCTCAAATCCAATTACAAAAGTCTGAGTGAAACTCACGCAAATGCCATGCAACCCAGCTGCAGCAAAATCATTGTTGAATGACTTGATGTGCAGTTGTCCAGGGATTGACTAGAGAAACACAAAGCTGGTGTGTCAAGAATATTCTCTTGCTCATAAAGCCATCTTATCAGCAGTGATCTGCCTTAACAGAGTGATTAAGTGCAAAGTCGTTGACACTCCTATCCTAGCCACATATCTCTGGGCTCCGGTGGAGGCCAACACCATATTGGAAAAATGATAGCCTAGCTAAAATACCCCTCCTCGAGTCTCACCTAGAGCACGTGAAACAATAATCTTCTTAGTTTGCTACTCCTTTAACTCAAAATCAACTTTTCATCTTGATATGTCTTCATTTTCAAAACAAGCTTTGGCAAAGACAATAGACCGGGCGTGGACTGACAGCATTTTGACTTTGCCAATGCTTGTTTTGTCATGGTTTCGTAAATCTTTATTGTGGGGGAGCTGCCTAGCCCATACCACTATAAAAAAAAGAACATAGCTAAAAGCATAAATGTTGTTTGTTCTAAAAAAGCACACATTCCACAGTAGTCCCGGCCCTGAAAGGAACTACTTTCTGTGAGAAATATACTCCTTCTGAAAGAGCATAATCCCATCAATCAGAGTGAAGCTATCCAATGAATGAAGTGGGCTGACGCACTTCCCGATGTTGTATAATGCGGGGAGTTGAAGAAAAATGTGGATGACACAACTATGAACAAAGAGGGCTGACTAAAAGTATCTAAGTAAGTAAGAATATTTGACATATAATTTTAGCAAAATCAATAGGTCTTGCCTAATGCCTGACCTAAACATCCATTGTGCCAATCCTTCTCTGGAGCCACCACAAAAGTATGCCAAAGTTTACTATATGTATAAATCTATGATTAACAAATTACATCTTCTAAACACACATGTTCCAGTGGCATTTCCTGGATAAAATAGGCTTTTGAATTTAAGAGTCTCTGTAGCCATCTGCATACTCACAGTTAAACTGGCAGACGTCCCTCAAAAGTATGGCGATCAGACAAACACACGTGTTGTTCTGCAAAATCTGAACAGGGTTGTACCTCTTTGAGAAAGAATTGTGATGCTAAGAAAGGGAGAGGAGAATATGGACTCATGACTGAGTGGTATTAGAGGGTAGAGGGTTGGGAGGTGTTCGGGGTGCCAGAGGAACGGAGGAACGGAGGATAATATTTTAAAAAGTTGACAACATACTTGGAGCTCTTCAAATCTAATAAAGCTTTGAGGTCTCTGTGTAGGGACTACACAGTTGTAATTCCACGTCAGACCTCTTTCTTCCACCATTTTACATTTCCTGTCTCTTGCAGGTTTTGTTTCATAACTGCTCTTGCTCTTTATAAAATTTTCCTGTCTTTCACTTGCTCCTTCCTGCTAGCTTTTCTGGCTTTGACTGATCATGAAAAATAAGTCCTGGTCCCCCATAATGAGCGCCTGTGCCCACCACCTGCAAGCACCTGCACAAATTCAGCACTGAGCAGAGGCAACTCAAACTTGACGCACAGTCCACAGAACATTATGTTGTGTGTGTCACTGAGCAGATTGCTATCATGAGAATATGATGAGGGGATAAGGGAAAGCAACATATTATTTTAAAGACCATGTAGGTTGGACACAGGAGTCTGTGGGTCATTTACATTACCTCTCCTACTGCTCCACTCTCCAACAACAGAAAAATGTGCTTTCCTACATTCATCAGAATAGATGTTCAAATAGAAAAAATTAAGCAAAATAAATGCACATTTTCCAAATATTAGTTAAAAAGTGAGGGCTATCTTGGTAAAGTGAGACAAAAGGAGGAATGACTAGACATATCTAACTTGTGACTTCTATAACGTAAAACATTAAACACTTAAAATACAAGAAGGAGTGTGTAGTTCTGTTTCCCACCCAACTTAACCAGCTCCTATAAAAGAGCTACTAAATAAAGAGACCATTGGTAATTACTCTGACCATTTATTTCCCTTATAAGGTAAAAAATGTTAGATTTTCATTCCGGGACAATTATAGCAAAAAAGAACTAACTCAACCAGCAGTAAAACAATAAAAGGGTAATTGGGCAAATGGGAAGTAGATTAAGAGTAGGAGTGACAATAACTTATGGGCCTATCATAATAGTGGGGCCTTCTGTCCCTTGTGGTACCTGAGACAATCTACTTTCAGTCTCAGATGTCCACCCCAAGAGGTAATTTTATGTAGAAGAAAGTGAAACGGATAAGTGTACTCAGACTGGGTCTTTGCTAAGATAGAGCCCTGGGTGTGGGTGGAAAGAAATTTGGCACCCTTGCTGATTGTAGTGAATTAAATGATGCAGCAGATCTCTGTGTTCACTGGTCAGCACATGGATGAGCAGCGACAAGCACCTGAACAGAAAACATTCCCGGACCTCCCCAGCTCACCTAAATCACTGACAGCTTAGCTGCCTCACGCAGATAACGCTTTTGTTGATGTGTGTCAGCAGGATGCGAGGGTGAAGGGTGGGTACGATAGGGGGCTAAAGGTGTGTTAAAACATCACCCACAGTATGATAATGAAGGACTAAAAAACACGTTAAACCACTTTAAAGCAGACAGAAATGAACCGGCAGGGACAAGGCTGGAGCAAGAAGAGAAGGACAATGCTGATGACCTAACCCTAATGCACACAGCTCCATGCGCCTCTCAGAATATTGGCGCCCTGGACCTGAGCCCAGTTTGTCCATGCTAAAGGTCCTGAGTGTACAAGGACATGATGCTTAGTCATCAAGTGTAGTATACCAATACATAAAATAACTCAGTAAACTGTTAGGTCCTGCAAAGGGGCTCATATTTTTTTTAATAACTACGAAATTTGTGAGATTGTACTTGTGCTAAGTACATCTTACTGAAATCTGTATATTTCACTCAGTGAGATATTCAACAGTGTGCTAGATACAACTGATCAGAAACTACAAACTCAGGTTATTTTTTCTAAGCAGTATCTGATATCTTGGCCCACGTGCCAGCTCTAGGTCCGGCTGAAGGACAAATATACAAGGAATAAAAGAAACTTGTACGGCCCCTGAGCCACCAACAGTAACCAGCCATGACATAGGAAAGGCAGTAACCAAGCCATGCAATATGGCGTCGAACAAGACCCTCGGGAGATGGACTTCAGCTGCACAGCGGATCTGAGTTTGGGATAGGGCCAGAAGACACACCCATGTTATACAACCTGCAAAGACTAACAAAACATTTCAGTTCTGCACAGGTCTGGACAACAGATTTCAAGACTTACGAACCCCATCTAATTCTTCCACAGAGAAACCCCAGCACTTATTCCACATAGCAAACCCATAAACGAGCTTTGCATCAAAGCACTAACAGGTAAACTATTGTCGGGCTTCTGAAATACAAAAACACATAATATAACATAACATATTTTGACATTATGTGTAAGCCTGCTGTTACCCAATTAAAATTAAAAGAGAAAAACATTTGGCTCAAGGCAGAAAATATGAAAATTCTCTTCGTCAGATGATTCAGTCAGGTCTTGGCAGATGTTTCTCTCTCCGTTTCGTTTACCTTGCCGTGCAGGGTTTGTGTGCGTGGAAGAGAAGTGGATGGAAGCGTGAGTGTAAACAAACCCTGTAAACACATACAGCATACTCCTGTGCCTCCAGTGCTTCTGATATCAGGAAAAACTCGATATGGACACTACTACAACAGACTCATTATCCCTACGCTTTCGCAAAAAAGAAAGGGAATGCACTACTTGGGACGGGGTTGAAACGCCCAAACAGCGAGTATGGGTGAATTTACCTCCTTGCATGTGAGCCTAGTAGAGGTTAAAAAAAGAACGGTAAATTAAAAACAAACAAGCTTGGCATCTCGGCCAGACGGTTTCCCAGCGTTGCTCAGAGCAGCATGTTATCCACAGCTTAATAGGGGCTTTAGAAATCAAGGAGTACGCAGTAGGGCCGAGGAGCTCGTAATACAAAGTGCTCAGCGGCGTAGCTACCATTAGTGCAGCAGGTGCAGTGGCGCCGGGGTCAAGAATCCTGAGGGAACGATTGTGTGATTGTATTTCACTAGCTCAACAGAAATAAAAGAGACCATGGGCCAGATGTAGCAAAGGTTTTTACCCATTCTGTGTCTATGGGAAAAAGTGTTAGTACATATGGCCCCATTTTCCTCCCTTGCCTTAGGGCCCATTGCATCCTTGCTACAATGAGAGTGCTTTTGCTGACTGGTGGGGGAGAGAACGCATACTGTCTTGGAGACTCTAGAGTGCCCCCCACCCCTTATGTGGAGCATACATGTAGGACACATAAAACCACTTTTAGCTGACCAACGCATTTTCAAGGAAGTCTTCTCAGGTGGAGGTCCTGCCTCTCATTTAAGCTGAAATAAATGACGCTCCTGCGGTCAGGATTGCCCCCAAGAAAAGGCCCCTCTAACACAGCCAGCAGGGACTGGTGAGCCGCTGTCACTTCCCTACAGCATTTGGAATACTCATTTCAACTGTTTTAGTGCAATATCTTTGCTCTCCCAAAAATATTTTCAAATCACCTAACTTTTAACAACGACGTTTATAACTGAGAGTGTTTATTATAGGGAGTTCAAAAATCATTTGCACCTACTTTAGAACGTTCAGCTATATGGAGCTGTTTCTAAATTACTTGTAGGTGTTGTTAGTTGCCAACGAAAAACACAGTGCAAGTGATAAAGCATGGGCAAAATGCATAAAAAACAGAGATTTACCAGATTCTCATGCAGCACAGCAGCCAAAAAATCTGCGCTGCGCTGCGTGAGAAGGAGTAAACAGAGAAGTGTCATATTTACACAAATATGGCACTCTCCTCCACTCTCCCTAGCACCTGCACAGATATGAGCTGCCGTGTGCCACACACACTCCTTTGCACCATAGTGCAAGGGTGTCTACGTGAGACTAGCACAGGATTTTTACTGGAAGGGTGCCCTAGACCCTTTTCCCACCTTACGCGTGCTGTACAGTTCAGCACACTTGCAAAGTCGAAAAGGTAATGGGAAATTGATGCATTTCTCCATGTTTGCGTCTGGTTGAAGTGGGCATTATTTTCTGGTGCTAAACCTTGTCTACTTTTTTAAGTAAATAGGCCAGGATTTACAAAAAAGTAGCACAGAGCGGCGCTGCAACACAATTTGCAGCACTACGCCACTTATGAAACACAGGGATGCGCCGTATTTATAAAAATAGGGTGCACCCCTGTGTTTCCCCCTGCGCTGAATTTAGCAGCCTGCGCCAATGCAGGCATCCTTGCAGCATAGTGCAAGTGTGTCTGCGTTGAGGGAATTGATTATTTATGTGCAGGAAGATGTCAATTTGGCACTTCTGTGTGTGTTGCAGAATGCAACACATATAAATGTACCAGAGCGTCATTTTTGAATGATTGTTTATGTGCAGGAAGAGACACTTTCCTTCACATAAACATTAATTCACGGCCATTTGCTCCTTCTATCTGTGCTGCAGCATGCAGCACACATGTTAAAAGCAAAAACGAGGAGGAATACAAGTATTCCATCTGGACATTTGCTGTGTGAGTTCCGCCACTAGCTTCGTACAATGGATGGACATTGTGAGATAGTTAGCAATGGTCAGATAAATGAAATAAGAAGGATCAGTATGATAAGATGAGGTTTAAAAAATATTAGCTTGTGAATTCATGCGTTTACTTCTATACTAATTGTAACTCCTTCTTCCATCATATGTAAGTTTAAAGTTCAAGTTCTGAGCTATCTTAGGTTTGCTAACTTCTTGATTAGAACTTGATATTTTTGCTAACTGCATTTTTGCTTGTGGTTTGTAACATAAAGCATGACGTGAACTATATGCATTCTGTGAAAATGTCAAGAAAGTCTTCCTGGGACAGTAATCTTGCTTGTTACGCCATGGCTTTCCTGACAAGAAGGCAGCACCCCTGGCTCCATGCCCTCGGCTCCACAGTCCCAAAGTCAGGCATCATACCATTTGAAACTCTAGAACGGATCCCTGGCCTTACTGCTGCCACTGCAAGATTCCGATGAAGTGATCCAACCCTAACCAAGCCCACTAAGAGAACTTGATCAATCCTGCTGTTAATTTTCAGAGTGAGATAATTCGATAACTTCTGATATTGTTACATTCAAACCATTCAGAGACTTTGTGCAGTTCATTATAAATTAACCATCCAAAATCCGCCTCTTTTAATCTGCTTATAAATAATATTGGTATCTGCACTCAATGAATTAATAAACCTTTTCCTCGCACTTTGATCAAGTGGTTCAAAGGTTTCATGAAAGGAATCTTAAAATCCAGAAATAATGATTAGTCACCAAAGAAGAAAGGTATAGAGATCTGATTTATTTATTACAGAGTTTTGTATAGCGCCACAATGCCGTAGGGCAGATACCAGGAATCACTGGGTTATACCCTTGGTACCAGCAAAATTAAAGGAAGCTGGGCTTGAGTTGGTAGAATCTAGTATAGCCAAACGTGATGAGGTATCTCTCTATCCAGTAGCCTTCGGTCACTACCTTCTTGCTGATCACTGCATACACAACATTGGTTTTGTGAGGTGCAAATACTAAATATTGAGGATACTAAGGGCCAGTTATACAAAGCCCTTTTGCATTTCTTAACGCTCTAAATCAGTATTTTGGGCCAGTAAGAAATGCATAATGGCCTTTTCTGATGTACAAAGGCATTTAGGAAATCACAAATTGCGATTTCTGCTCTTTAGAGATAGCAATTTGCGATCCCTAGAATAGGAAATCGCAGGGATTACCTATTTGCGTTTCCTATTCTGATGTATAAAGCATTTCCTAAATGCAATTTGGGCATTTAAGAAATGCAATTAAAATTCAACTTGAAGTCGATGTTAACCACACGTACCCCTTGGGCATATGTGTGCTATACATGTGTGCCACTATTTTTGGGGTGCACCAAGGTGGGGCCTTTTGCCCATTGCCATCCTTGGTTTAGCATTTCCCAAATAAGGATTTTCTAATAGGAAATCGCTATTTGGGAAATGGAAAACTGGCCCATTGACACAAATGCAATGGGATTCCTTATCTGCGATTTCCTCGCTAATAGGAAATCAGTATCTCTGTACATAGCATTTTGCATTACTTAAATAGTGATTTCTAAGAAGTCGCTATTTAGGCAATGCAAAATTGTATTTTAGCACATCTGGCCTTAAATTTCGAGGACAGAATATGGAGAAAAAAAATCAACAGGTAAGTAAATAATTTTGTGACTGTTCCACTAAACCCCATGGAACTTCTGCTGATGGAATCAACATGGGTTAGACCAGTGTTACTCAAAGTACGGCCCGGGGGCCGCATGCGGCCCTTTTGACCTTTACATGCGGCCCCCAGGACACCAGTAGGGCCAGGATGCTGTTTACTCAACTGAGCACTAATGGTAAGAGGATGTTAAATTAACAGGCAATCCTTTATTTAAACATTATTTGAAGTAAGGAAGTTGCCCTGCACTGCTTAAATGCAGGAACACTTTCATTCTTTAAGAAATCTTGCAGCAAATGTCTACAACTATGATAAGGGTTCTTAAAAATTCAAAAAGTGCATTTCATTAACAGAGAACCATTTCATCATAGTACATCAGATAATATCAGTGCATGGAGAAGTATTTTTTTTTAAGTGATAGATTTCAAACATAAATTCAGCGACATTAATTATTCCCCCACCTTCATAACAATGCCAATAGTGAAATAAGAGGCAAGTCAGTTGTTATCTGCACTCTTTGATTGGCCTGATTTCCTATTATACATGAACAATTTCATCATTTATTAAATTAAACACAGGAGAAAGGTTTGCTTAGCGCACACCCTGAAGACATGCATTGTGAGGTCTGCTTGCATACAATAATGAAGAATATGAAGGGAACATGAAATAAAACAACTGCCTAGGATCCAACAATTAGGTAAAGAGGGGAAGCTGGGATTAATGCCAGGTTTTCTGATTTCACATTGTGCGATTCAGATACTAGATCAATATGCTTTCCTACCCCCTACGCCAACCATAAGCTCTCCCCACCCAGAGCCCCATTCAGCCTTTGATTGGCACTCTGCTAGCATCAATGCGGCCCTCGGTCATACAACAGACCAAACTTTGTGGCCCCTGGGAAAATGTTTGCGAGTACCCTTGGTTAGACAGACAGACAAGCTGTACAGGAAAGCAGAAGAGTAAGCAAAGGGAGGCACCATTGCAGAAGGGTTAGGGGAACCAGTAAGGTCTATATGTATGCTGATTTGGTGATTTGCTAAAACCTATATAGCTTAAAAACACAAAGACAATGACACCTGCAAAAGCAGAACCTGCAAACATCCCATTTTACTCACATACCAAAACACACGAGGGGTCCACTTTTTAATTTACAATGAAACAATCACAACATACCAATGAACATATTACAAAAAGCTGATTTTATTCAAAGCCAAGGGGAAACAGAATGTAAGCTACAAATAAACAAAAAAGGCAGAACAGAAACGAAAGGGAACAAGCCCAACTATTCAGGGTACTTACCACATCATCATCAAGGCATAACAGACTACAGATTTGCATACCCTTGCAGACACTCACCTGCAACAATTACGAATACACAGACAATACCATCATGCCTGGTCTACCTACTGTACAAATGGACAAGCAGAAAAGAGGCCAACACCTACAATTGGAGCCAACTGTCACCTCACCATCAGTGTACATTAGACCACAGGATCACATTGACCTGGGTATTCTCATGTGGAACTACAAATGCATAGCCAGTGCTATCAACCCCAATCCCTCAGTGAAAGGACGAAGAAACAATTCATGACATACACTACTCTAGAGAATCTGTGAAAATATCTTAAACTTGGAGAAATCAAATGCTGCTTCCCCAGGCACACATACTTAGAAGGAGAGCACACATAATGAGACCATTCAGGGGACATCATCCCAGGAGTATACTCATTAGGAATATATCCAGCTATCACAGAAGAGGGGGACATTTATGTGTACAAAGCTGTGTATGTGCTGTTTCCTGAGATGATGTCCTCTGCATGGTGTTTTCATGTGTACTATCCTTCTGAGTATGTGTGCAAGGGGAAGCTGTGTTGCTCCCAGTTTGAGCTACATATATATCATATCCTGTAAGCAGTAGCCACCACTGGGTAGTTATTGTTAGGTCTGCGTTTCCATAGGAAATGTTTTTTTTTTTTTTGGTTTGCTAATACGTTTTGACTCCGGTTAACAAATCTTCATGAAACTTCCCAAAAAAGTGTTCTTTTTCACCTGGTTTCTCTATGGAAAATGTCGGGGTGATCCATCAAGCCAGGCCAAGAAAAAGAGGGGTCCCAAAACACAAAATCCCCATGCAGTGTCCTTAGGTATTTTTTAAAAGGGTTACAATGAAAAAGGCTGAACAGAATTACACCACGTTTGGCAGAAAGCTAGATCTTGGTCTAGGAAGAGTGCCTTTTGTGATTTGGGGTAAGTCTGTTCAGTAGTTTTTGAGAAATTAAGGTACAAAAAAATTGTATATCTGGATGGTTGGGTTTGAGGGACTCTCGCAACAGTCCCACAAGGCACAACCTCAGAAAAATAGAGTGTTCTGAGTGAAGGAGCTTTTTTCTCTTGGGTCAGCTCCCTCCTGCGGGAGCGAGTGCTCTGATTGGTTAGCTGCAACATAAACAAAAATGTTGCAGCAGCCATTCTAGTACTCCAGGCACTTAGGCCCCTGCACTGAAAATAGTAAAAAATATATAAGTGGCCAAGGTAGGCATACATTACTCCCCTAGGCCTTGTGGGGTAAATGGGGCTCAAAGAGACCCCACCTCCATCGGGCTAAAATTAAAAACATAAATGTTCATTATTATTTTGTTGCAATCCTACAGAACTCCCACTGGATTGCGGCAACATAAAATGGCAGCTTCCATTGTTTGATTAAAATGACCCCCAGGGATGGCAAAAGCTTTTGAGTCAAAATGTATGTAAGTGTTTGGGGGGATGGCTGTCCTTGGGGGGCCCCTCCTCCAGTGGCTTTTGGCCCAGGGGTCCCCATCCCCTGGGGCCTGCCAGGATAGTGAAAAGGGAGAGAGGCTTGCATGGGGCCTCCTGCCGTGAGCTGTATAAGGCCCCGTGGACCCCATCCCGGGCCCGCATTTTTCAATATGGGTGAGGGGTGCATGGCTCCCCTCTCAAAGCCTCTAAGTGCCTAGAGATCCGATCCTGCAGGGCCAACATATATAGTTTTAGGTGAAGAAGGCATGTGCACCTTATCCCAAGCCTTGAAAGCAGTGAGAAATACTAGCTCCTGCCAAGCAGGAGGAATGCCAGCTCCTGATGCACCCAGGAATTGTGCAAGCAGAGAGCTGGTAGGGCAGCAGGGACCTTGTGGTCCCAAACATGTTGTTTTGTGAGTGCCCCAGGGGACCGCCTGGGGCAGCCACCTAAGATCCTGGGCAATGAGGATCTCCAGGGCCACTGTTGGCTCGGCGAGGTGGCTGGGCACTACGTTCCCCTTCAAAAAATGGCTGTGGTGATGCCCTCAGGACACCCTAAAGGCTAGGGGAGCGGGGCATGCACCGTCTTCTCCTTTATTAATAACAAACTCTCCTGGGTCAGTGAATCTATGACCCCTGCAGAGCTTACCATATTTTATCAAAGCACTCCTAGCTGGACCGCTCTGCTCTTCAGCTAGAGTATGAGGCCCTCTTGTGGTTGTTTTTGTGATTGAGTTTTGTGGGATAAAATTTTAAAAGAAAGACTTGGAGACATGTTGATTTTATTTTTTTAATTAAAAAATATGTCTCTGAGTCTTTCTTTTAACATTTTTCAACCCACAGAATTCAATCATAAAAATATGTTAAAAGAGTAGCAGACATATTTATTACTTTTTAATTTAAAAGAGGGGTAAACATTTTTTTGATAACCACTATTATTAAACATTACATTGTTTGAATTACTAAAATGTACATTTAATTAAAGATATTAGAGATTTTTGGAGAAAGATGAAAGATCTACATTATATATGTTGTAATGCTCACCACTTGATAAAGCCAACCAGGGACTTCGTTTAGCGGTAACTAGATGTTGCAGCTGTAACCCCTATCTTGCCCTTTGTGACCCCGGCACTGTCTTTACACCCCATGGTGTCAGAGGTGGCAAAATCAGTTCCAGGAGCACAGGGGCAGTTCAGCTGGTGCTCCACTTTCCTTCTTTTCTGGCAATTTATTTTATTACACTAATAGTGAATACTATTACTTTATTCGCTATTGGTATAATACAAAATGACGAACAACTAGCTGGAATATAGCCTTCCCTAGTAACTGAGGTAAGTAAAGATTGCTTTTAAAAGTATATTGTGTGCGTGCTTGCCGGTGTGAGTGTGTTTATGTGAGAGACATTGGCCCTCATTACAACCCTGGCGGACGGGGGAGAAGTGGCGGTAATACCGCCAACAGGCCGGCGGGAAAAAAAATGGAATTCGGACCATGGCGGTTACCGTCATGGTCATCCGCCACTTCTCCACTCCGACCGCCAGGGCGGTTACAACCGTTGGGCTGGAGACTTTGGTCTCCAGCCCGGCTGCCGTCACCAGACCGCCGGCGGTATCACAACCCTGCATACTGCCATGGATGTCGGGTGGTTTGGAACCTCCACAAAATCCATGGCGGTAGGCACTATCAGTGCCAGGGAATTCCTTCCCTACCACTAATAGGGGTCTCCCCCACCCCCCTCGCCCACCCTGAGTCCTCCCCCTATAACCCCACCCCCTGTCACCCCCCAAAGGTGGCAGGACCCCCCTCCCTACCCCTACCCCCAACCTGCACAGACACACACCCCCTCCCCACCCCCAACATGCACAGACACACACCCCTAAACGCACACGTACAGTGCAACAACACATACCTTCACACATACACACAAACATGCACACAGACCAACCCGCACACATTTCCCATACACACAACACCCCCCGCATGCATACATGCACTCACACACCCCCTCTACATACTCACACGCACACCCCCATGCACGCACACAACACACAACACCCTCCTCCCCTAAATGATGATCAACTTATCTTGTCCGTTGATCCTCCGGGAGGGGATGGGATCCATGGGGGCTGCTCCACCGCCAGCTCCCCATCACCAGAACACCGCCATACCGAATCATGGGACGTGATTAATTTCCTTATAGCCACCTGTTCATAATGCATTTTACTAATGGATTTTTCCTCATCTATTATCACTGTAGCGTCAAAAAACCTTATTTACTAATTCACCATTAATTTAAGTTGTAGATGTCAAAAGTACGAGTTTATAGATAAAAATATATTAATTACAAACAATTTGAACCTTATTGATGATTTAAAATAAAATAGGTTCTGGATATACATTTATTTTTAAAAGGCTGTTTTAATATCAGATAAGTTTTACATTTCTTTTATAAATGTGTGTTTTAAAATCAGATGACTATTTTTTAATTAATTAATTAAGAAAAGGGTAAGATTTGGTAAGTAATACATATTATCATGATGTAAATTTACTAAAAATTACATAACTGTGGTTAACAATCAGGTTGCTGGAAGGCTCAGGATAAGGGCCCCGGATTTCATAAAGTCATAAAACAAAAACAAATTTAATTAAATGTACAGATACTTTAAAAGGGAGGACATAATGTTAGGATTATAGTTAAGAACGATATAATTAACCTTAATGATTTCAACAATTAAAAATGGTTTGGAGTGTAAAATGAAGGAAGTTCAATACCAAGGGGTAGATGACCTTCATGCATGGTTAATCAAGATTAACCTTGTATGAATTCTCAGACCCCCGCTCCCTAAAGCTCACACCTAATTCCAATTAATTTTATCCACCAATACAAACTAGAGAATGGCTTTCTTTAGTGCACAACTCTAGACCCCAAAACCAACAAAAACCACTAAAAAATACACTAACCTTGGCTTCCGGAGCAGAGTGCTGCCCATCCTAGGCTGCTTCAAATGCTTTGTCAAGGGTAGTAAATGCTATATAAATACAATTACAATACAATACACTGTGCAACCCTCCCAGCCCACACTAATAATAATACCGGAAAGCTCAGCAGCTGGAGAGTTTATTGTTATTCATACAAGCTGCATGATAATTCCATTATACTGCTTGGCAATCTTAAACTCACATAAGAAAAAACTGTTACGGATCATGTCCATAACCCAGTGCTGTACCAGTCCACATAAATTAAATCACTCATCACAAACTGAACAGGCATGGGATAGCTGGAGAGATCTGCCATATGCTGCTGGTGAGCAAAGTACTTTACTTTAGACTACCACTGCAGGCCCCAACAAGCTTAATACTCCAACTGCTTTTTAACATATCACAGTGATCATCAAATACGGGATGATATTAGCAAAGTCTATCCTAGCAGATCTCCCTGCCATTTCTCCTGCCAATCTATGTTTGCTGAGCACCACAAATGTCAAATAAAATAGCTCTCAATGGAAAACCAAGCGCAGTAACTTGCTAAGTGGACTATGATAATAATCAGAATTATCATTAAGGGACCAGCAGAGCAGTTGAAAACTGTCAGTGCTATTTCAGAGCAATAAAGTTTGAACTTGGAGGGGTGACTTTTTCAAGTGTTTTCACTTAAGGTGTTTTCTTTTAATTATAACCATTGTGGAGCAGGACATGTTTTTGAGACTCTTATGAGAGTATTCTGGTGTCTCTTATTTCATCTCAATAGCTTCTTTATGGCAATGTATATTTTCTGTGGTGCTAGGGTGGTAATGTAGAGCTATTGTTGCTTTTTAATGCATAATATTCTAATTAATCGAATTTAACAAGAATAAAGTACTTTGGGAAGCATCACCTTTATCTTAAACCTAATTACTTGCACAGAATGTATACCCAAGTTAGTGAAATAAGGTAATTATGTAAATGAAAATGAGGAACACATGCTTTTTTGGTTTTATGTCATGTGATCGCTGCATGTTTCAGAGAAAACACGTTGGATTGAAAGGATTTAGTTGAAAAATATTTCACTAAAATATGTAACTGAAACAGAAAATCCGAGACATTCAAATCATAGGATAGCATTTCATTGAAGTCAGGATAATACAGTCAGTGACTAGGCCATGAAGGGTGTTAGTGACAGTGTTTGGATCGCAATTGGATTGCATTACATTTGGGGGTCAGGATTAGGGTCCCAGATGTGGAACACTCAATTGTAAGTATGTCCTGGTGTATAATGGTAAAGTGAGTAATTTATGAGAGAAGGTAATTACCCCAAAAGTTTGAAAAAAAGCTGATCTTGGTCTTGGTCTTGTGTGTTAATATTTGCAACACAGTTAAGACTCCTATTGTGCATTACAGTGGCATCATATTTGCTACTTTCTGTTCCGCTAATGCTTCATAAAATAATGAGCATATTCGGTTGGTAAATATGCTAGACAATGTGAACTTTGTTTGTTCTATTGTTTGATTTATGTATCTACATATTTATAACAGCTTAATAAAAATATTCAAAACAAATAACAAATGTTAAGGTTAGTGTCAAGTGTCATGATCTATTTCAGTGGTTCCCAAACTTTTGACTCCTGTGAACCCCCACTTTATCCTTACTGGAAACTGGGAACCCCCACTGAGTCCCTATTGGAATCCAAGGCGGCCCCCTCCCCAAAGAGTCTGGGGTCCACAGACCACAGGTGGGGAACCACTGATCTATGGCATAAACTCACCTTTGTGTGAGCTCAATACTTCAAACTTATTACCACCCGTCCTTATTGTAAATAAAAACGTGCCAGTGCCCAAAGCCCTCCTCTGAAACTTGTAGCTGCTGCACTTAAATGTGTGAGCAAGGTACGCTCTGTACACATGTAGCAGACACAGCACCAATATGTAAAGAACAGACAACCCCATGTACTTGTCTCTATAGACACAGAGGGCAGTCAAACAGTCTCACCTATGGACTGGACAAAATTTCTGTCCTTGATATCATTATCCACAGGTAGTGCATTCTGACAATCCAAGTTAGATTATTTTAACAGCCTTCAAGTCAACTTCCCGCTTTATTTTCCATTCACTGAAAAGAAACATCAACATCCTCACCTGAACACTACTCAAGTTCCCAAGACACATACCTACTGCTACCAAGCCAGCAGGCTGTAAGCCAGACACACAATCTGTTTAAACTGCTCACCTTGCCATTCAAGGCAATATATGTTACATGTCCTCCCATCTCTCCCACTAATTCCCTTTCCTGTACATTGCTTTCAACTAACCTTAATCACTTGTTGTTGGAAATGACCATCTTTTGTGTTGTGTACCCCCATATTTTATCCTGGACTGTTTTTGCTGGCAGTAGAACTCTGTGCATTTTATCCCTGTACCCCAGTGGTAAAGCGCATGTTCTTCCCCCTTTCAACATGGTCTTCCCCCTTTCAACATGATAAAATTGGTATACATCTCCCTCACATGCTACCAAAAGTACCCAGGGAGTATAAATTAAATATTACACAGGACTGCAGTGCTCATTGTGCCATCCACTGCAGTGAAGAAGTAAAGCATGTCTCCAGGGCTTGTAGACTGCTGTGCAGTTTTAAACTGCAAATTTGGATGGTCAAAATAACCCCTATTGACAGACCTAAAACTTCTTTTTAAATATTTATAAGTCACCGTTAAGGAGGCCTTATTGCCCAAACGGGACCACCCAAACTAGCAGCACCTTAAAGCTATTTTCACTGTAACAAGGTGAAATGTTGATAGAAAAATACTGAGATGTAATATTAATTGCTAATGCTGTATCTCAGGAGTGGGACTAACTAGAAAAAGTATTAAAAGAATATTTTTAATAGTTATTAAAAATGCAATTCAATGGTGAAGTCATTTTGTTTCTAAATGTTAGAAAAGTAACTTAGAAAGTTACCTTTGCCCTGCCTGAAGACCCTGAAAGCGAAATCTGCATTTTGTTCTCCTACATCTACGAGACAGTAATTAGCATTTATATATGGCATATGACACCTGGGATGCACTTCAAAGAGGCCTTCCTTCTCACAGGCATATGTTAGCTGATACTTAGGCAGGCCAAGCCTGTCTGATCCCACTCACAATGGATCTCTTTCTTACATTACAGTGTCACAGCTTGTTTGAAAGGTCTGCTGTGCTTACATATAACAATTGGGGTGCTCTTCAAATGGTTAAGGCAGAATGTCAAAACAATTCTTGTTTATTCACTGTATTGTTGCTGAAAACCCTACTTGTGGTTCTACCAGAATTCTGTCTCTCTGTACAGTGACTAACCCAAACTGGGTTTTAGTGTTAGATGTGGAAGGGCACCAGGATTACCATAGTACATTCCCCATACACTCCCAGCCCTCATAGCCCAAGTTTAGTGTGGCTGAAGATTTCAGCCATCTTGAAAATGCCCAAAGTGGGTAGTATTAGCCCCGGGAACCTTTACTCCATTGAGTAGGGCATCCCAAGGGGTCATTCCCACCCACTAGCACATACCAAGCATAAATTTAGCATCTCCAGGCACTCACTTCAGAACACTCCTGGGTCTGAGGAAGATCAAAAGTGGATTGAACCTGCTGTCTGCACCCTGAAAAGAGCCCTGGAGGACTGCACCTGCTCTCTCTTTTGTACACAGGATAACAATGTGGACTCCGAAGGTCATAAGGCTAATCTTCTGTTCAAGCTACAGGGCCACCACAAGCTCCAATAGGCCTTTCTTGCAGCTTCTCATCTGATCAGTGCTAACGGAACCTGGACTGCACTCTGTTTGGCATTTTGGGAGCATCTAAGTACCTCACCTGTGGTATTAGGGGGATTTAGAAATGCACACTTGTTGTGAAATTGGACTTGCAGGAGTAAAGTCAAAAGGTAAAATCTTTCACTAGGGCCACTCAAATTATGTGGTAGGGGAGAAACAAATTATATGGCAGGGTTGAGTGAATTATGTGGCAAGAAAAGGCAAGTTATTCTGCATGATGTGGCACATTACATGATAATATTACTTTGTTATTTTGTCATTTTTACACTTGTTAATTCTGTCTGGGTATTGGTTGCACTTCCTTTTAACTCCCACGTATAGCAATAAGCTACCAGTCAACTTTTTCAAACGGCCTTCCACTGTGCAGCAACATGTGTTACTGCATTTTTCATAATTTTTGTGCCATTTGAGGTGGAAACAATTTTTCTTGTTAAAATCTGCAGTTTATGGAGCAGATGATGGATTATGTGCCAAATGCAGCTAATCTAGCTATGCGTAAATCACTGCTGCTGCACAATCACATTTTTCCAGTGACTCTGACCAGGACGAAGCCTGAATAGTGTTTCCGGCCTTCACTCAATTGGAGTCAGCATCAAATTACGCGTTGGTCCTGTTTTCCCACAACCATTGTCTATCATTGACACTTCGTGCTTCTTGGCACTATTTCTACTTAAACTTTAAATTAGTTTCTCCAGTTCCCCTTTTTGGACTTTCATCACTTTAGTATCACTTGGTTTATTAAATTTTACTCTAGTAGTTAAATCAATTTTAGGGTTTTTATTGTTTTGCGTTTCGCCTTTATTACTGTTTGGTACAGCATACATATTTTACATGTTGCCCTAAATTAAACCTGTCTGGTCTGTGTGATAGAGATCAGGGGGCTGAGCTCAGATTAATTTAGTGACTTTAAAGATTCACCCTGACAAAGAATGTAATTATTACTTGATGGTGGAACTACCCTCCTCAAGAAATAACATCAATTTCTTACACCTGTCCATGTATAAATGGCCTTGCAAACGATGTATGTGAAAGTCCTTGAACTACTGGAGTAGTTTCAAAGGAAAACAGTAAATTCTGAAAAGATATCCTTCCCTTAAACATTTCTGCAGTCATTTGTGCAGATTCACTAAACTATTTCACGATTATAAAGGCTGTAATTAAAACATTGCAGGCTCTGAATCCTCAAAACACTCCCACAGAGCATTAAAAGCACATTGTGAGTCTTTTCGACTCGCTAAGTATATTTTGCAACCCATACCAAATTACAAAGGGTAAGGGGTATGCACTCAGGCATCTCTATCCTTTTCACGTCTCTGAGATTTGGAACAGACTCTTGCCTCTTGAATATTAATGAGGCAAGACTTTTGGTGACTCCCTAGGAATAGGCATTTTTCACTGGGACTGGTTATTGGATCTGATGCAGCGTACAATCAAGGTAGGATTGCAATCCAAAGGGCAAAAAAACAAATGGTGTAAATCCTCACCCATCACTTTAATACACCAGGCCCCTTGTCCTTTTCCTCACTCTCAAATATCAACAAGGCTGGTTATCCACTAGCATCACTTCTGCACCAACCCGGCATCCAGCCCTTGATTTCTGAGAGCCCCGAATGGTAATGCAAATATCTAATTTGTAATGTGTTCTATATGCTCTACTGGCATTGTCCTGCCCCATTCGTAAAAAAAAAATTAAAAAAACATCATCGGCTCTTCTGTATATTACCACTTTGCTGATTATGTTCTTATGTGCAGTTTTCTTCTGTGTGCAGCATTATGGTTCAAAATGATGTGTTTCATATAAATAAAATTAACAAAGACAATTACGTAATGAATTACATCAAATGTGCATGCATGATTGATATTTAGAATTTTGTACGGCATGAGATATGTCATTGATTACCTTAGTTATGTGACTATATATGCAACACTGTATTACTCTGTATCGTCAATAAGCAATGACGTAATATAAGCCATTCGCGGTATACTAATACACCATTTAGATGACAGCAGCTTTAATAAACGTGTTTATTGATGTAAGCTTAAATAACAATGCTATTATTAAATTAATGAAACTGGCGCATATGCTGTTATTGCAAACGCTATTTGTCATAAAGCAATGTGACGTGAATGGAAAGAGGTGATGATTATGATGTAAGGCACAGGCTGGTATATTTTTGGTCCCAGGAACCATGCCAACTACTTGTGAAACTCATAGGGAAACTGATGATAAAACATTAGTGATATTTAGATACCGTTTAGAAACTACGGTTTTATTGACAATGCGCTGCCACAACACATTCTTTAGGGGGGGTTATGCTGTATATCTTGAAAAATACAAGCATCAAAACAAATTGACTAACATAAACTTTGCACTTTGCCCAGCCGTATTCTCCCACAAAAACCTAAGCATTCTGAGTAATCCGCACCCCCTATTTAAACGAACAGTGCATGACAGCTTCAAACAATTCTCTCCTGCAAAAAATGTTTTTTCTTTAAATCCTTCAACCGACTAACACAAATGCTGTGATTCTCCAGGACCTCTAACTTGCTTTTGATACTGATGGAGCACTGTGCCAAACTTCTCCAGTCATGTATCAGGTGGACCTTTTTAGGTCGACTAAAGAGATGATTGGAGTTAACATTAGGTAAATAATTTTATATCACAGTGTATTACAAGTTAACAATCAGGTTAATATAAACCTATCTCAAAAACATATTGTAGAGATACAAGATAATAACATGATAACCAAATCTCCTGAAAAAATGTAGGAGAATCAGCTTAAGGCAAACCAGAATTTCGGTTACAGCAATTCAGAAGATTATCAATAAAATCTGTTGCTCAGTGAACAGTCTTCATTTTTCTTTTTTAACCATGAGTAATGTCTAAAGTTATCTATCTAAATCAATCAAGAGAAATTAATAGGGAAAAATCTCAAAAACTGAGGGGATATGCTGGAAAAATAGAAAAATATATATGCGCTTGCATATATACAAGGTGCCAGCGTTTCCGTAACTTGGCCAAGAGTCTTCTTTAGAGAGAAATGAGTATTAGCCTAAGCCACACTCAGCAAAGGGAAAACCGGATGGACAAAGGAAAAGCTTAGAAGTCTGCACCTCTCAAAGTCCAAAGGGTTAGTGGCCATATTTAACCTGTGAAAACACTAGTTAATATCACATGAATTTTCTTAGTAACTACCCTCATTCACACCATCAGGAGTTCCATTGTTTTCTTCATTCTCATGTTGGAAGCTGCAACATTTGCAGATTCTCCCAGACAAGTCACGAAATCAATGTCGGCCCTGGATACCTGCAACTCTTCTTTACAATACTGAATAGAGATAGTTAGTTAACTTTCTATCTCTCCGTGTTCCCCTTCAAGGTACTTTTCTCAGGATCTCTATATCCAGTCCAGCTGAAGGAGCATAAATTGGCTCCGCCATTATGCTTCCTAAAAGGTGAAGAAGAAAGGGTGGTTATTTTCCTTTTGTAACATGTAAAACAAATTGTTAAATGTAGTGCATTGAGATATATTAGTAAAAGTGCACAATGAGAGTTAAAGTTTATGCAAGCCACTTTAATACTTGCTTGCAAGAATGTTAAAGTTGTAGTATTTTAGAAATGTTATTCTTTCTAATCATTTTATATTCAACAAGTTTCACATTTAAATATTTGAACTAAAAGTATATTTGTATTCATTTTAGTTGGTCGGAGTGAAGGCCGCATTCGTTTTGTATGTCCTAATCTTCAATGTGAAAGATTATTTTTCCAAAGCTGCAGGTGCTGAAGTTAACAAGACGCTCGTTGTGCACAAGAGATAAGACAGTCTGATAGAACACTACCGGATGAAAGGAGAATCATGGCACTGGTAGCTATAGCTTTTGAGATTCCTGAATGCGAGGTTGTATCAAGGTCGGGAGTCAAAGGCATCGGAAGACTGAAGTGTTAATTATAAATGCCTTATTGTTTTGTTTTTCAAATGAGAGATGTTGTTATGATGTCATCACACCTGGAGAAACCTAGATTTAAGAGTAGTTTAGCTGGCAAGGGATTCAGACTTTCTTTGCCCCTTGCTCAGAGCAGATCGTTTTGAGGTATAGACCTCATACTTTCTATGTGGCTTTATGCCACCACACCACGTGCTTTGATTTAATATTGTGCAATGCCTTAACTCTTCATTTGTGATTTTGTATCTCTATGCTATGGTTTGGAGACTCACCTATGTAGCTTTGGCTTAGAGTCAGTAATACAGCCCTTTGAAACTTGAATTTGGACTCTGAGGTTTAATGTGTGACTACTGAGTTGCACTGTAATTGATTTAAATGATTGGGTAAAATGATCTCTTCACCCCTCAGGACAGAGAAGAAACAATCCATCTGACCCCAAAGGAAAAGATAGGGCCGCAGGTGCCATCAGATAGCAGCACGCTAGGATGATTCACTTTAAGGCTCTAGAATAGTTAGTCCCCAGAGCCCAAACCCTAGTGTCCATGCCCAGAGTTGGAGAGTCAGTGAAGTCATGGGGGATAAGAGGGGAGCTGTACTGGCAGTGGAAGAGTGAGCATTAATAGGGTTGAAGAGTGCAGTGGTTTGCGTTTAGATGGTGGTGAATGTGAAACGGGATGGTGTTTTGTGGGGATGTTTGCATATTGTGTGAATGTGGTGATTTATAGAAACTTTGAAATGGTTACTGGGTCCGACGTGGCCTAAGATCCCGGATAGTTTCAAAGGTGTAGAAGACACCATTTATATCGTCTACTGAGTGGTTGTGTTCGCTGTCAGACATCATCAATGGCACAGTTAAAATAAGGACTTACTTTACGTGACTGTGAGACAATTTGGTATAACGGATCTTAATGCACAGAGAGAAACTGTACTGATTTAAATACCCCACAGTTCGAGGTAACATCAGAACTTTCTTGTGTGAATGATACTGTTCATTCTTGAGTGAAGAAGATAAAGGCTATTGTATTTTATTTTGTACACAAGTGAGGTTTCACAGTAGGTATGTATGCAGATTGTAAAGAAGGGGAAACTGCTGCGAGGAGCACGATCTACGCCACAGTGTGGCGTGATGGTATAGGTTGGTTATTGTGGTACTGTGCTGCTATTAGTGGGCAGCATCATAAGCTGCCACACTGTGAGTGGTGGTTGAGTTGGAGTAAATGATTGTGGATATGGCATTATTTTTAATCAAATTGAAATATTGTGAAAAGTTTTGAAGCATAAAATGCTTTAAAATTATACAAGATATGTTTAGAGGAGATATTCATATTCCCAATAGAGAGGGAGAAATGGCACCTCTGGAAGGTACCCCAGGTCACTATATGGTGATTAATGTAGGGCTTCATACATGCGTGTGGCATGGTCAATGATACAATATCACAGAAAAGGATGGTCCGTTGAGATTCCTACAATATGGCACATTTAATTTGAGAATTATTAAAAATTTGAGGAGAGTGTTATTTGAAATGAAGCCACCTGTAATGTAAAGCACTTAATGATTGGGAACGTGCTGCTCATGCAAGAGAAAAAGAAAAATATCAGGGCAGAGTAAATAAAGCTATGTGTACTTATGCAGATGCTAGATGGAATGCCAAACAGAGAAAGTGCAGAACTGACATAATAGAATGAGTTAGATTGTATCCAGCTTTGACGACAGATGCGGTTGAGGAAGAAGGGGAAAGGAATATGACTCGGAAATCAAAAGTGAGGAAACAAAAAGAGTCTGATGATATGAGTATGAGAAGCAATAAATAGTTTTTTTGATGTGTTACTTTCTAAACGTCCATCTCCATATAATGAAGTTAGGGTTGGAAGTGGACATCAGACTGTTGGTCTAACTAACATCACCACTGCTTCAACTAAGATGACCCCTAGTTCTGTGGGAGTTACTGCCACTAGTGTATCATGTGAGTTAAGAAGAGATGGTGTGAGAGAATGTGCCCCAGTTGATCCTATTGTGAGTGTTGTTGATGCCCTTACAGACCCAGTTACTATAGGACTAGTAGTTTGTATAAAACAGAAGGTTCTGGAAGACATATGTACAATTTGACTTACCCAACAATGCTGAAAGATGGAGAGGAGTTCCAAATACTTCAAGCATTAGGGAGTTTGTTCCTTTAGCTCCAACACACACTAGAACTCCATGTGGAGTAAGTGCAGATATGATTTTTAATATGTCAGGATGCACTTCAATAGGTACATATCAGAAGTTACCTGCAGATAATCCTTTTGCATAGGAATCAACTTTGAATTTGGCAAGTGGTGTTCAGGGAAGTGATTCCACACCTAAGATTCATGTGGTGACATGGTCTATTAGCACAAAGTAGATAGATGATTGGGTACAATTCTTTAATGGAAACACCCCATCCAAGGAGACTACTAGTTCAGAAGTGAGTCAGGGAATGCTTCCATCAACACCGAGAGAGAGGACTTTAAACATGGCAAGGTTGATAATAGAATTGGACGCAATGATTGTTGAAAATCTTGGCTTGGAATAGCTAGAGACCTATCAAGAAGATGAGCTTGCCTTCATGTGTAGAGATATTAACGAGCAAGCAGGCCAAGTGCATGATAAATTAGCAGACGTGGCTCAAAAATCTGAGGTACGCTTAAATAAAACCAGTGCTTTGCAAAGAAGCTATCAAATGTATTTCACTAAAAAAGACATTGCTGATATGAGAACTCCAAGATTAAAAACTTAGATTAAAGAACTGATTTAGAACATTAGTAGATGGAATGAATTAGATAAGTAGGAAACCAAATGGGCGAAAAAGAAAGAGGTGAAGAAACTTTCGAGTGAACTGCTACCCTTTGGAGCGGAGGGAGGTGTTACAACCTCCCCCTTGAGGGAAGTTCCTGGTGGTGGTTATGTTCATGTCCTGTGGAGTCAAAGTGATCTTGCATCATTTACCAATGATTTCCCAAAATTGTAAGAGAAGTCAGTGGAACGGCTTCAGCAGGTTGAAGGATTTGTGAAAATTTCACAGGTGTTGTGGATTGATTTAAATACATTGTTTCACATTATCATTTCGAGTGACTTGTGGACTGAGTGCAAACTACCTGTTTGATGGCATGAGACAGAACCAGCTAGGAATGTAGTGACTAAGGGTCCTTTACATTTGGTGATGAAGAAATATCAGGAGGCTATGACATCCCTGAAAGGGAAGGTCTCTCCTCAAGATGTTGATAGGGTCAAGAATGATAGAACAACCGAAGAATTAAAGGACTCGATCCATGCTTACTATGAATGGCTGTTACAAGACTTTAAACAGGATAGTGGTATGGAGACTTTAAAGGCAAAGGATATGGGACATTTTGTGTTGAGGTTTGTGACAGGATTGAGGGCCAGAGATAAATCTAATGATTCAACACTGTTTAATCTGTTGGCAGAATAATTCCATTGACGAGATTTTACATTATACTAAATATTGCCATAATGAAACAGAAATGAAACAAAAAAGTTGAAAAAAAAGTTGGTGCTTGCTCAAATGACAGGTCCTCATAGAACTAGCCTGATGCCCATGGCTGTAAACAGTGCCGCTGCAATGCAAGGTATATATCAACGGCCACAGAATCCAAAGAAAGGAAGAGGTTTTATACAAAAGAACCTTTGTTTGCTTCACTAAAAAATTGATTTCATTGAGATGCCTATGTGCAACGGATTGAGGTATGTTTTGGTTATTATGTGTATCTTTTCACATTGGGTCGAGGTGTACCCACTTAGCTGAAATGTAGCCAAACTACTGTTGAGGGAGCTAATACCTAGGTTTGCTTTTCCGACCTTCTTGGAATCAGATAGAGGAACTCATTTTAACCATGAGGTTCTTCAATTGTTGTGTGCAGCATTACAAATGGAGCAGAGAGTACACTGCAGTTACAGACCTGAGGCTTTGGGTTTTGTTGAGCAGGTGAATGTCACGCTGAAATTGAGATTGGCAAAGGTGTGTGCTTCAACATCCTTGAAATGGCCTGATGCTTTGCCCCTTGTATTGATGAGTCTTCAGAGTGTACCTGATCGAAAGACTGGACCGTTGCAAAGGACTAGCTGATGTGGTGCATTCTGTGTCTCATCAGGTCGGATCGACTACAGCTTCTCCACTACAAGAACAGTACCATGAACTTGGTTCCGGCAGCTGGGTATCGGTGAAGAAACATGTCATGAAGACGTGTCTGGACGCTTGGTGGTGTGGACCTTATCAAGTGATCCTAGTGAACTCGGAACAGAGAAGAAAAGATCCACCTGATCCAAAAATTAAAAGATAGGGCCCCAGGCTCCATCACAGTGTTACTGTATTCTCTAGCTAACAATGCACCTGCAAAGAAAAGACACACAAGCAGAATGGAAAAATGTGATTTCATGCTGAAGGAAATACAGGCCTAGTCATGTCAAGTTTAAATGTATAATTCAATGGTGCACATTTAATATACGTCACTTGTGCACACACAACTACAAATAAATGAAGATGTCAGTACATACGTCTAAATTAAATTCAGATGACAATTTTATGTAAATGCAATGCAACTTTGAGTAAACAAGTACAAATGTGACTAAGAACTACATTATGAAATCAAATGTAAATCAATAATGTTAGGATGGTTTCTGCCTCATTTAAAAGACTACATTTAATTTAATAAGGTTAAGCACACAGAATAAATGAATTTGCAGTTCTACATTGAATGAACTTTTGTATTGTCTTAAAGTGCAACACTTTGCATTAATAACATTAGAACACACGAAACAATAATGGTAAATACACATATAGATTGCATAATTGTGACGTTTAGGGGTGGGGTCAAAATTACGTT
The DNA here is from genome assembly GCF_031143425.1 of Pleurodeles waltl. Classification (NCBI taxonomy): domain Eukaryota; kingdom Metazoa; phylum Chordata; class Amphibia; order Caudata; family Salamandridae; genus Pleurodeles; species Pleurodeles waltl. The sequence continues at coordinate 494,316,521 of NC_090437.1, read as the reverse complement.
GCATCAATACCATTGACCTCAATGTGCTGTCCAATCAAATAGCCATGCATGCTCAGGTGGTGAGCACTCTCTATCCCTGCATACATTCTTCATCAATAATCACACCTAACAAGTTTGCTCCTGCCTGTGAAACAGTGCTACTATAAACTGTGGAGTCCTTCAGGAAAACCATCTAACTAATCCTTTTAAAAAATGTCATTGTCCCACTGTTGTGCATTTTAGAAGCCCACTGCTTTGGTCAATAGATGTATTAGAAATACACTCAAACCTAATTTAGTGATACTCGATAGTGCCTTCTTACATACCAGCAGGTAAGGGGTGGTTCACCGTTCATTTAGCCAGACACAATGGTGACCTCACAGACCAGTGTGGGGGAGGCTCCCCATTCATTTAGCCAGGCTTAATGATGCCTCTTCACATATCAACAGTAAGGGGGCCTTGCCATTCATATAGCCAGATCAGTGGTGCCACCCCACGTTCCAAAGGCAGGAGGTGGGAGTGCACCATTCATTTAGCTAAACTCAATGCTGCTTCTTCACATGTGGGTAGGTGAGAAGGGGGACTCCCCCCATTCATTTAGACTGACTCAATGGTGCCTCCTCTCATGCTAGGAGAGAAGGGAATACCCTCACCATTCGTTAAGCCAGACTCAGTGGTGCCATCTCCAATGCCAGTAGAGAAGTGGGGGCCCCTCACCATTCATGTAGCCAGACTCAATGGGGCCACCACACATGCCAGCCTGGGTAGTGGGCCCACCATTTATTTAGCGAAACTCAATGGTGCCTCCTCACATGCTGGATGCAGAGGGGGGAGGACACTCACAGTTTTCTTAGATACTCAATGGTGCCTCCTCATATGCCAGCAGAGAAAGGCAGACCGTCACCATCCATTAAGCCAGATTCATTGGTACAATCTCACATGTCACCAGAGATTGGGGGGTAGGGCTACTCTGTTCATTTGTCCAGACTCCATGGTGCCTCCTCATATGCAGTCAGAGAATGTTCACACTTTGTTGGGTACTATATGAGATCTCTTTCACATTTAAACTCACTGCAGTCAGTGAAGACTCTTTCCATCACCTATGTTTCACTTGTAAGATTGTACTTCTGCTCTGGTTACCAAACAATAGCCCTGACCTACTCTGGTTGTACTACTGCAATGCATTAAATCCAATGTTTTGAAAAAGATCTTTCCAAACCTTAACAAGCCCAAATCCACAAACCATAATTAATATTTAATTTATAATGTCACAATCATATGACTTCCTCCATTAAAGCACCTTATTGGTGCCTTGTCAAAGGCAGGTAGAACATAAAAATACAATGCCTAGCCCAAAACATGGTGCCTAAACACATTCCCAACTATCTTACAAATATTTTTCTGCCTTAATAACCCTTCCAGAATTTAGAAGTCACCTTTACAAAAACTTCTCACTCCTTGACCAATGGTAGAGAGAGAAGATTACTCCACACATGCGATCCTTCTGATGAAACAACCTGCGTGCACCATGTAAGACAGGCAAACAATTTACTCTAGTTTCAAAGAGGCCTGGAAATCCACTTCTTCCTCTTAGCTTGTGGATATTGCCCGTATTTTATCCCCTGACTCCTCAGAAGCCTTCAGCTGGACTTGCTTGCATCTCAGGCTGGTCGAATGCCGCAAGCCAATCTCTTCTCTCGCTCATGCAGGCAATCTACAGCTGGCTATTTACCTTCGAGTGCCACTCTTGTTTTCACTGTATTTGATTACATTCCTCTTTAGCAACAGTAAAGGTCAAATTGTTTTGGTAGCTGTGTTGTGCACTGCTCCTACTGTGAACGGTCCCTATACCCAAGTCTCCCATACAATTAATGTTTACAATGTCTGGGCATTGAAAGGAAACCTTGTCCACTCCACTTAAGAAATATCAGCGTGAGCCTCCATGCAGGAGTTGTATTGTCCATTCTGTGATCCAACTCTAATGCATCTTCATCAAAAACAATTGTAGTAACTTGCAATGTTTACGTCATTCTGGAGCAAGGTGGTCACCCATTCTCCCTTTAGGCTAAGATCCAGCTCTTCTGTACCACACCCACTGCACTGAATTGGGTCCCAGGTTGCAGACACGCTTCACAAATTCAAGAAATAAATAGAAATATTTAGAATGTATTTTTCCATTCTTTCTGCTATAGACAGTTGGACAGTATAATGCTTCACTCAAGTTACTGCTTACTATAACTTTTTGTGTCGAAAAAAATGTCTTTTTTACGCCAATTAAAACAATCTAAACTTATCACTTAAGTAAGTATTGGAAGTAATTATTCAGGGTATTTCTTGAGTTTTCTTCTTGTTTAATTGAGAGTTTAGGTATGTGCTTAGTGTGAGTGGGTGATTGTATGAATCTGAATATTGCACGGGGCTCCTAATTTTAATACGCCCATTCTGTGGAGTATATATGGGTGTTTTATTCAAATTTTTCACATTTCTGTGTTCAACCATCCAATTTTTATTCCGCGGACCTCTGAAGAAAAGTATTGAGCTGGCAATTCATTAGGATATTCCTCAGGTGAAAAATGTTGAACTCAAACTCAGTAGTGTCTTGTAACCTTTTTTCCCCAAACAAAAGATAACAATGAAGGAATAATGAGTTTAAAAAAGTGTTTTTAAAGTCATATGTAATGTCAAGGGACCAAGCCAAAACAGGCTAGGAGTGTCGTGCCAGGCCATACAACACCCTAGTATTATACAACGCAGTTGGAGAAGCATTTGGATCTGTGCATGGCCCTTTATGACCAGTAGTGCATCTGGAGGCATGCTACAATTTAGGAGCTCATACAAAATAGTTGGCAACGTAACAACTCACAGGTGTGTAACATAAAGATTTGGCTGTTATATAGAAGCAATACAGGACAGAAAGCACCACATTTAATTTGCCCTGTCGGAGTCTAATACATTATCTTGACCTTGGAGAGGAATCATTATTTCTTCTTTTTTTATGGGCCGTGCCTGCGTTGCATGAGCTCACGCATGCGTATCGCAGCAAGACGCTTTAGTGTTTAGTGTTTAGAAAAGGGCTCGGAGTCCTGTCGACGTCACGTCAGTGTTATTTATTGGTTCGGGGGCTTGCCTAATAAAAACTGCTTGCTTTCATTAGTCGAAGGCATGCACACGTCATGTTTTTTCCGGTGGCTAGCCCTTCTCGAGCGCATCGACCAAGTACAGAAAACATGCGAGGCTCGCTGTTTTCTGTCCGGCTCGTGTACTACTTTTTCTCTAATTTACTAGCGTGATTTCGCTTGGCAGAAGTCGAGCGCTTTACATAGTTAATTGCACTTTTTCGGGTTACGTACATAAATGCACTTTTGACGATAGGTGAAAAGTCGGGTTAGGAGTTTACAACGCTATGAGCTCTAACATGAGCAAACGCGAGACCCGTTGCATTGCAAATGCTTGTCTTCTTTTTCTTCTTCTTTCTCTTCCTCTTCTCCTTCTCCTTTCCCTTCTTCTTTTTCTTCCTCTTCCCTAAACTGTTTCTCCCATAATTGTGTAAGCCTTAACAATACAAAACTTAATACAACTTCTAAAAATCACAAACGAGGTTATCCGTTAATCGAACCTCCGCGTAATACCTACTGTACCATCCGACAGTACACAGTAGTTCATTTCCAGCCACGCTAACAATTCGGAGCTGTATGGCCTATAACTCCCACATGAGGCACTAAGCAGATAGTTGAACCAACATATTATAGGCATGCTACATTAAAAGGAGTTACGTCATTATTTGATGCAGGTGTGCAAAAATGTGCCTTGATGAATACTAAATTACTATATCAAGATCCTCACAGCTCTTCTGCAGGTATAGTGTTCTGAGTGTGAAAATTGGCAGAGATAAAGGACACTTTGTGAGATACTAAAGCTCTTACAAAAAAGAAAGAAAAGAAAAACAGAAAGGTGACACTGAGCAACAGTTCAGTTCACTCAGCAGGGACAGGGACGACCATATGGGACTTTCATGAGCTAAGTTAATTGGTCCCCAATTTATCTAGCAGGGAGAGAGTGGAATGGAACTATGTTTCCCCTCTTTTACCATGAGGTTGACAAGTGCTCGAAGTGTAGCCCCTAACTTCAAGTATGAAGACACACATCATGGGCATTACATCTAGTTGCTTTCCATGCATCATAGATACATGATGCCACTGAACTGAAACATATATCAAAGTCCGCTAGGAGGCAGAGTGACCTGGAAGCCTTGCTATGTCTTGTAGGTTTCTGTCACACGGCAGGCGCTGCATTGATTCTTCATGCAGGAAGGCAGGCTGCGTCGATCCGGTGGGCTGTGCGTCAATGTTCCTGTATGAAGAATCAACGCAGTGCCTGCCGTGCAACAGAAACTCTGACGCAACACCCACCGCATGGACTCAACACCTGTGACTTCGTCCTGCGTGCCCAGGATTTCTCTGCATCGTCCCTGGGAGTCAAAAGACCCCGCATTGCAAAGAGGATTCAAGCCTGCATGCGAAATTCACCGCAAAGCACATGCTGCGTGGGAAGGAACTGATGCATCATCTGTGTGCGCCTAGTAATCCGACGTACACCCTTCGTTTTCCACGCATCTCCTCCTCTGCGGTCTCTGTGCATGTAATTTTTACCTAAACCAGGTACTTTGTGCTTGCAAGAGACAATTGTTGCTTTTAAGAACTTAAGACTATTCTTATTGATACCAAAGTGATATTTTCCACTAGAGATTATCAAATCTTGCTTGTTTTGACCTTAAATTAATCAGATAAATATCTTATATTTTTCTAAACCTGTGTGGTATCTTTTTGTGGTGTTTTCACTGTGTTATTGCAAGATTTATTGCACAAATATTTACACATTGCCTTCTAAGTTAAGCCTGACTGCTCAGTGCCAAGAGTGTCGTCACAGGATAATTTGGATTGTGTGTGACTTACCCTGACTAGGGTGAGGGTCCTTGCTTGGACAGTGGGTAACCTGACTGCCAACCAAAGACCCCATTTCTAACATTGGTGATCAGCGGTGAGGATAGGACTTGTATTTGTGCAGTAACGTACAATAGCTATGTGTACACTACCTACCCACAGTTTAAGGTCAACCTGATTTTTCTCTTTTTTCTGCAATTAAATTTTTCTGCTTGACATTTTAACCTAATCATCATACAACATGTCTCTGGCTGGGTCTCAAGCAGGAGCTGGAGAGTTTGACCTAGCCAAGCTGGAGACATGCACTGCTAACCAGCTGAAAGGGTTCTACAAAGGGATGGGAGTACCTACCCAGGGTGCCTCCAAGAAGGAGGAGTACCAAAAGGTGTTGAGGGCCTGGGCAGATCAAGAAAATGTTGAGGTAGAGGAACCAGAGGATGGCCACTCAGAGAATTTGCCACCAGCAGTGGGGAATGGTATCCCTGGAATTGTGCCCCTGCTAAACCATGGAGAAGTGCCTCTAATCATGGCCTGACCGCAGAGGAAAGGAGGGAGGAGAGAGAATTCCAGTTGCAAATGGCAAGGTTAAAATGTAGGCAGAGGAAAGCTGTTGCTGGGAGAGCAGCCAAGCAAGCTGGGGCTGAAAGGGCCTTGGCTGAAAAGAAACTACTTCTGGCTCATGAACTGAGTCTAAAGGAGCTGGACCTCAAGTCTAGACAGTCTGAGTCCAGCAGTGGTGGTGGTAGCATACATACAGGACTTGCTGGAGACAAGAAGGTTCCTATATCTAAGAATGTGGTGCCAGGTTATGTGGAGGGAGATGACATTGATAAGTGATTGGCTGCTTATGAAGTTGCACTAAGGGCTCATGGGGTTACTGAGGAGCAATGGGGGGGCATGCTTGTGGAGGTGTGTACCAATGGTGGGGAAGGACACACTCCTTACATTGGATCCAAGGGATGAAAACACATACACACCCATGAAAACTGCTTTACTTGCCAAGTTTGGGCTGACCCCTGAAAAACACCGTCAGAGGTTCAGGGACAGTACGAAACTCTCCACACAGACTTGTATAGACTTCTTTGATTTCTCCAGTAAGGCACTGAATGGATGGGTGCTGGGCAGTAAAGTAGATGACGTTGTGGGGCTGTATTGTCTAATCCTGAGAGAGCATATGCTCAGTGTTTGCTTTACAGAGTTTCACTAGCACCTAGTTGACAGTAAGCTGAATGATCCTAGAAAGCTTGCTGAGGAGGCGGATCTCTGGGCTAGCACCAGAGTGTCCAAAAAGTTATCGGGGGGCACCCACATAGGTGGTCAGGGTTCCCACCAGAAGAAAGAGAGTGGAGACAAACTTAAAAATAAGGAGTTCTCAAAAGGCCCCCAAAACAATTCCCAGGGGGGTGGAGGTAACCAGTCCCAACCTGATTTTGAAAAGAGGCCAGGGTTCTTTGATAAAAAGAAAGGGAAGTTTGTATTCAAAAGCTTAGAGTGCACCAAGTTTGGTCACTACAAGGGCGACTCCAAGTGTCCCATGCGGGCACAGCCCCCAACTGGAAGGCAGACACCTGGGTTGGCTAGTGTAGCGCTGGGGGATGAGGTAGTCCCAGATAGTTTTGGGGAACAGACAGAGGTAACTCTAATGTCCCTGGGAGATGAGGAAATGGTGCCAAAAGCCCACATGTCTGCCAATACTTCCAAGTAAAGGCAGTGGGTCACCATTAATGGGCAAAGGGTGGAAGCTCTGAGTGGCACTGTCTGCGTATATGAAGTCCATGTGGGATGAGTGTCGGGTGACCTACCGGTTCACCACCCCCTACCATCCTCAATCCAATTGGCTTGTGGAGAGATTCAACAAGACCTTAAAAGGCACGATCACAGGCCTACCTGAGGCCAGGAGACATAAGGGGGATGTCCTCTTGCCATGCCTTCTCATTTGCTTATAGAGAGGTGCCCCAGAAAGGGGTAGGGTTCAGCCCCTTTGAACTTCTCTATGGGTAGGAGGGGTGGGAGAAAGCTCCCAGGAAACCCCCCCAGGATATGGTCAGTTACATGCTGGCCCTCCACAACCAGATGCAACGCTTCTGGAAACAGGCCAAAAGCAACCTCGAGGCTAGTCAAGAGGTGATGAAGCAATGGTATGAACGGAAGGCCACCCTGGTAGAATTCTCACCTGCAGACAAAGTTTGGGTAACGGAGCCAGACCGCTGGACTAGCCCATTTGAAATCAAGGAGCATAAGGGAGTGGCCACTTACTTAGTGGACCTCAAGTCCCCTAGAAACGTCCTGACGGTGCTCCATCAAAACAGACTGAAGCCTCATTTTGAAAGGTCTGAAGTCAGCGTGCTTCTCATGACATATGAGGGTGTGGAAGAGGAGAGTGAGCCTCTCCCTGACCTCCTCTCTGCCAAAGAAGTTGATTGGTCAGTGGAGGGTGTCAATCTCTCTGACTCCCTGACCCTAGATCAGAGAGGGGATTGCTACGAGTTATTGGAGCAGATCTCTTCCCTGTTTTCTCTCACCCCTGGACTCACACACTTGTGTGTCCACGATATTGACACAGGAGACAGTCCCCCTGTAAAGAATAGAATTTACAGAGTATCAGATAAGGTGAGGTCCAGCATCAAGGAGGAAGATGCCAAGATGCTGGCTCTTGGGGTGATAGAGAAGTCCAGTAGTCTCTGGTCCAGGCCAGTGGTGTTGGTTCCCAAGACTACCGACCCTGGTGCCAAGCCAGAGCTGAAGTTCTGTGTGGACTTCTGGGGTCTCAATTCTGTCACAAACACAGATGCTCACCCCATTCCCTGAGCTGATGAGCTCGTAGGCAGGCTGGGCTCTGCCAAGTTCCTTAGTACCTTTGACCTCACGTCAGGGTACTGGCAGTACGCCTTGACTGATGGGGCAAAAGAGAGACCTGCTTTTTCTACTCCTGAGGGTTATTACCAGTTCCAGGTCATGCCCTTTAGACTGAAAAATGCCCCTCTACCTTTCAAAGGTTGGTTAACGGGGTCCTAGCTGGCAAGGATGCCTTCTGTGCAGCCTGCAGCCTACCTAGACGTCATCGCTGTCTATAGTTCCAGCTGGGAGGAACACCTGCTCCACCTCAAGGGGGTGCTTCACGCCCTGCAATAGACAAACCTGACCATCAAGGCCAGTAAGTGCCAGACTGGGCAGGATTCCATGGTGTACTTGGGACACCTAGTAGGTGGTGGCACGGGGCGGCCACTCAAGGCCAAAATTGAAACCATCAAGGCCTGGCAACCACCTAGAACCCAGACCGAGGTGAGAACTTTCTTAGGTCTTCACCGGATACTACCATTGGTTTGTTAAGGGATATGGCACCATAGTGGCCCCCTTAACAGAACTCACATACAAAAAGCAACCTAGGTTGGTGAATTGGACGGAGGCTTGTCTGAAAGCCTTTGACTCCCTGAAGGAAGCCATGTGCATGGCACCCATGCTCAAGGCCCCTGACTACTCCAAAGAATTAATTGTGCAGACAGATGCTTCAAAGCATGGCATAGGGGCCGTCCTAGCACAGCTGAACGAGGAGGGCCTAGACCAACCGGTAGTCTTTAATAGCAGAAGACTATTACTGAGGTGGATTGCTATTGAAAGAGAAGCATTTGCTGTGGTCTGGGCACTGAAGAAGCTGAGACCATACCTGTTTGGGACTACTTCTGGGTTCAGCCAGACCACAGGCCCCTCAGATGGCTCATGCAGATGAGAGGTGAAAATCCTAAACTCTTGAGGTGGTCAATTTCCCTACAGGGGATGGACTTTACGGTGGATCATCGCCCGGGGACTGACCACGCCAATGCTGATGGTCTCTCCAGATACTTCCGCCTTAGCGATGAGTGCTTCCAAGTGGTTGGGTAGTTCCCCCCACTTTCAGCTGGGGGGGGACACACTTTAGACCTGACTGCCTTAGGGTGGTCACCCCAACTTTTTTGCATGCTTCTCTCCACTTTTGGACACTGTTTTTGCTGGTTTTAGGACTTTGCACACATTACCACTCATAACCAGTGCTAAAGTGCATATGCTCTCTCCCTTAAAACATGGTAACATTGGCTCATACCCAATTGGCATATTTAATTTACTTGTAAGTCCCTAGTAAAGTGAACTGCATGTGCCCAGGGCCTGTAAATTAAATGCTTCTAGTGGGCCTGCAGTACTGATTGTGCCACCCACATAAGTAGCACTTTAACCATGTCTCAGGCCTGCCATTGCAAAGTCTGGGTGTTAAGTTTCACTGCCACTTCGACTTGGCATTTAAACCTACTTGCCAAGCCTTACACTCCCCTTTTCCTACATATAAGTCACCCCTAAGGTAGGCCCTAGATAACCCAGAGGGCAGAGTGCTGTGTAGGTAAAAGGCAGGACATATATATGTGTGTTTTATATGTCTTGGTAGTGGAAAACTCCTAAATTCATTTCCACTGCTGTGAGGCCTGCCACTTTCATAGGCTAACATTAGGGCTACCCTCATATGCTGTTTGAGTGGGAGGTTCTGATCAAAAAGGGGTAGACAGGTCATATTTAGTATGGCCAGAATGGTAATATAAAATCCTGCTTACTGGTGAGGGTGAATGTTATATTACTTTTTTAGAAATGCCACTTTTGAAAAGTGAGCATTTCTCTGCACTTAAATCCTTCTGTGCCTTACAATTCATGTCTGGGCTAGGCTGATTGACAGCTCCCTTGTGCATTTCACCCAGACAACCACAAACACAGGATACTCAGTCACACCTGCACACACCTTCATACTGAATGGGTCTTCCTGGGCTAGAAGGGTGGAGGGCCTGACACTTATATTTCAAAGGACAGTGTCCTGCCCTCACACAATGGACTGCCAAACACCATACTGGGACCCTGGCAGACAGGGTTGTACTGAAAGGGAACCTTGTGCTCTTCAAACATACTTCAAAGGCACTTTTGGGTATATAAACTGGGTCCCTGACCCTACCAATTTAGACACTTCGGGACACTTCAGGATACTCCTTGGGACAGACACCCTGCCCCAGAACCTTCCACCTGCCAAGAGGGACTGCCTAGCTGCCCAAAGGACTCACCTGGACTGCTTTTCTGAGAAGGACTGCTGACGTGCTGTTGCCCTGCTGGCTTGCTGGCCTCTGGCTCTGCTGAGAAGTGATCTATAAGGGCTTGGATTGAGCTTCCCTCCTGTTCCTCAAGTCTCAGGGCCAAAAAGACTTTGTCTCTGCAAAGAAACTCCTTGTGTGGTGAAAATCGACGCACAGCCTGCCGGAATCAACACACAGCCTGCCTTGCGGTGAAAGAATCACCACATCACTGACCCGGAACGATGCAGCCCGGCTCCCCGAGTGGAGATTGACGCAGCACCAGCGTTGCGACGGGAACATCGACGCACAGCCCACTGGATCAATGCATCGCCGAGCCAGAATGACGCAGCCCGACTTCCTGCGTGAAGAATCGACGCAGTGCCTGCCCTGTGACAGAAAATCTGATGCATCGCCCACGGTATCGACGCAACACCTGTGACTTCATCCTGCGTTTCCAGGATTTCTCTGCATCGTCCCTGGGCATCAAAAGACCCCACATCGCAAAGAGGATTCAAGCCTGCGTGCCAGAATTCAACGCAAAGCCCTTGCCAGGTGAAAAAGAATCGACACATCAGCTGCGTACACCCGGAAATCTGCTGCATACCCTTCGTTTTCCACGCATCTCCTCCTCTGTGGTCTCCGTGCGTGTAATTTTTAAGCAAACGACGTATTTGTGCTTGCAAGAGACAATTGTTGCTTTTAAGAACTTAAGACTATTCTTATTGATACCAAAGCGATATTTTTCACTAGAGATGATCAAATCTAGCTTATTTTGACCTTAAATTAATCAGATAAATACATTATATTGTTCTAAAAATGAGTGATGTCTTTTTGTGGTGTTTTCACTGTGTTATTACATGATTTATAGCACAAATACTTTACACATTGCCTTCTAAGTTAGTATTGACTGCGCAGTGCCTAGCTACCAGAGGGTGGGCAAAGGATAATTTGGATTGTGTGTGACTTACCCTGACTAGGGTGAGGTCCTTGCTTGGACGGGGGTAAGCTGACTGCCAACCAAAGACCCATTTCAAACACCACTCTACCCAATGAAATGCATTTTCAGCATCGTTGGAAATAGCCTATGTTTCTTCCACCAGCTCTCTGGAATCCCACAGCAGGTGTGCAAGTGATATTAAGTGGTTCCGGGAGGAGCACTGGTAGACAAACCCTAGAGTGAAGGATCAGTAAGTGGATGACTGTGCATAACCAGGTGACCAGCATTGTACAGCAACATTTATAAGGGATATGGAACTATAGGTTCTGCAGTCAAGGAGATCTTGTCCCCCCTGTGGAAGAAGAGTTATAATAGCTTTGTTATGTATATATTCAATAGAGAGCCATTAGCTTAAATAACTCACTTCTAAATCCAGTGACTCACCTCTATGACATAGCAACAGTTGGTAACAGACCTTGTTACATACCATTGCTACATCATAAAGGAATATCAGGGCTACTCTGAGTGCTTTTTCAAGGCTTCTGGAAGGGAGGGAACAGAAGCCCCTACACGGGTTGGATGTTATATTTGGCTCCTCCATTGCTTTTCTGCCTTTGTGTAACAGATGAAATCATGGGCAGATGAGTTTTAGAGCCATACATAACATAAACTGTTAGTTGGGTAAAATGTGAATAACGGGGATGTTCTTCACTTTGGGGATCTGAGTGACATCATAGACAATTCAAGTTTCACATCCATTGTCTAGTGATGTCACTCAGAACCCCGCAGTGAAAAGCATCCCCATTAGTCACTTTTGCCCATCTAAAATTCTATCTTTTGGAGATAGGGTCCAAGGAAACCTTAAAGTTTGTATATAACATTGGGCAGATATGAGCAGCAAGGACTTTGTTAAACACTCTAAGATAGCCATACTCACCCAGCCATTTACAAGTCAGCAGACCAGACCAGTAATTCCATCACTAACTTCTTGGTGGGTGATTTCACTCCTAAGCAGGGCTCAGGGTTCATTACTGAGAGAAGGGCATCAAACGGAATTCAGAAACCCCTTCTCCAGGGTCTGTCCTAGGAAGAGTCTCTCTGCCTTTTATAAAAAAATGCAGAGGATTCTGCAAGAGTCTTGGGGTGAGTGAGAAGTATCGCTGAAGTATCGCAGATCACTGGTATAGCTGATTGCAATTCCTTATTATTCAATTCAATTGAAAAGCTAACATTCTTCCAGATTTTTCTCCTCACACACTTGAGCTTCACTAAAGCTTTTTCTGCAGCTCTAGTGCAGTGGGTATTAAGTGCAAACTTATTTCCTTCCAGACAGCAAAGAAGTGATAAGTTTCTGTTATACTCTACTGGCATGGATGTAACAGTGCCTTATAGTCTAAGATTTCCTGAGGAGGACTTTCTCCTGGCTATTGCTGAGCCCCCATAATCAGCCCTCACAAGGTTGCCTTCCATGACACCCAAGGTTTTTGCGTTCATTAAAGAGGTAAACCTTTGAGCTGAGAAGGTGCTTTATGTCAAGGAATCCAGGAATCTGTACTTTGATACCCACAATCTCCAAAATTGTACTGAGAGACAAATGTGGGGTATCTGTCAGTTGGATAGGAAAGTGATCCAACATGCAACTCAGTAATATATTGGTTAAAAATGACATTTGAAGAAGTGAGCCCTGCACAAGGAACAAATCTATATGAGATGATGTGAAGTGCTCCTTTGTGTATGGTCACCCCCCACTTTTTGCCCCAAATGCTAATGGTTGTGACTCTACCAATATTCTGCCCAGACCCCAGAGTCTGTGCTCTCTCTCAAAACTGTTAAGTTCAAATTAGTCATCCGAATAACTAAAGTTTTTACCTCCTTATAAGTCCCTAGTATATGGTACCAGGGGTACCCAGAGCATAGATGGCGAAGGGGCCCCCAGGGCTGCAACACGTTTTTTTGCCACCTTGGGCAACCCAAGCAAACTACAGACAGCAAGCCTGCCATTTCAGACTGCAGGAGCAGTGCAAACTGCTCAGCCTTGACTGTGCCCTCACCATATGTGGTACAGTTAATTACACTGCCTAAAATAAATGCATCCCTTGGGTAGGCCTCCTAGGGTTGCCCTCCGCTGCTCAGGAGGCAGGGTGCATTATATTATAAGTTGTGGACATATAAGTGCTATGTCCCTATGGTGGCATTCCCCATTGGACGCTACTATAGTTTTAGCGGTCCATATGATCATGGGCTGCCATTATGATACCACTAAAATATGTCATGTTTGACATCAAGCAACATGACTTCTAAACTCTGACACAAATGCTGTGCCTTGGGTGACATGGCATGCACCAAGCTGGGAACCTTAGAGGTAGAGCTCCCAGAGCTTTACTGTGCTCTGGCTGACCAGCCCGCACTTTTCCACACCTGCTGCCACTGAAACAAGATTCTGACCTCCTGCCAGGCAGTGGGATCACTCCCAGGAGTCAGAAATAAAGTCTTCGGCACCTCCATCCACCCAAGCAGGCTAGTGAATTGGCACATCAAAGCGGTCAGCTTCAAAGGCGAAATAGCCTCAGATGTGCATCAGGGCTGACTCCCAGTGGAAGAAACAGCCATCACCCTGCTCCAGCCACATTTGCTCTCAGACATGCGGGGATTTGGATGATCAAGGTGGTGTACACCTCCAGAAGTCTGACCATACCTGAAGGATGAGCAGGCCGGTCTGTTCCTTACATTACGTTTTCTGCCATGTTTAGGAGTGGCAGAATAGAGGGTTCTGGGTAAACAAAGTTACCCACCCTACTGGATGTGGTCACCTCAGAAAAGGATTAGCTGCAGGAGCTAGCTGCCCATTGGCTACCAGCTAAACAACTTAATCGAAAGAAGGTCCAAGTGGTGCCCCATGTAGCTGACAACAGGACTTTGCCCACAGTACCGAAGCAAAAGAGGGATACTCTGTCCCTGTGCCAACAGACTTCGAAATGCGTGCATGGCCCTTGTCCTTGGCTCAAACCCATCACTCCTGAAAAGAGGAGCCCCTGTGGAAGCCAGAAGCACCCGCAGTTTCCTCTTGACTAGTGACACCAGTTCCCTGCAAACCACAAGTAAAAACATTCACCTGATCCAAAGGATCATTGGCGATGGGGCCCTCCAATGGATCACCCAAACCTAGGTGTTCCAGTGCAATATGCACAAGTTGTAATCTCACCTGCCCTGAACTTACAAGCCACTACGTCACTCACCCGGACCCAGTGAAGTTCCAGAAGCATTTCACTGTGCTTACCACTGCCAAGGCTTGTTGGTCCCCAGTCCAGTAACTGACCCACACACTCAACGTTTCAACTACAGGGAACACTGTGAAGCCTGCATCTGACCTCAGGAATCAGGCCTTTAGTGTATTATTGCATTTTGTTTCTTGCAGCACCGTGCAAGTGGTAAAATCTGCACCACGGATTGCCAGGACAACTCTGCACCCGGACTCAATGGGCTTGGTATAATTGAACTGACTGTCATTGCTTGCTCCTAGGGCTCACACAACTTTAACTCTGCACGGGTTCCATGTAACTCAACCTCAAAGTGACCGATTGTCAATAGTGTTTTTTCCCATTGATGGCAATGTTATATTTTTCATGTATTATTTTGCACTGATTTAATATTTCTTCTAAAATCCATAACTTCAGTTATTTGAATGCTATTCTGTTTGTTTTGATGTCTAAATTAAGATAGAAATACACTTTATTGTTATAAATTGGTGTTGGATTTCTATCGTGTCATGTCAATTACTTATTGTCCATGTTGGTACTCTGAAATGCTTAACATGTTCCTCCAGTAAAGCCTGACTGCTCTTTGCCAGTCTATACCAGGAATGAGCTAAGGATTTATAAGTGTGAATCCAAGGACCATCTTTGGAATATTGTGACAATATTACATGGTAAGGCTACCCAGCCATACCACATAATTTCCTACTTTTCAACATCTTTTAACAGGCAAGAGGAAAGAATAGTCTTTATAGGTAGGGTGGGAAAAGCACATTATATGAACAAGGTTCAGTTCATGCATAATGTGATGCAAAAGCAGCATACCTGATGTGTTGCCTTTATCTGGGGTATCAGTCCTGTCTGTTATCAGATATAGAGGTAAGTTCCAGACTCCACCAATTTACGGTGCACATTTTGCCAAATTGTGTGAGCAGATATTACTGCATAAAATGTAGCAAAGCTGGAATTGGAACCAAATACTAATCCCAGCACGACTGTTTGGCTGGATGTTCTGACTTTCATAAGCAAAATCTCCCCTCATGGTCAGTCCAAGACTTAAGAATTGTATGTGTTAAGGTCTTACTAGGTAGCGTCTCTACCTCACAAGATCTGGAGCAACTGGTGATCTGGGCTTTGTCAATGTTGCCAGAATTACTACTGGTGGTAGATATTTTTTCTCTAACTGGGCCACATCTGCCTTCTTAATGCTTTTTTAATGCAGATGTGTTTTCTCTTGAAAAAAATAGTCTGGCCATATACATTCCTAGATCATATATGCATTGGTATTATGGGGATGAAGGGCAATTGTGTTGATCTAGGTGTCAAAGGGTAGCAGCTAAGCAATAGAAAGTGTCCGGCAAACAGCATGCTAGCATGCAAGTGAGAACTAAGAATAGATGCAAGCAGCCTACTGTACCCTAGGAATCCAAGCAGTGTAGAAGTAAAGAATGGTCCCATCAACATATGATAAATGAGTGGGGTGGGGTGGTGTGAGATGGCATCAGAACTCTAAGGTGATGTATAAACTGTGACGTATGAGATGCAAGGAAAAAAACAGAAACTGCTTACTCCATGATGCTGGTAACAGTTAGCTGTTGAATCTTTGTACTGCAAGCAGAACACCTTCCCCCAACCAATCACAGGGGCCCCGCGCTTAGAGTGAGAAGATAAATGTGTTGAGTGAACAGCTGAGGACATACCTATAGATAGCAAGGTCAAATGGGTAAACAGAGCACACACCATGTGAACCAAGAGTTTTAGGGCTGGACTCCACAGCCAGGCCTATTGCAGAATAGACCCGCTGTGGTATAGCAAGTCATTGGCAAGATTGATCATTATACACCTATGTGATTCACTGAAGGCGGAAGCAGCCCCCAGAGAAAAGGGGCAAAACAGCTGAAAAAGCAGACATGTGAAGCAACATAGCAGCAGACCTTCAGTACAAGATAGTACAGTAGGGAACATGCTGGCCATCCAGAGCCTCTCATCAACAACAGCTTGGCTTTACTATATAGGATGAACTAGTTACAACAGAGCAACATATGTTGTTCCTACAGTAACCCAAACTTCCAGCTGTTACATTATCTGGGATAGCAAAGAGTTCATGATGTCTGCAGAGAGGTGCATACTGTTTACAGTGAGGTCCTTCAATTGGGGCAAAATTTATCTCTGTTCCAGATAGGGGATTGCACCACCTTGCTAAGGCTTTCTCGCTCTGAGCCTTGTGCCAGTGTGTGGGTGCATGCGGGACCATCAACCTCCATGCTGGCCACAGTCTTCAGTCTATTACCATCCTGCTGATAGGGTACTACCTCCATCGATGTCAGGACATCAGACTCCAGGAAGCCAGCCAAGCCACCAGGCACTGAGAATTCTGAGGTCTTTTTCATGAGTACTTATGATCATGACGGACAGGTCCAGGACACCAAACCAAAAGAATTAGCTATTGAATAACCAAGCCTTGCATAAAGAGAGTTTACTGTAAAGTCCCTGCACCTCAAGAGGAAGGGTGTATAAGACACTAGTCTATTTATGTTAACTGTTCCCTATAAATGCCTCCAAGTTATTTTTCTTAAAGCCCATTATTAATTTCCTCCTCTTCAGAAGATTCAACAGAACTGTAGAAAGGTGTCCCTTTTTGACATGGTTACCCCAACTTTTGAGCTTGATTTTGATGCTGACTTGACTGAGAGTGTGCTTGGATCCTGCGAACCAGGCCCCAGCACCAGTGTTCTTTCCCAAAACTAAACTGCACCATTGTTTCCACAATTGACAAGCCCCTGGCATACAGTTAAGTCCCTTGTAAAAGGTGCCCATGGTACCAAGAGCCCTGTGACCAGGGAAGGTCCCCAAGGGCTGCAGCATGTATTATGCTACCCTGGGGGACCTCTCACCAAGCACATGCACACTGCCATTACAGCTTGTGTGTGTTAGTGAGGACAAAAAGATAAAATCGACATGGCACCCCTCTCAGGGCGCCATGCCCACCAACCACTGCCTGTGACATAGGTAAGTCACCCCTCTAGCAGGCCTTACAGCACCAAGGCAGGGTGCCCTATACCACAGGTGAGGGCATACTTGCAGGAGCAATGTGCCCCTGCAGTGTCTAAGTCCATTCTTAGACATTGTAAGTGCAGTGTGGCCATACTGAGTATATGGGCTGGAAGTTTGTCATTACGAACTCCACAGCTCCATAATGGATTCACTGAAGTCTGGGAAGTTTGGTATCAAACATCTCAGCACAACAAACCCACACTGATGCCAGTGTTAGATTTATTGGAAAATGCACCCAGAGGGCAGCTTATAGATGCCCCTTGTATTTTAGCCAAACTTCTAGTGTAGGACTGACCAGTCTGTGCCAGCCTGCCACTTTCAGACCAGCTTCTGGCCACATGGGGTGAGAACCTTTGTGCTCTCTGTGGCCAGAAACAAAGCCTGCACTGGGTGGAGGTGCTTCGATCTTCCCCTCTGCAGGAACTGTAACACTCAGCGGTAAGCCTCAAAGGTTCAGGCCTCTTGTTTGAGTGCTGCAGGGCACTCCAGCTTGTAGAGATGCCCACCCCCCCAGGCCAAGCCCCACTTTTGGCAGCAAGTCTGGTGGGACAGTTAGGAAAAACAAGGAGGAGTGACCACTTCAGCTGGGACCACTACTAAGGTATCCAGAGCTGAAGTGACCCCCGCCTAGGAAAATCCTCCATCTTGGTTTGGAGAACAGGGACCAATAGGATTAGGTCTGTGTACCCCCTTCGCAAAGGGAGTGGACATCAGAAGGGTGTAGTCCCCCTCAGGGACAGTAGCCTCTGGCTACTGCCCGATGACCCCTGTAACAACGCTAAATCCAGGATTTAAGGGCTCCTCTGAACCTAGCTCGTGAGATTCCTGGTGACCTCAAGAAGTTGACATGAAGAAAGAAGAAGGACTGCTAAGCTGACCCCCAGCAGAGAAGACTGAAGACACTGACTGATTGGGCCCCAGCTCTACAGGCCTGTCTCCAGCTTCTGAAGCCCTGCCACAAAAAGGCGACCCATCCTGCAGAACCAGCAACCTCTTAAAAGCCTAAAGAGGACTGCCTGAACCCCAGAGGATCAAGATCTCCCATGGACAGTGGCCCTGTCCAGGAAGAAACTCCAGCAAAGGACTTCAGAACTGCCCTGGATCTGCGAGTTCTGCCCACTCTGCACCCGACTCCCTCGGTCTGTGTCCAGGTGGCCTGCCAGTCCAGAGCAGGTCCCCAGGCAATTCTGACCTAATGTCTATCCTGGGTTGACCAATCCGGACCAACACGATGACTCCTGCAGCCTAAATCCTGAGGACCCCCCTGACTGCGAGAGAACCGGATGAAGATTCCCATTGCCTAAATGTACCCTAGCACCCGCAGCCCCCTGACCTTCGAAAATCTGGCCACCCATCCAGCAACATTCAGCAGGTGGTCCTCCTCCTTATCCAGCCTGTGGCTTTCCAGAACCGACCTTCTGATCCTAGCCTGCAGCATCTTTGTGACCTCCGGGGTCCCCCTATTGAAAAGCATTGGGAGCCCAACACTAAGTTTGCACCTTGCACCCGGCTGCCCATGTGCCACTGAGGGTGTGTGCTTAGTACTGACCTGTGGCCCCCCCAGTGCTCTCCTAAACCCCCCAGATCAGCCCTCCGAAGACATGGGTACTTACCTGCAAGCAGGCCTGATTCCGAGTGCCCCCATTCTCCATAGGAGCCCGTTTCAAATCTACATCAACTTTGACCTCTGCACCCAGCCGGCCCGTGTTGCTGCTGATGAGTGTTTGGGGTTAACTTGAGCCCCATACTGGTGGACATCCTAACCCCAGAGACTGGAAATGTAAGTCTTGTACTTAGCTTACAACTGTACTAACTTTTCTTCCCCCAGAACTGTTTTTGAAAATTGCACTGTCACCTTTTAAAACAGATATTTGCTATTTTCTTGAAAACCGTTTAACTTGCCAAATTGAAACAAAGTGATATTGATACATATGTTTGATACTTACTTACAAATGTACTTGCCTGCAAACTGAATCTTGGGGTCCTAGAAATAAAGTAACAAAATATATTTTTGCTATATAAAACAAATGGCCTGTAGTTAGTCATTGAGTGTGTGCTTCATTTATTGCCTGTGTGTGTACAACAAATGCTTTGCTCTACCCTCTGATAAGCCTAACTGCTCGACCACACTGCCACAAAAGAGAACATTAGTATTATCTACTTTAGCCTCTGTTAAGCCTCTGGGGAACACCTGGACTCTGTGCACACTATGGGGGTCATTGCGACCCCAGCGGTCGGCGATAATATGTCGGTAAGTACCGCGACATTGGCGGGTTGGCTCCCACTCCAACCCCCACGGCGGTAACAGCTGCTGGGCTGGAGATATCTATCTCCAGCCCCGCGGCCGTCACTGTTCCGCCTGCAGGATTATGACACCGCCTAAAGCCATGTTTTTTGTGGCTTTCTTAACGCCATGAAAGCCATGGCAGTAGGCACTATCAGTGACAGGGAATTCCTTCCCTGTCACTGATAGGGGTCCCCCCCCTCCAGTTAGACCCCCCACTTCCCCTACCTCTCCAAAGCCCCCCCACATTCCCTACATTCACACCCCCTTCACACACACACACACACGCATGCACACACCCATTCCCACATGCATCCACGTATGCATACATCCATGCACAAACACATCCACATACATACACACACGCAGACACGCATTCACATAACACAACATACACACACTCACACCTCCATACATGCACACACACACATTCAACATGCAACACACAGCCGCATACACGCACACACAAACATTCACACACACCCCCACACATACACACAACACCCCCCTCCCCTGTCGGAGACCCGACTTACCTGTGTTCAAGGGGTCCTCCGGCAGGAGACAGGACGTGGCCCTGCTGCCACCTGCAGCGCCCGCCAGCAGAACACCGCCAGGCTGTATTATGGATCAGAATACGGCTGGCTGTAGTCTCCTGGCGTGGCGCTGCTGCCGCCGCCTGCTGGCATGGCCACAGCCGGATTTCCGTCATTCTGCTGGTGGAAATCCGGCTGTGGTCATAATACGGCGGACGGCCGGTAGCCGCGGCAATGGTCTTTTGGCAGCCATCGCCGCAGTGGTAGGCGGTTTTTACCGACAGTATCAAAATGAGGGCCTATATCTCATTTTGATATAGTATATACAGAGACAGCTTCCTACAAGAACCATTAGCAGACATGTCATTAAAAACTGTAGTTGGTACTGTAGTTGTATCTCTACTAGTACTTAGTAAAGTTATCAATGTATTCTCAGACAGAGAACTCACTGATGCACCCACTGCGCAAGCGCTGTCAATAGCTGTGCCTGTAGACACATACCTTCTCCCACTGCACCCACATAAGGTAGCGCGGTGAACTGCACCTGTCCCTGTATACCATCTGTATATGGAGGAGGTGTAGAATTCAAAAGATCATTGAAAATATTGTCCTCATCATCCAAATTCTCTTCTTGGCTCTGCGTCTCATTGTTACCCTTATCAGCTTTCCTTTTGTCTGGTGTTTCTTTAACTATTGCAGGGAAAACTCTCACTCATTTTCTTATATCCTCTCTCCGGCATCTCTCCTGATTCTCCAGCTTGGTTTCAAACCACTGTCTAACAGAACAATTAATCTTCACCTTCTTATCCATTCTCTTTATCTATTTCTCTGTTGCCATCCAATACGATGTATTCAGTTCCCCAAACTGTGTGGATCTAGGTAGTGGCTCCCTCTAATACATTGTCTGCCTTAGGATATCTAACTTTCTAATAAAGATACCCGCCAGGGGAAACTGCAAATCCTTGTCACCAGAAGAACATTCATGCCAATCATGAATCCAGCTACATATAGAAAGTCTAGCTTTTGTTGACATTTCCTAAGAAGGCAAACCCTCTGCGGGAATGTCTTGTCCTTCAATAGCAGGTACTCTAGGGGATTTAGGCTTTTTTAACCCAGCACCCATTATTCTCAATAAAAAAATAATCCAAAAAATGCACAAAGCAGACAAGTGAACACCAACCAATCCCAGTGCGGCTGTGTCAAAGGTCAATTAATCATACTGCAACTGTGATATCAACCAACCTATAACAGCACAACTCTGTGGTGGGGTCTCACCAAACACAGTGTGACTCCTCAGCTGACTAGCCAATCACAGTGAGGCTTTTTCTGTGAATGCCCTTTTCTCATTACATGAACACAAACAAACAGAACAAATCTTGTATGCTTAACTTAAATAGGAGAAAATCAGCAGGTGAGGCAAAAAGAAATCTCACAATCAATAGAAAGAAGACCAGCACCTCCACAAAACTTGTCAAGTACAATTCAAACTAAAGGAGACTCTCATCCAGCTGTGCTTCACTTCTGCCTAGTGAATTTTCTCCTGTGCACTGAAGAATAAATAACACCAACCTAAATTAGGCATGCAATACCCCTGAACGAGAGCTTGTTCATTCAGAATAATCCCTATTTGTGTAAATGTAGCACCTCGGAAAACTCATTACCTTTTTGCACACAAGTTCAACAATAATATCTCGAGAACTTTGATTATGATGAGTCCAATTATCCAAACAACTAATAATAAACCAAAACTCCTCAATACAAATCACAGTCACAAGATCACAGTGATCAAACCCACCAAATGAACCAAGAATCAACATTGTATAATCAAAAACCTCATATGGAGCATAGCAGTCCATCACACAACACAAACCACAACACCTGATATGGCATCAAAACACTCTCAATTAGTAATTCACCCGATGTATATTTAAAATGCTGTTTGCTCAGGAACACTACTGCAAGTCAGGAACTCAGCAAAAAAATCCAGTTGGAGAATCCCTGGTGGAAAATCCACTGTGAGAAAACCAGGTAAAAACTAAAGCAGATAGGAGAAGCGCTTATCTTGCAATCACCCTGCGCTACCAGAATTATAGCTGTTATCGAATAAAATGTTTCAACATAAACACAGTAACGTTGCAGTTACCCAAGGCTGTTCCACTAGTTTACTGCACTGCATTTGTTCGTAAGAACTTTCTGAATATTGATTAATCTTACATTTTCATTCTGTCAATGAGAAGATTTCCTACATAAAACAGTTCCCTGAGACCTTTCTGATGCTACTAGGGATGTTGTCCGATTTCTTAATGATTTTGCTGCTCATTCGAGACAAACTTTTTCTGATTTAGCCTTTTATTCTGTATTGTCTTATCACCACCTCTTAAATTCTGTAATAAATCTTCCTATTTTTTCACTTTTGTCCTAGTACTCAATTATTGAGTCTGCACTTACTTAATTAACTGTATTATGTGAAATTGAAGTTTAGCATTGTCAACGACCCATCCACCTATGGGCATGTTAGTGAGGTGTAATTTTTAGGTGTAGGGATTGAGGGTTTTGCTACACCCACAACATCAAGGTGCCCATTGGCACTGATGAGTGGGAGGTTTCAAATTAGATAGAGCCTCCGAGAAATATAGTTGTTGTGATGACCTTGAGAAAGGCATGGGCCCAGATCGAAGCAGCCCAGAGAGTACAAATATGGCCCAAAAGATGTGGAGACACAGTAAAAGGGTGGGAAATTCAAGGGTGGGGCACGTAGGTCTACTGATGATACACTCCTAAAGGTGTAGGGGGGTAGTACCTCACTGTTCACCAGATTATGCCAACAGTATCAAGTGCACCTCTTAGGAGGATGTCCCCTCCTACCCCACCAGGCCTCCTATAGATAATCAAATATGGTTGAGGTGTGCCAGCTGAGGCGCTGGTAAAAGGGGTTGGTAGTAGACCACAAGGCCCAAACCTACAGTCTAATCTAAGTGCAAAAAAGAGGTCCAGACATTGAATTAAGGCACTCTGTCAGGGAAATAGGTGACCACGTCAGCATATGTGCAGATTACGTGACAAAAGGCCCTTTCACAGTGGTTTCCCACTGTGGCTTTTAGGGGCTTACAGATCAATAGTAGCTTATACTTTTTGTGTAGGTGCAAAAAAGTTCTTAGTTACCTGTATGCCCTCACCCAGCAACCCAGTAAGATATTGCCAGGAACAAGGGACATTCTGGGGTTTCCAGTGTATTTTCAAGTCTGTTTTAATTGCTAATTGTGAAAATGAGGCCTAACCAGCAGGCATGCTGTTTACATTAATACTGTGCCCAAGACAGTAAGGGAGTCCATTAAAAGCATTCATCCTTCACCAGCTATCCTAATTGTTTGGGGCCTGTGGACAACGAACAGAAAACAAAAGTTATTTATTTACTTATTGGCCATTCCAGTGCAATCACACTGGAGCAACTCAGTCTCTCTATCTTCCATGCAGCTGTGAGGCTTTACCCTTACTTCAGATCCATGGTTCATTACCCTAGGTTATCAGCTCTCTCAGTTGCAACCTGCTTGGGCCTGACTGCCCGTTTGCATGTCCCATGCCTTTCTCAGTTGGCTTCAGACAGTGTGGACAGGTCCATAAAGCCCACACTGCAGGGCCATTAATCCACTTACGAGTGCTGCTGGTGCAAAGGAGGGGCCATGGTCTCAGTTACCATCCATTCACACTCAGGACTCTGCCATGGAGAGGCACCACACCACATTTACAGACCCCTGTGACACACTGAACGACTGTCTGGCTCTTCTGTGGTGTCACTGGAAGAAGGCATAGGGATCACAGTTCACCTTGTCACCTGTCAAGATCAACTTAGTATGGTGAGAGGTCCCACAATGGTCCCCAATTGGTGAAGGAAATAACAGACCGGCCATCTTCTCCTGTGGTTGGCTTCGCTCCTTTGGAAACAGAACTTCAAAAAATGATCTCAGTGTCCTCGCTCTTGAGTTTGCTTGACAATCAGAATTACCTGTTCACCCTTCGTCTTCTCAATCGATTGCCATCCCAGAGATGGACTCCGATGAGTTGCAAAATTCTATAGTACCATATGTCATAACTAAAACTTGCAATTGCAACACTGAATGGCGGTATGTGGGCTGATCAAAAATGAGAATGACATTTGGGCCAATCAATGCCGTAGATGTTTATTGCCCTTCTAAGTATTATCATCATTTTGTATGGATTTCAAAACTCCTGATAGATAGATGAAGCTCTCTCTCCTAGACCTAGACCAAATAGAAAATTATCAACCTAACATGAAAGTTACGCTCATCTTAGTTTATTGTTATTCATCCACAGCACCCGGACAGCATGGCAGAACCACAATTCATTCATAGGTACATGGTATGGATCAAAAGTAGAATGCTCCCTCAGGTAAGAACACATTGTGTAAACTTCCTGCCACTCTTTCCAATGGTAAAGAAAAAAATGCTGGTAATCGAGTTACCAGACATTTTTATTTCTCTGAAAAATGCTGAACATTTCCAGTGGTTTCTGGGACAGGTGCAGTAATACCAGCAGATTCTCAGCATGCCTGCCATAAAACACTGTTAGAATCTCTGGCAGTCTTTTACTTGCAGAAATGCATGTTGGTAATCAGGATTCTCCTGGCTATTTCCTAAAACTATTTGGAAACTTAAAAAATAGTGTTGGAGTGGCTGCAGGTAATGCTGTTACTAGGCCTGATATTGCCACAATATTTTATTGGCAGTTTCTACTTCATGGCCTTTGTCATTTTGAGAGGAGTTTAGCCCTTCTGTTATTAACAGTCAGTAAACGTAGTAGACATGTTTTACCTGAAAATAACATAACTGTCACCCTTTTCTTGCATTTTGGAGTATGTGAAGTTCTACTCCTTCAGTAGTATTTTATGGAGTGTTACATGCCCCAGTACTATTTTATGTAGTGTTATATGCCCTTGTGAATTAGGCCCAAAACATTAGATCCAACAGACGAATAAAATTGTATAACGTTAGGAGAAATATAAAGAACGGTGCAATTTTACTACTTGAGAGTTTTCAGGGCCTATCCAATAAGGCATATAACTGTACGTAAGACTGCTTGTGTAATTCTACTTCCAGTAGTCATACATGCTTTTGTAAATCATCCTGATTTTTTCTGCCTCTGTTACCACATCCTTTAACAGTAAAATGCTTCAAAGAGAGACATCTCCAGAATTAACAGGAGTTAAAACGGTAGTACAGTCCACCATGCAATATCACAATTTCAGATCCCAGTAACCGCACCAACATTTAAACGACCCCTTATTTCTTAATTGGCCGTAATATTTATTGATCCCCGCGCGCATAACGCTAGAAGCAATCATTCGGAAATGATGGATGTAAGAAGTCACGTGCGGCTCTGCGGAGTGATTCTTTTCTGCAGTGCCGAGGTCAAGGATTTGGCTGCTGCGTTTCTTCTTATCTGTTGGGGGTGGGACTGATTGACGTTGTATTTGTGCTGTGGACCGTCTTTTGTCTGAGACACGAGCGACCGTGTGTTAAAAAATGCACACTCACATTTTTCTTTCTAATCACAAACGTCATTAGAGAGAAAAGAATACTCGTCTGGCATCTATTTTTTTTTTTTTTTTTTTTTGACTGGGCGGAAATTCGAATGCATGATACGCGTTTTCAAAAAGGACGTAGAGAGGACAAAAATAATATGATAAGTGAATGGAAGCGTAAACTGCAATACATTCGCATACTGATTTCAGAAGAAATATATGTTCATTTAAAAAAAAACATTTTTTTTTACATAAGGTGGGTAGAAAAAGACGAGGGCAACGGATGTGCGGAGACAAACCATCTAAAAGTTACATCATTTCATACAGCAGGCTGCATCATTCACGCTTCACAATCTTTTCTCTTACATAGGGGGCAGCCGTGCATGGGGAAAGGTCAGGCGGTCTATTTTCAGAGCTAATTGCCTTCTGCGCAACAGCCCACAACCAGGGAGAAGCTGTGACTGGACGTGATGCCGTAACCTGCTTTCCGCTTCCAATTTCCTCCTCCTCGGACTTCTTATCAGGGCCAGGCTGGGTACAAAAAGCAGCCCTTGCAAAACTTTTAAACCAGTCTCATTCTCCACATATTTTTGGTGTTAGGGGTAGGTTTCCCTCGTAGAAAATTAGGTCAGGTCAAACCACGAATCTTTCAACATAATTTTTCAGATAGATTGGTGAAAAATACATCGGTTGTACTAGCAATATCAATGGAAGGGGGCTATTAAAAAATACCTTACCGCTGTTAGTAACGTACATATATAATTTATTCTTACACTTAATTTACTCTCACACTATTGAGCAACATTGCAACTTTAGTCACAAAATGTGAGTTCAAAGGGACAAAAAACGTAGATTTACATGTTTCTATGCACCTTGTGGGGTGTAGGCAGAAAAATTGTAATTTACAACTGTATAGTTACTATATATAACTTACGACTGTATTTTACATCCTTTGGCACCTCAGCACTCGGAGCGGAGACTCTGCATGGTATTGTATAGGAGACCCCGCATAGCAGTGAATGGGAAAATCACATACACCTAGAAGAAATCAGACACATCTGATCCACATTCCTTACCCCTACATATATACTGCCAGTATCATAGGATCTGTTTTGTTTCTCTTCAGGATTCAGGTCCTACAGCCAAACACTGTCTTGCTGCCTCAAGGATGCTGCCTGTTTTGAGGAGAAGCAGACATGTCGCTGAGCATGAAACTGTGCTCGTAGTGAAATTTGTGGATAAACACTACATGGGCTGCCTCCACTTTCTCTCAGTGGAACCCAAAAGACAGGAAGTCACAGGCTCTGTGAATGCATTGGGGGGAGAAGGACGCACCTTGGGGATCATTAAGGGAAAAAAAGGCAAGATGACAGGAGGTGGGTGAAGTAAAAACTCCAGGATTCAGCTTGCTGAAGTTCTTCCTGGAGGGCCAACTGGAGGCAGTTTCCTTCTCACCCCCTTCAAGAAGGATGTCCTCTCGACAATCCGCTCCCACTTGCTATATGAGCTGTCACTTCAGGACAACACTAATGTGGTGCCATATAAATTCATAACCCTCACCTCACAGCTCTCTTTAGCTGCCAACATTCCCGGTCCATGACTGAATAAGTAAGCCAGTCATGTTTTTTCTTAGAATTGTGGGACATGTAGTCCTGGTTCCATATTGGGTTAAACAAGACTACAAGTCCCAGAATTCTAAGGAAAAAACACGGACTGCCCTTGCTACTAACACTTGGACCTGGGAAACTTGGCATTTATGACTCTCTTTATCTCTATAAAATAAAACCTACTTGTCCTTCATTCATTTCTACATTTTTTAGTCCACTATCACATATATATCCCTCATAAACATCCTATAACACTAGCCCTAAAAATTAATGTATGTTGTGTTAATATTGAGTCTCCTGCTCTTTCATACAGCCAGACTGGTTGTGTCAGCTGTGGCAGAAATCATTGCAGCTGCAGTAGGAACACAGAGAGCAGAACATGCAATGCAAACCACCTACACACACAGGCTTACCCATATGTTAACAAACTACAGAAAGGTTCTCACTTGTTTTTAAAATCCAAAACAAACATGTCAATATGTTTTGCCATATCTTTTAAGTGCACTAAAATCGAAGCCTTTTCTATATCAAGGAACATACTGCTAACTGTATTTTTTTCATTTGGTTGTTGTTGTCCCATCCACAACCTGCCACAACATTGTCTTCTGCTCCTAGCAATGCTCCAACACCTAGATTGGCACCACACAGCAGACGGATGGTACATACTGGTAAGTTTAACCTCTGCACTTTTGCTTAAGGAACTAATATCCTTTTTTATTACTGACAGGCTACATGCCTGTTTTTAGTCACACATCTGTTTGCACCATGCTCAGTATGCCAGCCAATTATTTTACATACTACTATTGACATTACAATATGCCCTAACATTTGGGAATGCAAGGGTAGATTATAAGATACATTGGGCTTTACTTTAACTTGCAGAATATAATTTTTGTGCCTCTCAAATGAGTAGTGAAAAATTTACCATGTTGGCTTCTGTCATATAATAGCCCGTGGTGTTAACTTTGAAAACATCCTTGACTAGGACATCAGCGGGCATCTTGGCAGCAGGAGCTAGTCCTCCTACTATCTATCCATCCGATCATTTTGTGAGCCTATGATCTTAACTTGTGTATCTCATAATTAGTCCTTTCCATAACACATTTTGCTCTTTTTTTTAAAGTGTAACAAAAGTTAAAAGATTTATTTCAAGGTAGTGTATGCCTGCATTTGAGGTCATGATGACTAATATAGTTTGACAATATCAATTGAACCCACATCATATCTCTACAACCACTGGATCTGGACATGCTTTGGAAACACTAACTACAAGGACCTAGGTTCAGCCGCTGACTTCACAAGATGTCTGAAAAAAGTAATCTCTGTTTCTGACGGTAGTGAGTTCACATTATTGTAATATAATAATCTCATTTGTGGATCAACCTTTAATAGCATATGTTGATTTAGGCTTACGCAGCACTAAATTTATTCTTTTTTTTGGTGCAAAAAAGTGTTTTTAAAGAACTGAGTTAACAGTTTGATTCGAAACTGGATTTCATACATTTCATGCTTTGATTTGTTTTCATGCTGGTAATGGGGACTTTGAGTTGAATGATGAAGCTGTACCATCTCCAAGCAGAGAATGGTGGGTAATCTGAGGAGAGACTCCAATCTTCTTCCAAGTTATAACAATATATGTGGCCAGTACAGCTCACTAAGAAGAGTAGGAGGAGAAGGAGAAGGAGCGGGAGCATTAGCTGATGGAAAAGGAAGAGGGTCTGGGTGAAGAGGAGGGCAATGTTACCCCTACACATAAAATCCTCAAGAAGACCACTTCAGGCCGGCCAGCAGTGTTCGTACTAAATTTCTTCTGAGGATTGCCAGTCCCCAGCCATTAGCAAAGCAGATGCAGATGCTATTTCTGCCTATACAACAGTCACCTTCACACAGCCCTCAAATCACAGGTCACTCTGTACAATCTCTTATGCATTCTTCAAATCTCCGGCTTCTCTCAATCATGTAAGGGAGAACACACCCCTGGTGAGAAACTAATATCCCTCTTCATCAACATCCCCAGAACCTCCAAAATGCCACCCCTTTTCCCATGCTGGTCAGTCTGCTAGCCATGTCAGATAGCCAAGCATGGGGGGTTGGCAAAGGCTAATGTTGGTCACTAGGAGGATCATTTTGATCAACAAAGTCATTTACAGCAGAATATTCATGCTAAGGGAGATATTCCCTGTAGATCAGAAACTCCAGTAAATGACACTCTCATTTGATTGACAGGCAATGTTACCAAGACTTTGCAAAGATGAACCAGGAACATCTAAGATCATTAAAGGAAGAGAGTGCAAGGCACCATGCATTAGCCATGAAGATGTTAATGGCAATAGGCAAAACATGTGAAAGGTCAGTCTTCATTGCAAATGCATGGAGGAGATTATACAGAAACACCTGTCCCACCTAGTCAACAACCCAGAACACGAGTACAATCTCAAACATTCTTACCACCAGTATTGCATAGGTGGAATAGAAATAGAAAACCCCTGTAAAATCTGTGTTTTCTCTATCTCAAACTCATTAACTGTAATAATTTTCCTTAATAAATATATGTCTATTTTTTCATTCTAAACATGGCTCAAAATTCAAAATATGTTCAATAGCAGCAATAAATTATTTTTTCAGTCAATTACTTTTTTATGACAATGGGACATTTATATACAACCAAAAATTGAAATATAGCATACACAAACAATACACAGCCCCTGAGCTCAGGGTTGTGGTGTTAACAGGCATTTCCCTGAGCCCCACTTCCCTCTCACTAGAAATAGTGGTTATTCTCCATTCACTATAGGTGACATTCATGTTATGCCCCTCTAGCAGTCTGAGTCTCAGGAATCCCACTCCAAATCTATCAGAAACGTCAAAAGTGTTCCAGCACTGAAGTGCTGTCTGACAGACAAGTTCTCTCGGGGGCCTTTTAGCCTCTGCTCAGTATTATCCGCACTAACAGGGATTGTCTGACGTGAGTCTCTGAGAGTGTCTCTCTTGTGGATGTGGCCACTGCAGTGACTGTGTCTGCTGAGTAGAACAAACACGGCTCTTCAGGTGCCATGGCTTGGTGTCCTTGAAACTTCTCGGATGCAACAGTACATTTTCCTTGCTCTTCACTACAGTTGGGGTGGGAGAGAACCAGTGCCTGTGAACGGCACTTGTGAAGCACATTAAAAGACAGTAGACAGCATGTAGACAAAGAATATATGATTTTAGTACATGAACTTGATATTGAAAAAAAGTTTTGTAGGGTATCGTGTATTAAATCATAAGCCAGATTTTGCTGTATCAGATGTCGACAGCGTTTCAACCCCAATTATTTAGGGTCATCTTCAGGACAACAATGCACGTGGATAATGTAGTGCTGATTGATAAGCCTGAGAGAAACGCAGTATAACTGGACTAGAAAAAACTCAGAGGCAATAAGATAATAAGTCAGTCCAAAATATGTAGATAACAAGTTGGACAAAAACAATCAAATGGGCCCAAGCTGTGTTGGAACAAACTTGCGTTGAGGATTCTGACATTAATCCCAACTCAAAAGAATTAATCAGTCGCAGGCACTTCTGTCAAAAGTGCAACTACCTCGATTTTGATTATTATCCTCTTCACAGAAAAGGTTGCTGATCGAGGCAGCTGCACTTTTGAGAGAGGTCTGACACAACTTTGCAGCTAATTGATTGTTTTTTAGCCCACTGTTTTTCTACATATTTTGGTGCACTTTTTACAGAGCTGCCTGCGATTGACTCGCTCAGGATTTGTGTGACTAATGCCACAAACCCCTGAAACATGTTTGCTCTGACTTGGTTTTGGACCTAATCAACTGTTTTTGGTTAACCAGACCTCTAAGGATTTTGTGAGTTATTTAGGTCAGTGTGACCTTACATAGGATCTTCATTACATTCACTCTCTGCAGTGGTTCAAAGAAGCGTATTGGTGATTGATTCCGGTCTTAATGCCTATTATCATTTGAGCTGTCATCAGTGATGCCATCAGTGATGTCACTGACCATGTCATGAGTGATGTAATATCTAAGGTCATAATCAGTGCATTGCTGGGGTGTATGTTATAGTTAGGTCAAGTAACTATAACTGCTGAATTTCAGTGGTTTCGTCTGAGTGAAATCTGAGTCTAATTATAATGTCCTTGTAAACGTTAAGTTTTTTCACTGAATTTGTAAGGTTTTAAAATCTTATTTCCTAACTATAATGTCCCTGTAACTTTTCTTTATTTTAAAGTTTGATGTTTTCTTTTCAAGGTAATTTTCTAACTCTAAACTGTAACCTTTGAGAGTGGATGTGTGAGTACCTGCAACTTCCAAATGTAAGACAATCAATAAGAAAGAAGTAATTTTGAGAACTACCCTCTTATTCACATGCTAGTATGGATATCTACAAATTCAGAGATGTGCAAATAGCCCTTACTTCTAAACTCCATATTTGTACCCATTTTGGAAATACATTGGTTTCCTTGATACCTACTTTTCACTATTTATATTTTACCATACCTGGTACACAATGAAAAGTCATTGCAAGGTGCACCTCAGTTATTGGCTCTGGGTACCTTGGGTTCTTGGGGAACCTACAAGCCCTATATACCCTTGCCACCAGAAGGGTCCAGGGATGTAATGATGTATTGCTTATGAAAATCTGCCAGAAAAAGAAAAAGTTACAGCTGAAAACATAGACACAAAAGGCTGTTTTTTAACTCAATTTCAATGCTGTTTTTATTTTAACTGTTACTTTCTATAAGAAACCCTTAAAGGATCTACACAAGTGACCCCTTGCTTAATTCAGAATGTTGTCTACTCTTCTAAAATGTATAACTTTCCAGGATCCACCATTAGTTTCACACCCATTTCTGTCACTAACTGGAAAGCGGTTAAAAGCACACAAAAAAGGAAAAATTGACTGTGTTGCAGTAAAATGCTAAAACTGTGTTGAAAAATGTGTTTTTATGATTCAAGTCTGCCTGTTCCTGAAAGCTGGGAAGGTGGTCATTTTCGCACCACAAACCCTTTGTTGATGCTGTTTACAGGGAAAAATCAGATGCTTTCTTTTGCAGCACTTTTTCTGATTTTTCCCCAAAAACTCAAAATGTAGCTAGATTTTGCCCACTTTCTCGGTCCCCTCCAGGGGAATCCACAAACTCTGAGTACCTTTAGAATCCTCAGGATGTTGGGAAAAAGGACACACATTTGGCACAGTTAGCATATGTGGACAAAAGGTTATGGGGGCTTAAGTGTGAACTAACCCAAATAGCCCAAAAAATAGGCTTAGCACGGGGGCCGGTGGGCAGCCTAGCAGCAAAGGGGTTAAAGTTAATCCAGAGTTGTAAATAGTTTTTTTATGTGCAGTCTACACACTTAACAACATTTATACTTTACAGAATTCAAGGTTCACCTGTCCATTTATCCGAAATTGAGAACACTAAGTTTTAAAAATGATCATATAAAGAAGGTAGATTTGGTGTTATAGTACTTCTTTTTAATTTAAGTTTTTCATATCATATTCACATATGTGTTCACATTATAAGGTGTTGCAATGCCTTCAAAGGCTGCTTTAAATATTTTTGTTTTTTGCCACAATGTTTTCTGTGTATATTCGTTCAGTTGGTTGAAATGTGCAATATTTGCTTGTTTTTTAATATATATTTTTTGATAATCACCAATCCTTCTCGAACTGTTACAGCACATAGATTCCGGTTTTGCAGGAAATTTTCAAAACTTGGCATGATTTGTATCAATACTTGAAATATAGACATTCTAAAAATTATTTTTGAGTTGTGTAGTTTACTAATATTATGTATTAATTTATATACCCCTAAGTGATTTGATTTAACATTATATACAGGTTTTAATATATATTTCAGTATTGTCATTGATGTAGCAATGTCATTGCAAATACCATGTGACACAAGAATAAAGAGATTTGGTTGGCTAAAACAGTTTTCCCACTATTCCCAGTCCCACTTTTCTTCTCTTTTTTGGTATAGCTGTATGCTTTCACTCCTGTATTCACACCTTCCAACTACTATTTATTTGGATGCTTTTTCCATCTTAAAATGGCAGCTTCCAATTCTACTAAGGACCCTGACCCACAGGAGAATTCTGCAACATCATCAGAAGAAGAGCAGGCAAAGAGAAACAAATGTATTGCTTAAAAGTTCTTCGCTATCCCATCTGGAGAGAAAAAGGGCGTGGCACGACAGGTTCAGTGCAACCTGTGTTAAAAAAGTTTGTCCAGAGGTGTGGCTAAAATATATAGCCATGGGACCTCATCCATGCTGAGACATCTGCAAACTATTCATCCCAAGCACATCTTGAAAAAGAATGTGAAGCAGTATCACAACCTAAAACAGGACAACCGCAAGTTGGAGACACCATTGCTTTGCCAGGAACAGAAGCATTTCCTGCTGCCATACCAGATCTAAAGGATATGGGCACTTTGTGCAGATATATATTACCTACTGGCAGTCACCAGTACGTAGCTGTAGTTAGGACCATGTTTCTAGAGAAAAAGCGTTTTTTAACTTGCCTATATCTTTGGCCACTGTTTGACGAATCTTGACAACATTTTCCCAAAAAGTGTGCCGTGATTCTTGTTGCGCATGGGAAGTTTCATGGTGATCATTCAAGCGGGGCTCAGAAAAAGGGGGGGCACAAAAAACATGTGTTTCCCATGTTAATTCCCATAGGAGTTTTGACCAAGATTACAACCTGATCCACTAGATGGAATTACACAAAATGTGGCAGAAACTTAGGGTTTAGAACGCAGATTACGCTTTTGTATGTTTGATGTAAATCCATTCAGTAGCTTCAGAAAAATGAAAGTGGAAATGATTTTGTATATCAGAGGTCATGAACAATTCACAATGACACAACATATTCGCAAGTACTCACGCCACCAGGAATGCTGTGATTGGATGGTCACAACCTGAACAGAAAGTTGCAGCCGACACTTTACGTAACGGGACACAGTCCCCAAAGCTGCAAATTAAAATGAGATATGGCATAAGGGGTCAGGATGGAGGTACCCTAACTCCAGGGATGTGATGTATGGGCCTTTAAGACTCAAATTCTGCCTTAAACTGTTTTTTTCATGCCACGCAATATTTGCGGATATGTTGTTACGCTCAGCTCGCCCCAGAGTAACCGTGATGAATTTGCAAATATCGGCGACAACAAAACACATTCAGAGAGTCATTCATACTAATTAATTCACTCACTCACACATTTACGCACTCATTCACAGACCCACTCAGACACTCATGCACCTACTCACAGATCCATTCAGACCCTAACGCACCCCTCACAGACCCACTCAGACCCTGATGTACTCACTAGCAGTCCCACCCAGGCAGTCATGCACCGACTCACAGACCCATTGAGACACTGATGCACTCACTCACAGACTACCACAGAGACACTATTGAATCTACTCACAGAGCAAATCAGATACTGATGCACCCACTCACAGACCCACAGAGACACAAACACACCCAGACACTAGTAAACCCACTCACAGCCCCAATCAGACATTGATGCACCCACTCACAGATCCATTCAGACACTGACACACTCACTCACTGACCCACTCAGACACTGATGCACCAACTCACAGACCCACAGAGACACTATAGAACCCACTCACAGAGCCAATCAGACACTGATGCAGCCACTCACAGACCCATTGAAACACTGACACACCCACTCATAGACCAACTTAGAGATTATTGAAACCACTCACTGAGCCAATCAGACACTGATGCACCCACTCACAGACCCACTCAGACACTAGTGAACCCAACTCACAGCCCCAATCTGACACTGATACACCCACTCACATACTCACTCAGACACTGATGCACCCACTCACAGACCTACTCAGATCCCAACTCACCAAGTCACAGACCTCCTGATACACTCATACACCTACTCACAGACCTACCCAGATCCTTACTCACCAAGTCACAGACCTCCTTAGACACTCATACACCTACTCACAGACCTACCCAGATCCTAACTAACCAAGTCAAAAAAAAACTGAGACACTCATACACTTACTCACAGACCCACTTAGTTCCTAACACACCAAGTGACAGACCCCCTGAGGCACTCATACACCTACCCGCAGACCCACTTAGATCCTAATGCACCAAGTCACATACCCACTTAGTCTCATGCACCCAGTCACAGACCCACCGAGACAATCATACACCTACTCACAGATCTATTTAGATCCTACTTCACCAAGAGACAGACCAAGTAAGACCCTCATGCACCAAGTCGCAGACTTAGTCAGACCCTCATGCAACTACTCACAGACCCACTCAGTCACTGATGCACCTACTCACAGACCTACAGAGACACTCACAAACCCACTCACAGACCCAATCAGACACTATTGAACCAACTCACAAACCCACTCAGACCCCAATGCTCCAAGTCACAGATCCACTGAAACACTCATACACCAACTCATAGACCCACTCAGATCCTAACGCACCAAGTGACAGACTCTGTTAGACCCTTATGCACCCAGTCACAGAGCCACCAAAACTCTCATACACTAAATGCACCAAGTCACAGACCCAGTCAGACCCTTAGGCATGCAGTCACAGGCCCAGTAAGACACTGACCCATCCACTCACAGACCTAGTCAGACCCTCATACACCTACTCAGACACTATTGAACTCACTCACAGACCTACTCAGACACTGATGCACCCTCACACAGACTCGCTCAGACACTGACACACCCACTCACAGACTCATATAGGCACTCTTATAACCATTCACAGACTCACTTAGACAGTGACACATTGACTTACAGACACACTGAGACCCTGACACAACCACTCACAGACCCGCAGAGACCCTCATACACCCACTCACAGAAACACTCAGACACTATTGAACCTACTCACAGACCCACTCAGACACTGATGCACCCACTCACAGACCCACTCAGACACTGATGCACCCACTCACAGACCTACTCAGACCCTCATGCACCCAGTCATAGACCCACGAGACACTTGTACACCCACTCACACACCTACTCACCTTCTAACTCACTAAGTGGCAGACCCACTGAGACACTCATACAGCTACTCACAGACCCACTTAGATCCTAACACACCAAGTCACAGACCCAGTCAGACCCTCATGCACACAATCACAGACACACCAAGACACTCATACACATACACACAGACCTACTAATATTCTAATGCAACAAGTCACAGACCAAGTCAGTCCCTCATGCACCAAGCCACAGACCCAGTCATACCCTCATGCAACTACTCACAGACCCAGTCATACCCTCATGCAACCACTCACAGACCCACTCAGACCCTGATGTACCCACTCACAGACCCACTCAGATGCTATTGAACCCACTCACAGACCCACTCAGGCACTGATGCACTCACTCACAGACAAACTCAGACACTGATGCACCCACTCACAGACTTATAGAGACACTCACAAACCCACTCACAGACCTACTCAGACATTATTGAACCCACTTACGGACCCACTCAGACCATAATGCACCAAATTACAGATCCACTGAGACTCATACACCTACTGACAGACCCACTCAGAAACTATTGAATCCACTCACAGATCCACTCAGACACTGACACACCCACTCACAGACCCACTCAGACACTGATGCACCAAGATCTACAGAGACACTCACAAACCCACCTACAGACCAACTCAGACACTAGTGAACCCACTCACAGCATCAATCAGACATTGATGCACCCACTCACGGACCCACTCAGACACTGAAGCACGCAATCACAGACCCACTTAGACCCTCATGCACCCAGTCATAGACTCACCAAGACTCTACTCACAGAGCCACTCAGACAGTGACACACTGACTTACAGACCCACTCAGACCCTGACACACCCACTCACAGACCCACAGAGATACTCATATACCCACTCACAGAAACACTCAGACACTATTGAACCCACTCACAGACCCACTGAGACACTGATGCACCCACTCACAGACCCACTCAGACACTGATGCACCCACTCACAGACCTACTCAGACACCGATGCACCCACTCAGTCTCATAGAGACACTCACACATCCACTCAGACACTGTCAAAGCCAAAAAGCCACTCACAGACCCTCTCAGATAGTGATGCACTGACTTACAGATCCACAGAGACACTCATACTCCCACTCATAGAACCACTACAACACTATCAAACCCACTCACAGACCCACTCAGACACTGATGCACTCACTAACATACTCACAGACACTCATACACCCATTGACAGACCTACACAGACACTATTGAACCCACTCACAGACCCTGTCAGAAACCAATGTACCCACTCTCAGAATCACTTGAACCCCTATATACACAGTCACAGTCACACCCAGAGAATCATATATGTGCTTATGGAGTTATTTAGAAAGTGTTGTACATAGTGTGATATAATGTTTTTTTAAATAAATATAGTGAATTTTGAATGGGCTGGTGTCTATTGAATGCCTGCCTTCCTTTTGCGTATTCCTGACTATGTCGAGAAAGTCGCAACGTTGTTGCAAATATTTTCAATTTTTTAAAATACATATATATCATTTAATGAAGAAAATGACAAAAATATTGGACAATAGGGTGGCCCAGAGAAGATCATTTGTGTTCATTGTGAGTATGTGACTGCTAAATGCAAGACCAGATGCACAGTTTCAGATTGGAATGCAGACAAATACTACTTTAATCATGGGTGATGCCTACTACTGCGGAGCCTCTATGTGCACTGTCACTGCCCATTCAAGTTGCACTCTAAAAGTCCTTTTTGAAATCTTAAACTCATGTTTTAGTAGAAATAACTCTCCTGTGAGATATGCTGTAAGTATAGAATCATGCATGTTGGTTTGTACTTAAGTGAGATGGCTTTTTGAGTTTTAGAAACTTTCTGATGCACTTTCACTTGCAGACCTCTAAGCCAAGCAGTACATAGGATATACCACTTATAAATTAACTGACATACATGTTCAGAAAGCATAGATCCTCTGTATCACCCAGACAAAGTGACACAGAGAGTACTACATTTTCTCACATACTCAGAAAGTAGTTATGTATGTAGAAGTACCAAAGGCAGTTCAAGGCACACCCACATACGTTTCTGTTCCCTAACACAGACACTGATGTATTTCTTCAGCCACTTACATACATATTTAGAGAGCTACAGAGGTACAAAAAGACAGTCAAATACTGGTACCTTTAACTAAACGTATAATGGCACTTGTATAGGAGTCCTACATTCACTCATATATACAGGGAAGCACTGGCACAATCTTATCATGGATGCAGATACGTACTGCATTTGTAGTGAATTCTATTTAGTTTTATTGGGAATCAGGAGATAGCTTAGCCTTCTGGCTTGCTGGCCTGTGCCCCCGTCACCTAGTGACTTTTAACCTACTTAGCCTGTTCTGTTTTAGCATATTTATTTAATTATTTCTTCCATGATGCTTGCCATGTTTATAGTTAGAAAGATGTTTTAATTTCATGTTATCAGTGCCACTCTGTGAAAGCGTCACTATCAGCGACAAAGTTAATTGATTTATATACGTAGGTATTCGCACCATGTACTTTTCCACTTACGTGTGACAGTAACATAATGTATTTTTCTGGGAATTGTTTATATAAAGTGCTGCCCCAAGGATGCCTTCTTATCTATTGTTTGGGAACACACCTGCGTCAGGGGTCCTACAAAATCTGTATAAATACATCTCACACAGACAAGGTTATCTGAGGGACTCCTACTAGATGCCGTCAACGCTATCAATGCTACATGTCACCTTGATGCAGACCCAGCCTTCATGTCCCCATGGAGTTTGATCTAGAGATCTCATTCCAAGGTAGGAAGGGGTGGGGGCTCTTCTCATGGACATGGTACTGGCAGAATAGGTTTAATACACTGAGCCCTGTTTAGGTTAGAGTTCGGGTTCATCATGCTAGGGTATTAGTGCCTATTTCACATCTCATGTTCATTGCAAAATGGTGTGGGTCTTTGTATTCATGACTATCATTTATACAATTCCGTTTATTGCATTGTTCATTATCCTAATCATTGAACCCATGCAATTTACAGTAGATTGCAGTCTTGTTAATAAAACCCATTGAAAACTTTATTGCATCTCCTTCATTGCCTGTGTGGGACTGTTGCTCATGTGACAAGAAGGGTAATTTCCGTTTAACCACAACTCCCCTGAGATGTCGTACTCTTGAGTCCATGTGTTAAGGCTGACAGAAATCATCTTTTACTGTTTGGGTTTTTGGTGAAGTACTGCTTGTGAGCCAGGAGGGTTGGGCCAACAGTTGCGACTTGTTGTAGGATTGGCTTAGTCGCCTATAAACAAAAGCGCTGCCATCCCTAAACCAGCCTAAAGCAAGAGTCCAACTACGACATGGCACCACCAACTATGGTCTTTTGGCACTAATTTACGGATGCCCTGAGTATCACTGTCTCAAACACAACAGGTACCCTAAGTACCATTATGTGGAGAAGTCCGGGATCTTGGGAAATATCCTCCTCAGCTGAACAGGGAGCACATAACGATGCTGTAGGTTGTTTGAGCTTGAACTATTAAAAGGACTTTCTCCCCATTTGGTGTTCCATCTCTTTACCCATTTCACAACATGGCTAGCACCATAGACATTCCTGAGAATGTCAGACATGCATTAACACTACATCTGATTGGCCAGGTGATGAGGGCGGGGATGTCACATTCATTGTCGAAGCTCATGAAGCTTACCAAACAGGAACATTCTATTCTTGGGTTACCTTTTCTGATGAAGACCCTAGCACATTCACATTCCACAAATATAGAATTGCAAATGTACCACAGTGGTACCAAGCATACCAGTATCTTCAAATACTGATTACTTATCAAGAACATCAGAACTGGTTTAATGGCGCCCTACCACATGTAACACAACACGTAAGATTAGGGGCCAGATATAGGAAAAATCTGGATTGCGTCCCTGACACCATCTGCAACTCGCAAGGGGGTCACAAAGGCCCACCTTATTAATATTAATGGGGTGGGTCGCAATTTGCGACCCCCTTGCGAGTGGCGGCACTCACAGGGATGGTGGCCTGCTGGAGACAGCAGACCACCATGTCTGTGACTGCTTTTAAATAAAGCAGTTTTTTTTTTTTGTGTAATGCAGCCCGTTTTCCTTAAAGGAAAATGAGATGCATTACAAAACTTAAAAATGAAACGTTTCAGTTCATTTTTTCAGAGTGCCTTCTCTGAAAAAATGTTTTTCATGCCATTCACAAAGGGGAAGGGGTCCCATGGGGACCTCTACCCTTTTGGGAATGGGTTACCACCAGTGCGACACTGGTGGTAACAGCGATTGCTTTGCTACTGCGTTCGCGGTCACAAAACAATACAGCATCGCGCTGCGACTCACAATTAGGAATGGAACACCCCTTCCTAACTGCGACTCACAGTCCCATTTTGCGAGTCTGTAACCAGGTTACTGACTCGCAAAATGGGGATTGGGCATCGCGATGTGCTTTTTGCACAGCGCAAACAGCGAAATTCGCTGTTTGCGACGTGCAAAAAGTTTTGAACATCAGGCCCTAGGTCCCTTAGGTAATGAAGGACCAACTTGTCCAATGTTTGCCACATATACACCACACCCCGGTGTACAAAACGTGCAGGCAGCTGATCTGCGCAATCTATACAATGAGCTAGTAACGCTATATTAACGACTTGTTCAGTTCATAGTGCGAACTTTGAACACAACACCAGTGTGTCCAGCACCATCAGCAACTGCTGGATATCAATTGGCCACTACTGGGATTAATTCACAAACAGTACATTCTAGCATGGGCATGGTGCCTACAGAATGAGAGAAAATCCCATATTGGATAGCCCAAAAAATAAATCAGATGGAAGCTGTGTTTCCCCATACGAGGCCACAGGAAAAACATGGAATTCTTACAATGTGCTTGCCATTTGGGATCCTTCCCTCAGTGGATGACTGCGCCACATTGGATACAGTCTTCGCTGCAATTTATACTACCACACATGGTACCCCTACACTTGCCAATTTACCAGAAGTGTTAAAACAAATAAAGAATGAAAACAGGGCAGCTCCTTCCCTAGATTTGGGGATGAAATTGATACATAACTTTAAGGCAATCTCCTCAATAATTCTTTGTAATATTAAAGGGGAAGAGGTAACGTTGGTTATACGACAGCAGCATTGAGATATTTCCTCACCTGGAACAGGAGAAACAGCTACCGAAAATAATTTCCAATACCTATACCAGTATAGGACGGGATAGTTTGGGAACCACGCGAAAAAAGTCTGAAATACAGAGTAGTACCCCTAAGGAAGGTACCAAACAAGCACAGGAGGGTTCTTAAAAGCACTGGGATAAAGAAAAGCAAATTAAAGACAAATGAAGTCAGAGAGCAGACTCTCCACACCCAGAGAACTCCGAAAGGAGATATAATCTCAGAAATAGAGAAAATATAAAAGGTCCTGACAGATATACTCATTCACATCCCTCAACTTCCTTTCAGGACGCACCAGATAGACGTAGCGAGAGAGTGAGCCAGTCAGAGCAACGTCCTGACTACGTAAAACAGAAGAAAGACTCACCACATTCTTCAGACAAAAAGAAGACAATTCCCCACAACAAAAGCCACAGTTTAAAAAGAAAAAGGTGGCAGCACTTTCAATTAAAAATGCCAGTAAACTTGAGAACATTGCTGAAGAACAAGACATTGACAGTGACACTGCCAGACAGTGCTGCAGAAGTCACAATATGTCACCAGAGTCTGAAAGATCCTCTGGAAGAGACAGTAACTAGCAACTTTATTGCAGTTGAGACTGTGGATGGGAGCGTTCTCCCACCCGACACGGTTTATGATTTAAATATCCAAATTGAGGGAGACATAGAGCACACCATTAGTGTAATATTTAGTGTAATATTCTGGGATGAACTTAGTTGTGATACCCTACTGGTCAAAAGGGACTGGCCACCTGAACACGTCCGTAAGCTCCCACATGGGGAAGATGTCATGTTGCCTTCTTTCTCTGGTTTTGTTCCAGAAGTGGTACAAGTCTACGTTGCCAACTGGGCCTTAGCGCAGGCACCTGCGCTATACCAAAACTGTAGGCTGGGATAGGGATTTTCTTCCCCCACACACCTCCCCCCAGCGTGCTCCCCAATAATGCTCTGTACGAATGATCCCTAGAGAGGAGAACGGGGTAAGGCGGAGTTGACAGCAAAGTGAGCAAAGTGAGAAGTCAAGCATGCCAGCCAGCCAGTTTTGGAGTTATACCATAAGGACTGTGAACCCTGTGACGAAGGTCCAATAAATAGCAAGGACAAATAATCAATGAGTGCCCGAGGTACACTAAGCTTGCATTGATTACCATTGGCAATCAGCACTTAAAGCACCATCTACAGTGCCCTTTATAACACAGGGGACGTTTTGGTAAACAGAGGTAATTGCTAGCAGTCCGCAGGCTTGGCCCAGAGCCATACACATAATAGTGAGGTCTGTGAAGAACCGTAGCAGAGGTCAAAATTAGTTCAGGACAGGAGAGGAAAATAAATACAAGAATAAACAAGAGAGGAGGGATACAGGCGGGCCAGACAGTAAAAAAAGTAAAGGGAAATGCAGAAAGGGACAATGTAACTGTAATATCACCCATAACAAGAATGTTTGATAAAGTTTTGAAAGTACCAGAAAAATTAGATTTTTTAAAGGACCCTGTGGAAATAATTTTTTCTACCCCAAAGGACACAAGTTTACTCACAGCACCAATCACACCAATAAAATCTAGCCATGCACAAATGAATGAACAAAGGAGTGATTCGAGAGAGAAAGGGCAGGAAAACAATTCAAAAACTGCCCTTAATAATCAAGGAGACAAGATCAAAGAAGGTAACAGCGACAGTGTGATGCTGGGGTGGGGCTCAGTGAGTGACACAAATATCTTATAAGTTATGCCAGAGTCACAACTACAGCAAAAGAATAAAAGTGAGAACAAAACACCCCAGTTGAAGAATGGACAACAAATGCCCCTAGAAATTACTGTGGATGTTGTAGGGAATAAGGCAGGCGAAATAAAACCTCCATCTGTAAAAATGGATGAGATGGACAAAATGGAGAGAGTGGAAAGACGAATGGAGGGGTGACAGCCCAGCAAGTAAAAAGATTGAATTGCCCCAAAATATCTCGCTAGCAAAGCAAATACGTCAGGTGAAACAGGTCACACAATACATACAGGAAGAGAGATAATAGATAAACAAAATGAAAATGGACCTTCACCAAATATAGTGAATGTGTGGGATGTTATATTTAAAACATCACAACTGAGTCTGGAGGTACTAACATACCAATCAAACAAAATGGATGTCCAGATAGACTTACTGAACATAATGGCAACCTCGATAGCAGGCACTGATGAGAAACTTGCAGATCTAAATGCTCTAGTTACGCTGGCACAAACCTTGGCAGCGACAGCTAATATCGAGTGCACATGTGCCCTAGTAGTGGATAGATTAAAACAAATCCCGGAAGTACTAAGTACTATTATAGAGGATATCAAATCAAACAAGACGGTAGTAAATAGAAAAACACAGGAGATACAGAACAAGTGCTGAAGCCCTACGAGGGAGATACAAAAAGACTGCGAAGAATATGAAATAAAAGATGAGGATAAGGAAACAGCAAGAGATGATAGAATAAAGATTT
This sequence comes from Pleurodeles waltl, assembly GCF_031143425.1. Taxonomy (NCBI): domain Eukaryota; kingdom Metazoa; phylum Chordata; class Amphibia; order Caudata; family Salamandridae; genus Pleurodeles; species Pleurodeles waltl. The sequence continues at coordinate 494,272,544 of NC_090437.1, read as the reverse complement.
CTGAAAATGTTTACAAAGGATCTAATTATAATAACAGTGCTGTCACTGAGAGTATTATGTGTGATGTTAAATCAGAAGTTCAAAAAAATCTAATATACCAGAAGTGCAAATATTAAATGGAGACGTAGAACGGGTATGACAAAAAAACAGAGAAGAAATCTGTAAAGCCAGAAACAAGCAACAAAGGAGCTCAGCAAAGAAAGAGTTCCCATACACAAAACAATGAGTGGGAAAAAGTGGTGAGAGGTCACCCACAAAGGTGCAAATGGAGATAGAATGTAGAAAACCCTTTCCAATATTTCAGCAGGAGAGAAACAACAATGATAATACTGCAAAACTTGTAATTGAAAAATCGACTGAAGAAACATATTGGGCAGATAGTCCAACAAAGGAAAATTAGTCCCCAACAGTTACAAATTTAGCAAAGGACAGAAACTTTGGGGAAAAAACAACAAAGGTGGATCAATAGCAAAATAAAAAAAACAGAAACGATGGGGAGAATACATGCTCCAATACAGGTTCCAAACAGAAGCTTAGTGACCAAAGATGGCAGCAAGTCGAAGTCCCTCTCAGTGGAGGATCCTTAGAGAACATAGAGAACAATTGTCAATACCACCAGACAAAGAGTGATGGGAAAGCAAGGAAAGGAGGATGGAAATCCCAGATAGAAAGTATTGTGTAACAGAACTACAGAGTGGAATAGGGAAAGATATGATGTGCCCGTTTCTAGTACATGATGAGGAAGGGTCCAGGAAGGATTATAAAGGAGTAGGCGGGAATGGGCCAGAGATAAAATCAATAGGAAGGGATGTTTGGAACTGTCTCACCGAGTGTCCACCTGTATCGAGCAAAATAATTTTCACCCTTGTATATAAATCTAGAGGCTCACATGACATCTTAAATCGGGGGAACATTTTAAACCTATTACATGCAATTCCAACACTGTCAGAACTTACCTCCAACAGCATAGTGTCAATTGAGTTTCTGGGTCATATTGAGGGAAGGGCGCAGGAAGCAACCATGGTTTCCTTTCAAAATAACTTATTAGCACAATCAGTAATGAAGGCAAAAGCTATATTGGCTGCTTGGGGGATTCAATTAACATCACCCCCTCAAGATATGTACCCAGAACGGTTTGTACCGGCCAAATCAAAAATAAACATGACCTCACATGAGAAGGGGGATCAATTATATTCAGGTCTTAGATCTGCAAGAGGAAGGTCAGAAAAGGTGAGGCAGATACCGTATCCCTCAGGGCCAGAAATAAAGGAGAGGGCTAGACAACGTAGGTTGGTGTACAGAGGCACTACATGGGAAATGCAGGACTTAAACCCCGGAGAGTAATACTATTAATAGACAGTCTGTTGTACAAATTATTAGTTCTTAGAATATTAATGGAGCACATCCAAAGTCACAGAAGAAAGATGTACTCGCTTTGCTAAAAGGGAGTCAAATAATATGCCTCCAGTAAACATGGGCGTTGGAAGCCTTTGACACAATAGGGTATTCCGGATATTACAGTCTGGCAGTTAAAACAAAAAACCAGGGGCGGCCAAAATAGGGCTTAGCAATTTTTATTGCTAGAGCATTAAAAATTGAAGCAGATATAGTACCCATAGGAAATAATATTCTGGTGATAAAATTGACTAACTGGATGGAGGATATAAACACATAGTTATACTTAATAAATGTGTATATTCCTCCGAAAGCAAAAGTAAAGCATTCAATAGTATTTGAGTTAATCGAGGTGCTAATGGCCTGTCAGAAGGGATCAAACGCACCAGATATAATAGTAACTGGGGATTTTAATATGGACTTGATGTGCCATTATGAGCGGGAAGAACAGGCAATCCAGCAAGATCTTACTTGGTCAATCCCCCCAATCAAATAGGGATCCCAAGAGAAGGTTATACAACAAAAAGGCAATTACATTAGTAAAGGACATGGAGGCCCTAAGACTGAGAGTGCTAAATGGGAGGTTTCAACCCGATAGTCCACCGGGGTGGACTTACCACTTGTACACCTCATGCTCCATATTTGCCTACACAATGGAACACTAACACTCTGGGATAGAGTAAAATATTTGACTATAGATAAATCCCAGAATAACAACAACGGGAAGCAAAGCATTGTTCTTTCAGTGAAAGTTCCACAGTATAGACAGGCCTCCTTGTTGTTTGGGGAAGACACTACAATTAACTACCTCAAGCTAATATGATCCAGTAATTTAGATGTCCCAAGAGAGGAACTAGATGAAAGATTAGTAAAGGAAAGTATAAAAGGAAGACAGGGTAATAAATTAAAACAATGGGAACATTTTAGTTGTAAAATAAGGGAGGTAGGAGCAGCACAGAGGGCCCATAAATGCCCTCGGAAAAGGTTGATGCAGGAAATTAGAAGTAAGATCAAACTCTCTATTTCTACTCAGAAGTTACGGAAACAGTGGAAAGAGCTGTACAAGGATATTAGGAAAGATCTACAAAATAGACACCTCAGCTACGCCCTCGCCAAATTAAATAGGACCCTGCACAAACAAGTCTGGGAAGAATAAAGGGCAGTAAATTACAACTTTTGGACCAAAATGCTGTATTTATTAAAACAAAAGAATGCAAGGCAGTTCTGGAGTCGTAAATGGCATAAAGCCCCCAGAAAGCCCCGTAGTTAATTCCAATATACCAGAACTAACATGGGCATAATTTTTAAAATAATTATTTAAATTATCAGCAATTAGGCCACGGAAAGGCATACCTAAAATCGAGAATATCACGAAGGGGGCTATATGTATAGATGCTCCCGTTACAGAGAGTTTCCCAGAGAATCAGATAAGGGCTGCAGTGTTAAGCTCCAGGAAAGATGGTACCCTGGGTCCAAATGGGATTCCCCAATCCTTGTATTAATCAAATGTAGATCTATGGGGCCCTATACTGGTGACAGTTTATAACTGTGTGATACTGCAGCAGATAGTGCCAGATTCATGGTAGGGGTCCATAATAAACCCGATACATAAGAAAGGGAATAGAAACGTACCTGAAAGCTATCAACTGATTACGCTCCAAGATATAGAAGCAAAACATTTTGCAAGTTTATTACTAGATGAATTTTGGGAATGGGCAAAAGATAGTTCCATTAAATCAAAAAGGCCTTACACAAGGAGTAGGAACATAAACTCATATTTTAACATTGTCCCTATTAATGGATAAACATATTCTCAAGAAGCAACAATTGTACTTTACTTTTCTTAATTTGAAATCAGCTTTTGATCCAGTGAATCGAAACTTACTCTGGAAAACACATACGCTATTGGGCATTCCAGATGGCCTTCTGAAGGCTATTCAGCTTTTGTATACCAATACATGGGTGAGTATACAAATAGAAGATTGATCAACTCTGTCAAGGAAAATATACACCTTTCAGGGATTAAAACAAGGTTGTGTTTTGGCACCCTATTTATTTAATCTATTTTTAGCAGATTTGCCATATGAACTAGAAGTAGTAAATTCTCATTCCCCAAGATTAGGCCCAATGAATATATAAAATCTGCTATATGTAGATGGTGTTGTCCTTATAAATCAAACATGGATTGGATTACATAGATTAATGGGTAGATTAGCAGAGTATTCAAAGGGTAATGGTCTAACAGTAAATCTAAAAAAGAGTAAAGTAATGGAATGTAGTAGGAAAATAAGTAAGAAGCATAAATGGTCCCGAATGGAGAGCAGGTTGAGCAAGTTCAATCTTATCTGGGAGTGCTATTTGATGCACTGGGGAGTTTTACCCAACATAAGGATGAACTCAAATGAAAGGGTTTAACATTGTGGCTAGCTTTTCCAACCTTAAAAAGAACCCTAAATGGCCCTACTATTCTACCTCTATTAAAGGTGATATCAGCTAAATTGGCACCCAGCTTAACTTATGGTAGTGTGGCACTACGCAGGTGTGACGCTGCATATTTAAACATGAGTATAGTAAAAACATATAGGCAGCTGTTTTACCTACCTCCAAACACATTGCCTGCACAAATACGTTTGGAGTTTGGGTTAATAAATCAGATAGTAGCCAGGAAAGGGGCCTATGTGAATAGCTGGTATCGTATTAAAACAGACAATAGGAATGACCTATGTCAGGTGCTGTGGAAAGAACCTCAGATTAATAGCCGATTGCCTACCTCACTTTATTTGGACCAGGCAATAAAGGATTTAGAGTTGTACGAAAGCTGGGGAAGTGATAGATCTATAGGAAGCTTTAAAAGAGTAGTAAATAAAAGCATGAGAGGTTATCTATGTTGAAAGATAAACATTATCAAAAAAGATCACATGCATGGGGGGTGCTAAATGGTTACAAGTTCCTTCAACACCAGTTGTATTTTAAAACAGGCTGGTCCCTAGTTTTAAAAATTGAATTTTTGCATATCCGTTTAGGGAAGTTACCAGGTGACAATGGTGATTACTCAAGAGGGAGGCAGAGCTCGAATGAGAGCTGTAGGCTATGCAAATCTAGAAAGAGGATTTTGATACATCTCCTATGTTTGTGCCCAGCCCTAAGGCAAGAAAGAAAATGTCTGTTAAAAAACATTTGTAATCAACGCGGAATAAGGACCTGTAGACAAGCAGTAATAGCACATTTAAATCCACATGATCCCATCTTGAATTCCCATATGGTGACATTTCTAAAGCAGGAAGAGAAAAAAAGAATAATGGCAGCACCAGGAGAGACAGAGAATAAGATACTGCAAAATTCGGACTAACCCCAGCACAGGTCATACAGAACATGGAGGTTATGTTTTAATTCTACTTTTTCTATGTTTTTTATTTGAAGGAGTTCTAATATTTATGTATTTATTTGGTGATATCAAGATTTTAATGATTGTAATGGTTTTTGTTAACTATGCAATAAAGATTAATTCATTCATTCTGTTAGGTCTACACCCTAGCCTCAGCCCCAATCTGTTAAACAGGAGGTCAAAGCTTCAGTGAGGGAGATCCTCACTTAGCTCAGCATCAGGGTGTAATGGAGCCCTGTGTCTCTGCAATGAATAACCCGTTATTCCCAGTTGCGAAACCCGACCATTCATATAGAACAGTCTTAGATTACAGACATCTAAAAAGTCACACACACATACGCAATATAAAATTCACACATCACGGCACTAATTTACAACATAGTCTGTAAAAAATACAAAACAACATTGGATCTCTCCAATGTTATTTTCTGCCAAAATGTAGCACACTTAAGCTTCTGTCGTTTGCCCCAAGGCTACAAGAACAGCCCAGGGCTGTTCTCAGCCCGTGTAGCATCAATATTGCATGATATTGATCCTGAGGCCTTGCCCTATGTGGATGACATCTATCTCACAGATGATGACTTCAACATTCATCTTGCCAGGGTTGATTGGATCTTTCTGGGATTTGCAGCACTTGGTTACAAATTCAATTTTAGGAAAGCTAAAATAGCCGTTCTCAGTGTATTATTCCTGGGATATGAGCTATCAAACGAGGGCAAGAGCCTTGCCCAGCACTTTGCAGTGTTTAATAGGTTTCTTCAACTTTGGCAGAACATACATTCCTTACTATGCACAACGCCTCAAGCCACTCTATGACTTAATATGCCTTGATTTTTCTAGCAGACACTGGACAGTAAAACACCCATGCGTCCTTAGAGAATTGAAACAGGACATTCTGGAAGCAAAACACTTACACACCAAGATGACAAAACAAATGTAGTCATCAGAATAATTGCTGGTGCCATTGGGTTCACTTATGTTACCTTTAGCTAAGGTGACACAGTGCCCATAGCATATAAATCACATTTATATTCCAATGCAGAACAATACTTTACATCCACAGAAACAATTCTAACTGCAGTACAGATGGCTGTCATCAAGGAGAGGCCACTTGCTCAAGGGAAACACATTATTTTCATTACCCTGGTGCCAGCCTTAGAGGCTAAAGCATTACATCCGTGTTGGATTCAATGGGCAACCTCCTTGACTGCCACCGATGTTGAGTAGATCTTTGATCCAAAACTTCAAACACAAGAATTCCTCCAATATGAACAGGAGTACTCCTCACCTCTAGACATATAGCCACTTGACAGATGTCATACTCTCATTTACACTGCTGGTTCAGCACAACCAGCTGTAGGTATTAAACATCAGTACTCAGCCGCTTGTGCAGACGTGAGCAGAGTGATGAAGGATGGTATATTCTGTCCTCACAATACCTACACCCAGACCCTGGGGGACTGCACAGCTCAGCTGGCTAAACTTAAAGCCCTTATCTTAGCGCTAGATCACACGGATCCAGGACAACTCACATTGATTGTTTGTGATTCGTACTACTGTGTCCAGTCCTGAAATGATTATCTTAATCATTGGCTATTGAATGGGTACAGACACTCCAAAGGGAACACCATGAAACACAGAACTCTGTGGAGGAGGGTAGCTGATCTTAAGGATAAGCTACCTAATGCTCATGTAGTCCATACATTGGGCCACCAGCATGTAGTTGTACACATATTGGCAACACTTTGGCAGATGAAGCAGCCAAATCCACAGTAGCTATGGCTTCTGTGGCCACAGTGACTCGTTATAAAAGACTTGCTTTTCTTTATCTGTACATATGCGGTGGCAGCATTCCATTTGGACTGGGGCCCTGCTTTTGCCTATAAAGCATTCAGGGACACCATAAGGATGATAGGTGTTGAACTCCATTACTCCTCACCCTACCATCCCGAGGGAAATTCAGTTCTGGAAAGGAGGAATCAAGACATAAAGTAGTCCTTAACAGGTAGAGTATTAGGTTCTGGCCACAGTTGGCTTCATCACCTAAATGGGGCCCAGAGAGCACTGAATAATCTGGCAAGACTGTCCTTGGACGCACTCCTTATGAGGTTCTCTTTTGGATAATTATGTATGTCCCAGTGCTAGGTGGCCCTGGTTTGATGGCAGAAGATACACCTTTTGACATAAATGAATGTCTCACTGTCTTACAGGAGCTTCACCAATTTCATGATGATAATTCATCCGCCAGTGTTTCCACTTTAGGAATAGGGATTTGCCAACAACCTCTACTGGCTGGATTCCTAAAGTTGGGGATCTGCTTCGTGAGAAGATTATTGTGAAGATGGAATTCAGCACATCCTACAGAGCACCGGTCCAAGTCCTGAGAATACAAGGTACCAGAAGTGTCCTCCTACCACCGCTGCCTGGTTCTAACGCAAACAGATTTATCTCCATTGACAAGATCATACTACATCATGTGCCAATCCTGCACAGTAGACCCAGAGATCCCTTGGGTAGTTCCCGGTCTCCTCTCACTACCCAACAGGACATACCTCTTCAAAGAAGACACAACAACACTTCTGACTACATAAGCATGCACAACAATGCTACAAATGCCTCCTCGAGCATGGGTAGAGTGGAAAATGATCTTCTGCTGATTCCTGTTACCACTTCAAGACAACACCAGTCCAAGATGTGCCTGTTTTCTACTCCAACTCAACACAAACAGATAACATAGTCTACGATGAACCTCCACGCAAAGTAAATCCATCCACCGGTAATGCACTAGTTCCTGTGTTTGCAGAAACTGCTTATGGTTATTTCATCGACCTTGATGAATTCTCTTCGACTTCATCCGCACCTGCAACTGAAACTATTTCAAAGATACGTAAGCTGTACATATGGTTTAAAGATAACTATTTAATTTATTCATGGACCTGTGGACATTTCTGACATTGCTTGCATTTCTATTAAGGATTGGTTTTGTGACTGTTTTCTTTCTCCTTATAAATGGTCATTATCTTCCTGAATGCTCTTCTGTGGAACCAGTGGATGAAGTTTTAATTCCATATCTTTCCTCAAATAAGGTCTGCAGAGACTTGTTCCTTGTGAACATTTTAGCAATACTAATTCTTGATGGGATTGTGTGGGATAAAGTTCCATTTGATATATACGGGCCTACTGAAGTCATTCAAATTCCATATGTTTTCAAAATTTCAATGACTGATGTAATTATTCCTGGTGTTGTTTCTGATGACTGGGATGTTCAAACAGTTGGTTCCATGCGAGCTGAATTGCAGGATTATACTGTATTTGAAAGTGATGATGTGTATACTAACACAAAGATTTATGGGGAAATGTTCTGTTATAATATTGGAACATTACTGCCTGCACCGAGCAACTAGACACAGATCAGTATTTAATTATACACAGTGGGAACACTGTGCAAATCATACTATGGGGATCCCAAAGCATTATTCAGAAATATTTGGGGCATGACATTAAAAATGCAGAATCATACTACTTCAATAGGAAAAGTTTGCTAACAAACACAAAATTGATTTATTCAGATCCCTTTATTTCCCGACTTGCAGTTGAAGGATACAAATACTGGTAGAACACTATTGATGTAAATAGTGTATGGGGAACACAAGATTGGCAAATTTAGGGTAGGGAAGCTTTGTTTAGATCATGCCTTATTCCTGTTTAAATTATCTTTTTGGATGACACAATCTAACAGACATCTTGTCTATGGTTAGCAAAAATAAAGGAAATGAATACGCCCAGTTTCCCCACACTGGCAAAATTCAGCAATTGGCAGTTCGTCCTGAAGATACCTGAATTAGATGCAAAGGTTCAGGCTAGTACCTATAATTCTTCATTTGTCAGTCCCGGTAGGTGGTTATTGTGGCCAATGGACACAAATTGGTGTCAGGTGTGTTTTGTTAATTCCTCAGGGGATTTCAAGATAGCCGGACAGGCCTTCGCTTTGTCTCAGGTCAACACTCAGGTAGAATTACCACATCCAATGTGAGTAAATTGTGCCAACAATGGTTACAGACTAACACTTTGACAGCAGTTAAAGAACATCTTAATACGTTATCTGAAGACAGACTTACAAGATTTCTTGTTAGGTCCCAGAAAGCCTTGCTCTGAAAGATTCATCTATGCCATATACAATGAGCCCTGGAAGCTTTCTCAGATGGAAGCAGCTGCACATTTAAGGCAGATAGATAAGGAACATTTGGAAAAAGGCTTTAGCTGTTGTCGATAATGGCATGAATACTCTTAATAATATTGTGTCATCTGCGATAGACATTATTCAGAATGATTCTGAAAAATGGCCGCATTCCATGGAAACACATTAAAAGTAGTGACCTGTTTGCTGCTTTTAATTTATCCAGGGAACAACAGACAATGGCTAAAAGGGAAGTGAGTTTCACCATGCTTTATGTAGAAAAGGTAGAAAAGTTGCCTTTCAGGGTTGCAGAAAGTCCATCAGCAGTATGGCTCGTACATGGCATTATAAGTCTGCCTGTGAGGGGCTGACGCGATCATCGGCTGTACAGAGTGTCCTGACCCGGAAGTCCTCAGGGCAGGAAACAATCCCGAGGAACTTTCGGGTGACGAGAGGAAGAAAAGGGACTCTTCGCTCTGACCCGAGGCAGCAGGAGGAGGAGCCAGAGAAGAACGCGACGAGGGAGCAGAAGACGACATCGGGATCAGAAAAGAAGGCGGTGACGGACCCGTGGACAGAGCAAGAGCAGGAGGACAGCGAGACCACCAGTGACAGTCCAAGAGAAGGGAGGACCAGGAGGCAATACCCCAAAACCCAGGCCACACTCTGGGAAGAGCATGGCCTCCGCAGGTGTGTGGATAGAGTCAAACAATATCGGGGGGAAGGAAAACACGGGGAGGGACAACGGGGTGCTTCTTGGTTTTCCCCTCGATTTGTGGTTTGTTCCTTTGGTTATTTTTGGTTGTTTTTTCCATTTATAACCCCCTCACTCATTTAGGTCTTGGGTAGTGTTTGTTGTTTTTTTGTTGTTTACATGGTTTTTTTTTGGTGGGGGGATCTGAGGGTGCTACCGGACAAAGGAGAGGGAAAGTGCCTAAAACCCTCAGAAGTAGGCCAGATAGCCACTCCCCTCTAAAGCATAAAAGTACAGAGAAGGTCAGTCATAGCCTTCCACCAAGGGAAAAAGGCAGGAAGACAGAAAGGGACAAAAGAAGACAAAAGAAGAGAGGGACAAACAACCCCAAGTAGAAGAGAAGAAGGGAAAGAAGAGAGAGACAGAAGAAAAGTGCAGGGAGAATAACCGGAAGAACGAAAAGAGAAAACAGGGAGAGAGAGAAATAGAAAAACAGAAAAAAGGAAAGAAAATGCAAATAGGCCACTTACCGTTGTCTGTATCCATTTCTTTTCTTTCCACATGTGCCTCCTGGGAGTCACCTTGGAAAAGAAGAAGACCAGAAGTTAACGCTAGAAGAAGAGTGGCCAAAGAACGCAACCTAACAGAAAAAAAACCAAAGAAAACCCCAAGAACAAACATTGTCCTGTAGTCTAAAAATAAAGACAATGGCCCTCATTACAACTCTGGCGTCGGTAGTAAAGCGGCGGTAAAACCGCCAACAGGCCGGCGGTAAAAAAAATAGAATTATGACCATGGCGGAAACCGCCAACATAGACAGCCACTTTAACACTCCGACTGCCACTGCAGTACAAACAAACAGCATGGCGGTCACCGCCAACAGACAGGCGGAAGAAAATGTACCGCCCAGACTATTATGACAGGCCAATTAGCCACCTTTTCCGGGGCGGATTCAACACAAACAAAAACACAGCGGAAACTGGACTTGGAAGGGAAAACACTCACCTCTACACACCCCACGAGGAACAAGGACGCCATGGAGCCTGAACTCCAAATACTCCCTGCGATAGTCTTCCTGCTCCTCTACCAGGAGCATGACTGGTGGCGGCGACGACCACGGTGAGTACTGCACCTACAACACAGGGGAGGGGGGAGGGAAAAGAGAGTGACACACACACACGCAACACCCCCACCCCCACCCTCACCTACAACACACACACAAATACATACTGAAACATTACATTTACACCCCCAACACCCCCCTGGAAGAACGCAATGACAAAAGGAATTAATTGTAACAGTTGTAATCAATAAACATCCATTAGTCCAAAATTTATATACACTATAAACAAATATGTACACCAAGAATTCAAGTCCAGGTACTGCACCTATATAGTCCGTGGACCACTGGGCCCAAAATGCATGGGCGAGGCCCACACAAGATACCCGATCGAAACGGACAGAATACTGCAGGGGCATCAGATCGAAATAAAACAGGCACCTCAGGGGGAAGGGAATGGGTAGCACCTCAGCCGGATGAGTGCACGATGCCAGCTCCACAAGGGGGCTCCATGCCCATTGATGTATCCTGGGGAGTGCAAAGCCACAGTCTCTCAAGTCTCTCCAGTGGGTGGTTTGCCCACTGCTTTTTCCTGGGGAGTGCAGAGCCACAGTCTCTCAAGTCTCTCCAGTGGGTGGTTTGCCCACTGCTTTATCCTGGGGAGTGCAAAGCCACAGTATCTCAAGTGGATAACAGTCTCCACTGGATCTGGAGGGGGCTTTGGGCCCAGAGTGCTTCATCCTGCCAAGGACTGAGGTAGTAGATGAGATTCTCCACTGGTTCTGGAGGGGGCTTTGTGCCCAGAGTGCTTCATCCTGCCAAGGACTGAGGTAGTGGATGTGACAGATAGGAGAAGTAGTATAACAATCAAAGGTTGTTTTTCGTGGGTCCTGAAGAAGCGTCATAGGATCACTTTGTGACCAACCATAGACGCGAAACATGTTGACCATGTTGGATTAGGTAAACTACCTTTCCTAACTATAGAGTGTAATGGTACATTACTTCCAACAACACTCTTATATTGCTGTTTTTAATCTTGGCCTGAACCCAATTCCTATCATATTAAAATAAAGACTCAGGTTCAGAGCCAATTTTATTAATCTTGTCTCTTTTTCTACACTCTCCGCTCTTTATTCAGTTTCTTTCCCAGACCCTTGCTGTTAGCAATTTTACATTGGTTGAGTGCCACCCAGAATACTGGGTAGCCCGCCAGACATTGCAGCACCAGTCTGGTGAGGAGTAAGCCCGATGATGATACCTGTCACCCAAGTGGGTGCTTGAGGGCCCTCCTGAATTCTCCTGAATTCATTCAGTACTTAGTCGCTACTTCCAATCCTTTTTGGTTGGCTTATCTCTCTCTTTCTAGTGGAACAGTGCACCTATATTGATACTACAGGTTCATTGTGGGAGATTGTGCACTGGACCAGGATAAAAATCTCCCTGTCCCCATATTTGTTTATACAGAATGAATGCCCTCCAGGTATGCATTTGTGTGTTGCAACTGCCTCTCTATACCCCGGATGGCATTCAGAATGATAGACTGCCCAACAGTGAGGGATCTCAGGAGGTCAATAGCCTCCTCACTGAGGGCAGCAGGGCTGACTGGGGCAGGGCCTGAGGTATGTGGGGCGAAGGAGATGCCCACCCTCCTGGGTGAGTGGCCACGGGACACACGCTGAGGGGCTGCTGGGAGGGCGGTGCTGGTAGGGGGGGTGGCGGCTGTATCTGTAGATGCGGTGGGCACAGAGGGCCCCGCCACTGCAAGAGAGCTCCCATCAGAGGAGGAGTTGGTGTCGTTGGTCTCAGCTCCTGTCCCTGCCGTGGAGCTCCCCTCGCCCTCCGTCCCACTGGTGAATACAGACTCCGTTGTCTGGCCCTCCTGGGCCATGTGGGATGCAGCTCCCTCCTGCTGCTGTGGCACAGCTCCTCCGCCTGATGATGCTAATGCACACAAGAACAGGGAGACCACAAAAAAGGGGGGGGGAGAAGAAAGACATGTTCAGTGCGTACAATACCGCTACAGTCGGCGGACACTACAGACACAGCAGCCCTCTGCACTACGCCATGCACTTAGAGTTCCCTAATTAATCACAGGGACATGGGGTACATGGCCTATGCCCGATTGCTGCTCACATGGAAGTCACAGGAGCCTGACTAGGTGTAGATGGCTCTTACCACTGGTGGGGATGGGGTGCCACTTAGCCTGCCACACAAAGGGTCCTTGCCTACAAAGCACGCCCTGGCCTAGGGGAACCCACAGCCTACCTCCCCCACCCAGACACCTCCAATGCGCTCAGAGTCAGCTAAATGAGAGTGTACTCCCCCCCTTGTAGCTGCTGTGATGCCCTCAAGCGCCCATTCAACTCCGGATAGGCCACCACCAGGATCCGGAACATCAGGGGGGTAATGGTGTGACGGCACCCCTCCCACGTTGGGAGGCCATTCCCAGCTGGGCCTCTGCCGTCTTCTTGCTCCAGCGGCAAAGGTCCTCCCATCTTTTGCGGCAGTGGGTGCTCCGTCTGTGGTGGACCCCCAGGGTCCGGACGTCCTTGGTAATGGCACGCCAAATATCCTTCTTCTGGTGGGCGCTGACCTAGAGTAATAGTACAGGGGAAAATGTAAAACTTTTACCGTCCGGACCGTCACAATCATTGTCCCACATTCCCACCCTTGCCCTGATGCACATACACTCAACGTCCGATCATGCATGCCTCATCTCCCCCCGTATCTTCCATCCACACCACTCCAAGCAGGCATTGCCCATACAGCATGCTCACAGTGTACTCACCTGTTTGTCTGGAGGACCGTAGAGTAGTGTGTACTGGGGGAGGACCCCATCCACTAGTTTCTCCAACTCCTCCGATGTGAAGGCAGGGGCCCTTTCCCCAGACACATGAGCCATCGTCGCTTCCAGACTGAGGTCACAGAAGCACTTGCAGTGTAGGTCCTCTCCTTTCGAAGATCAGGTATCAAGTGAGTAAACAGAGAGAAAATGGCGGTCACGTCCGCGGCGGTGCGTACCATCACCGGCGGCGTACATCGTCATTGGCTCCTGGAACCCATAGGGCCCAATGTTAACCAATGCAGGATTGCGCTGCGGTCTTCGACCTCCTACTGCGATGGTGTACAACACTGCACAGTTATCTCATTTCCCCTTGTCCCACATTACAGGTCAGGCAGCCGCCATTTCAGGGGGCCACATGGCATCAATCTTTAATGCGTCACACACATATATAGGCCTTGCATATACACAGAGACAGGCACATAGCTTATTGACAAATGTGTGCAATAAAATGATTGTCTTACTACCTCAGTGTTGGCTGACTCTGTGCTCGCTGTTCTCCTCTATAGGACACGTCCGCCGGGGCAGGTGAGGAGATGGCGGCATCCTCCGGTGTACAGACCACTGGTGGACCGGTCGACAATGGGAGAGAGACATGTAATAGTCACCTACAGACTTGATCGTGCCACAATCCATGAACTGTGTGCCCAGTTGGAGCCAGACCTGATGTCAGCTATCCGCCATCCCACAGGAATCCCCCCTCTAGTGCAGGTCCTGTCAGTACTCCATTTCCTGGCAAGTGGGTCTTTTCAAACAACAGTGACCATAGCATCAGGGATGTCCCAGCCTATGTTCTCTAACGTGTTGTCCAGAGTGTTGTCTGCCCTGCTGAAACACATGCAGAGCTACATCGTTTTCCCTCAGGTGGAGGATTTGCCTACAGTGAAAGGTGACTTCTATGCCCTGGGACATATCCCCAACATCATAGGTGCCATTGATGGGACACATGTGGCCTTGGTACCACCGTAGGAGTGAACAGGTGTACAGAAACAGGAAGAGCTACCATTCAATGAATGTGCAGATGGTGTGTTTGGCCGACCAGTACATCTCCCATGTGAACGCCAAGTTTCCAAGCTCACTGCATGACGCTTACATTTTGAGGAATAGCAGCATCCCTTATGTGATGGGGCAACTCCAGAGGCACCGTGTGTGGCTAATAGGTGAGGACAAGGACCCTATACCCTGTGAATAGTTGTCTGGGTCTGGGGTTGGCCCTATGAGTTAGTTTGTGTCTAACTGTTGTCCCTCAACATTTGCAGGTGACTCTGGTCACCCCAACCTGTCATGGCTACTGACCCCAGTGAGAAATCCCAGGGCAAGGGCAGAAAAATGCTACAATGAGGCACATGGGTGAACTAGGAGGATTCTTGAAAGAACCTTCGGCCTTCTGAAAGCCAGGTTCCGGTGCCTCCATATGACAGGTGGTTCTCTGTACTACTCACCAAAGAAGGTGTGCCAGATCATCGTGGCCTGCTGTATGCTGCACAACTTGGCTTTGCGACGACAGGTGCCTTTTCTGCAGGAGGATGGTCCAGAAGGAGGGTTTGTGGCAGCTGTGGAGCCTGTGGAGCCTGTGGACAGTGAAGAAGAGGAGGCAGAAGAAGAGGACATAGACAATAGAAACAACGTCATCCAGCAATACTTCCAGTGAGACACAGGTAAGAAGACATAACTGCCTCCTACATCTTATACAATTGTTAGACATATCATCTGTCTGTCACTTTCACCCAGTGTATGGACCCTGACCTGTCACTTTGCTTTTCCATTTCACAGATGTGGCTCCCACTGTGTGACCTCTGCTATGTTACCTCATGGACTAGAGCTGTGTGACATAGGTATGTTGACAATAGAATGGACATTGCTATTTTCCTCAGCTATTGCAAATATACATTTGTGAAAGCACAGACTGACTCCAGATTGTTTTGTGATTCAAGGGTGTTTATTTAAGTTCAAAATATTGGAGGGGGTTGTAAAATGGTCAGGGGTGATGGTGGAGGAATGTCCATGGCAGAGTCCAGTTATTAGTCTCACAGGTGCATTGTTCAAAGGAGCATAAGAAGTGGAGCTGGGGCAGTTTAAGTATGGACAGAGTGACAAAGTGGGACAGAAGGATGACAATCAGGGTGGTCTCATTTCTTGACGGGGGTCTTGGCATTGTTCTCTGTCTTTGTCCTGGATCTCAGGGACCGCTTGCAGGGTGGTTCTCCATCTGCAGGGGGTGGGGTGCTGGTGTGTTGGTCCTGTGGCGGTGCCTCCTGTCCTCTAGCGCCGGCAGAGGTGGTGGGCAGTTCATCGTCCAGGCTAGTGTCAGGGGCTCCTTGTTGTGCCACAGTGTCCCTCCTGGTGTTGACGAGTTCCTTCAGCACCCCTACAATGGTGCCCAGGGTGGAATTGATGGATTTGAGTTCCTCCCAGAACCCCAAATACTGTTCCTCCTGCAGCTGCTGGGTCTCCTGAAACTTGGCCAGTACCATTGCCATCGTCTCCTGGGAATGGTGGTAGGCTCCCATGATGTTGGAGAGGGCCTCGTGGAGAGTGGGTTCCCTGGGCCTGTCCTCCCCCTGTCGCACAGCAGCCCTCCCAGTTCCCCTGTTTCCCTGGGCCTTTGTCCCCGGAATTGTGTGCCCACTACCACTGCCCCCAGGCCCCTGGTGTTGTTGGGGTGGTGGGTTAGCCTGGGTTCCCTGTAGTGGTGGGCACACTGCTGATTGACGTGTCCTGGGGACAGAGTTATGGGCCCGCTGGGTGGGTGCTGTGCTGGTGTTTCCAGAGGGGGGAAGCTCTGTAGTGGCCTGTGCCAGTGTGAGGGGAACCGACTGTCCTGAGGTCCCAGATGGGCCGGGCTGGTCATCTAGATCCAGTTGGACAGAGCTGCTGTCATCATTGTGGACCTCTTCTGTGGGTGGAGTGGACATATCTGGACCCTCCTATCTGGTGACGTTGGGTAGGGGTCCTGTAAGGGTGTAAAGGCATGATTATTGCATCTGTGGGTGCCATGGTGTGCAATGGGTGGGTGACCGTGTACCCTAGTGATTGCATTCCTGTGTAGGACCTTGTGTGATAATGGTTTAGGGGGGTGTATGGGTATGTGCAGTGGCCATGCTTTGGTGATGGGTGTCCATGCTTTGGTGTTACATGCAGGGCTTGGGTTTTGGATGTGTGGTTTGTGATATTGGTACATACGTGAGGAGTTGGAGTCATGGGGGTGAGGGCGAGGGTGGGGGTATGTGATAGCATGCAGGTGGGGGATGAAGTAGTTAAAGGTTTGACTTCCCAGAGTCCATCCCTCCTGCTACTCCTGCGAGGCCCTCAGGATGAAGTATAGCCAAGACCTCCTCCTCCCATGTTGTTAGTTGTGGGGGAGGAGGTGGGGGTCCGCCGCCAGTCCTCTAAACCGCTATCTGGTGTCTTGAGACCACGGAACGCACCATCTCCCGTAGGTCGTTCCACCTCTTCCTGATGTCATCCCCAGTTCTTGGATGCTGTCCCACTGCATTGACCCTGTCCACGATTCTTTGCCATAGCTCCATCTTCCTAGCTATGGTGGTGTGCTGCACCTGTGAACCGAATAGTTGTGGTTCTACCCGGATGATTTCCTCCACCATGATCCTGAGCTCCTCCTCAGAGAACCTGGGGTGTCTTTGCGGTGCCATGGGGTGGTGTGGGTGATGTGTGGGGTGGTGTGTGTTGTGATGTGTGGGGTGATATTTAGAGGTGTGTTGTGTGAGGTGCTTGGATGTTGTGTGAGTGATGGTGTTGAGTGCCTGTGGATTCTAGTTTGTAGATGGTGGTGTCGCTCTCTGTCCTTCAGTCGCAATTGTGGTCGTAAGGGTTTGTGGGTGATGTGGGTGTGTGTTTTATATTGTATTGAGTGTGTGGGTGTGGTGTGTGTATCAGGTGTGTGTATTTGTAATTGTCCAATGTGGTAGTGTTTTGTAAATGTGTGTGTATTTTGAGCGCAGCGGTGTGTACCGCCAATGGAATACCGCGGTTGAAAGACCGCCACGTGGATTCGTGAGTCGTGCTAGTGTGGGCGTATTCCTGTTGGCGTGACAGTGGAGGTTTTGTTATCGCCAGTTTATCACTGACCTTTGGTGTGGCGGACTTGTGTGGGTGTCTGGATTTTGGCGGATTCCGAGCTGTGGGTCATAATGACCGTGGCAGAATTCCGCGGCTGCGGCGGTGTGTTGGGGGTCTTCTGCATGGCGGTAAGCGACTTTTACCGCCAATGTTGTAATTACCCCCTATATGTGTGCTATCTGACCACGAGCTTTGTGTCATCATTGCGACCCAATTATACTGCCCATCTCCACCTTTCGTTTTCCCAAATGCTTGAAACATTTTGCTGTAGGCAGATACGAGTGGCTATGCGATAGCTATGTTAAAGAAGAGTGGGAGTTGCCCTTTCAATATAAATGTCTGAACGGCAAAACAGAGGTCTTCCTCAGTGGAAGCGAATGTGAGACTACTGTTAGTCATTCAATGATTTGCAAACATCCCTTCATGTCCTTTGCAATGCGAGGTTCGCAAACTTGGCCTGTTTTTCTGAAGGGTACTCCTGTCTCTTTGATTCATCCAGCATTTCATATACTTTTGAATGGAATTTATGTGGTCCTGAACAAACAAAGCTGTTATGGTATGAGACCAGGAATTGCCTACTCAGCCTCTAAGATTGTAACTTGCCTACATGTTTTATTTCCCCCTGTGAGAAAGTAGCCTCTTTCTAGCCTTGTTACCCCCACTTTTGGCCTGTTTGTGAGTGTATGTCAGGGTGTTTTCACTGTCTCACTGGGATCCTGCTAGCCAGGGCCCAGTGCTCATAGTGAAAACCCTATGTTTTCAGTATGTTTGTTATGTGTCACTGGGACCCTGCTAGCCAGGACCCCAGTGCTCATAAGTTTGTGGCCTATATGTATGTGTTCCCTGTGTGATGCCTAACTGTCTCACTGAGGCTCTGCTAACCAGAACCTCAGTGGTTATGCTCTCTCTTTACAAATTGTCACTAACAAGCTAGTGACCAATTTCACCAATTTACATTGGCATACTGGAACACCCTTATAATTCCCTAGTATATGGTACTGAGGTACCCAGGGTATTGGGGTTCCAGGAGATCCCTATGGGCTGCAGCATTTCTTGTGCCACCCATAGGGAGCTCTGACAATTCTTACACAGGCCTGCTACTGCAGCCTGAGTGAAATAACATACACGTTATTTCACAGCCATTCACCTCTGCACTTAAGTAACTTATAAGTCACCTATATGTCTAACCTTTACCTGGTAAAGGTTGGGTGCTAAGTTACTTAGGGGGTCATTCTGACCCCGGCGGTCAGAGACCGCCGGGGCCAGGGTCGGCGGGAGCACCGCCGACAGGCCGGCGGTGCCCCGCAGGGCATTCTGACCGCGGCGGTTCGGCCGCGGTCAGATGCGGAAAACCGGCGGTCTCCCGCCGGTTTTCCGCTGCCCTTGTGAATCCTCCATGGCGGCGGAGGGTGCTCCGCCGCCATGGGGATTCTGACACCCCCTACCGCCATCCATGGCGGTAGGGGGTGCCGCGGGGCCCCCGTAAGAGGGCCCCACTTTGTATTTCAGTGTCTGCTATGCAGACACTGAAATACGCGACGGGTGCCACTGCACCCGTCGCACCTTCCCACTACGCCGGCTCAATTCTGAGCCGGCGTCCTCGTGGGAAGGATGATTTGCCCTGGGCTGGCGGGCGGCCTTTTGGCGGTCGCCCGCCAGCCCAGGGCAAATCCCAAAATACCCTCAGCGGTCTTTCGACCGCGGAGCGGTATTTTGGTGGGGGAAGTCTGGCGGGCGGCCTCCGCCGCCCGCCAGACTCTGAATCACCCCCTTAGTGTGTGGGCACCCTGGCACTAGCCAAGGTGCTCCCACACTGTTCAGGGCAAATTCCCCAGACTTTATTAGTGCGGGGACACCATTACACGCGTGCACTATACATATGTCACGACATATGTATAGCGTCACAATGGTAACTCCGAACATGGCCATTTAACATGTCTAAGATCATGGAATTGTCACCCCAATGCCATTCTGGCATTGGGGAGACAATTCCATGACCCCCTGAGTCTGTAGCTCAGACCCGGGTGCTGCCAAACTACCTTTCCCGGGGTTTCACTGCAGCTGCTGCTGCTGCCAACCCCTCAGACAGGTTTCTGCCCTCCTGGGGTCCAGCCAGGCTTGGCCCAGGAAGGCAGAACAAAGGACTTCCTCAGAGAGAGGGTGTTACACCCTCTCCCTTTGGAAAAAGGTGTCAGGGCTGGGGAGGAGTAGCCTCCCCCAGCCTCTGGAAATGCTTTGATGGGCACAGATGGTGCCCATCTCTGCATAAGCCAGTCTACACCGGTTCAGGGATCCCCCAGCCCTGCTCTGGTGCGAAACTGGACAAAGGAAAGGGGAGTGACCACTCCCCTGACCTGCACCTCCCCTTGGAGGTGTCCAGAGCTCCTCCAGTGTGCTCCAGACCTCTGCCATCTTGGAAACAGAGGTGCTGCTGGCACACTGGACTGCTCTGAGTG
Source organism: Pleurodeles waltl (assembly GCF_031143425.1). NCBI lineage: Eukaryota > Metazoa > Chordata > Amphibia > Caudata > Salamandridae > Pleurodeles > Pleurodeles waltl. The sequence continues at coordinate 494,252,455 of NC_090437.1, read as the reverse complement.
GCCAGTGCCAGCAGGTGACGTCAGAGACTCCTTCTGATAGGCTCCTCCAGGTGTTGCTAGCCTATCCTCTCTCCTAAGTAGCCAAACCTCCTTTTCTGGCTATTTATGGTCTCTGCTTTGGGGAATTCCTTAGATAACGAATGCAAGAGCTCATCAGAGTTCCTCTTCATCTCTCTCTTCACCTTCTGCCAAGGAATAGACTGCTGACCGCGCTGGAAGCCTGCAAAACTGCAACAAAGTTGCAAAGACGACTACTGCGACCTTGTAACGCTGATACTGCCGCCTTCTCAACTGTTTTCCTGGTGGTGCATGCTGTGGGGGTAGTCTGCCTCCTCTCTGCACTAGAATCTCAGAAGAAATCTCCCGTGGGTCAACGGAATCTTCCCCCTGCAACCGCAGGCACCAAAGAACTGCATCACCGGTCCTCTGGGTCTTCTCTCAGCACAACGAGCGAGGTCCCTTGAACTCAGCAACTCTGTCCAAGTGACTCCCACAGTCCAGTGACTCTTCAGTCCAAGTTTGGTGGAGGTAATTCCTTGCCTCCCCACGCTAGACTGCATTGCTGGGAACCACATGTTTTGCAGCTACTCCGGCTCCTGTGCACTCTTCCAGGATTTCCATTGTGCACAGCCAAGCCTGGGTCCCCGGCACTCTAACCTGCAGTGCACGACCTCCTGAGTTGTCCTCCGGCGTTGTGGGACCCTCCTTTGTGACTTCGGGTGAGCTCCGGTTCACTCCACTTCGTAGTGCTGCTTGCTTCTGAGTAGGCTCTTTGTCTTGCTGGACGCCCCCTCTGTCTCCTCACGCAATTGGCGACATCCTGGTCCCTCCTGGGCCACAGCAGCATCCAAAAACCCTAACCGTGACCCTTGCAGCTAGCAAGGCTTGTTTGCAGTCTTTCTGCACTGAAACACCTCTGCACGACTCTTCACGACGTGGGACATCCATCCTCCAAAGGGGAAGTTTCTACCCCTTGTCGTTCTTGCAGAATCCACAGCTTCTACCATCCGGTGGCAGCTTCTTTGCACCCACAGCTGGCATTTCCTGGGCATCTGCCCACTCCCGACTTGATCGTGACTTTTGGACTTGGTCCCCTTGTTCCACAGGTACTCTTGTCTGGAAATCCATCGTTGTTGCATTGCTGGTGTTGGTCTTCCTTGCAGAATTCCCCTATCACGACTTCTGTGCTCTTTGGGGAACTTAGGTGCACTTTGCACCCACATTTCAGGGTCTTGGGGTGGGCTATTTTTCTAACCCTCACTGTATTCTTACAGTCCCAGCGACCCTCTACAAGGTCACATAGGTTTGGGGTCCATTCGTGGTTCGCATTCCACTTCTAGAGTATATGGTTTGTGTTGCCCCTATCCCTATGTGCCCCCATTGCATTCTATTGTGACTATACATTGTTTGCACTGTTTTCTATTGCTATTACTGAATATTTTTGGTATTGTGTACATATATCTTGTGTATATTCGCTATCCTCATACTGAGGGTACTCAATGAGATACTTTTGGCATATTGTCATAAAAATAAAGTACCTTTATTTTTAGTATATCTGTGTATTGTGTTTTCTTATGATATTGTGCATATGACACTAGTGGTACTGTAGGAGCTTCACTCGTCTCCTAGTTCAGCCTGAGCTGCTCTGCTAAGCTACCTTTTCTATCAGCCTAAGCTGCTAGACACCCCTCTACACTAATAAGGGATACCTGGGCCTGCTGCAAGGTGTAAGTACCTCTTGGTACCCACTACAAGCCAGTCCAGCCTCCTACACCCCCCACCCAAGAGATAAGAGTAGCAGAAACTGATACAATTAATGTAAATTATGACAAGCGGAGCAAACTAAAGGCGCTTCTGTTCCAGGAACAAGTTGTGTTGACTTTGGCTACATCCCTATTAAATACCAACTTCCCCAAGCATTTTAGAGAGCTGGTATACAGAATATTCAACGCTTCAAGCACTACAGGGATGGTACACTTCTTTAAGGGTGTTGGTCTGGATTTGTGTCCATCTTCCAGACTGTCTTTGGAGTCATTCCTTCAGCCATGCGTTCACTCTTTTCAAGTGTGTATGGCAGCTTTCCTGTGACTTTGGCATTGATCAGTGGGATACTGCTGCTGCTGCGGTTCCTGTCGCACAATATTTGTGCCTTCCCAGCTAAGCGGAGTGATAGAGCTACTACGACCAGCCCAGCTATGCCGTGATCGCATGGTGCAGTTCTGTGGTGCTCCATTGCTGTAAGAATTGGAGTGTGATTGGGCAATGTCATGCCGACCAGTCTTATGGTGTGTGCATCTAGTCTTTCATAGCATCTGGTGCCTCTTCGAACGTCTACCTTTGGTGTGTCTTGCTGTTCTGCCAGTGCCTCCTGTGGACCAAGAACTGCTGATGTTCCTGATGAGGGTTCATTCATGGTTGTGCCCCATGAGACTGTAGCTGATGCACAAGGCCACTTCTGAGCCGCCCTTGGTGGACTATCTGGCTCCTTTGGACACTTTGAATGGTGTTGCCCTCGCGGGTGTCCTGGTCCTAAGGCTACTGTGCACTACTGCTCTGTGGATCCGTCTGCCAATTCTATCAGCGATGTGACATCTGATGATGTGTTTTCCTTCCTGGATACCCTTCCTTTCAATGTATTCAAAGGCATTCTTTAAGATCATAACTACTGTTAAATGAATTTGACCATTGGCCTATTCTAAAGTTTCAACGTTTTACCAACATTGCCTTTAACGTTGGGCTGCTGTTCTTGTCATGGTTGACATTTTTTGTCTCTTCCTATGTTTTAGCTATTTTTAACAAGTTTTAATTAGATTTTAGTTATATTTTTAAATGACCTTAGCTTCTTTTAGTCCAGAGCATTTTATCTTGGATTCATTCACCTTCTCTGGTGTCATCATTATGGTATCATACTTGTTCTGGCAAAGGGGAGGGTGTAGTGAATCCTTTTTGGTTTTATTGGGAATCAGGAAATAGCTTAGCCTTCTGACTTGCAGGCCTGTACCCCTGTCACATAGTGACATTTAACCTACTTAGCCTGCTCTGTTTTAGCACATTTATTTAAACCAAGATGGCTGCTATGTTTATAGTTAGGAAGATGTTTTATTTCACATTATCAGTGCCACTCTGTGAAGGCGTCACTATCAGCATCAAAGATCAATGATATACTTAGGTATTCACATAATTTACTTTCCCACTTATGTGTGACAGTAACATAATGTATTTTTCAGGGAATTGTTTATATAAATTGCCGTCCCAGTCATGCCGTCTTATCTATTGTTTGGGAACATACCTGCGTCAGGGGACCTACAAGGACTGTATAAATACATCTCACGCAGACAAGGTTATCAGAGGGATTCCTATCAGATGCCATCAACGCTATCTATGCTACACGTCACCTTGATGCAGACCCAGCGTTCAGGTCCCCACGGTGTCTGATCTAGAGACCTCATTCCAAGGTAACAAGGGTTGAGGGGGCTCTTCTCATGGACAGGGGACTGGCAGATTAAGTTGAACACACCTAGCTCTCTTTAGGTTAGAGATTAGGTTCAACATGCTAGGGTATTAGGGCCTATTTCACATATCATGTTTATTGCAAGATGGTGGGGATCTTTGTATTCATGACCCTCATTTTTACAATTCTGTTTATTGCATTGTTCATTATCCTAATCATTGCAGCCCCCTCAATTTACAGTAGATTCCAGTCTTGTTAATAAAACCTATTGAACTGCATCTCCTTCATTGCCTGTATGTGACTGAGACTTGTTGCTCATGTGAGAAAAAGAGTAATCTCGGTTTAACCAAGACTCCCTTGAGATGTTGCACTCTTGAGTCCAGGTGTAAAGGCTGCCAGAAATCACCTTTTACAGTTTGGGTTTTTAGAGAGGTACTGCTTGTGACCCTGGACAGTTGGGCAGACAGTTGTGACTTGTAGGATTGGCTTAGTCGCCTACAAACAAAAGTGCTGTCATCCCTAAACCAGCAGTCTTGCCTAGATCAAGAGTCCAACTACGACACTTTAATTATGGCTGAGGCTAACTAGTGCAGAGTCTGTGTGTTTACGCTTTCTGCCTATTCAATTTGGACTCTGAAAGCCCTTTGTCAACTTGCAAATCCACATTTTAGCAAAAATAACTGTGAGAACTTTTTATAAACCAAGTTAGGTAATTAAAATATTTAGGGGGTCATTATGACCCTGGCAGAAGGCGGAGAACCGGCGGTAAGACTGTATCATTAGTATGGCGCACACATGGTGGTGTTAGGGGACGCAATGGGGCTCAAGAAAAGTGAAGCTTCATGTAATGAAGAGCCACTTATCTTAAATCTGGGCCAAAGTTTGCCATCAACTAAAAAAGGAATAAAAGTGCCAGTTCAAGGAAATTACAGTTAGACTGTTTTGTAATGCAAAACCGAATGAAACATATGAAGAAGTTTAAAGGAAGGCGACAAACTTTCGCTCAAAAGGAACATGTTGGGGGTGTGGTTGATAAGGCCTTTACTGTGAAAAGGAAGTTGTTTATTCTGATTCAAAACAAAATGAAAATACTAGATAAAATAATCTTCAGTATGAGGAGAAAAAGTCAAAAGAAAAGATTGGTAAATAGAACAAACTTCTGTAAACTTTTCAGTGGTGAATGGAGACATACTTTTAGTACTGAGCCTTTCTTTGATGAAGAGAGCTACTTACAATGGTGCATGCAGTTGATAAATTTGGACGATGGTATGAGGTAAAAGATGGTTCTCCTACAGAAAAAGAGGTAGTGGTACGTAGAAATGTAGAGGAACTCATAGATAAAGAAGTACAGAGAAGGCGTAGACAGGCCCCTATATATAAGTGCAGCTATAGCAGTATTTGTAGTGTTCGACAGCAATTATGTATCTTTCCATGCAAAAGTCTTAAACAGAAAATTTCAATTTGGAAAGGATTAGATCCATGAAAAGTAAAGAAATATACAAACCTGCAGGGATACTCATTAGCATGTCGATCAGAAAAAGTGTGCCACAGCCCCTGTCATCATTTTAGAATGTTAGCAGTGCATCGGTCTCAAGTGCAAACTTTAGTTTGGAAGCTGGCTTTACCATGTGAAGCTCCTGCACTATGTTTAGAACAAATGAATAGAGGTCTTTTGCATGGTACGGTAGCAGAGGTAAAATAGGTTTGTGATGATGTACAATTTCATTTGTTGTGTCCTAAATAGGAGTGTAGAGAAAATGAAGGCTTGATATCTGCAGGTGTAGCAGAACAAGAGACAAATATTACTGCTGATAGCTTTACTGAAGAGATTAGAAAGCTTAAACCAGTCTGTTCAAAGAAAATGGATTGTGTATATGCTGTAGAGCCATTCACTACAAAATACAAACGTATTATGTTACTGGGTCTTCAAAAACTTAAGAAGGGAATAGAGATAAGTGTCAACAATTTGCAGCTTATCTGTTTGTAGAAGAACACTTTGATTGTTTCACACATCAAACTATATGTAAGTATTGTCATAATAAGGACAATAAATGGCAGCTAGAGGAATGTATAACAAATTAAAACTGGTTTAAATTCCACAGATTTAAATGTTTATGATTCTATACTTATATAGTGTGTATACCTGTTTCAAGCTATAGTCCATATAGAACCAAATACAGGAAAGTTACCTCAAACTGAGGTCCAGAAAGGTCTTAAAGGAAGAGTTGTGTACTTTCCATTAGTTAAGCAGAATATTGAAACTGTAGGGGTGTAGAACAAATTGGAAGAAGGACTTGTAATTCTAGCCAATGGTGCCCCAACCAAGAGTAAAAAGATATGGCAAGAGTTAGTACATGTTAGTAAAGTAAAGAAAGCTACATTAAATCTTGTACAAAATAATATTTACTATAAAACTGTAGATAATCTTCAAGATATTACACATATGGAGGATACCACAGTTTCATCAAGAGGTCAAATTAAAAAATATAGATCAACCAACATCAGAAGACATTTATGAACACTACAATATTCATCCTCTACATTCCAAAGAGATTATTGGAGATGCTATTAATCTTTTTCAGATGAAAAAACTGAAAGGTGCTCCCTTAAGTATGTGGGAGAAAACCTTAGAAGCTTGCTGTTTTCCACAACTGTTTCCTATTGGAATAGGTGATAGATATGATGAGCGGACTATACAAATACTAGCAGCAGAGAACAGATCAACCTGACTTTACTCAGAGGACGCAAGATTTCGCCAGTGTATTCCTTTATATTTCATTTGCTATTTAAGAGTGACTTATCTCTCTTATGCAGCTAATCATATTCTGAAAACAGGGATGAATATGCAGAATCTGTCAGCAAGGGAGTTTGTTGAAACAGTTCATGGAAAAGATGACAATCTGGAATACAACTCAATTAATTTGATGGCATGACAACAGTACACCAATGAGTATTGGTATCGTCGACATGGAGAGCTTAATGGCATGTTGAGAAACCTAGGAACACCTACCTGGTTTCTGACACCCAGTTGTGCTGAGTATGCGTCGGATGACCTCTTTGATTTCTTAAGATAAGCATATTCAAATATAAAATTTATCAATCTAAGGACACCTGGAGAACTCTGCTCATTAGATTCAGCAAATGTTTGCAGATATTTTAATCACAGCTTTCAAGGAATGATGGCTTTTAAGTGGCACAAAACGAATCCTCCTGTTGGCGACGTGACTGATTTCTTTTGGCGCAAAGAGTATCAAGCTAGAGGTGCTCCACATATTCACATGCTCATATGGGTAAAAGATGCCCTGAATTTTGGAACAGACACTGATGAGTCCGTTTTGTCTTTCATAGAACAGTATGTAGCATGTGCCAACCCAAGATAAATTGCTGGCAAAGAATTGAGACAACAAGGTCCACAATTTCAAAATCACAGGCTTGGTAAATACTGTTGTCGAAAGTATATATCAGTAGTAAAATTTTACACAAGCTGTTTTGGATTCCCCTGACCTATCACCTCACAAGGGAGAGTGAACAGCTTTTTTGTCATCTGTGAGATACACCATAACATGGAAATCACCAAACATATCTACAATCTAAAAACAACTGAACATTCAAAATATATAAATTACTACAACCTTGTTATTCTGAAGATGTGGAATGCACATATAGATGTGCAATTTGTAACAGATAACTCCATTGCTGTTGCTCGGTATGTGACTTCTTAGATCACAAAGTCAGAGAAGACGGAGATTAAGGAGGTCTGGGAGGTCTGGGAGGAGATTTCTGAAGAAAAGAGTCTTACCAAGAAATTGTACAGTTTTAGTTTGAAAATGCCTTCTCACAGAGAAATTGGATCTTATAAATGCTCAGATAGGTTGAGTTCAGCAAGTTTGTTCTCTGAGTCTAGAGAAATTGCGAGGATAAGCCTAGGCCTTGCAAGCAGTCATAATAGAGTATAGAAGTATTTTCCAGAAATTTAGTACCTTACAGAATTTGATCCCGAGAGTATAGACATTCTAAAAACTAATATGCTGGATACATTCTACTCAAGAAGGAGTCCTCATCATGAAAATATGTCTCTCTATGAAGTACTTCACCATTACACATATAGAAGTAATGTGTCCAAAAATATAGATGAGGGAACGCTTACAGTCAGTCACTGGATGTGACTGTTGTTCGGTAAGACACAGCAAAAGAAATCTAATTAACCATGGAAAGTTTACTTGTCAATCTGCAGAGAGAAGAAAGTTTTTCTATTTGGCACTTTTACAATTCTTCAAGCCTTGGCGTGCTGAATCAGATTTACTTCGATAGTTTGACTGTTAGGGAACTCATCCAATGTTATAAAAGACAGTATTCAGTGTTCTGTGTTTCCAACGTACCTGCAGATGTTGAAAGAAGAGATTGAACAGGAAGAAACCATTGCTGCTGAGATAGACAAGGAGAGTTCAAAAAGCAGCCAAAGTTCTCTACCAGGAAGTCAAGATGCACCTGGAGATCCAGTAATTCAAAATGAAGCAGCAATAGCTATGAATGAGATGGAATTTGCAATGCAACAGGCAAGACAGGAAACAGTAGATTTTGTTTATTTTGTTAGTGGAACAACTGAACAATGACCAATGAGAAATTTATAATGAAGTAAAAGGTAAAATAGAGCATGGATTTCTCCATGAGAAGAAACTAAGTAAATGTTCTACTTATAAACCAATATTACGATACATCAATGGACAAGCTGGGACTGGCAAAAGCTTCCAAATTAAAATACTCACTAGTTTTCTACAGAAGCCTACAGATTCAAATGTGTCATGTATAGTCACAGCACCATCATTAGCTACACATAATATTAAAGGAATTATTCTACATTGACTACTAATGCTACCTGTTGAACATGACAATAAATTAGAATATCAGAAATTATCCAGTGGTGCTTGCCATGAAGTATCAAGGGTATTGAAAAAAATGAAGCTTGTAAACATTGATGAAGTGAGCATTGTATCAAACATAATGCTTGCCTTTATACGCCTAGTGTTGCAGCAGATTTTAAGAGCATGCAACAATGTACTCTTTGGAGGATGGCATTTAATTGTCTTTGATGGCCTACTCCAACTTACTCCTGTAAAAGTACAACCTGCTTTCAAAACACTTTTGCAGGAAGAAACAAGAAATTCACTTGGAGGTATTAGCAACATGAACATTTGGTTAAACTTTGAATATAAGGAATTACTGAAGAACATGTGCCAAGCATCTGATATGGAATGTGGAGATATACTAAAAACATTATAGTCGGAGCCCTGAAGAAACAGGGTAAACATACTATGGAAACTTGCCTTAGCAGGAGCCTATCCTCATCTAGCACTGCAGCACCTGAAATAATGTTCAATTTCATTAAAGAAGAGAAATATATAGTTTCAAGAGTCCACCCACTTTAATGAAAATGTTACTACAAATAGAGAAAGAAAATATTTTGGAAATTACAGCTACAGATAAAATGGAACATCAGGGAGTCACAAATTAGAAAATCATTTACATAGCCGCAAACATTGTTGAGTTATTTTGTGACTCAACTTAAATGTTGTAGAAGGCTTAGTAAATGGTGCAATGAGTAAAGTTATTAATTTCAATAATTTTCCAAATAGCAATGAAGTCGAATATTTGGCTATTAAATTTGATCGGATAGATGATGTGAAGAAGATTGGCTGATGTATTGTAAGCGTTTTGCTTGTGAAAGACATATATTTGACAACAACAATTTCCTCTCTCTTTAGCATATGCTGTAATCATCCATAAATTACAAGGTTTGAGTGCAGATGCATCTTTGGTTAATATTGGAAGTTCTGCATTCAAAGAAGGCATGTCACGTGTATCACTGTTGTGAATTAGAACAATATCAGATTTTTTTTTAATGACTCTGATGAGAAGTTAGTGCTGATGTAAGCTCTGTAAGAGACTACAATTGGTTCAGAAGTCTCTATGCTCCTCATTAAGGCTAGTACCCTGTTTATGGGAAACGGATACTCTGTCTAAAGTAAAATGGATCCTTAAGAAAAGAAAGGATGAAAGGACAACACAGACAGTACTAAGAATACAAAACTGGAAAATGATGGTGAAATTGTAGGTTACCCGTTGGAAAACAGTTCAGAAGTCAAAGGCTATGCAAATGTTGTTCTCAATGTACTATTCCATTAACCCCATGTAATAAACCAAATTGAACAAAAGTCAGATAAGAGAATGTCTTGTGCACTATATAATTTACTGCCACATTTAATGACTGACAGAAGTGTAATACATTTTGCTTCAGGGATCTGAGATCTTTTAGATATATGTACTGGATCTACAATGTTTACTCCCAACACTCAGCAAGATGCACAGGAATTTATTATGATCATGCTTGGAGTCTTACATGAAGAATAAGTGAAAATTGATGATCTGTTTGGGCTCAGTTACAAATGGAACCATGACTGTGAAGACTGCTCTTTTACATCTAGCACTCAAATTAATTCTGAGCGATTTCTCTACATAACATTACTAGATTGTAAAAATGTGCCTTTTGACAGATTGTACGGGAATTGTAATCAAAAATATGACCTGCCCAAACTGCAGATCTGACCTTAGCTCTACATTGTCTGTACAATGTACAGCAAAATACCTTATAGTAATGCTACACTGATACCTGACCAGATTATTCCAAAATGGAAACTAAAATTACAAACTTCAAAGCTGGGAAAATTTCAATTTCAGGAAGAACTTTTACTATTTTGCCTATCATATTTCATGAAGGGGTTAATACAACTTCTGGACACTACACTGTATCTGTAAAAAGCAAAACTGAATGGACAGAATGCAACAACAGCAACCTGAAGTACAAACCAAAACTTCCCTTCAAAATACCAAACTCATATCTGTTCTTTCTTCAATCAAAGTTCTAAGGAAACCTTATGGGTGCAAAAGTGGCATACACTGCCTCCACTATGTGCTTTATGTATTTTTAGACATTACTCGGCCTACTAAGGATCTAGAATCCTTGTAAATTTCCATAAAGGAGTTAACATATTAAAGTCAATTTTTATGAAAAATGGTGCACAACTGCCCAAATGCAGTTGTGCGTCATGTTTCATAACACGAGCTAATGCCTTTCCCTAATGCCATCTGTGCACCATATTTCTAAAATGATGCACAATGGCGCTAAGGAATGGCTAGCGTCTCATAAAAAGAAGCTAGCCGGTGAGGGATGGCGTTAGGGGAAATGGCGCTAGTGGGTCAAGAATGACAGTAGGCTGATAAGCGGCAAGATATCTGCAGCTAGTCAGCCTAGCATCATTTTTTGATGCACAAGCAGCCAAATAATGATTCCTGTCTAAGTATAGACAGGAGTCATTACCACTACCCCAATGGCCACCTCAGGGGACCAGTGTCCCGTGGGCAAGCCCTATGTACCCAGTGCCAGGCAGGGGGCCCCATGTAAGGGGCCCCCATGACACACCACACACATACACTTACCTGCAACTTACCTGGGGTGGGCTCTTTTCTTCTGTAGTGTCCCTGTGGTGTGGGTGGTGGCGATGCTGGGGGTTGGGGTGGACATCTTTGTGCCCATTCCATGGTGTTTCCCAATTGAAACGGGCCTACCTGCACATTAATGCCTGGTCTGACCAGACGTTAAATAATGGCGCTAAGCGGGCTTAGCACCATTATTTAGGTCCGCCTTCCACTTGTAGTAATGCTACACTGATACCTGACCAGATGATTCCAAAATGGAAACTAAAATTACAAACTTTAAAGCTGGGCAAATTTCAATTTCAGGGAGAACTTTTACTATTTTGCCTATCATATTTCATGAAGGAGTTAATACAACTTCTGGATACTACACTGTATCTGTAAAAAGCAAAACTGAATAGACAGAATGCAATAACAGCAACCTGAAGTACAAACCAAAACTTGCCTTCAAACTACCAAACTCATATCTGTTCTTTCTTCAATCAAAGTTTTAAAACTTATGGGTGCAAAAGTGGCATACACTGCCTCCTCAATGTGCTTTATGTATTTTTAGACATTATTGGGCCTACTAAGGGTCTAGAATCCTTGTAAATTTCCATAAAGGAGTTAATATATTAAAGTCAATTTTTATGAAAAATGGTGCACAACTGCGCAAATGCAGTTGTGCGTCATGTTTCATAACACGATCTAACGCCTTTCCCTAATGCCATCTGTGCGCCATATTTCTAAAATGATGCACAATGGCGCTAAGGAATGGCTACCGTCTCAAAAAAAGAAGGTAGCCGGTGAGGGATGGCGTTAGGGGAAATGGCGCTAGTGGGTCAAGAATGACAGTAGGCTGATAAGCGGCAAGATATCTGCAGCTAGTCAGCCTAGCATAATTTTTTGATGCACAAGCAGCCAAATAATGATTCCTGTCTAAGTATAGACAGGAGTCATTACCACTAACCCAGTGGCCACCTCAGGGGACCAGTGTCCCGTGGGCAAGCCCTACGTACCCAGTGCCAGGCAGGGGGCCCCATGTAAGGGGCCCCCCAAAGCACACCACACACATACACTTACCTGCAACTTACCTGGGGTGGGCTCTTTTCGTCTCTAGTGTCCTTGTGGTGTGGGTGGTGGTGATGCTGGGGGTTGGGGTGGACATCTTTGTGCCCATTCCATGGTGTTTCCCAATTGAAAAGGGCCTACCTGCACATTAAGGCCTGGTCTGACCAGACGTTAAATAATGGCACTAAGCGGGCTTAGCACCAATATTTAGGTCCGCCTTCCACTTGTAGTAATGCTACACTGATACCTGACCAGATGATTCCAAAATGGAAACTAAAATTACAAACTTCAAAGCTGGGCAAATTTCAATTTCAGGGACAACTTTTACTATTTTGCCTATCATATTTCATGAAGGAGTTAATACAACTTCTGGACACTACATTGTATCTGTAAAAAGCAAAACTGAATGGATAGAATGCAATGACAGCAACCTGAAGTACAAACCAAAACTTCCCTTCAAACTACCAAACTCATATCTGTTCTTTCTTCAATCAAAGTTCTAAAACTTATGGGTGCAAAAGTGGCATACACTGCCTCCTCTATGTGCTTTATGTATTTTTAGACATTATTCGGCCTACTAAGGGTCTTGAATCCTTGTAAATTTCCATAAAAGAGTTAATATATTAAAGTAAATTTTGTGAAAAATGGTGCACAACTGCGCAAATGCAGTTGTGCGTCATGTTTCATAACACGAGCTAACGCCTTTCAATAATGCCATCTGTGCGCCATATTTCTAAAATGACGCACAATGACGCTAAGGAATGGCTAGCGTCTCAAAAAAAGAAACTAGCCGGTGAGGGATGGCGTTAGTGAAATGGACAGGAGTCATTACCACTACCCCAATGGCCACCTCAGGGGACCAGTGTCCCGTGGGCAAGCCCTACGTACCTAGTGCCAGACAGGGGGCCCCATGTAAGGGGCCCCCCCATGGCACACCACACACATACACTTACCTGCAACTTACCTGGGGTGGGCTCTTTTCTTCTGTAGTGTGGGTGGTGGTGATGCTGGGGGTTGGGGTGGACATCTTTGTGCCCATTCCATGGTGTTTCCCAATTGAAACAGGCCTACCTGCACATTAAGGCCTGGTCTGACCAGACGTTAAATAATGGCGCTAAGGGGGGTGAGCACCAATATTTAGGTCCGCCTTCCACTTGTGCGTCATTTCAGCGCTGGTGTTAAATATGGCTCTGGGGGTGCAAGAGTCATTTTTAGGAAGGGAACGGCTACCTTGCATCTTATTAGCGCAAGGGTGGGCTGGCGCTTTCTTAAAATGGTGCAAAATCCAAAATGTTGACGCCTGACAGGTCTAGCGTTAAAATATAAATATGGAGTTAAGTTAGCGCCACTTTAGCCTCAAAATAAACGGCAGTGAGGCGACAAATATGGGCCTATGTCTATACAACTTTCTCTAATTAAAGTGTGAAACCAGAAGAACATACTCCAATTACAGCACCCAAAGTTGAAAGAATAAAATTTCTTCAAAACTAAAACAAAATCCTCTTTTGTTTCTCCAACCGCACTTTTACATCCTAATTGAGGAAAAAATATACTGAGTGCGATTTTCTATAAATGGCTAATGAGCACTTTAGACATAATTTGGCCTACCATGGATGATGTTTTTCAGAAATATCTTTAAAATTGAAAAGTACTTCACATTTACTTCTGATATTGTAGAAATATCTTTAAAATTAAAAAGTACTTCACATTTACTCTATTATTGTACCAGAAATCTGTTTGTTTAGATTACTGTAGTGGCTATTGGGAAAGTCACTGATTAATGAATTGTAGTGATTGCAATGCATAGTATCACGTATTTGCAGTGATCTACTGCGCAGCTTAGGGGGGCGTTTTTGCAATCCATTGATTGTTTTTCCCCACTGTTTTAAGAAGATGTTTATACAGATCATTGTTTACAGATGAAGAATTATAAAAGCTGAGAACAGTAAAAAAAGTGAAAGTCATATTTTTACTACATTCCAGTATAAATAATGACTACTGTTATATCTGTGTTCCTATGAATATTAAATACTAACATATCTTTATCTTTTTTTTTCCAATAGCGGCTGCTGTTGAACTACATTAGGTGTCTCAAAAACAGTTCTTGAAGCACAGATATATTGTTCCCACATACAATGGAGAGTGTTTTTAAATATAAACTGCTCTTGCTATACCTTTCCATTCATTTATTTTGCTTACTTCCTAATTAAACTTTCAGTGTAGTACAACCAATGTTTATGTAATCACAGAACAAGTTAGTCATTCAAGCACTTGCTCATAGATGCACTCATACAACCATTCACTGACCCATACACTCACTCAGATATGCATGCACACATTGATGCACTCTTTCTATTACCCATACATCATTCATATACTCAGTCACTCTCCTATACATTGACTAATGTGCCCACTCACTCACCAATTGAGCTATTCATGCACCAACACACTCACCAATAGATGCAATCATCCACTCAGTTACAAACCCATACATACAGTCAAACACTCAGTCACTCATCTATACACCACTCATGCACTCACTCAACCTACATGCACTAATACACTCACTCACTGACCTGTATATCCACTGGTGCACTCAGTCAACCACCATACAGCACTGTAGCACTCATTCACCCATACATGAACTCGTACTTACTCACTCACCTATACATGCACTAATATACCCACTCACTCACCCAATCAGCCATTCAGTCAGTCATCCGTACACCACTCATGCACTCAGTCCCTTGCCCATACACCAGTCATGCACTCAATCACCCATACTTGCACTTATGCTTTCATTCATTTACTCTTATTTATATGGATTCAGAATATCACCCATATACCTCTGATGCAGTCAGTCACTCACTCATAAACAACATATAACCTCACTCACTCATAAATACAGTCATACACTAAGTCAATCACCCATACACCACTCATGCACTCACTCCGTCACCCATACATCACTTGTATACTCACTCACTCACCCATGCATGTACCTATGCACTCAGTCACTCACCCATACATAAACTCACTCAATCTCCCATACTATCCTCATACAGTCACTCACTTACCCATGTATGCACTCATGCGCTCAGCACTCACCCATACATGCACTCATGCACTCATTCACCTATACACCCCTAATACACTCAATCAGCTACATAGCACTCATGCATTCACTCACTAACCCATACATGCACTCACCTATACAACCATTCATGCACTCACTCACCCATAGATGAATTCATGCACTCAGTCAAACACCCAAACATGCATTCATGCACTCACTCAATCACCCATACATGCACTTTTGCACTAAGTTAACCACCCGTACAGCACTTGTGCACCCACTCAATTCCCATACATAGTCTAATGCACTCAGTCACTCCCCCAGACATGCACTCATGAACTCAGTCACTCACCCATACATGCACTCATACACTTGCTCACTTGCCCACACACCACTCATGAACTTAGTCACTCACCCACACATGTACTCATTCACTCAGTCACACACCCATACACCACTCATGCACTCACACACTTACCATATATGCACTCAAACACTCACCCATCCATGTACTCATGCACTCACTCAGTCAGCCATACACACACTCATACACTCTTTCAGTCACCCACGCACTACTCACACACTCACTCACCCATACATGCACTCACTCAGTCACTAACACACCACTTATATACTCATTCGCACATTCACACACTCACACTCACTCACCCATACATACACTCATGCACTCAGACACTCACAGATACATGCACTCATGCTCTCACTCACTCACTCACCCATACATGCACACATGTACTAACTTACTCACCCACACATGCACTCATGTCTTTCCCCCATACATGCACTCACTCACCCACACATGCACTCTCTCACTCACCCCTACAAGCACACATGCACTCACCCACACATACATGCATTCATGCACTCAGTCAATCACCCCTACATGCACTCATGCATTTAGTCAATCTCGCATCCAACACTTGTGTACTAACCCACTCATCCACACATGCACTCATCCACTGAGTCATTCACCCATACCTGCACTCAATCACTGCCCCATACACGCACCCACTCACTCACCCATACAAACACTCATGCACTCACTCACCCATAGATGCACATGCACTCAATGAATCACCCATACACCACTCATGTATGTAGTCACTCACCCATACATGCACTGATGCACTCACTCAGTCACCCACATACCACCCATACAATCACTTACACCTACACACAGGCTTGCACTCACTCACCCATAGATGCACTCAGGCTCTCACTCACTCACCTACGCATGTACTCATGCACTGTCATTCACCCATACATACACGCAAACACTCATCCATACATGCACTCACTCACTCACCCATACCAACACTCATACAGTCACTCACACATAGATGCACACATGCACTCAGTCACTCACCCATACATGGACTCATGCACTGTCAACCACCAATAAATGCTCTAAAGCACTCACTCAACCACCCATACACCACTCATGCACTTAGCCACTCATCCATACATGCACTGATGCACTCACTCAGTCACCCACACACCACTCATACAATCACTCACATCTATACACACTCTTGCACTCACTCATTCACACATGCACTTACGCTCTCACTCACTCACCCATACATCCATTTAGGCACTGACTCACTCACCTATACATGCACTCATACACTCAGTCACTCCCCCAAACATGCACTCATGCACTCAGTAAATCACCCATGCATGCGCTCACTCACTCACCAATACAAGCACTCATGCAGTCACTCAATCATCTATACTGTACATGCGCTCAGTCAATCTCTCATGCATGCACTCATGCACTCAGTCAATCAGCTATACATCACTTATAGACTCACTCACTCACCCATACATGTAGTCGCAGAGTCAATCACCCATACACCACTCATCCACTCACACATACATGCACTCATGCACTCAGTCACCCATACACCACTCCTCCAATCACTCACTTATACAGACCCTCATGCACTCAGTCAACCACACATACACCACTCATGAACTCATTCAGTCAATCATGCATCACTCATGCACTCAGTCAGTCACCCATACATGCACTCAGTCAATCAGCCATACATCACTTGTAGACACTCCCTCGCCCATACATGTGGTCATACTGTCAGTCAGTCACCCATCCACCACTCATGCACTCATTTACTCACACATAGATGCACTCATGCACTCAATCACCCATACACCACTCTTGCAATCACTCACTCACTCATACAGACCCTCATCTACTCAGTCAATCACCCATATACCACTCATGAACTCATTCAACCAAGCATACATCACTCATACACTAATTCACTTAGTTGCGTATGCACTCATACACTCACTCAATCACCCATATACCACTCATACACTCAGACAGTCACTCATACACAAATGCTTGCACTCACTCCCTCACTTACCCATACATGCACTTATACACTCATGTGCTCACACCTACATGCACTCATACACTCACTCCATCACCCATACACTACTCATACACTTACCCACTCGACCATATACCAGGTATGCAATCTACTCACTTGTACATGCATACATTCAAACACTCACTCAGTCAGCCATACAACACTTATACGCTCACTCACTCATCCATACATCCCTTGTATACTCACTCACCCATGCATGTACTTACACATGCAGTTAATCACCCATACACGACTCAAGCACTCAATCACTCATCCACATATGCACTCATACACTCACTCAGTCACCCATGCAGCACTCATACAGTAACTCACTCACCCACATATGCATTTGTGCACTCAGTAATTCACCCATACGTGCACTCATGCACTCATTCACTTAGTCAATAAACCCATTCATGTACTTATGCATTCAGTCACCCATACACCACTCATGCAGTCACTCACCCATACATGCACTGATGCACTCACTCTGTTACCCACACACCACTTATATAATCATGCATACCTACATCACGCCTGCAATCACTCACCCATACATGCACTCATGCACTCAGTCACTCACCCATAATTGCAGTCCTGCTATCACCCACTCACCCATACAGGCACTCATGCCCTAAATCACTCACCCATACATGCAGTAAAACACTCACTCACCCATTAATGCACTAACTCACTCACCCACACATGCACTCAGTCATTCATCCATACATGCACTCATTCACTCACCCATACATGCACTCACTCACTCACCCATACAACCACTCATGCATTCACTCATAGATGCGTTCATGCATTCAGTCAATCACCTATACATGCACTCATGCACTCACTCAATCACCCATACATGCACTCATTCACTCAGTTAATTACCCATACAGCACTCATGCACTCTCTCAATTCCCATAAATGGTCTAATGAACCCAGTCACTCACCCATACATGCATTCATACACTCACTCACTTGCCCATACACCATGCACTCAGTCAATCATCCATACACCACTCATACATTCACTCCCCCATACACCACCCATGCAGTCACTCACTTGCCCATACAAGTACTCATGCACTCGGTCAACCACGCATGCATCAGTCATGTAGTCACTCTGTCACCCATACATACACTTGTGCACTCTTTCTATCATTCATACTCTATTCATGCAAGCACTCACTTAATTGTGCAGACACTAGCACACTAAATCACTCACCCATGCAGTCACTCACACACTCTGTCATATCATTTACTTACAAAAGCACTCTCTGTTATACATTCATAAATATATAGTTTAGGGTTTTTTTCACCATGAAAGGGGGTTCTAAGAAAAAACTTTTTTTTGTGTTTTCTGCAACTTTTTTTTAGTTTTCTTTTTTACGTTTTATAAAAAAAAATAGTTTTTTTTTCAAAAATAAAACGGGAACTGGAAAAACTGATTTCCATCACAAATTCTAACTGGGATAACAAGCTTGAATTGAAATTAAAAAAAATCAGCACAAATTATCCTTTTCAGTCCACTGTAGAATCTGCGTGGATTCTTCCCACTATTAGTGCCTTTTGGCATTCAAGGCAAAAACTGCCAAACTTCTGTAACTGAGGAGCTTTATCTGTTAGAAGTTCTTGTATGCCAGCAGGAACCTGGTGCCACCATTGCAGCTCGAGATGTACTGGGTTCTCCTGCACTCCGTTCTCACTGTGCCCTTGCTAAGTGTTTACAATGGTAGGTTTTGAGGTGTATAGCATACTAGTGTTGCGCATGAATACTTCTTTGAAGCGCCCTTGTTAAAAAAATAAATGTTTATTTAGGTTTTTCATCCAAACACTTACATCACGTAATAAAAAATTGTCCTTGTGAATCCTTTTACCAGTATGTTCTACCCAGCCATTTGCTGGTGGTTACCATAGCATTACAACACATTTAGATGTCAAAAAGGAAAAAACAAACATATCATCCCCAACACCTCCCACCCCCACCTGCCCTATAACCACCCCTTACAGGCACTTCAGTATCTGATTTCTGCCAAATTTCTTTAAATTCTGTAGATTGCTAGTCTAGTTTGTAGGCTGGTCTGTGGGTTTATATCATATCAGATTCTTCCTGCCCTACCTCCACATTAGGAATCTGTTGGAAAGTTGGCCCAGTTTGTCCATCTAGTACCGACCCCGTAAATTCCTGTATCATTAGACCCATGCAAGTAGTACCTCAGGCAATTTTGTGTCTTTTCTCGTGCGCCTCATATGTTCCTCTTCCACACTCGCCCATTCCCACAAGTCTTTCACCCAGCTCTCCTTAGTTGGGGCTCTGTCACTCATCCAATGTATTGCTATTCTCCACTTTGCCACCAGTGAGACTCAGGACTGCAAATCACCTACTCAGCTGTTGCTTC
This sequence comes from Pleurodeles waltl, assembly GCF_031143425.1. Taxonomy (NCBI): domain Eukaryota; kingdom Metazoa; phylum Chordata; class Amphibia; order Caudata; family Salamandridae; genus Pleurodeles; species Pleurodeles waltl. Next base: position 494,232,568 of record NC_090437.1, on the reverse strand, counting down.
TGGTCACAGGGCAAAAATCCCAGAAGACAACCACTGACAGTTAAGGGGATATCCCACTCAGTGGTTTCCCTACTTCTCGCCAATATTTCTGTAACTTTTGGCACTGCGAAATCAAGTGCAGAAAGTCGGCCTCCAGGGCCAGATATTTTGAACGCCAAGAGTCTGGGGCCAGGTAAACTATGTAGAGTCTTTTGGGAGAGAGGTAGGTCATATGAATTACATTATATTTTATTTGCTTGAGTCTAACACAGACCGACACCCTCCGGACCTCATCATGAATTTGAGGCCAATTATCGGGGAGAGCGATTCCTCACTAATAACCTCCCATTTCTCCGTCTGTTTTCAATTGTTTAACTGGTCTGTCAGTCCTAAGTACCCAATACAAGTGTGGCACCAGCCTGCACCCCCTGCCATTGGCAACATGCAGAGTACTCTCCGAGTGAGGTCCGGGGCTTTCGGGAACATCAGCCATAATTGTCTTGCAGTGGCTGGAATTTTAGCATATTGGAGAAACTGTCCCTTGCCCCAATGCAAAGGTCTCTATTGCGTCCCGGAGGGATATAAATCTCCCATTTGGGCAAAGATCGGCTAGCATCATACATCCAACCTTATGCCATTTCTCCACTGACATTGAGTTTTGTATCTGCATCAAGGGGGGTAGGATCCAGATATTCAGAGAGGTGCGTAAGGCACTCTCTGTATTACTGTTTAAGCTGTCCTTGTCCATAATTATGCCATGAGGCATATTAAGTGTGGGTAGGTGTCCGGGAGAGCCCTCCCCCTCATCAATAGCGCCCCCAGGGATTTTATTGCGCCAGTAGTCGTCAAGAGGGAGCATTCTCAGCTAGGGTCTATATCTAACCAGTATATGGGATGTTAAAGCTGTGATGCTAGTATAATTCTAGGTCCGGAATCTCTAGGCCTCCTTGCTCCCACTCCCTCCGCAATATGGGTAGACTCATCCTGCACCTTTGTCCGTTCCATAGTAGTTCCACCAGGAGCGAGTCTAATTAACAGAAGGTTTTTCTCTGTATCTCGTTAAAAGTACATTGCATGGTGTAGAGGCAACGCGGCAACACCACCATCTTCATAAGGGCTATCTTACCCATCAAGGACAATTGTAATGTATTCCAAAACTGAATGGATCACTGCAACCCCCCCATCACCCTGCTCATGTTCAACTCCTAACTTGTGGTTTCATCCAGCTCTATAAACATTCCCAGGTAATGAATTTTGTCGATTACCCAAGGTTAGTCCACCTGTGGGAGTTGTTCCAATGGTGACCCAGCCATCCTCCCAATGGGAAAAGGAGAGATTTCGCTCTATTCACTCAGAGCCCAGAGACCCCTGCAAATGTTGTCAGTTCTGTCAACACTAGCAGGACAGATTCAACTGGCTTCTTTAAATAGAGTAGAGCATCATCTGCGTAAAGGTAGATGATGTGCTCCATCACCCCCATTCTTATCCCCCTGCAGCGAATCCTCTGCCTGAGCTGACATGCCAGGGGCTCTATAGCCAGAGCAAAGATCAGAGGTGACAAGGGACAACCCTGTTGGGTACCATGCTGGAGTTCTATTGCTGCTGAGACTGTGCGACCAGTGTGTACCACGGCCTGTGGAGTTGTGTAAGGAAGTTTTATCCATTTAATATATTGTGGGCCCTGTCCCATCCTAGCAAGCACCCGCTAGATATAGCTCCAGCGGACCATGCCAAACACATGTTGTATATCCAGGAAGGCCAGTGCATAGTCACCAGCTTCCCCAGTCAGTGAATGAATCACATGGGCCAGCCATCAAATATTTTGCGAAGAGTGCTCCTACGCGGTATAAATCCCGACTGGTCCTCATGTATTAACTGTGGGAGAAAGGACAGCAATCATGCTGCCAATATGTGGCTGAGCACCTTGAGATCCATGCTCAACATGGAAATGGGCCGATATGAGCCTGGTTCAGACGGGTCTTTGTCAGGCTTTGGGATTATCACTATTGGAGCCTCTTTCATGGATCTTGGCAAATTACTCCCCTTCAGTGCCTCGACATAAACCTCAAATAATTTGTCTACCAATATTTCAGAGGATTGGTGATACAGTTCCACCAGGAGGCCATCACGCCTAGGGGATTTTGCCAGTTTCAAAGCCCGTATTGCCCCCATGAGAGAGTAATATTCCGCAGGTAAGCATTGATCCCTGCTCTTCTACCTTACCCTGATACTCCTCATAGACCTCTCTTAAATGTGCTGCAAAAGCCTTGTTAATTGCCTGTTGTCTGGGCACCAGGGTTTCGTTTGTGTTATGAATCTCCAGTATTGAGGGAGATTGGTTTTCAATTTTTTATAAAACGCACCAAAAGGGGTCCTGTTTTTTCACCCTCTAAGTACCACTGCCTATGGTTGGCCAATGTAGTATGCTTATCCAGCCGGTCCCACACCTCCCCTACTTTCTACCGCTGTGCATTACACTGTGTCCTCTCTACACTCCCCGCCATGTGTGGATAAGTTGTTTTCTAGCACGATCTTCATACCCTTTGTCAACAAGATGCAGGCACCTCTCACCATCACCTTCATTGCGTCCCACTCCGTGGCCTGCCTGTTTGTGGACCCCTAGTTGTATTCAAAATCACTTATTAAGCTTTGCGCAATTTGCTTGCTAATTACCTGGTCCTTCAGCGATGGGGCATTCAGTTGCCATAATGGGATCTGGGGGCCCAGGGCATAATGCGAGAAAATAATAAGTAATGGACAGTGGTCTGATAAGTTTTGTGTCAGATATTGAGCAGTGGTAATGTATTGTGCCTCTGACCCCTGTGCAAACACATAGTCCAGGCAACGATAGGTTTCTGTTGCCGGGGAGTAAGAAGAAAAAGTTTGAGTGGTCACGTTTCGACTCCTTCGGACGTGTATCAGGCCGAAACTATCCTGCACCTTTCTTAGGCTTGGTCCCTTGGGGGAATGGAGTTCTATCCAGCTCAGCATTCAAAACACAATTAAAATCTCCGGCCATTATAATCCCTGCTTCTGGGGAGGGTTGGACTTCTTCCAGCATTGCCCCAGGAAATCCCCATCATCTACATTTGGAGCATATACATTCAAGAGACTGACATGATGGGCATCCAGCATACCTTCAATCATCACATAATGACCTTCACCATCAATACATATTCTGATGGGTTTAAATGGGACAGTAGGGTCAACCCATATTAAAGCACCCTGTGCATAACCCGAGTAAGAGGTAGCATACAGTTGTCCCCCTCATCTTCTCCTTATATATTTTATGTACTCCCCCCCATGGATGCGTTTCCTGCAGTAATGCAAATAAGGCCCCATATCCCCTCAAAAAGGCATGAATCCGGTTACGTCTAACATAGTTATTTAGTCGACATACATTCCAGGTGATAATTTTATAATCAGTCCCGGTCCCCTTCTTGTGTCAGTGTCATTGAAGTACTTGCATTTTCGGTGGTAATCATAACTTAAGTTCCTCAGCATGGTGGTCCCCTCCCTTCCTCCAAAACATCCCAACTTCAGAATCCCAATCAATAGATCTGTTGTCCCACTTGAAAACCCCAAAAGGTGCTTCCCATTTGGGTTGCTCTGCAGCTCCAAAAGAACTCTCTGGAAACAGCACTGCAGGTGCAAAGAAAAGGAAACTGGATGTGGTCTTCCTTTTCAGGGCACAGAGAACTGGCTTTCCCAACCAAATCACTTCATTCCATAGTTTTGTGATCTCCGCGAACGTCTATGTCTTTGCGGACACGGATGTTGCACGAAGAAGAAAAATTTAATTAAAAAGTATTCGGAATCATGCTTAAGCAGAAATATTTCAGTCATTAATCTTGAATAGTAAACTACTAACATCAAATAATAATTACAATAACTCTATGTATGTTATTCATGGTTTGACCAAAACACGTCGAATCTGTGAATATTCACAAAACCAGAACATCTGTATTGCTACATTTCGCAACGTATTCCTGATTAATGAAAACACTAGTAAAGAAAAAAACTACAAGATAAAACTCACAAAATAAATCTTTACATTCACCACAGAAAAATAACTTCATATGTATTTCCAATCTATAAAAAAAAGTTAGAGCTAGAAATCAATCAGTAATCATAATTACAACACTAAAACATACATATTTAAGTTAATTTTATAAAACGTCCCAATTTACGCTTTGAAATAAACACATAATGGTATAAATTATTATATAATATATACACTCACTATCAACTCCATCTTCTACATACCATCTTTATGTGTTTAATACATTTTCACTCTTTTCTTCTCACTTTCACATTTGATATTCTAAGCCCCTTTTGAGTATGTTGCAAGTTTTTCTTCAAATTTCTCATTGTCAGTCATAGTTTATGTGTTCCTACTATGTACGTTTACCTCCTTCTTACGCATTTCTACTCGCTATGACCACTATTTTATGTTATACTACTGCATGCTTTTCAAAGTTTATTATAGCCTCCTACAGACTACTGACTCACATGTACAGCATCTCACACACTCAGGGCCAGATGTAGTAAAGGTTTTTACCCATTCTGTGTCTATGGGAAAAAGTGTTTGTACATCTGGCCCTCAGTAACTTACTCATATAGTCACTGATATACTCAATTAAACGTCATACAATCCCTCACACACCCAGTCACTCAATTGTACACTCTATTACACACTTACTCACTAATTTATACAAACACTCAAACACCCACACTGTTAGTCATACAATCTCTCATGAGCCCACTCACTCACCCTTGCAAACAGTCAGACGCCCAGTCAGTCACTCGTACAGACACTCAGTAAGGAAATACAATTTAAAAAAACGAAGTAATTCATTGAAATAACAAAGGTTACATGAACGCTATAGTTAGGAAATATAATTAAAAAAACCTCAGAAATTCACTGAAAAAAACAAAGGTTAGAGTGACGTTATTTTTAGGCTCCCATTTGATACGTACAAAACCATGGAAATTCAGCAGTTATAGTTACCTGAGCGAACTATAACTTGCACTCCTGTAATGCACTGCTTATGACCTCACATATTACATCACTCGTGACATGGCCAGTGACATCAGTGATGACACCAATGATGACATCTCAAATGACATCACCCACACAGCCAGTCACATACCATTCAAATACACTCATACCATCACTCATACATCAACACACACACACAACTACTCACATACTCATTCAAAGACCAATAAAACTATTGAAACACACCCACTCACTAACTGACAAAGCCACTAACACAACCACTCACTCACCCATACAGCACCAACCCAGCTATTCACACACACATACAGCTATTTACACAGCTACTAAACACCCACTCATACACTCATACAATCACTCACATACCCACTGACAGACCCACACAACCACTGACACACCCACTCACTCACCTATACAACTTCTCACACACTCAGCCATGCAGTCAATGACACAGCCACTCACTCACTGATATAGACATTTACGCACCCAGTCATTCACCCATATGGCAACTTACACACGGTCTCACTCACCCACACAGGCACTCACACATCTACTCACTAACTCACACAGCTACTGACACAACCACCCACTGACCCATACAGCACCAACTCAGCTATCTACACACTCATACATCTACTCACACACCCACCCACAGATGCACAGATCCACTCACACACACTGATACACCCATACAAACATTCACCATTAAAGTAACACACCTTCACAGCCACTGACACCCCCACACATTCACCCATACAACCACTCACACACTTAGACACTCAGCCATAAAATCACTCACACAGTTACTCACTCACTGATAAAGTCACATGCACACCAAGTCCCTCAACGATACAGCCACTCACACACCCACTCACTCACTCACTTACTCACACATCCACTCACTTACCAATATAGATACTCACACATCCACTCACTCTGCCATACAGCAACAGACACACCATGTTTGGGTATATTAGTATATGGATCAGCGTGTGCCTGGGTGTGCCAGCGTACACATCAGTGTCTACCCAGGTCTGTCAGCATATGCTGCAGTGTGTGCCTGAGTGTGTTAGTGTGGACATTAGTGTGTGCTTGTTGTGTTAGTGTATGCATTTGTGTGTCCCTGGCTTTGGTAATATATGGATGAGTGTGTGTCTGAGTGTTTAGTGTAGGCATCAGTGTCTGCATCACTGTGTCAGCATGCACATGAGTGCATTCATGTGTGTGTCAGTGTGTGAATTAGTGTGTGCTTGACTGTGAAAGTGTATGCATCAGTGTTTGCCTGGATGAGTCAGTGTCTGCCTTAGTGTTTGCTTGGGTGTGTCAGTGTTTGCATCAGTGTGTGCTTTGGTTTGTCAATGTATGCTGCAGTGTGTGCCTGGGCGTGTTAGTGCAAGCATCACCGTTGTGTATACATCTGTGTGTCTGGGTGTGTCAGTGTATGTATCAGTGTATGCCTGGGTGTTTTAGCATATGTATGAGTGTGTTTCTCGATGTTTTGGTATATGCATCAGTGTGTGTCTGGGTGTGCCAGCGTATGCATCAGTGTCTGTTTGGGTGTGTCAGTGTATGCAGCAGTGTGTGCCTGTGTGTGTTAGTGTAGGCAGCAGTGTGTTTTTGATGTGTTAGTGTATGCATTTGTGTGTCCCTGGCTATGTTAGTGTATGGATGAGTGTGTGCCTGGGTGTGTTAGTAGAGGCATCAGTGTCTGATTCGCTGTGTCAGCGTGTGTATGAGTGTGTTCCTGGGTGTGTCAGTGTGTGAATTGGTGTGTGCGCAAATGTGATAGTGATTGCATCAGTGTGTCTCCTGATGTGCCAGTGTATGCATTAGTGTGTGCTTGAGTGTGTCAGTGTATGCATCAGGATGTACCTGGGTGTCTTAGTGTATGCATCAGTGTGTGCCTGGGTGGGTCAGTGTATGCATCAGTGTGCGACTTGGTGTGTCACTGTATACATAAGTGTGAACTTGGTTGTCATAATGTATGCATCAGTGTATGCCTGGGTGTATTAGTGTATGCATCAGTGTGCGCCTGGGTGAGTCAGTGTATACCTTAGTGTGTGCTTGGGTGTGTCAGTGTATACATAAGTGTGTGCCTGGGTGTGTTAGTGTATATGCCAGTTTGTGCTTAGGTGTGTCAGTGTATACATGAGTGAATGCCTGGGTGTTTTCGTGTATGCATCATTGTGTGTTTGGGCATGTCAGTCTATGCATCAGTGTGTACCTGAGTGTTCTAGTGAATCCCTTAGTGTATGCCTGGGTGTGTCAGTTTATGCATCAATGTGTGTTTGTGTATGTCAGCGTATGCATCAGTGTGTAACTAAGGTGTCACTGTATGCATCAATGTGAACCTGGTTGTCATAGTGTATGCATTAGTGTGTGCCTGGGTTTTTAAGTGTATGTATCAGTGTATGTCTGAGTATGTCAGTATATACATCAGTGAGTGCCTGGGTGTGTTAGTGCATATGTCAGTGTGCGCCCTGGTGTGTTGGTGTATGTATAAGTATATGCCTGGGTGTTTTAGTGTATGCATCAGTGTGTGTTTGGGTATGTCAGTCTATGTACCTGGGTGTCTTAGTGTATGCATCAATGTGTGCCTGGGTGTGTCATTGTATGCATCACTGTGTGCCTGGGTATGTCAGTGTATATATCAGTGTGTGCCTGGGTGTGTTAAGGAATACAGTAGTGTGTGCTTGGGTGTGTCAGTGTATGCCTCCGTGTATGCCTGAGTGTTTTATTTTAGTGTATGCATCAGTGTGTGCTTGGATGTGTCAGTGTATTCATCAGTGTAAGCCTGGGTGTTTTAATGTAAGTGTCAGGGTGTGCCTTGGTGTGTTAGTGTATGTGTGAGTGTGTGTCTCAGTGTGTCAGGTGTACATCAGTGTGTGTTAGGTATGGCTCAATATGTGCCTGGATATGTTAGTGTCTGTATCAGTGTTAGCCTAGGTGTTACAGTGTATGCATCAGTGTCTACCTAGGTGTGTTCATGTATACTGCAGTATGTGCCTGGGTGTGTTATTGTAGGCATCAGTGTCTGCTTTGCTATGTCAGCGTATGTATGAGTGTGTTCCTGGGTGCGTCAGTGTGTAAATTAGTGTGTGCCTGAATGTGATAGTGTAAGCATTAGTGTGTGCTTGAGTATGTCAGTGTATGCATAAATGTCTTAATGGGTGTGTCAATGTCTGTATTAGTGTGTATCTGGGTATGTAATTGTATGTGTCAGTGTGGGTTTGAGTGTCTGCCTGGTTGTGGTAGTGTATGTATTATTGTGTGCGTGGGTATGTGAGTGTACTTATGAGTGTATGTGTAGGTGTGATATTATATGTATTGCTTGGTGTCTCAGTGTATGCCTTAGTGTGTGCTTAAATGTGTCAATGTATGCAGCAACGTCTACCTGCATTTGTTATTGGATGGATTACATATGGTAAATAGGTAATTAGTCACCTACATTACTGCTATAAATGGTGCTATTGATGTTTCTAACAAGAGAGAAAATATAAATATAATTAGGTACAATTCTAATTGTAATTTTCCTTTGAGCTTGGTAGGTCATGTTGAAATATTGGTTTGATTGTGACATTCTTCTGATTGTATTGTGTTTATCTGATTTTACTTTTTAAACACAAAGTGCAGTATCCCAAGGTAATAGTCCTCAGTAGTATTTCTTTCTCCATAAAACAGTTTTATATCCTGGTTTTTAATTTGCAATTACTGGGCCCAATTCACAAAAATAAACTTAGACCAAAAGTCTAATTTTAGTTGTAGTAGAGTTAGACTTTTGGTCTAAGTTTAGACCAAAAGTCTAAACTTAAACCAAAAGTCTATCTCTACTGTGAGTAAAAGTCTAACTTTACTTGTAGTAAAGATTTTTGGTTTAAGTGTGGACTTTTGGTCTAAACGTAGACCAAAAGTCTAAACTTAAACCAAAAGTCCAACTTTACTACAAGTTAGACCTTTGGTTTACTCTTAGACTTTTGGCATAAACCTAGACTTTTGGTCAAAGTTTACCTTTGTGAATCGGACTCACTGTTTCCAATTTATTGGCATTTGCACTGCATTATTCAACCATTAACTTTATATCTCCTATCAATCTCCTTATATTGAAATCACCCCTGGTAGGCCATTTGATGCCATAAATAATAGTATTAGAGAAACAACAAGTATATTATCAAAATGTTTCAGTTTCACTCTTTCTTAAAACTTAGGTTGAAGAAACAGAAGATAGGAATTGGGTAGTTTAAAATGCAGTTTTTTTCTTGAATATAAGGTTGCTGTCATTACATTATGTCCATCCAGTTGCAATTTTCAAATAGACAGTGTAGTGTACAGGTGTAATGGTTATTCCTTCAAGGAAAATAATAGCCATAGTGCCATGTGTTTTTCCAGAAATAGATATTTGCCCTGCTTTAAAATGTGTAATTTGTGTTTCCAGTTCACTTCCATCTGCTGTACATCGCAGTAGCATGAGGATACATTATTTGCCAATTTGTTGTCTATGCAACGTTGATAGAAGACCTGATTGACAATTCCCACAGTTATTATTCTGTGAAGCTGCTTTAAACAATCTGTCAAAATTGGCAGTTTTACATTCATGTAAATTTAAGTAAATAAATCGTTCTCAATCTATTTGTATTTTTGATAACAAGAACAATTTTCACATTCATTGTCCCATTAATAATAAGTCCAAATAAGTCATCATTAGGGACCATCTCTTCTCCTAAGATGCCTAAGATTTCCATCAAGAATTCTTGTGCATCTGTGTTTTGAGTAAAGTGTACAGATCCAGTGCACACATCTACAAGGTCTTGTATATGAGATGCAGGATATGTTTTAATTCTATCATGCTGCAGGTGCTTTAACAAAGCAAATACTACAGAGTACAATCTCTTGTCTTTTCTCTGTGCAAATGGAATGAACAACTTGAGGTAAAGAGAACAGTGTACTGAGAGCCACATTGGCACAGCAGTTGACACCACAGGGGTTTGACAACTGGTAACCAACAATTTCACTGGCATTGTCAGTATTGTTTCTTAAGAAGTTCCTTGTACTCTTTCGTACATTTCTTCTCAACAATATCACTACTATCCTTCAAAAGCTTTCACTTCGGGCACATAGTAGGTTTTTCATGAATCAGATACTGTCCTAAATGAGGAGCATAAACACTTCTTAATTGGTTGTACTCTCTCACACAACTTGAGCCAACTTTTACTTTACTGTCATCAAAGTCTACCAGATACAACCTGGACAATGTTCTAACCCGCGATAACGCTACATATGGCATACCTTCCTTAAAAACAGTAGTACCAATAATAATGAATGCTGCATCTACACTTATACCTTGAGATTTATGAATAGTTATAGCATACGCTAGACACACTGGGAACTGCTTCCTCCAAACATACAAGTCTTTTCCAAACAAGGCATGAGCAACAGACCTGGCAATCTGTTTTACACCTTCAACTTGATCACATTTAATTGCTAGATATTTAAGTCTTTCCTGTTAGTAAATTAAATTAAATCAAATCAATTACTTAACCCATGGCACCATAAACAAATCCTTTCTCAACATTTAAATCACGACACAAAATTACTCTAGAGTTTATGAAAACATGTAAACACTTTCCTAATCTCGGAGTTCTGGAAACAGATTTGTCTAATATATCCTATTTTCCTCGTAGTTTTTCACTTAGCAGTGCTGTCACCCACTTGTGCTCCATTTTATCATTTGCTGTAATTTCCAAAATGTCTTCTTTCTCCAGGTGTAGCAACTGTTCATTAAAAGAGGAGCACTCCTAATGAGCACACATTAGGCAGACATTAGATTTCCATTAGTCAATTAAATTGTTTCCTTTCTTTTGTTAGAACTCCTACTCTAATGTCCTTCAGAATATTTCCGTATTCCACATTCCTAAGTAGTTCCTTATATTGGAAGTTTAGCCAAATGTTTACATTTCCAATACTTCCCAAGAAATTCCATGTTCCTTCATTGAGAAGTGTCTTGAACACAGGCTGTCCTTTTACGGGGGTAAGTTGTAGGAGATCACAGAACACAATTAAGTGCTTTCCTCCAAACAGTATGTCATAGTCTGTCTTCAGAATCTGTTGCATTCTCAAGTATTAAAAGGCAAGCATTATATTTGAGACCATACTCACCTCAACAATGATTAAAAGTTTACATTTCTTCAGAACTCTTGAGACTTCATGACAAGCTTCACCAGATAACGTTTGGTACTCCAGTTTGTTGCCATGTTCTACAAGTAAAATAAGTAGTCGATGTGAAGTAATTTGTGTGCGCTTATGTGGTTAGTGCTGTTACTATGCACAACAAATTTGAGTCTGTAGTCATCACTAGGCAAGCAGTCAGCTAAGAAGTTTTTCCCACTGCCAACTTGACCGCGGACATATAGTAGTATTGGCTTAAATGATGAACATTTACATTTATTCTTCTCATGGAGGTGTCCCTGCTCTATTTTCTCTTTTATCTCCTGGTATATTTATTTCTGCTCATCGTACAGTTGTTCAACTAACTGCTCCAAATCATCACTATCTTGTCTTGCTTGTTGCATTGCAGTCTCCACCTCATTCATGGCTATGAAGTTTTATTTTCAATAATTGGTTGTCGAAGAAGATCTTAACTTAGAGGTCCTGTAGTTTAGATGCTTGATGAACTGTCCTTTGCTAGTTCAACAACAATTGTTTCCTCAAGTTTAATCCCATCATTTAACATTTTCATTTAGCTGGAAAACACTGAACACTGAATTCTGTCTTTCATAGTACTAAAAGAATCTTCATAGGAGTCAAATTGCCCGAGTAACTCTGATTCAGTATGCCAAGGTTTGAACAGTTGCAGAAGTGCCAAATAGAAAACCTCTCTTTTTTCAGGAGTTTGGCAACTTAGGGCCTGATTTAGATCAGATATCCCATCCTCCAAAGTCTAATGCTGTTGTTTTCTACGGTATTTAGATTTCAGCAGATGAAACATCTGTCACTGTTGAGATGAAGTAAGCCCTCCGCCAAGTCTACATCAGGCCTCTAGTTTTATGTGGTTTATTAAGCTTCCTTTTGTGTGTCGAACCAAACAGCCGTTGCAACCAACTACCTCATATTTCCCTTCATCTGCATTTTCTGTTACATTGCTTCTATATCTACAGTGTTGAAGTATTCCATAAAGACAGACGTTTTCCAGATGTCAACTCTTTCTTGGATAGTAAGTATTCAAACTTTTGGTTTTTAAAATATCTGTACTTTTCGGCTTGAATTCTGCAAGGATCTGAATTTCTGGGAAAGACTTCAAGACCCTGTTTTGTGTGCTTGCACAGCCTAGACTGACCCAAACATTTGCCCTTGATTTTGAGTACAAGCTGGATCATCTCAACCTATCACAGGATTCATTGGAACCTACCTCCCTATGTGAAAGCATTTCCAAGCTGAATGTGTACAATCTCTTAGTTAGAGACTTACCTGCAGAAATCTCCTCCCACATCTCCTTCCTCTCCGTCTTCTCTGACTGCAATGTGTGAAGTGACATAACGAGCAACAGTAAACGAGTTGCCTGGAACAAACTGTATATCCGTGATGGCATTCCACATTTTCAGAATCACTGGATTATAGTCATTTATACACTTGGAGGCCTTTATACTTCTCAGGTTGTATGTGGTTTTTTTTGGTGATTTTTACACCAGTATATATCAGACTGCAGAAAAAAGCTGTTGACTCTTCCTTTGAAAATTAAGGTCTTGGAAATCCAAAACAACACCTTGTGTAACATTTTCCTTTACATCTGTATTTTCAGTGACATTACTTGCCACATCTATGAGTTTGAATCCACAAAACCTGGTGTTTGAGGCGTCTTTCATCATTGTCTTTCCGGGTGGCACTGTTCTTTGAAAGACAATACAGAGTCATCAGTGTCATTTCCAAATTGTGGTGCATCATTAATCCATAACAAAACGTGAATATGAGGCGTGGTCCTCTTTCTGCCAAAATAAATCAGTCCAACAGGAGGACTTGTTTTGTTGCAGATAAAAGACAACATGGCTGGAAACCTGTGGTTGCAATATTTGCAAATATTAGCATGATCCACAGAACAGAGTTCTCCTGCTGTCTTCATACTGATGTCCTTAATGTTTGAGTTTGCTTTTCTTAGAAAGTCAAGTAGGTCATCCAGCGGGTACTCTGCACAACTGAGTGTGACAACCCAAGTAGGTGCACCTAAGTTCCACATCATACATTTAAGTTCTCCATGATGACAGACCAATATTTATTGGTCCCACGTTGGCATGCCATCAACTTAATAAAATTATATTCCAACTTCTTCTTGTTAAACTATCTACTTTCTGAAAAGAGTTATTACTTTTAATATAACTTTCTCCATCTCCGTTAACTGATTTCAAGCATTGCTTAATCTTTGCATTGTTTCGCTCACTTTACATTTATCCACATACTATTTTGGGAAACTTCTTAGTTTTCTGACCAGCAGCTCTTTTACCTTTAATCAAAGTCTCCGCTTTACGTGCCTTTTGCCTCTCTGTTGTAAGGAGATAGTATTCTTTTTTTAGTTTTTTTCTTGTTTCTGTTTTTTTTGCATAATAACTGTCTGTATTTCACTACAGGTAGATTTCTGGACAAAACAAATCAATATTTTTACCTCATCATTATATACTAGTACATTTCACAATTTAAGCATTTAAGTACGTACATAAAAAATAATCTCAGTATATTCAAACTGTATACATCTAATTCTCTTACTCTTTGTTGTTTAAATCAGTGTGTGCTTGGATGTGTCAGCATATTCATTAGAGTGTGCCTGAATATCTAACTATACCCATGAGTGTTTGCCTGGCTATGTTAGTATATAGTTGAGTCTGTTATTGGGTGTGTCAGCATATGCATCAGTAGCTCCCTGCTTTTCTCAGTATTTGAATCAGTACGTGCCTGGCTGTGTTAGTGTAATCAGTCTCTGTCTGGGTTTCTTAGAGTATGGATAAGTGTGTGCCTGGATATGTCAGCGTATGCATGACTATCTACCTGGTTGTCTTAGTGTTTGCATCATTGTTTGCCTGGCTGTGTTGTAGTTTATGTATCATGTTATTCCTAGATGTCTTATTGCAATCAAGAAGATCTGCCTGGTTCTATCACTATATGTATCAGTGGGTGCCTGGTTGTGTTAGCATTTCGGTCTGTGAGTGCCTGGGTGTGTTAGTGTTTGGATTACTGTGTGCCAGAGTGCAATGCTATTTAGTGTGCTTGGATGTGTCAATATATTCATCACTGTGCCTGAGTGTGTCAGTATATACATAAGTGTGTTTCTGCATCTGTTAATGCACACAGCGGTGTGTTCTTGCTGTGTTAGCTTATGCATGACTATCTCCCTGGCATTGTCAGTGTTTGCATTAATATGTGCATGGCCGAGTAACTGTCTACCCGGGTGTGTTAGTATATGGGTATGTGTGATTCTGGGTGTATCATTGTAATCAAGAGTATCTGCCTGGTTCTGTCAGTATATAGATGAGTGTGTGTCTTGCTGTGTCAATGTAATCAAGAGTGTCTGCCTGGTCCCGTCATGTATGAGTGTGTGCCTGGCTGTGTTAGTGTATGGATTAGTGTGTGCCTTGATTTGTTGGTGTATACATAAGAGTGTGCCTGGATGTGTCAATGTATGCATTACTATTTGCCTGAATATGTCAGTATATACATGTGGGTTTATGAATATGTTACTTTATGCATCAGTGGCTGCCTCAGTGTGTGTGAGTACATGAATGACTGATTGTGTCACTATATGCATCAGTGTATTTGTGGATTTTTTACTGTATGCACCCGTGTGTACATGGGTGTGTCACTATATATATGCCTATCTCCCTGCTTTTCTCAGGAGTAGCATCAGTGTGTGCCTCATTGTGTTAGTATATGTATGGATGTCTGTGTGTGTATTAATGGATGGATGTGTGTGCCTGTCTGTGTCAGCATATGCATGACTATGTCTCTGTTCCTGCCACTGTCTGCATCAGTGTGTCTGCCTGTGTTTGTGTATAGATCACTGTGTGATTAGGTGTGATTGCATATGCGTGAGTATCTCCCTGGCTTTGTCAGTGTTTACATTAATGTGTGTCTGGCTGAGTTAGTGTATGCATCAGCGTGTACCTGGGTGAGTTAGTGTATGAGTGAGTGTGTTTCTGGGTGTATCATTGTCATCAAGACTATCTGCCGGGTTCTGTCAGTATGCACATGAGGCACTGTTTGTCTGCCTGTATCAGTATATACATAAGTGTGTTTCTGGCTCTCTTACTGTATGCAGCAATGTCTGCCTGGGCATGTTACTGTATCCCTGACTACGTCCATGATTTTGACACTGTTTGCATTAGTGTGTGCCTGTCTCTGTTAGTGTATGCATGCATGTGTGACTAGGTGTGTCAGTATAATCTGGAGTATCTGCCTGGTTCAAACATGATATGCATCAGTGTGTGCCTTGCTGTGTCGACGTATGAATCACTATGTGCCTGAGTGTATTGCTGTATGTAAGAGTGTGTGCTTGGATATATTGATGCTGACATGAAAGTGTGCCTGGATGTATTATTGCATGCATCACTGCATGTCAGTTTATATACTGGTACTGTCTGTATCAGTGTGTGCCAAGGTGTGTCACCATATGCAGGACTATATCCCTGGTTCTGTGAATGCTTACATCAGTGTGTACCTGGGTGCTTCACTGTATTAATAAGAGTGTGCCCGGGTGTGTTAGTGTATGCATAAGTGTGTGTCTGGGTGTGCATCACTGGGTACCTGAGTGTCAGTATATGCACAATTCTGTTTCTCTATGTGTTACTACACATATCAGTGTCTGCCTGGGTGTGTTAGTGTACACACTGGTTGGGTGTCTTGGTGTTTTAGTGTATTGATCAGTGTGAGCCTTACTGTGATACAGAGGGCAACTGTGTTTGCCTGCATGTCTCAGTGTAAGGATAAAGGTGCAGCTGGGTGTGTCAGTGCATGTAGTAGTGTTACTGACTTTGTTACTAGATATATACATGATTAAACAGGCGTGTGAAAACTTTTAGTAACTGTATAGGTATCTTAATAGGTATGTAAAGCACCATATGTATAGGTTATCTGCTCTGTTAATGAGTTTTGGCATGTGATTGTCACAAACACTAATATAATGCAGTGAGTAACTTACTCTCTGGCCTAGTACTTACTTAATCAAAGTTACTTTTCCAAAACTGAAACATGCTTTTCAAACGTACATTTAAGTTTCTTATTCAATAGTAACTATCTACTACTTACTTATTTACAGATATTCTGCATGTATATATACTTCCATAATTCTCTTTACAAATTTAGCTTCTGCTTTGTCTAGTCACTATACTATACAACACTATCATTATGTGCTCTCCATTTTATTTTATTTCTTCATACTAGACATTTATATCCACCTATTGAACTAACACATTTTTTTAACTCAATTTTTATTTTAACTACACATTAATTCACATAACATTAAAAAATGTTTGATGGTATGTATCTCTGTGTCTCAGTTTTAGAATCTCTTCTCACTGAAAATGCAAAAAAGCAAGCAGAAGAATGGTTAAGCATTCTCATAAAAGGCAATCATTAATGGCAACCTTTTCAACTTTTATTTAAAGGTTACTTAGGGAAAAATCAAAACATAGGCTTCCTCTCATTTTTGTCCTACGTCACACTATGTCTGAATGGTCAATTCTTTCTAACACCCCTCTGAAGAAACCTAGGGCCTCATTTACAAGGTCCGTGCTGCAGGGCGATGAAGCAAATGCCTTGCTCCTCCGCTCTGTGCCACTGGGAAAGGGCAGAAATGTGCTGTATCTACAAGATACAGTGCATTTGCATTTCTGTCCCCTCCCCCTGCCCTGGCTCACAAATTGCTGCCATGCACTATGGTGGAAGGGTGTCTGCATAGCAGGGATGATTGTTTTTGTGCAGGAAGGGACATCTTCCTGCAAAAAAACAATCACAAGCAGTGTTTTCCTCTTTCCATGTGTGCTGTAGAATGCAGAATGCAGCACACATAGAAAGAGGAAAAAACTCTTGCCCCTGAGGCGGCATAGGAATCTGACACATTCCCAGACTTGTAAATCTGGGAATGCATCAGATTCCTTCAGGTTCCATGTGTGTTGCATGGGAATACCCCAAGCAACACCCATGGAATGCCCCTTTCACGCAGTGTTACATGCTTGAAAAGGGTCCATGTTTACAAGACCATGAAAAGCCACGCAATGTGGCTTTGAGTGGCCTTGTAAATATGGGCCGACACACTGCGCCATTGGAGCTTGTAAAATTATATTCCAGTGGCACAGTGTGCTGCTCGGACCTTGTAAATGAGGCCTCCAATTTGAGTGGAGATTTTGAGTGTTAATTCAAGAATCCTTTGAGGCACTCAGCGCAGCGCCCACAGTACAATCGCAGTGGATTTTCAAATAGATACAGACTCCAAGCACTGTTTTTTATAATATGTTGCTAATTATTCTCCTTTTTACTCCTTTTGCTGTACATAAATAAACTTTCAGTTAAATGCTTCATTATCACCAGCACTTCTATTAGCTTTCTTTCTTCAAAAGCAGTCTAGTCTTTTTACATCACTTCACCCCATGTTCCTGTAGCTCTGTTACCATGGTGACCAAGTTTGAAACATTCTCCGCTAGCAGGAGGTCACAAGTTCACAACACTTTCTAAGAGCTGCATGCTAACTTCTAAGGCAACTGTAGCAGGTGTGGTTGAGTGTTTGGAATCATAGTTATACCCAACCACCTTTGCTTTTCTATTATTTCTGCAAAGCCAATCACATATCTACTTATTTTTCTCCTACTATCACTACCTACATTTAGGCACTGCCATATTTACACCCTCCAAGTAAATTTGATATTTTACATTTTTGGTGCTGCACCCCCTCTCAACTGCATTTCATTTAAAATCTGTCTCATTGTGCTCAGCCTCCTAAGGTTGCTACTCCAGCTTCCCTCCAAAATGCACAGAGTATGGATTGTGGGTCATACCTTTGGGTTTTGGGTCAGAGAGAGTGCTAGAAAGGCTGGTATTTACAGGGACCAGGGTTTTCCTTTTGTGGATATTACTTGGATTGTCCATAGAAGGTTAAAGTGGCATCAATGCCTGCCTTTAGTTTGAAAGCATTATGGATTGTCACCATCCAGACCTCATGATTGTGCACTGTGGTGGCAATGGCCTGGGCACAGTTACTGGGTTTGGACTGGAAATACTAATGAAAGATACCTTTGTGCACTGTGGTGGCAATGGCCTGGGCACAGTTACTGGGTTTGGACTGGAAATACTAATGAAAGATACCTTTGGTAAATTATTGGTACTTTACCCAAAAACTGCTTTGTAATTTTCCAACATTTGCCAAAGGCAGAAGTGGAAGTGGTCAAGTGAATTCTGTCAACAGATAGATAAGTCCAGGAAACATGTTAATAAAACTGTTTCTGCATTCCTCAGAGACCATAGCAGGGGCTCTATATACCACAACAACTTAAACTTTTATATGGATGGTGTATATATAGAAATGATGGAGTTCATTTGACAGAGAAAGGCAACAGGGTTTTCCTCCAGAACTTCAAGGACTGCATCCTGTATTATCATCTACACACCATAAACACAAGGGCTCTTTTTAGAGCCAATCCTTCTAGTAAACACAGATTATTCTTTTTTTTAATTACATTTTTTAAAATATTTTCGAATTTGCAAATGCGTCAAGGATTCACAAACCAAAAGCACTCATACAATATACACCAGCAACACTAAAGAATATGACAGTGGATTTTTCAGAATTTTCACCAGTGTATATCTGGGTACGTCAGTGAATGTCTGGGACTGTGAGTGTTTGTGACACTGTCTCCCTGTGTCTGTCAGTGGGTGTTTGAGTGTCTGTGTGGGTCTGTGAGTGCATGAAAGTCTGGCTGGGTCTGTGACCAATCACAAGACCTAAGTGTCTAAGTGAGTCTTTCAGTGGGTGTTGGTGCCTGAGTCAGTCTGCCAGTGGGTGTTTGAGTGTCTGACTAGGTCTGTAAGTGGGTGTGTGACTGTTTGAGTGGGTCTGTAAGTAGGTATGACATTTTGCTCCTGGGGACCATTCCCAATGCCTAAAATGGCAGCCGCAACTTTGTACTCAGGTTACGTTAAGTCAATCAGGAACTTCCTGTGGTGGGAGGGTCTGTGAATAAGCTCCAGATGGAGCCACAAAGAGTTTGCACATCTAGATATACAAACTTGTTCAACAAAACTACTGAATGGATTTACACCAAATAATAAAAATGTCTCTTTCTGGACTAAGAGCTACTTTTCTGACAACAAATCTGTAATTCCAGCCAGCGGTTCAGGCTGTAGTTGTGTTCAAAATCCCTAAGGGAAATTGCATTCAGAAAATTGCATTTTGCCCCCACACTTTTACTCAGCCCCCATTAGATGAATCTCCCTAAAACATTCAAGACAGAAGCTTGAGTGGCAAACTAGTTTTGCATATTTCACGGGGAGTTGTCAAACTGTGCCAAAGTTATTGGCAAAACCACAAATGCATTTCATATGGAAACTAGTTCTGTGTATAACGCCTTGCTCACGGGTAAACTCTCCCATCTTCCCTTTCCAGTTCAAAACCCACAGTGTAATAATTAAAATAAATGAAGGACCAAAGACAAACATGACAGTGTTATTGAGGTGGACATCTTAAAACACGTTATCCTCCAATATACCCTAGTGCCCTTCCTCATTTCCTATAATTCCACTAAATGCTGTAAAACCATTAAAATATTTTGTTTTAACTTTCTAAAGCCCAAGAGGGCTTATCCAACAACAGAGCCGAAGGTCAAGGAAAAATTAACTAAATTCATTGTTAAAACAGGGAGAGCCCAAAGACCCAGGACCACCATAACATCAGGCTCCCTTAGATGCACTTCCAACTACTTACCCTTATTCAATCGATGAGGTGTCTTAGGCCCTAATTATAACATTGGTAAGTGCCGCCTACAGCCACGGTGACAGCCGCCAAAAGACTGTCGGCGTGGCTAAAACCCATCTGCCATAATATGACCACAGCCAGATTTACGCCACAAGAAGGGTGGAAATCCAGCTGTGGCCATGCTGCGGACGGTGTTAAGGTGGTGCTGCTACCACCAGCAGCGCCACACCAGTAGACCACCGCCAGCCATACTATGAAAAATAATACAGCCTGGCGGTGTTCTACTGGCGGGCCCTGCTGGCGGTAGCAGCACACCGTTCCGTCTCCTACCGGATGACCCCCTGGATGCAGGTAAGTCTGGTTTCCGACAGGGGAGAGGGTGATCGGTGTTGTGTGTGTGGGTGTGTGCATGAATGTGTGAGTGTGTGCGTAAATGCAAATTTGTGTGTGGTGTTGTTTGCGTGTGTGTGCATGTATGAGAATTCATGTATGAATGGAAATGTGAATGCGTGTCTGCGTGTCAGTATGAATGTGTGTACGGATGCGTGTGTGAATGAATGGTTGCATGAGTGTATGAATGCGTATATGCCTGTGTGAGTGTGTGAATGCGTGGTGTGTGCCTGCAAATGTGCATGTATGGGTGTAGACTGGAAGGGGGGAGCGTGGATGGAGGAGGGTGGTGGTGGGCATCTGAGGAGTGTAAGGGGCTCAGTGGCCTCCTACCAGTGACAGGGAGGGTATTCCCTGTCACTGGTAGGACCTACTGCCATGGTTTTCGGTGTTACGAATGCCAAGAAAAACACAGCGGTAGGCAGGGTCAAAATGCCTCAGCGGCACAGTAGCGATTGCCGGGTTGGAGATTGCCAGGGCAGTCAGTGTGGTATATTCAGCCAACCCGCCAATGTCATAATGTGGCAGTATGTACTGCAAGCCTGTTGGCGGTACTGCCTCCACATTTACACTGATCGCCGGGGTCATAATGACCCCCTTAATAATTGAGGATATTATGTAGTGGGACTCTCGTCTCCTCAACTGCAATTCCCTATTGCTCCCCCCCGTTTTGTGGGAGGTATCCTGTCAATAATGAAGAAACTCAATTTGGACACATCCCTATTGTGTTCCTGATTGAAATATCTAGCAACTGGGTCAACCCTGGTTTTTGCTCTCATGTGGTCCAGTATGCGCTTTCTAGTGGTGTGTATAGTACTGCCAACATACCACATTTTACATGGGCATTCCAAGACATATATAATAATATATTATAATAATAAATTGTATTTGTATAGCCCTTACTACCCCTGATGAGGCGTCAAAGTGCTTTGCTGAAAGTATCACACTACTCAGGAGCCAAATTAGTGGTCAGTCAACTGGTTATTGGGGTTAGGATTAGTTTTGCATGCTCATTCATGCATTCCTTGGTAACTGTCGACGTAGATGTGATCATTAGAGGGGGGCTAGTTGAGACACAATTTTTAGCTGGGATTAATAGATTTTGTTATGGTTTCCAAAGAGCTTTAAGGAAGTTAGGCATAAGATTTTTAGAGCGACTTGTACACAGAAGAGGGAGACAGAAAGAAGGTAGAAAGAAGCAGAGGGTGATTTTAAAAAACATAAGTGATGGAAGGCCAATTTTTCATGCAGGATTATAAGGGTTATAACAGGTTGAGCATTTTTCCAGGGAAACTGTGGATGTAAACCTGTTGAAAGAAACAGTTTCAAAGATACTTCTCACAGTAAAAAAGGAAACATAGGCGACCACATTCAATACTATGCTATTTATAGTATAGTCAGTATATGGAATGTATGTCGGAACAACGCATGCCTGAACAACGAGGTTGGAACAGCGACCATGTTGTTACCACTCCTTTACCACGAATGCCTTAACAACGACTTTTCATTGTAAAGGCATTCCTGGTAAAGGCATTAGTGATCGGCATGCATGGTTCCAGCATGCATCCCCCCTGGCCCCCCCCTCCCCGACCCCTAAAAATTACTGCGACACCCCCTCCCCTAAAACCACACCAACCCCCCACCCTTGCCCCTAAAACTACCCCAACCCCCACCTCGTCCCTAAAATTACCGCAACCCCCACCCTGCCCCTAAAACCTAAAATCACCCCAACTTCCCACTCCGCCCCTAAAACCACCCCAACCCCACCCCTAAAACCTAAACCACCCCAATCCCCACCCCACCCCTAAAAACGTAAACCACCCGACCCCCACCCCAAATACTAAAAATACCCGACCACCCACTCCGCCCCTAAAACTAAAAATGCCCCGACCCCCCCTCCCCACCCCTAAACCTAAACCTCCCCAACCCCCACCCCTAAAACTAAAAATACCCTGACCCCCACCCTCGCCCCTAAAACTAAAAATACCCCTCCCCCAAACCTAAACCGCCTGACCACCCACCCCTAAAACTAAAAATACCTTGACCCTCCACCCCGCCCCTAAAACTAAAAATACCCTTCCCCTCACTCCCTGCCCCTAAACCTACACCACCCTGGCACCCCCTCCCCAAAAGCTAAAAATACCTTGAACCCCCACCCCTGCTCCTAAAACTAAAAATACCCTGACCCCCCTTTCCCTGCCCCTAAACCTAAACTGCCACTAAAACAAAAAATAACCCGACCCCCTGCCCTAAACCACCCTGACCCCCAAAACTAAAAATACCCCAACCCCCAACCCTCGCCCCTAAAACTAAAAATACCAACCCCCAAACCTAAACCGCCCGACTCCCCACCCCTAAAACTAAAAATACCCCGATTCCCCCAACCTTCGCCCCTAAAACTAAAAATACCCCTCCCCAAACCTAAACCACCCGAACCCCCCCAAAATCTAAAAATACCTTGACGCCCCACCCCACCCCTAAAACTAAAAATACCCATGCCTTCCCTCCCCGCCCCGAAACCTAAACTGCCCGACGCCCCTCCCCTAAAACTAAAAATACCCTGACCCACCACCCTCGCCCCTAAAGCAAAAAATACCCCTCCCCCAAACCTAAACCACCCGACCCCCAACCCCTAAAACTAAAAATACCTCGATCCCCCACCCCGCCCCTAAAACTAAAAATACCCCTGCCCTCCTTCCCCACCCCTAAACCTAAACCACCCGATGCCCCCTCCCCTAAAACAAAAAATACCTTGACCCCCCACCCCGCCCCTAAAACTAAAAATACCCCAACCCCCCACCCCGCCCCTAAAACAAAAAATACCCCGAACCCCCGAACCCCCAGCCCCTAAAACAGCCCTACTTACCTGACTGATCGCATTGTCCTCCTCAGCCGACTCCCTTCTTCTGTGCCTTAACCACGCATGTGCGTGGTTCAGCACGTGTGGTTAAGGCACGAAACAACAAAGTCGTAGTTAACGAAAGCGTTGTTCCGCTTTCGTTGTTACGGAGTCGTGGTTAAGGTTGTTTCCCAATTATATGCACCATAAACAATATATATTATTAAAAATGTTATGTAAACACCCCACTAACTTAAAAATATAACTAAGCAATTAAGATAGACACATTGCAGTAACAATTAGCATATTCAGTGCCATGTTTGCCACCCATGTAATATCTGGTTTGGAAGGTGCTGTCCCCTTCATCTGCCCCAAGAGCACCCCCATGTCCAGCAGAAAGTGCCTGGGGTCACCTTAAGCTTTCAGGATCCACCTTGCCTCGTATGCCAATTTCTGATTACTGGTGTACATATTTAGTGTGTTTTCTTGCAACCTATTGGAGGGTTGCCTGTCTAGTACTTTTGGTTATTGTGTCTCTAAAATAAAGTACCTTTATTTTTGTAACACTGAGTGTTTTCTTTCATGTGTGTAAGTGCTGTGTGACTACAGTGGTATTGCAAGAGCTTTGCATGTCTCCTAATAAGCCTTGGCTGCTCATCCACAGTTACCTCTAGAAAGCCTGGCTTCTAGACCCTGCCTACACTACACCAATATGGAATAACTGGACCTGGTAGAAGGTGTTAGTACCTTAGGTACCAGCAAAACACCAGGCCAGCTTCCTACAATGAGCATTAAGAACGTTGTTAAATGTAACCGCACAGCCAATTAAGGTCTTTTGGTTGGTGAGTCAAGTGCAGAATGGGAGTAACCTGTGTTATTAATTTTAGACCCAACTGTATTGGTGACAACAGTGTACAAGTGTGAATGACTGCACCCTCACATGACACAGCCAGGTAACCAATGACAGCCCTTGGAGACAAATTAAAGTCCTCATATCATCCAGCTAGAAAACAAGGACAAAAAAACACGCACACAAAGCCTAAGATTCGCATGCACGACAAAATGATACATACAAACTAGGCATGAACACTGGAAAATGAAGCACCCCGCTTAATATAAACAAGAGGAAGGATGACATGCACTTGCAAAACAAGAGAACAAAGGCATTGGGACTCACGCACAGGCATGCTGAAATAATCAGACTTGAAGGCATCTGCCATCTCCCTAAAAGTTGGGAGTGTGTAATCACGTGCTGCTTGCTCAAAACCAAGGCCCATATTTATACTTTTTGAGGCAAACCAGTGCGGGTGCCTTATTTAAGGATTGACGTTAGCCGGCGCAGAGTAAAAAAATGACTCAAACCAGGCAGCGCCGGTGTAGGGAAAAATGGGAGTTGTGCGTTAAAAAATGGTGCAAGACAGGTTTGAGTTAAAACCCCCACTGAAATGACTTAGCAAAGACAGAAGTCTTGCCCCCTTGCCCAATGGCCATGCCCAGGGGACTTCTGTCCGCTGGGCATGGCCATTGGGCACAGTGGCATATAGGGGGGCCCGTTAGGCCCCCCCTATGCCACTTTAAATAAATAAAAAAATGATACTTACTCCAACATATATGTACTTACCTGGGATGGGTCCCCCCATCCATGGGTGTCATTCAGGGGTGGGCAAAGGTGGCAGGGGGTATCCCTGGGGGCAGGGAAGGGCACCTCTGGACTGCTTCCATGGTCAGAAACCATGGAAGTGGGCTCACATGTCCCTTTACGCCGGCCCTCACCGAGGCGTTAAAAAACGGCGCACATCAGGCTGTGTGCCGTTTTTTTAAGGCCCGCCCCCTCCTGTGTGTCAAAATGACGCTGGAGTATCAATAAGGCGCCCAGGCCTTAAAGTCATTTTTTGGGTGGGAATGCCTACCTTGCATGTCATTAACGCAATCCTGAAAATTACGCACACGGAGGGATTTTGACCTTCACGGGGTCGGGCGTCATTGTATAAATATGGGGCAAGGTTTGCACTGAATGTGCGTCAAAATTTTTAACGTACACACAGCGCAGACAGAGTATAAAGATGCCCCCAAATGCTTCATCATAAAATTACTTGAGCTTGTGAAGTATGAGGTGACACTCATTATCATATCAATAAGAGGGGATTTGTACTGTTATAGCATTACTGTTTCTGCACACTTTGCAGCTTTTACAAGGGAAAAACATTTTTTAATTTCTTGTTTATTTCCATGTTTATGACACTTTTACTCAATGTATCCCTCAGAGTCTTTCCTTTTCTAAAGGTAATACTAGGGAAATCATCGAGGACTTCACCCAGTAGCACCTCACTTTTTAAAATGGACCAATGTTTACCTAGAATGTTTCTGATCTCCTGTGATTTGTTAGAAAAAGTAGTAATTAATCTGCATTTCTTATCTCCTTCCTTCTCATGTATAGCCTTTAACAATTCTTCCCTTTTTCTCAATTCTGCATTTTGCCCAGGTGGTTTGACAATTCCCGTTTTATAACCTCTCTCTATGAATCTTTTTTTCCATTATGGCATCTGAGGGTTTTACAATTGAAACACTACTTATAGTGTATATGATTTGATCTGTCCATGTGAGAAGATCCATATAGGCAGTACAATTCACAAAGCAAGTATGTGAAAAGAAAGTAGAATTTCACTTATAGCAACCAAAGGTTACATGGACGTTATAGTTAGGTTTTGAATTTACTCACACAAAACTATAGAAATTCAGCATTTATAGTTAGTATTGCACAGTTTTTCTTTAATAATTTGACTGCTAATGTTTCATTGATATTTTATTGATGTTATTAAAGTTGTCATAAGTGCTGTAATATCTGGGCTAATTAGCAATACTTTAGTGCCTTAGGGAAGGAGTTATAGTTACTTGAAATAATTCTAACTCTGCTTGATTACATTCTATGGTTTTGTACAAGTAAATTCAGAACCTAACTATAACGTCCCTGTAACCTTTGGTTTTTATAAGTGAAATTCTATGATTTTTTTAAAAACTATTTCCTAACTATAACGTCCCTGTAAGCTTCATTTTTTTCAGTGAATTTCTATGGTTTTTTAAAAAGTAAATTCATTTTAGTTACTATATGTAACCAGCACCATGCACCGCCTATGGCTGTGTGCAGCAAGGGTTTGCCGCAGCCAACCAGCTATAACTACCCAACCCCACACCATGCACGGCCTTTGGCAGTGCACGGCGGAGGTTGGCTGCGGGCCCGGCAGCCAACTCCATCTAACCACCCACCCCTCCAAGCATAAATCTCTAAGTGGGTCTGTGAGTGTGTGCTTGAGTACCTCAGTGGGTCTATCAGTGCGTGCATGGTCTCTGAGTGGGTCTGTGAGAGGGTGCATGAGTCTCTGGTTCGATGTTTGAGTGGATGCATGACTCTTTGAGTAAGTCTGTGAGTGGATGCATGACTGGCCGAGTGGGTCTGTGAGTGGGTGAGTGAGTGTCTGAGTGGGCCTGCGAGTGGGTGCATGAAGATCTGAACTGGCCTGCGAGTGGGTACTTGAGTGACTGAGGGGATCTGTGAGTGAGTACACGAGGCTCTGAGTGGGTCTGTGAGTGGGTGCATAAGTGTCTGAGTGCATCTGTGAGTGGGTGTTTGAGTGTCGATGTGGGTGTCTCAGTACCTGTGTGAGTGACCTTTTATTCAACAATCGTCCATAGTTTTGCACAAAATATCTACCCAAGTGAAGCTCTTGTTGCCTCCTTGGGTAAAAGTCCAGTATGTATTCTACACTACAGCTGCATAGTAGACCACGGGGAAATGTCTAATAACATGAATCCTCCTATGAGACTACAAAGACGTACATCTCCACCAAACCTGGGTCCTTCCTCTTATCTATGGCAAAAGTGCTTCTTTGTCTTGTGGAAATGTCCTCATATACCTTACCATCAAGAGTGCAGCACCAAAATCAGCGGCAAATGTACGGGGGGCCTTTGGTAAGCTGTCCATCATCCTGGCAAAATGTGGGAAGACCTTTCAATGTTAATAGAAATGAGGAAGATGGGCCACGTGGCCCCTTCCCCTGGCCGATTTCACTCCTAGAGACCCCATTCCCCTGGGCCTGGCCATGTCTCCTTGGGTGCCCTGGAGCCTATGCAGGGCACCCAGTGTACAATGGAACTGCAGGGGATGCCTCAAGGCTCCTGCAGTCCCAGCTGGCATCCCGCCTCCTGCAGTAGTCAGCATTGCTATTGCCCACAGGGACTTGCTAAACATGCATGTCCCTGTGTGCAAGAGCAATAGGATCATGCGGGCAGGGTAAGAGATGAAACTTCCACTTCTAGCGGGAGGGAGCACTTTGACACCTCCCCCCGCTGGAACCAGAGTGTTTGCTTTTGGTTGGTGGGAACTGTCAGCTATGTCCCGGGGGGACATAGCGGGAGCTGGTCCTGGGAGGTGGCAGTCCCCATGGCAATTTTTGGCTCCAGGAGTGGGGGTCGCGAGGCCCTCCTCCTTTACTTTTCTTTTCAGGGCTGGCCCTGGGGCGGTGATGGACCCCAAGGCCATATGTGGCCCAGGAGGGGGGCCGTGTAGCCCCTCCCCCATTGTTTTTAAAATATTTGGCCCTGGGGAGGAGGTGGTCCCCAGGGCCCGGGGGCTCCGCAGGGCTCACCCATTGCATGTTACTTTCCCTGGGTAGGTGGTGGTCTGGGGGGGTGGGTCTGGGTGACCTCCAATTACTGCTGATTTAGCCCTGGGCAAAGTAACCTCAGTATATTTTGTTTTGACTTTCTTTCTCAGGATCGCCCCATAGGTGGTTTGGTAAGGCTTGTAGAGAGGCTAGGAGTATTCTTTTAAAAGCAATAAAATCAAAAGACAGATCTATGATAATCAATGCAAGGAGTGAGTATGCATCTGCATTGAAGTCCAGCAAAAACCATTGGGAAGAGACATCATGGCAGGAATTATTATTAGCAGCTAAGGATAGAAACTCAAAATGTTTTTGGTCCTTGGTGGCCAAAAATGGACAAAGTGAGAATCTTCGACCTGACTGCCATATTCCCCCTGAAAATTGGATTAGCCACTTTACTGACTTGTATAGTTATGAGTCTCTTTTTCCCATTGCCAATGATAGTGAATTAATATATGTTTTTTCCTCTGCAGACAGTCTTACACCCTTTAGTCTCAAGGAAACAGAGATAGCCAGTAAGGCCCCAAAATCAGGAAAGGCACCTGGGTTGGATGGTATTCCCATCGATCTATTTAAATCTGATCTTGATTATTGGGGTCCCTATGTCAATAGGGTGTCAAACGCCACTTTGGCAAGTGGCAATTACACCCGGTCTTGGAAGGGAGCAATTATTGTTCCCATTCTTAAAAAAGGGGATAGGGCTGTCCCAGGAAGCTACAGACCAATCAGTCTTTTGTATAACCGCCAACAAATATTTTGTTACCAGGTCCTGAGTAGGCTTAAGGAATGGATACAAGAAAGTCAAGCCCTTATCTACTTTCAGGCAGGCTTTAGGCAGAGAATAAGCACAGTTGACCAGGTTTTTTGAATCCTTAAGATTAAATGGAAGGCAGTGGAAGTAGATGCGGCGAAACTTTTGGTTGCTTTTGCAGATCTCAAGTCTGCTTTTGATTTGGTCCCGCACTGTAAACTGTGGGAGGTCCTGGATAGAGCTGGAGTCCCGAGACCCTACTAAATCTGATTAAAGGCTTATATTCTGAGAGTTATGCCAGAATTCAATGGGGAACAAAGGAGGAATTAACGAGAGAGATCCCAATTTGTGGAGGGGTGAGACAGGGTTGTGTGTTGGCCCCCACACTCTTCCTGTTGTTTGTTAATGTTTTCATTCCTTACTTATTGGACTGCGTTAATGACATGCCCACATTAGGTGGGGTAAAGACCCCATGTTTGTTGTTTGCTGATGATACTTTGTTACTATCGCAAACTGCTTTTGGACTTGCTAACTTACTTGAGAAGGTTATGGGCTTCTGTAAGGGCCATGGTTTGAAAATCAATACTTCCAAAACCAAATACATGGTTGTTGGTGACATAAAACATAAATAGAGGAAACAAATATTTTTGGATGGGGAAGCACTAGAAAGAGTGTCTTCCTTTGACTATTTGGGAGTCAGATTGGAGGACTCACGCAAATGGCAGGCTCATTTTTCAAAGTCCTACCTGAGCCTGAAACAAAAGTCGGGGGTATTTTAAGATTTGCGGCTAGATCTTCTAGATTTGCCATCACTTCTGCAATAGAAATATATAAAGCCCAAGCTGGGGGGGAGGGGTTTATAAAGTGCAGATCTATCGGGACATAGCAATTTGAAGGATCAAGAAAGAGCTGAAATCTTTTTCTTAAAAACGTTATTAAAAATACCTGCAAGTTCCCCCACACTGCCAATTCGGATGGACTTAAATGTATACACTATCTCGCATATAGCTGCCCTAAGGCCACTATTGTATTGGATCAGTATCTGGTCTTTGGACCTTTTTAGCCCATATAGGACATGGCTGAGTGTCTTGTTGAGTACGTATATAACAAAAACAATCATGTGGTGCAAATATGTGGAAAATACTTTTGCTAAACTTGGGTTGGGTGCTTACTGGTCAGACCCTTCTCATCTCCCAAAAAATGCCAAGCAGCTTGTAAAGGATGCATATTGGCTAAACTTACAAGTAGAAAAGCTAGCAGAGGTGCCTTCTTTCAGTATGATAGACAGCTTTATATCAGTCAAATGCCACTATGAATTTGAGCATTACATGGATTTGATTTTATCTCCTCTAGCACGTGCACTTTATGTTAGATTTAGATTATGATCTTTACTACTACGCACTTCCACTTGCAGATGGACCCAACATGAAAGTCACTCAGACTTATGTCCAATGGGATGTGGAATTGCTGAATACACTGCCCATGTTTTATTTCATTGTCCCGCCTATTCCAAGCAGAGGGCACGTTGGATTTTATCTCTTTGCAGAACCATGGGTTTTAGGAACCGGCCTTTAGCCCTTAGGATTTGCAAAACAAACCCTCATGGGACTGTGGCATGGGCATTGGGAACATTTTTAGAGGCAATTTGGCAAATTAGAGCAAAATCTTTGGGGGTAATTTATAACATATTGTATTAAAGTTGATTTGAGCGTGGAGTTGCAGCCCAGTGGTTTAGTATTTTATAGATAATTTATGAATGTCTAGTATTAAATTAAGAATGAGACTTTTGTTTCTTTCGTGAGGTTACGTTTTTAATATTTGGTTATAATCTCAAACTTATTTATATTATCCTGCATTTTTATCTATGCATTTTTATCTCCGTTTTAGATGCCGTTTATGGTATATAGTGTCAATTGGGTGTTTGAAATCATTAGTCAGAGGATTTTATTCTCGTTTCTTTTCATATTTATCAAAGTGTTTTGTAAAATGTGCTTTTATAGTATTTTTTTACAGAAATAAAGCTAACTTGAACTTGAACTTAACTTTCTTTCACCTCTTAATGAGTTATTAAACAGAGATCTGGGGGTTCTATTTTATTTGATATGTACCTGTTATGCGGTATCATGAAGAACAGTTTGCAATGAATAAGCAGTCATGATATGATACTCCCCTTCCAGGTGATGGTTGTTTTTATATTAGTGGTGTTCACAGGGACAAAGTCCTTTGTTTACGTTGTTTATTTTGGGTTTATAGGCACCAATGTGTACGCTTTCTGTATGTGAGCAAGGTCAGTTAACAGCTAAAATGCGTAATTAAGAATAAATATGGATTGAGCACTGGCCTCTAAGTGAGCGAAGTTATTATTCAAACTGGGACTCTGGTAATATTTGTGACCACCAGCTTAGCCGGCATTTGCGCTCCACTCCCCTCGGGTGCAGGCTCCTTATGGAAGCGTGGACCTGACAAATATATTGTTGGAAAATGTCTCTCTCTGAAGGGTCACCCCAAACTTTTTGCCTTCCTCCTCCTTTTTTTCTAATCTTCAATGTGTTGGAGTTAGGATTCTGGACATTCTTTCACTGCTAACCAGTGCTAAAGTGCATGTGGTCTCTCCCTAAAAACATGGTAACGTTGGCCTATAAACAATTGGCATATTTAATTTACTTGTAAGTCCCTAGTTAAGTGCACTACATGTGCCCAGGGCCTGTAAATTAAATGCTACTAGTGGGCATTCAGCACTGATTGTGTCCCACATAAGTAGTCCCTTAACCATATCTCAGGCCTGCCACTGCAAGGCCTGTGTGTGTAGTTCCACTGCCACTTAGACTTGACATTTAAAACTACTTGCCAAGCCTTAAACTCCCCTTTTTCTACATATAAATCACCCCAAGGTAGGCCCTAGGTAAGTAAAAGGCAGGAATGTACCTATGTGTTTTACATGTCCTGATAGTGAAAAACTCATACATTTGTTTTCTACTACTGTGAGACCTGCTCCTCTTATAGATTAGCATTAGAACTCCCTCATATACTTTTGGGTAGTAGATTATGATCTGGAAGGAGTGGCCCTGTCATGTTTAACATGGCCAGAATGGTAAAAGAAAATCCTGCTTAGTGGTGAAGTTGGATTTAATATTACTATTTTAGAAATGCCACTTTTAGAAACTGGGCATTTCTCACTTACTGCCATCTGTGCTCTACAGCCTGTCTCCAATCTACATCTGGTCTGTGCTGGTTGACAGTTCCCCTTGTGCATTCCACCCAGACAACCATAAATACAGGACACTCAGTCACATTTGCATACTGAATGGGTCTCCCTGGGTAGGAAGGGTGGAGGGGCTCTCTCTTACATTTCAAATGTCAGTGGCCTGCCCACGCAAAGGACTGATAACCCCCTACATGGATCCTGGCAGACAGGACTGGGCTGAAAGGGGAACCTCTGCGCTTCAAAACCACTCTTTGAAGTTTCCCCCACTTCAAAGGCATTTTTGGGAATATATTCTGGGTCTCTGACCCCACCAAATCAGATACTTCTGGATCTACTCCTGCACTCTGTCAGAGGAACTGCCTGGCTGCCCAGAGTACTCATCTGGGCTCCTTAGCTAAGAAGGACTGCTGCCCTGCTTGTTTCCCTGCTACCCTGCTGCCCTGCTTGCATCTGACTTTGCTAGAAGGACTCTGCCTTCCCCAAAAATGCTCTCCAAGGGCTTGGATTGAGCTTGCCTCGTGTTCTGAAGTCTCAGGGCCAATAAAGACTTCATCTACTAGGTTTTAGCTAGTTCACGGACTTCAGCGATGCCAGTAACGACTTCCACGATGTCAGCACCGACGCCGCAGCTGTTCCTGCCCCATGGACATCGCTGCACACAACGACCGCAGCCTGCAATGCAAGTCCGTCACACAGTGTGATTGCGACACTGCGAAGTCGACTCATCACGTCTTGACCGACTGGATTCATTGACCTCGCCGGGTCACAAGGAACTGATGCCTCGCCACCGATGCTGCACCAGCTCCCCCTGCATCTGGACAGAACCATCGCCTAGCCTCCCCTGCCACTCATTACAGAACCAACGTCTCACCTCCCTGGATGGTGTAAAGGACTGATGCCGCACCAGCTCCAGTAACGCTTCATCTCCCCGACTCCATGAGACGTCTTTGTTTCTTCGTTTTCAAAGGGACTGTGCCTGGGGGTCTGTGGCCAGCACCTGTGGCATTGGATTATTGGGAGCTGTTTGAGTTTCTAAGCACTTTAGTGGGATTAATCTTTAAAAATTAATAACTTTGCTTGTGCACATTGGATCTTCATCATTTTTACCTTATTTTGGTACATTCACACAGAACGCATGCTCACTGTCTCCCATGAAACTGTCCTTATCATCCAACTGCAGAGTTTCCCAAGGCGCATGAGACCCCAGAACTTGATAAATATTCAGTGAATAGGTTCCGAAGGCTTCATGCACCATTAGCAAAAGCGCATTTACAGGTGCCTTAATAAAAAGACTGGGAACTTTTGAGAATGAGAGCAATTCTGGTCAAAATGTGACTGCTTATTGTGAACTTAGAGATAACAATGCAGATAACTGACGAAATGTTGATTGACCCACTAGTCCCAGACTTCCCTAAAGGGTTTAAAAGGCATTTACACATCAAAATTGAAAACAGACTACTGTGATCAAGACCGTGATCGTTGAAATGGGTTGGTGGGGTTTGATGTTATGCTGTGGTTAATTAATGAACTCGGAAATCTGAGCCCCAGGAGTGCAACATTATCTTGTTTGGTTTAGTAATACTACCGGGATTATGCTCATAGCCCAAAGACTGCACCAGCAGCTAGTACGCACTTCCGTGACCATATATCTATGTGTGTGTGTGTGAGTTTGTTTTGTTTTGTGTATATATATATATATATATATATATATATATATATATATATATATATATATATATATATATATATATATATATATATATATATATATATATATATATATATGTGCATATATATATTAATTCACTGAAAAAAACAAAGGTTAGAGGGATGTTACCATGGTAGTTAGGAATTAGCATTAAAAAAACCTTAGCAATTCACTGAAAAAAACAAAGGTTACAGTGACTTTACTCTTAGGTTCTGAATTTGCATGGTCAAAACCAGAGAAATGCAGCAGTAATATTTAGAGTTATGTCAAGTAACTATAACACATGTCCCAAAGTAACTATCGCTCCTGTCCTTGCCATGCACAGTTTCCTCATCAAAAATATTTCTGCAAAGGCTAGTGACATTATCAATGATGTCATAGAAGATGTCATGAGTGATGTAATATCTAAGGTAATTAGCAGTGTATGGCGACAGTGCAAGTTATAGTTACCTTAGGGGATGAGTTATAGTTACTTGAAATAACTCTAAATGTAACAGCTGAATCTGTATGGTTTTGTGTGTGTAAACTATGCAAGGGGGGCATGAGTTATAGTTACCTTGGGCCACAAGTTTTATTTACTTGAAATAACTCTTACTATAACAGCTGAATTTCTATGGTTTGCGCATGTAAATTCAGAACCTAACTATAACTTAATATACATATATTTATATAGGTATATATATATATATATATATATATATATATATATATATGTATATATATATATACATATACACATATATATATATGTATAAATATATACATATTCACTTAAAGTGATGTTATAGTTAGATTAAAATATCAGTGTAAAGGTAACATTTTAAACAAAAACAACACTGAAATTCAGCAATTACAGTTAATTCAAATAAGTATAACTTGCACCCCCATACACAGTGCTGTCATCAATTATGTCAGTTCATTTGTCATCAGTAATGTTGTCAATGATGATCACAGAACATGTCATGAGTATTGTAATATGTGAGTTCAGTAGCAGGGTATGGCAAGGTCATGAGTTATAGCTATGTGAAATAACTATAACTGTTGCATTTCAGTGTGGTTTTCAGATTCAAATGTAACCATTAAAATTACATTATCATCTAACTATAACATAATTTTAATCTCTGGTGTTTTCAGAGAATTTCTGAGATTTTTTTTTAATGCAAAGCATGATATCATGAAACTCACCTATAATGTTACTTTAACCTTTGTGAATTTCTAGTTTTTTGTTAAACATAAAGTAATATTTTATTTCCATAAGTAAAGCCAACCCCGGCCACGTATTGCTGAAGGCCAAAGACTATGCATGGTGTGGGGTTGTCCACAGTCCTGACTTTGGCCTGATGCTGCAACCAAGCTCCAGGCGGGCAAGGAACCCCTTCCCTGCCCCTTTATGTCTTATTTCTTTTAATTTTCAGGACACACGACCACGTTTCTCCATGCTGCAGCCAGCTAATCAAAGCACAGGCTTAAGCTGGAGTTTGAAGGAGCCTTTCACCTGAGCTGGAATTTTGTGGGGGCTGGTAAAAAAAACATCCATTGGCTAATGAGATGGCAGAATTATTTGCAGAAGTCTTGTGAGCTTTCTGAGAAGCCAACTGTCCAGTTATACAAAGTAGTTGAGCATTCATTTCTCAATAACTGCTCAACAGCTTAACACCAAATCACAAACCCATACTTTCTGGACCTCAATGTAGCTTTTTGTCATATTTAGTGCTATTCCCTTCAGCCGTTTTCGTGGTATCGCTGTTCAATGTTCCTATAGAAAATTGCATATGGAAATTGTGTTTGTTACCCCCCTCCATTTTTTCAAGGCCACCGCTTGACAGCTTGACGGATCACCTCAAAACCTTCCAAAAAGGAGCTGAGGTCAATTAACTTTTTTTGGGAGGTTTCTTGAAGAGCTTTAAAACAGCACCAAAGTTATAAGCAAACCAAAAAACACTATTCCTATGGTAACTAGGTCCTAATTATACCTACACACCACCCCTTTGTAATATATATAATTATGTATAAATACATTGATATATGGAAAAAAAAATTAAACTGAAAATGTATATTTGGGGTAAATTAAACATTGTCTTTGGGAAGGGGCCAAAAGTAAAGAAATATATTCTTTACTTAGAGGGGAAATGCTAACTTGGAGGTGGTTGGCCAAATAATAAAAAGACGTCATGGAACATCAAGAGAACCAGTCCATATACAAAGGGAAAACTAAAAAGTCCATAGTCCATAAATGGTCCAAACACAAGAGTCCGCAGTCATAAATTTTAATACGGCCAGATTCTCAATCTTCCTGGCGATAAGACAAAAGTCATTAGCCATCCACACTGTCTTTTTTAACCACAATTTAGAGATCATCCTCCAGCGTGAATGTGCAGAACCAGATATCCAACGGGAGGAATGAAACAGAGGAGTAGCAAGGGATCACAGGCAAACTGAGAGATGTGACTACAGGGGTTGGGGCAGGTTGGGGAGGCAAACCAGACATAACTGCTGTCAATAAGGTTATGCCACTATATAGAGTTTGTAGACGACTAGAGACCATCTCTAGGAGCACCCAGTCAAGTCCTAGATATTCTGAGACAGCACTCCCTGATCTCTACAATTCAGAGCCTCCTTCAGAGCAACAACAGACACGTGTTCTGGTGGAAGGGACTGGGCAGTACAAGAAGGGTGTCATGTGTTGGGGCAGAAGTGTCCCTTGATCCCCGTTTTTCTTGACCAGTATCGTGGTGAGGAGGTGATGATTGGCCAGGAGGTGCAACTGGAGACCCAATGGAATGGGGGCCTCAGCTGTTAAAGAGGTGGTGGGTGCAGGCCAGATGGTATTGGGAATGTTTCTGTATTTATAGAAAGTTATTTTACATCATGTGTACAAAACAAATTTGAGCAGATTTCTTGATCTGCTTTTATGTCTTGTGCATGTGCAGCCATGTGAGTAGATTTCCTCGATGCACGACAAGTCAAATTTTAAAAACAAGCAAAAGCACAGAAGTGCGAGCAAACACAGGTGTCGGAACAAGTACTAGTGTCAGTAAAAGCCTAAGAGTCAGAGCATATGAATGTTTAAGTGCACCCACAGCAGTCAGCGCAAGCACCTGATTCAATGCAAACACAGATGCCATGTGCTTTACATTTTTCCGCCTTTGAGCCCTTTAAACAACTCGTGTATTCGCTATTAAATTAAAGTGTTTGTGCTAACTGTATATTGTCATGCTTTGTTATATTTGGAGAGTGCATTGATAACTCATATGTTTGTATTCAATCGTTTGATCTATAAAACACAGTACATTTAGGAAAATGTACAGAAGAAATTCAAGTGTTTCTTTTTCACTCCATACATCACAGACAATAAGGCCTGTTTCTCCCCTACTACTGTTTAGAGATTGTTTATAAAATGAATGCATGGGCATTTTAGTGAAAATAGAATCTTCAGATTTCTGAGGGAGCATGGAAGCTGAAGGCAGTCTCTATGAAAGTCGCACACTGGTGTGAGCTGGAAATATCTGTTGTTTTCTCAAAAAACTGTGTCGAAACAAAGACAGAAACTGACCTAACTTCTACAAACACTGCTGCAGAATAACAAACATCATTTAAGTGATGAGAAAAAGGTATGTATGTAATAGGCCATCAGGAATTCTATTGGTGCTGGTGTAGGCATTATCTAGGGAATAGCAATAGAAAAATTCTAATAAAGATGGATTCCATAAGGATTTAATGTAATGACCACGGCCTGTTATGTTGCAAGTACTTAGATTTAACCCCTTCGCTGCCAGGCCTTTTCCCCCTCCTGTGCCAGGCCTTTTTTTGCCTATTTGGGGCAGTTCGCGCTTAGGCCCTCATAACTTTTTGTCCACATAAGCTAACCAAGCCAAATTTGCGTCCTTTTTTTCCAACATCCTAGGGATTCTAGAGGTACCCAGACTTTGTGGGTTCCCCTGAAGGAGGCCAAGAAATTGGCCAAAATACAGTGAAAATTTCGTTTTTTTCAAAAAAATTGGAAAAAGTGGCTGCAGAAGAAGGCTTGTGGTTTTTCCCCTGAAAATGGCATCAACAAAGGGTTTGCGGTGCTAAACTCAGCAGCTTCCCAGCTTTCAGGAACAGGCAGACTTGAATCAGAAAACCCAATTTTTCAACACAATTTTAGCATTTTACTGGGGCATACCCCATTTGTGCAATTTTTTGTGCTTTCAGCCTCCTTCCAGTCAGTGACAGGAATGGTAATGAAACCAATGCTGGATCCCAGAAACCTAAACATTTCTGAAAAGTAGACAAAATTCTGAATTCAGCAAGGGGTCATTTGTGTAGATCCTACAAGGGTTTCCTACAGAAAATAACAGCTGAAAAAGGAAAATATTGAAATTGAGGTGAAAAAACCATCAATTTTTCTCTACGTTTTACTCTGTAACTTTTCCCTGCAATGTCAGATTATCGAAAGCAATATACCGTTACGTCTGCTGGACTCCTCTGGTTGCGGGGATATATAGGGTTTGTAGGTTCATCAAGAACCCGAGGAACCCAGAGCCAATAAATGAGCTGCACCCTGCAGTGCGTTTTCATTCTATACCGGGTATACAGCAATTCATTTGCTGAAATATAAGGAGTAAAAAATTGCTATCAAGAAAACCTTTGCATTTCCAAAAAGGGCACAAGATAAGGTGTTGAGGAGCAGTGGTTATTTGCACATCTCTGAATTCCGGGGTGACCATAGTAGCACGTGAATTACAGGGAATTTCTCAAATAGATGTCTTTTTTACACACACTCCTATATTTGGAAGGAAAAAATGTAGAGAAAGACAAGGGGCAATAGTACTTGTTTTGCTAATCTATGTTCCCCCAAGTCTCCCGATAAAAATGGTACCTCACTTGTGTGGGTAGGCCTAGCACCCGCGACAGGATATGCCCCAAAACACAACGTGGACACATCACAGAAAACAGAGCTGTTTTTAGCAAAGTGACTACCTGTAGATTTTGGCCTCTAGCTCAGCCGCCACCTAGGGAAACCTACCAAACCTGTGCATTTCTGAAAACTAGAGACCTAGGGAAATCCAAGGAGGGGTGACTTGTGTGGCTCGGACCAGGTTCTGTTACCCAGAATCCTTTGCAAACCTCAAAATTTGGCTAAAAAAACACATGTTCCTCACATTTCTGTGGCAGAAAGTTCTGGAATCTGAGAGGAGCCACAAATTTCCTTCCACCCAGCGTTCCCCCACGTCTCCCGATAAAAATGATACCTCACTTGTGTGGGTAGGCCTAGCGCCCGCGACAGGATATGCCCCAAAACACAACGTGGACACATCACAGAAAACAGAGCTGTTTTTAGCAAAGTGACTACCTGTAGATTTTGGCCTCTAGCTCAGCCGCCACCTAGGGAAACCTACCAAACCTGTGCATTTCTGAAAACTAGAGACCTAGGGGAATCCAAGGAGGGGTGACTTGTGTGGCTCGGACCAGGTTCTGTTACCCAGAATCCTTTGCAAACCTCAAAATATGGCTAAAAAAACACATGTTCCTCACATTTCTGTGGCAGAAAGTTCTGGAATCTGAGAGGAGCCACAAATTTCCTTCCACCCAGCGTTCCCCCACGTCTCCCGATAAAAATGATACCTCACTTGTGTGGGTAGGCCTAGCGCCCGCGACAGGATATGCCCCAAAACACAACGTGGACATATCACAGAAAACAGAGCTGTTTTTAGCAAAGTGACTACCTGTAGATTTTGGCCTCTAGCTCAGCCGCCACCTAGGGAAACCTACCAAACCTGTGCATTTCTGAAAACTAGAGACCTAGGGGAATCCAAGGAGGGGTGACTTGCGGGGCTCGGACCAGGTTCTGTTACCCAGAATCCTTTGCAAACCTCAAAATTTGGCTAAAAAAACACATGTTCCTCACATTTCTGTGGCAGAAAGTTCTGGAATCTGAGAGGAGCCACAAATTTCCTTCCACCCAGCGTTCCCCCGCGTCTCCCGATAAAAATGATACCTCACTTATGTGGGTAGGCCTAGCGCCCGCGACAGGATATGCCCCAAAACACAACGTGGACATATCACAGAAAACAGAGCTGTTTTTAGCAAAGTGACTACCTGTAGATTTTGGCCTCTAGCTCAGCCGCCACCTAGGGAAACCTACCAAACCTGTGCATTTCTGAAAACTAGAGACCTAGGGGAATCCAAGGAGGGGTGACTTGTGTGGCTCGGACCAGGTTCTGTTACCCAGAATCCTTTGCAAACCTCAAAATTTGGCTAAAAAAACACATGTTCCCCACATTTCTGTGGCAGAAAGTTCTGGAATCTGAGAGGAGCCACAAATGTCCTTCCACCCAGCGTTCCCCCACGTCTCCCGATCAAAATGATACCTCACTTGTGTGGGTAGGCCTAGCGCCCGCGACAGGATATGCCCCAAAACACAACGTGGACATATCACAGAAAACAGAGCTGTTTTTAGCAAAGTGACTACCTGTAGATTTTGGCCTCTAGCTCAGCCGCCACCTAGGGAAACCTACCAAACCTGTGCATTTCTGAAAACTAGAGACCTAGGGGAATCCAAGGAGGGGTGACTTGCGGGGCTCGGACCAGGTTCTGTTACCCAGAATCCTTTGCAAACCTCAAAATTTGGCTAAAAAAACACATGTTCCTCACATTTCTGTGGCAGAAAGTTCTGGAATCTGAGAGGAGCCACAAATGTCCTTCCACCCAGCGTTCCCCCACGTCTCCCGATCAAAATGATACCTCACTTGTGTGGGTAGGCCTAGCGCCCGCGACAGGATATGCCCCAAAACACAACGTGGACATATCACAGAAAACAGAGCTGTTTTTAGCAAAGTGACTACCTGTAGATTTTGGCCTCTAGCTCAGCCGCCACCTAGGGAAACCTACCAAACCTGTGCATTTCTGAAAACTAGAGACCTAGGGGAATCCAAGGAGGGGTGACTTGCGGGGCTCGGACCAGGTTCTGTTACCCAGAATCCTTTGCAAACCTCAAAATTTGGCTAAAAAAACACATGTTCCTCACATTTCTGTGGCAGAAAGTTCTGGAATCTGAGAGGATCCACAAATTTCCTTCCACCCAGCGTTCCCCCACGTCTCCCGATAAAAATGATACCTCACTTGTGTGGGTAGGCCTAGCGCCCGCAACAGGATATGCCCCCAAACACAACGTGGACATATCACAGAAAACAGAGCTGTTTTTAGCAAAGTGACTACCTGTAGATTTTGGCCTCTAGCTCAGCCGCCACCTAGGGAAACCTACCAAACCTGTGCATTTCTGAAAACTAGAGACCTAGGGGAATCCAAGGAGGGGTGACTTGCGGGGCTCGGACCAGGTTCTGTTACCCAGAATCCTTTGCAAACCTCAAAATTTGGCTAAAAAAACACATGTTCCTCACATTTCTGTGGCAGAAAGTTCTGGAATCTGAGAGGAGCCACAAATTTCCTTCCACCCAGCGTTCCCCCACGTCTCCCGATAAAAATGATACCTCACTTGTGTGGGTAGGCCTAGCGCCCGCGACAGGATATGCCCCAAAACACAACGTGGACATATCACAGAAAACAGAGCTGTTTTTAGCAAAGTGACTACCTGTAGATTTGGGCCTCTAGCTCAGCCGCCACCTAGGGAAACCTACCAAACCTGTGCATTTCTGAAAACTAGAGACCTAGGGGAATCCAAGGAGGGGTGACTTGCGGGGCTCGGACCAGGTTCTGTTACCCAGAATCCTTTGCAAATCTCAAAATTTGGCTAAAAAAACACATGTTCCTCACATTTCTGTGGCAGAAAGTTCTGGAATCTGAGAGGAGCCACAAATTTCCTTCCACCCAGCGTTCCCCCACGTCTCCCGATAAAAATGATACCTCACTTGTGTGGGTAGGCCTAGCGCCCGCGACAGGATATGCCCCAAAACACAACGTGGACATATCACAGAAAACAGAGCTGTTTTTAGCAAAGTGACTACCTGTAGATTTTGGCCTCTAGCTCAGCCGGCACCTAGGGAAACCTACCAAACCTGTGCATTTCTGAAAACTAGAGACCTAGGGGAATCCAAGGAGGGGTGACTTGTGTGGCTCGGACCAGGTTCTGTTACCCAGAATCCTTTGCAAACCTCAAAATTTGGCTAAAAAAACACATGTTCCTCACATTTCTGTGGCAGAAAGTTCTGGAATCTGAGAGGAGCCACAAATTTCCTTCCACCCAGCGTTCCCCCACGTCTCCCGATCAAAATGATACCTCACTTGTGTGGGTAGGCCTAGCGCCCGCGACAGGATATGCCCCAAAACACAACGTGGACACATCACAGAAAACAGAGCTGTTTTTAGCAAAGTGACTACCTGGAGATTTTGGCCTCAAGCTCAGCCGCCACCTAGGGAAACCTACCAAACCTGTACATTTCTGAAAACTAGAGACCTAGGGGAATCCAAGGAGGGGTGACTTGTGGGGCTCGGACCAGGTTCTGTTACCCAGAATCCTTTGCAAACCTCAAAATTTGGCTAAAAAAACACATGTCCCTCACATTTCTGTGGCAGAAAGTTCTGGAATCTGAGAGGAGCTACAAATTTCCTTCCACCCAGCGTTCCCCCAAGTATCCCGATAACAATGATACCTCACTTGCGTGGGTAGGCCTAGCGCCGGCGACAGGAAACACCCCAAAGCGCAACGTGGACACATCCTAAATTTTGGAAAAAAACAGAGGTGTTTTTTGCGAAGTGCCTACCTGTAGATTTTGGCCTCTAGCTCAGCCGGCACCTAGGGAAACCTACCAAACCTGTGCATTTCTGAAAACTAGAGACCTAGGGGAATCCAAGGAGGGGTGACTTGCGGGGCTCGGACCAGGTTCTGTTACCCAGAATCCTTTGCAAACCTCAAAATTTGGCTAAAAAAACACATGTTCCTCACATTTCTGTGGCAGAAAGTTCTGGAATCTGAGAGGAGCCACAAATGTCCTTCCACCCAGCGTTCCCCCACGTCTCCCGATCAAAATGATACCTCACTTGTGTGGGTAGGCCTAGCGCCCGCGACAGGATATGCCCCAAAACACAACGTGGACATATCACAGAAAACAGAGCTGTTTTTAGCAAAGTGACTACCTGTAGATTTTGGCCTCTAGCTCAGCCGCCACCTAGGGAAACCTACCAAACCTGTGCATTTCTGAAAACTAGAGACCTAGGGGAATCCAAGGAGGGGTGACTTGCGGGGCTCGGACCAGGTTCTGTTACCCAGAATCCTTTGCAAACCTCAAAATTTGGCTAAAAAAACACATGTTCCTCACATTTCTGTGGCAGAAAGTTCTGGAATCTGAGAGGATCCACAAATTTCCTTCCACCCAGCGTTCCCCCACGTCTCCCGATAAAAATGATACCTCACTTGTGTGGGTAGGCCTAGCGCCCGCAACAGGATATGCCCCCAAACACAACGTGGACATATCACAGAAAACAGAGCTGTTTTTAGCAAAGTGACTACCTGTAGATTTTGGCCTCTAGCTCAGCCGCCACCTAGGGAAACCTACCAAACCTGTGCATTTCTGAAAACTAGAGACCTAGGGGAATCCAAGGAGGGGTGACTTGCGGGGCTCGGACCAGGTTCTGTTACCCAGAATCCTTTGCAAACCTCAAAATTTGGCTAAAAAAACACATGTTCCTCACATTTCTGTGGCAGAAAGTTCTGGAATCTGAGAGGAGCCACAAATTTCCTTCCACCCAGCGTTCCCCCACGTCTCCCGATAAAAATGATACCTCACTTGTGTGGGTAGGCCTAGCGCCCGCGACAGGATATGCCCCAAAACACAACGTGGACATATCACAGAAAACAGAGCTGTTTTTAGCAAAGTGACTACCTGTAGATTTGGGCCTCTAGCTCAGCCGCCACCTAGGGAAACCTACCAAACCTGTGCATTTCTGAAAACTAGAGACCTAGGGGAATCCAAGGAGGGGTGACTTGCGGGGCTCGGACCAGGTTCTGTTACCCAGAATCCTTTGCAAATCTCAAAATTTGGCTAAAAAAACACATGTTCCTCACATTTCTGTGGCAGAAAGTTCTGGAATCTGAGAGGAGCCACAAATTTCCTTCCACCCAGCGTTCCCCCACGTCTCCCGATAAAAATGATACCTCACTTGTGTGGGTAGGCCTAGCGCCCGCGACAGGATATGCCCCAAAACACAACGTGGACATATCACAGAAAACAGAGCTGTTTTTAGCAAAGTGACTACCTGTAGATTTTGGCCTCTAGCTCAGCCGGCACCTAGGGAAACCTACCAAACCTGTGCATTTCTGAAAACTAGAGACCTAGGGGAATCCAAGGAGGGGTGACTTGTGTGGCTCGGACCAGGTTCTGTTACCCAGAATCCTTTGCAAACCTCAAAATTTGGCTAAAAAAACACATGTTCCTCACATTTCTGTGGCAGAAAGTTCTGGAATCTGAGAGGAGCCACAAATTTCCTTCCACCCAGCGTTCCCCCACGTCTCCCGATCAAAATGATACCTCACTTGTGTGGGTAGGCCTAGCGCCCGCGACAGGATATGCCCCAAAACACAACGTGGACACATCACAGAAAACAGAGCTGTTTTTAGCAAAGTGACTACCTGGAGATTTTGGCCTCAAGCTCAGCCGCCACCTAGGGAAACCTACCAAACCTGTACATTTCTGAAAACTAGAGACCTAGGGGAATCCAAGGAGGGGTGACTTGTGGGGCTCGGACCAGGTTCTGTTACCCAGAATCCTTTGCAAACCTCAAAATTTGGCTAAAAAAACACATGTCCCTCACATTTCTGTGGCAGAAAGTTCTGGAATCTGAGAGGAGCTACAAATTTCCTTCCACCCAGCGTTCCCCCAAGTATCCCGATAACAATGATACCTCACTTGCGTGGGTAGGCCTAGCGCCGGCGACAGGAAACACCCCAAAGCGCAACGTGGACACATCCTAAATTTTGGAAAAAAACAGAGGTGTTTTTTGCGAAGTGCCTACCTGTAGATTTTGGCCTCTAGCTCAGCCGGCACCTAGGGAAACCTACCAAACCTGTGCATTTCTGAAAACTAGAGACCTAGGGGAATCCAAGGAGGGGTGACTTGCGGGGCTCGGACCAGGTTCTGTTACCCAGAATCCTTTGCAAACCTCAAAATTTGGCTAAAAAAACACATGTTCCTCACATTTCTGTGGCAGAAGGTTCTGGAATCTGAGAGGAGCCACAAATTTCCTTCCACCCAGCGTTCCCCCACGTCTCCCGATAAAAATGATACCTCACTTGTGTGGGTAGGCCTAGCGCCCGCGACAGGATATGCCCCAAAACACAACGTGGACACATCACAGAAAACAGAGCTGTTTTTAGCAAAGTGACTACCTGGAGATTTTGGCCTCTAGCTCAGCCGCCACATAGGGAAACCTACCAAACCTGTACATTTCTGAAAACTAGAGACCTAGGGGAATCCAAGGAGGGGTGACTTGTGTGGCTCGGACCAGGTTCTGTTACCCAGAATCCTTTGCAAACCTCAAAATTTGGC
Source organism: Pleurodeles waltl (assembly GCF_031143425.1). Lineage (NCBI taxonomy): Eukaryota > Metazoa > Chordata > Amphibia > Caudata > Salamandridae > Pleurodeles > Pleurodeles waltl. The sequence goes on along the minus strand of NC_090437.1, from coordinate 494,187,594 downwards.
TAAAAAAACACATGTCCCTCACATTTCTGTGGCAGAAAGTTCTGGAATCTGAGAGGAGCTACAAATTTCCTTCCACCCAGCGTTCCCCCAAGTCTCCCGATAAAAATTATACCTCACTTGCGTGGGTAGGCCTGGTGTCTAATGGTTTCTGCCCCCTTTGGGGGCAGATTGGCCTTATCAAAATAGGCCAATCTGCCCCGAAGGGGGGCAGAAATGGCCTAAATATACAGGGAGTGCAGAATTATTAGGCAAGTTGTATTTTTGAGGATTAATTATATTATTGAACAACAACCATGTTCTCAATGAACCCAAAAAACTCATTAATATCAAAGCTGAATATTTTTGGAAGTAGTTTTTAGTTTGTTTTTAGTTTTAGCTATGTTAGGGGGATATCTGTGTGTGCAGGTGACTATTACTGTGCATAATTATTAGGCAACTTAACAAAAAAAAAATATATACCCATTTCAATTATTTATTATTACCAGTGAAACCAATATAACATCTCAACATTCACAAATATACATTTCTGACATTCAAAAACAAAACAAAAACAAATCAGTGACCAATATAGCCACCTTTCTTTGCAAGGACACTCAAAAGCCTGCCGTCCATGGATTCTGTCAGTGTTTTGATCTGTTCACCATCAACATTGCGTGCAGCAGCAACCACAGCCTCCCAGACACTGTTCAGAGAGGTGTACTGTTTTCCCTCCTTGTAAATCTCACATTTGATGATGGACCACAGGTTCTCAATGGGGTTCAGATCAGGTGAACAAGGAGGCCATGTCATTAGATTTCCTTCTTTTATACCCTTTCTTGCCAGCCACGCTGTGGAGTACTTGGACGCGTGTGATGGAGCATTGTCCTGCATGAAAATCATATTTTTCTTGAAGGATGCAGACTTCTTCCTGTACCACTGCTTGAAGAAGGTGTCTTCCAGGAACTGGCAGTAGGACTGGGAGTTGAGCTTGACTCCATCCTCAACCCGAAAAGGCCCCACAAGCTCATCTTTGATGATACCAGCCCAAACCAGTACTCCACCTCCACCTTGCTGGCGTCTGAGTCGGACTGGAGCTCTCTGCCCTTTACCAATCCAGCCACGGGCCCATCCATCTGGCCCATCAAGACTCACTCTCATTTCATCAGTCCATAAAACCTTAGAAAAATCAGTCTTGAGATATTTATTGGCCCAGTCTTGACGTTTCAGCTTGTGTGTCTTGTTCAGTGGTGGTCGTCTTTCAGCCTTTCTTACCTTGGCCATGTCTCTGAGTATTGCACACCTTGTGCTTTTGGGCACTCCAGTGATGTTGCAGCTCTGAAATATGGCCAAACTGGTGGCAAGTGGCATCGTGGCAGCTGCACGCTTGACTTTTCTCAGTTCATGGGCAGTTATTTTGCGCCTTGGTTTTTCCACACGCTTCTTGCGACCCTGTTGACTATTTTGAATGAAACGCTTGATTGTTCGATGATCACGCTTCAGAAGCTTTGCAATTTTAAGAGTGCTGCATCCCTCTGCAAGATATCTCACTATTTTTGACTTTTCGGCGCCTGTCAAGTCCTTCTTTTGACCCATTTTGCCAAAGGAAAGGAAGTTGCCTAATAATTATGCACACCTGATATAGGGTGTTGATGTCATTAGACCACACCCCTTCTCATTACAGAGATGCACATCACCTAATATGCTTAATTGGTAGTAGGCTTTCGAGCCTATACAGCTTGGAGTAAGACAACATGCATAGAGAGGATGATGTGGTCAAAATACTAATTTGCCTAATAATTCTGCACTCCCTGTATATTGCCCCGTAGGGGAGCGACCCTTGCCTAAGGGATCGTTCCCCACCTAAAAAAAAAGAATTCATCACAAAAAAAAAAAAAAAAAAAAAAAATGGTCCCTGGTGCCTAGAGGTTTCTGCCCCCCCTGGGGGCAGATCGGCCTAATAATAGGCCAATCTGCCCCCAGGGGGGGCAGAAAAGGCCTTCCTAAAAAAATGCCCCCCTGGGAGCGACCCTTGCCCAAGGGGTCGCTCCCTTTTGCCAATTTCAAGGAAAAAAAAAAAAATCCCTGGTGTCTAGTGGGGTTTCAAAAGCCGGATTGCAAGCAATCCGGCTTTTGAAACCTGTGAGAGACTTCAAAGGGAAGGAAATACATTTCCTTCCCTTTGAAGCCTCTCGGGGCCTCCCCCATGGGATTGAAAAAGAAATGCAAAAGCATTTCTTTTTCAATCGCGCTGGAAGCTCTGCTTCCAGCGCGATGGGGGAGACCCTGTGACTAATCAGCGCGCACTCGCGCGCTGATGTCACAGGGGGGGTTGGGGGGGTCGGGGTGGGAGGGGAAGGGCTTCCCCTTCCATCCCTGACTTGGGGGGGTGGGGGGGAACCCCACAGAGGGAGCGAGAGCGCTCCCTCTGGGCTCTGTGCACAGGACGTAATGGTTACGTCCTGGGCACAGCAGCACTGTGCCTCAGGACGTAACCATTACGTCCTGGGCACAGAAGGGGTTAATGCATTTTTGATTTTTAACCATGCTTTAATAATTAATAAAGTATTTTAATATATATATATATAGACTGAGGATTTCTTGTGCTGTCCATCTTTTAGGAAAAGGGGTTTTAGAACTCACTAACTAATAAATATAATCCTGGAGCAGACCTGGCAACACACACGGCCCCACGATGTGTCATATGATAGCAACCTTTTTCACACGGTCTCCTGGTGAGGAAACAATGTCATAAGGTGGATAATTACATGAGCATGAACTGGAACCCCCTATGCAGTGAGGGTTTACAATTCATTTTTGGATGGTGGGCACTGCTGGTGTTAATGAGGGTTTTTGAAAAATCCTCAGTGCATGAGCAGCAGCCGCAGAAGCATTTGTTTAGGGGTTTGAGTGGATGAGTGTGGGTTGTTGATCAGTTCTTGGCGCAAAGCCCCAACCCTCACCATGACCCCGCCCACTCATGCCTTGTTAAAGCAAGGATTTTAAGCCATCCCTCCTCCACAGACTCTGGGGGTTATTCTAACTTTGGAGGAGTGTTAATCCGTCCCAAAAGTGACGGTAAAGTGACGGATATACCACCAGCCGTATTACGAGTTCCATAGGATATAATGGACTCGTAATACGGCTGGTGGTAAATCCGTCACTTTTCCGTCACTTTTGGGACGGATTAACACCTCCTCCAAAGTTAGAATAACCCCCTCTGTTCTTTAAGCCGCGACCTTTTCGCACACAGAGAAATTTATCTGAAAGTGGGCAGGCCTGTTGGAGTCTCTGACGGGACTGGTACTTGCCCGATAGGCACGATCTCCGATGTGCATGGGATACACCTTTTCTGTCTTTCCTGTGCGTTCTGGTAGGTTGGTTCAAACGTGTGGTTATAATTGGGCTGTAAAAGTCTAACTGCTCCATACTTATAAGGGGACTGTTAAAACGTCAAGCGCAGAGAAAGCACAGATGTAGGAGCATGTGCAGGTGCAATAGAAAGCACGGGAGAAGGAACAGGAAACAGAAACAGATTGAAGTCAAGAAAATAAGAAAAAACACAAAACCTAGAGTATGTAGTGGCAATTAATGGCACACACAGTCTTCCTTTTTTTAGGGAAATAGATGCACAAAAGGTGTTTGCATGCCGATTGGAAAGAGTATTAAAAGTGCAAGAACAGTGAGAAAAATGTCTGAGAAATAAAAATGTGTAGGAATTTTCTCCTGTAGAATGCAGAGGTTCAGTAATTAATGTTCTTGCCCTATTGGGTTCTAGAACAGAAGTCACTCCTCAAGCATTCATGGAAGGTAAATGGTGTCACTTTAAGAAAGGGCAAATCTGAGATTACAAGGGCAGTCTCCTTTAAGGATAACCACGCAAATGTGAACCTGATATGTTTGGGGAACTCGTTAAGGAAAAAACGGTTCTGAGACGCAAAAAAAACGAAAATGCAAGGCAACAAGTATTATCCTGCAGGATTATCACAGCATCTTAATTTTGGATGCTTAGCCAAAGCGATGTAGATTGGTGAAATGTGCTTGAAACTAAACAGATCCAAAACTGAAGTTATTGTTCTAGGAGTGAGCTCAGACTTTCTTCCAGTGATCACACCAATTTTAGGCCCCATCACAAACAGATCAGGATGTTCATTTACATTTCTTCTTGCATCATCCAAGTAGACAATCTTGCTATCCAGATCCTCACAACATCACTCTGCTTTAGTGGGATTTTACTTACATTTTATGGACAAAAAAACCTGGCATGCTCAAAAAGAATTATCCATTGACTATCACGCTGATACAAACATGTTGGAGTTACTGTTAGCACTGAGAGTTGCTCATGACAGCACCCAATGCTAGCACTTTTGTAAAAGATGTAAATAAGTGAAAAAGTACAGTTGCCCAAAGTTTTCATTAGGAGCCTGTGGAAGCCAGGTGTACACGAGCGTATATAGAAACAAAGTCGGAGAAGTGGTACACGGATCTTATAGTATAGTTTTTATTCTCTATCTCGTGTTCACAGGGAATTCACTTTGTTCGGTAGTTATAAGTTCTTTGTCTATCCTCGTTTCTTCCTGTCACTTGTTCTAATTCTTTTCTTCTTTCTTCTTTAGGTTCTTTCTCCGGTCTGTCCTGACGGTGGGAAGTGCGGACCTCTCATACGGGTTCCGGGAGCATGGAGGAAAGAAAGAAACGTGTACGTCCTTCTGTGTGGTCGGGGTGTTGTTATTGTGCTCTAAAGGGGGAAGGGAGCAGGCAGGGTGGGTTGGTGAGGATGTGTCACAGTGAAAAGGGTGGGGTTTTCTTTTGGTGCCTGTATAATTCCTTGATCTTTTTCCCTCCCTTTCTGTGACTCAGTGACCCTCTCTTCCCTTTCTCCCGCCTCCCGGGTTCCCTTCCCCAGTGCCCGCGGTTCCCCGTGACCCTCTTGTCCCTAGGAGGGACCGTACCTTCCAAAGCCACGACCCTCCGGGGTCGTGGCGGGAATTTCGCGTCTTCTGTGTCTCTCCGGTTGCAGCCTTCAACGTCTGATCACCCGCTCCGTTGAAGGGTTCCGGTGTATTCGGGTTCGCTGTCTCGGGTGTGATCGCTCCTCCGGTCGGCGTCTTCTCTGTGGCGTTCAGCACCCTAGAAGCGTAGTCCGTCGTCTTTTCAGCTTCCGTAACCAGGAAGTTGACGCTGCTGCCGCGACGTAGCGTCCCCTCGTTGCTAGGGGAACGCAACGCCGTATCAAGGGAACCGGTGGAATGATGGCGGATCCGAGGTAGGAAAGACGCGGTCTCCGAGACCCGTCTACAGAGCCCATGCTGCTGTCGAATGCTGAGGTTGCTGAATACCTAGGAAGTCTATTCTTGATTCCACCTCATGGCTCTTTCTGCTACCACCTTTACATCTCCTGTCTCTTTACCTCATACTTATAGGTTATTTCTGGGGTTGTGACAAATACGAGAGTTGTAATGCATAGCCTGTGATTTGCTGCCAATAAACCATTTATTTTGAACCACTATTCCTGAAGCACCACCTCATCATCAGTTGGTGACTCTATGAATTTCATTTATGTGGGAGTAATGGGATCCCCTGACGGGAACAGCAGCTATGAGATGCTTGGTGCCTTCAGCTCCATCTGAAATCTTCTTTCTCTCTATATATATATATAGAGAGAGAGAGAGACAGAGAGAGAGAGAGAAAGAGATAGAGAGATATCTGTATACACCACACACACACTCACTCATATTCATATAGTTAATTGTGTGTTGTATAAGCTGTAGAAGTTTTTTTTGTGAATTGCAATTATCTAACTCTTTTGTGGGTGGGTTTTTTTGTTTCGTAATAGCATTTCCCTTCTAAACCCATCCTTAAATTCCCTACCCCCCTCCTGTGTAGTAGTAAGTAGTCCCTATTTTCCAGTCACTCCCCCAGTCCCTCCCACATTTACTCTAAAAATGTATACTTGCATGTGCAGAGATCACCGCACACATGATGGAGACCTACACACAGAAACGATAGGAGAGGAAAAGCTCTCCATCTGCAAGTTTGTGAATTGCATTTTGTAGTATGTGAGTGTTATATTGTACTACTTTACATGACTACAAAATGCATTTTGTAAACTGGACCCTTTAAATAGATTAAAGGAAAGCAGAGTCATAGAATTCAGTGAAGGCGAGGTCAGTCATATCAGAGAAACCTTTTTTACTTCAGATAAAGGCAGAACAAGTGTGTCTCCAAGTGCTTCTGAGATAAAACGAGGATGGGTTGAAGACTAAAGTTAAGAGATCTCCAGGAGTTATTACATCAACTGTGACAAATGTTTTTATGAGTCAGAGGATATGAAACTTAGGGCTTCCCGATGTAAAGCTTCATGGTCCTTAAGCCTCATTAGGTGGTGTGAAAGATATAACACGCCTGGAAGTCTAAAGTCTAACCAGCCTTAAATGCAAAATAGCAAACAAAAGATCGAAAGAAAATTGGCATTTCAACTGGCCAGGGCTCTCTCTCACTTGAAAATGGCCAGTTGGAGCAATGTGCTAAAACATGTAATAGCATCCTACTAGATATACAATTCCTCTTCTTAAAAATCAATCTCGTATGATCATGTGACAAGATGCTGCTCTCAGCAGAAACCTATCTAATGTGAAGGTGTCAGGATCTTCCCCTCAAAGAACAGTGGGATGGCCTTGATAGGGAGATATCACTCATATCCACAAATATTGACTGTCATAAAATCCCACTTTCATGGCTAGGTTTGAGAAAGAAGATACGCTTACTAAAAATGTGCAATGTACAGCACAGGGCATCATGGCTTCTGGGCCTCTTGCAGCCTTGAAATATTTTCAACTAATATACTACTGTGTAAGACTTGAAACTAATAGAAAACAACATTCACATTGGGTTAACAATGAATACGTTTGTGATTATGTAGTTACCATAATTTCTTTCCATGAATATATGATCAATAAACAACATGATTCTGAGTATGTTTTCACAGCAGTAAGTAGGTTGGCCAGAGAAGGATTCTTTCGGTGGATGGCTGCATGTGCAAGTCAACAGGTTGTTCATTTGATTCTAGCTGGCACAAATAACCAATGCTCAGAACTGGAGAGATGTGACTGACTACGGTAGCAGTCAATCGGTCTTCCTCCTGGACTTGATTCTCTCAGTTTCAGCCTTCGTATCATCTGCAAAGTGTGAAGTCCACTGGCGGTAGGTGAGACCATCTCTGGCACAATCTCGGGCGATAATCTGGGTGAAGGACCTCTCTCTCATAGGAACAAGTGGCAATCATTATAGTTTAAATCTTATCAGAGATTGGAATGTTTGACATAGATTATGTGCATCAAGGTATGCGTTTCTAAGGTCTATTATGGAGATATAGGGAAAAAGTCTGTCAGTTCAGACTACACTATTTTGAATAAATATCTAGATTGGTTGTTTTTTATCCAGGTGAATTTCACCTTAGATGTATCTATGTCATTTATCAAAGTACTTGACCATTTCACAGTTCATAGAAAGATAAGGTCTGGCAACAACGGTATTGAAAAGCAGACATGACAATAATTCAGCAAAAACAGGAACTATATGGCGATGTCCTGTGTTCAATACAGATAAGATTGCTGCATCCATGATCTGTGATGGTGTCAGGCCTATTTAAAATGGAGTCAGACCTTAGGGACTTGACGTCAAAAAAGATATTAACAAACAACCTTGTCCAGAAAAGGCGGCAATAAAAAAAGGACAATCGGACTCCAGGCCCAAAAACTAGGAGCATTCCACACATCAAAACATGAGCTTGGAGGCAGCATGGAAGAAAGAGAAGACATTACCTGCCCAGGCTTGACCAAGGGCCCTATTTAGTTCATGGCAGAGAGAGAGATCGGTCACTATGGTGACAGAGTCTCTGACGCCCTGAGTGAATAAGGGCCAGCCGAAAAATTGGGTATATGTCTGCCCACCGAGTTTAGATAGGCGGATATTCAGAAGTTCTTCAGTGCTTGTCACCACCAGGAAAAACCTGGTGGTAAGGGGCACTGCACTGAAAAGTGCTGAATGCCCTCTTGCCATGGAAGGAAACTCCCATGGTGAGTGGTGCATTGTTTTTTGTTTCTAAAATGAAAATACTACTCTGGGATTTTCCAATTGGAAAAAAGAAATTTTTCAGCAAAAATGCAACCGCCTTGTCGTGGTTTCTGTCAATAGTTGAAATGTCCACACGAATGACATTCCAAAATTATGGTCGGCACCTCTGCCAGGGTGATGGAGTCATTTACTCTGTTGTGCTGGGTGGAGGATGGGCCAACCACCCAATTATAAATTGGCCTCTAAAACTTCTCTAAGGGGCTGAAGGTGCTACAACTTCATATTCCAGCAAAGACATAGATCTGAGGATTGAAAAAACGGGACTCTAAACAACCAAAATATGGTATACAAAAACATATTTTTTAAAAAGACAGAATCTGTCCTGAGCCATAATTCTGACAGAGATCAACTTGAAATCAAGACATTCATACAATAAGTAAAATGAGATAACAATCCCAATGAGAAAAATACACCTATTATAGGCCTCATTGGTCTGTAAGAACGATAAATATAAAAACAGTAAAACAAATATATCTGCTTGTCTGGCTGTTGAACTACATAAACAACCTGAGAAGGCCTTCCAATTTCCATCCGCCTTGTTAGTTCACAGGTGGCTCAAATGCTAGGCACATTTTAACTAAGGCTTTATAGTATGAAGCACTAGCTAGCAGTGAGAAAAAGCACTGGTGAAGCTGGTGAATGGTTATAGATGTACTTTATTTTTATTGGAAGCGTGTGCCACAAAAATAAACAGAAATAAAGTAAATGTGCCATCACCTAAGTGTGCCTGCCATACGCTTTCAATAAAAAATTTACATTTTAAAACATTTATATGGCTGTTTTACGAGTGATTTATTTTTAAGTACAAGTATTTTAAATATGTCCTGCCTTTTATTATTTGTAAAGGAGACAAGAATATATCACCACCAAACCATGCATTGAAATTACAGCTAGCTAATATGTTACAATGTGGCTTAAATACTAAATATTAACAACCGTACTAAAGAGATGGAAAATGAATTGCCACGCAACTGGGAATCCAAAGTACAGGCAAAATAAATAGCTGGTATTTAGTTATTATAAAATATAAATCACATTTTTAACCACCTATTTACTGAATAGAAATTCATTATTTTAGGCAGATGTGAACAATGTGCACAGGCTTTTTGCCGTCACTCAAATTAAGGGAGCTAATGGAAAAATTGGGCTATCCACAAGCCTGTGATGCATCCTGTGGTGGGAAGAAGGAAAATGTGAAAGACAAATTAAAAGACTAATGGATGACGCTCGATTACCTAAAGTCCCTCTATATATGTATAAACTAAAGCTATCTCAAAGGCCAGACCTAAATTGCATCCCTGACATCTGATTTATTAACAACTTCTCGGGAACCACAGAATCAGCAAAAATCAGAAAATTTGGCATTTCGGTTGATTACATTTTACGCAGGCTCAGACCTACTGTCCTAATGTAAAGTGATCTAAATAGTATACCGCTCATTCCAAGCAAGCTACCAGAAACTCCACTTACACACCCCATATTAACATCAATGAAACTGGTATGTGGATTTTTGGACACTATGACAGGGCGATAAACTGCCACCCAAATAAACTAGGGGCCAGATGTAGGAAACACTTTGCGAGTCGCAAACGGCAAAATCAGCCGTTTGCGACTCGCAAATGCGTGTTTCCTATGCAGAAATGCATTTTGCGAGTCGTTACCGACTCGCAAAATGCATTTCCGAATCGCAAATAGGAAGGGGTGTTCCCTTCCTATTTGCGAGTCGCAGTGGTATGCAACTCCATTTGCGACCGCGAACGCGGTCGCAAATGGAGTCGCAGTTACCATCCACTTCAAGTGGATGGTAACCCACTCGCAAATTGGAAGGGGTCCCCATGGGACCCCTTCCAGTTTGAGACTGGACCCCAAAACATTTTTTCAGGGCAGGGAGTGGTCCAAGGGACCACTCTCTGCCCTGAAAAAACCGAAACAAAAGGTTTCGGATTTATTTGAAATGCAGCTCGTTTTCCCTTAGGGAAAACGGGCTACATTTAAAAAAAAAAAACTGCTTTATTTAAAAGCAGGTCGCTAACATGGAGGTCTGCTGACGTCAGCAGGCCTCCATGTTAGCGAGTGCCTATACTCGCAATGGGGCCGCAATTTGCGACCCACCTCATGAATATTCATGAGGTGGGTCATTGCGACCCCATTGCGAGTTGCAGTCGGTGTCTGAGACACCGTACTGCATAGCAATTTGCGACTTGCAAATTGCGAGTCGCAGGGACTCGCAATTTGCAAGTCGCAAATTGCTTTTTTGCTACATCTGGCCCTAGAAGTCTAAATTAAAATAGACTATAGCTCATATACCTACAACTAATAAGGGATTTTTCTGGTAAAGGAACTGTTAGTGGACAACACAGCAAGGCATATAATAAGAATAGAGAACTATATCTGCCCGCCCATTTTAGCTAAAGTTGATAAAGTTCTGGCACTACTACAAACAATGATTGCAGACTTTAATGCCAAAATAAGTAAGGAACTCTTTGGTGGTGATCCCTTTGTTGCAGCTGAAAGGATAACTTATCAGATAAAGATGGGTCCAAACTGATCAAACTTCACCAGGATAAGGTTGTTATAAAAACACAATCTGTCCCGAGCTCTAGGAAAGCTGTAATCTAAATCTCTATAGAAAATAAAGGAGAACAATAATTTAGTCTATAAAACAAGAAAATACATTGCTTAAACTGCAGAAAGCTAAAATATTTTTTTTTATAAGAGATGAAATTTCCAAGCCTGACTTTACTAGTAAAGCTGAAGATACTAATTCTAACGCTGGGTATCCATCTTCACATCCAAAATGGGGTCACATTTTGAAATTAATGAAAGCAATACCAGGTCTTGATCGAATAACCTCCCTAGACATGCTTGTAATAAACCTTTATATAAATTAAGTTGAAGCACAGTTATTAAACAGGAACATGGGTGCCCCACAGCTAAGCAATGAGAAAGTAGTGATAGTCCTACTTGTCAACAATACAGTTCTTTTGACCCTGACTGAGCTTCAATACACCTAGCTATCAAGATTTTTTGCTCATATTGAGAGAAAAAAAGTTGAGAATAAAGATGAACAAAATCAAATTCTTAGTCTGTGTAAGGTATTTTAAAAGAAAAATAACAATCATAGTTTGACTATTTAGGGATCAAATTCGATACTAGAGTCCTCTGGGTCCATCAGAAGGAGGAGGCAGCCTGCACAATGAAGCAAAGTGTGGGGGCTGTTTTATGCTGCAAAACGAACATAGGAGGTGACTAAATTAAAGTTGCCACAGAGGACTATAGGAGGGAGATACTTGCAGCATTGATATATAAGGTGCAGAAATCTAAGGCCAGAGAAGGATGCATGAGTTGAAGAAAATGAAGAACCATTTTCTGTGGAAACTTCCTTCTGGGACCAAGGCATTCTGCTAAAGTCCTTAAGGATAACGCAGGCGGAGTTGAGACTCATCCTGTTGTGGGCCAAGAGTCAACTAAACCCCCTTACCTAAGGTTATTCAAAAGCTCTTTATGAAGTTACCATCTTGGACTATTTGGGGGATAACCTGTGGATTATGCATGTAAAGAACATTCTACAATTAATTTGTGGTCTGCCAGGTGTGAAGCACCAAGTCAGTTTCTTGATTTGGGAAGTATTGACCCGAAGGTAGCCAAAAGTCCAAGTAATGAAGTAAACACCACCTGAAAGAGTGTCCCAAAAGGAATCGTTATCTAGGAGGCAAAAACACAAACCGCCTAACTGAAGATGAATGATAAAACCTGAGGCTTGAGCAGATGAAGGCAGAAGTGCCCAAGAGACAAGTCAAGGCTGGAGGCAAGGACCAAGATAAAGTAGAACGCCAAGCCCTTGAACCAAATAAGCAGCTGTGGAAAGATGAACTAGAATCCATGCAACAGGGGAGAAAAATAACTTCATGAGTGAAGAACCCCCAGAAAGAGAAAAGACCCCAGGCACATTTGCAACACACCTCAGTCACATTTGGAATGACTTTTATAGTGTCCCAGGAAGTAGAGGCGTGACCTGGAAGAATGCCTCCATTTTTGGTGAATACATTTTACAAGGGAACTGAAACCATGGCACTTTAAGGGGAAAGACAAGGGAAGAAACTAAAGGCTAGATGTATCAAAGATCAGTTTTGCATTTCTTAAATAGCAAATTTTAAGAAATCGCTATTTAAGAAATGCAAAATGGGATATATGAAATTTGCAATTCGGTAATAGCGATTTCTTAAAATTCGCAATTGCTATTACCGAATCGCAATCAGAGAATGGGACTCCATTAATCCCTATGGGCTTGGAGGCCCATAGGTGCGAATGGTTTTGCATTTCTCAATTTGCGAATTCCAGTTAGGAATTCGCAAATTAGGTAATGCAAACCCCAGGGTGCTGGGGGCCTAAGGCCCCCTCTGATGCACCCCAAAAAAATATTTGCGGGCATGTGTGTGCTACATGTCATTTAAAAAAATGCATTTATAATGCATTTTTAAAAATTGCACATGCTTACCACCAAATTGGATTTGGTGGTAATTGCATTTCCTAAATGCCCAATTCGCATGTAGGAAATGCTTAATACATGTGCTTCGGAAATCGCAAATAGGAATTCCCTATTTGCAATTTCCTATTTAGAGAATCACAATTTGCGATTCTCTAAATGGTGGTCGCAATTTTTAGGAATCGCTATTTAGTGATTTTTAAATTGCACAGCGAATGCCCTTCATACATCTTGAAAGGCATTTTTGCTTTCGCAAACGGCTGAATTTTGCGATTCACACCGTTTGCGAATGCAAAATAGCTTTAGACACCTGGCCCTAACTCTTCTCTCAACAGGCTTCCGGCTCTCTTCTCCCAGCACGCATGGCAAATTCCCCCATGCTGCACAACACTTTCCGAATGTAATTGCCAAGCTGTTGGGATTACACCAAATCACACATAAGAAAGACACCCGAAGCAGCAAGAAAATGGATCAATAGACAGGCCACAAAGTGGCCATGAGGGAGCACTGCCAAAACACCTGAACACTAAGGACTGAAAAACAACCTTTGTGCCCCCTTAGTGAGCAAGTAAACATAAAACGTGCTGATTCCACACTTTAACCACAAGATTCATAACAGCGATAAGCTGCAGTGAACTACGGGACAACCCTAATAAGTTAAGAGCCAGAAGTATTGCTGTGATAACGGAAAACTTTTGGCAGATGAAAACCTAGGAAAGAAATATAAGCGCTAGGGAAGGTCCTTTGCAGAAAATGTATTTGGGTCTAAAAATGTAAATAGGCTTTGAATACTACTTTGATTTTATTGTGCCAGAAGATAGGAAGTCTGTGTACTTAAAATATAGATCAGTAACACTGGCTTCATTCTCTCTCACTGGGAGACCCAGAAAAGATGGTCCATTTTTAGGGTTGAGCCTGTGAGTGCATGTGCTTGCACATGGGCTTTGCTTGCGAGAGACTGCTGTGTCCAGTACAGGGCTTTGAGCACGCCTGTTGCTCACCATTTGTTGGTTTGCGTGGCACTCTACGTTGCAGCCTCATAATTCACCAAGATATGCCTGGTATCACTTCCTTTTCTCTGTGTGGAGCAGAGATCAAACTCTAAGTGATGCAACTTAATCAGTGGCAGTCTGCTGCTCCCAACGTGAATGAGGTACTATTTGTTATTTTTAACGTTGAGTGCCTTGGCAAAGGCTTGTGAATGCAAAAACGTCCCCTGCAGGCACAAAATTGCAAAGTTTTATATTGAAAACGATCTTTATTTTATTTTACCTAGTCATCTTTTCTCGGTTTCTTCTCATATTTTCCTTTGGTTTTGCTCGTTTCTGTTTCGATTTAAATCTTTTGTCTCACTAAGGTGAATTTGGACTCCCTAATTAAGATCTACCGACTAGTAATCATTAATGAAGTAAATGCGCTGTGTAAGCCTAACATCTTTCTCTCAATATCAGCCTATATTGCATCAACCTGGAAGCTCGCCAGGCTTGTTTTTAATAGTCAAATGTGCATTTTCACAAGGAATGACTAATAGCATTATGAAATTTTTCTATGATCTAGTTAATGATGCTTTTTCTTTCTCTAGACTTTGTCGTGTAATGGTGTTTATTTTTTAATTTTTGTGGTTAAGAGGAGTATTTTTATACACATATTTGTAAATTCTCGAAAATATCATGTAAGTTTTAATTGTATTGCTTTTAGCTGAGAAAGTAAAACTTTGGGATAAACTGAGGGGAAATGAGCGAACATTACGGTATGTTCTTCAGGAAGGCGAAATACCTGCTTTTGCTTGTTGGTTTGGCGTTTTGGAATGTTAACAGGCTTGAGTTACCGGAGTGGAGACAGTTGCTTGTCCTCATTGTGCTTCTCATGGGTTGCCACACTTCCTTTTCTCACCAGAAACTGGAAATGCACTTATGAATCTTTTAAAGCTTAAACAGATATTATGCTTTTTTTCTGTAAAAGTAGAAAAGAACAAACATGGTAAGAGTAACAATGACATTAAGTAAAAATATAAACACTTTCAGGCCGCTGACAAGATAGTCACTACCAGAATCTGATAAAATGCGAATCAGTCATTTTAGAATCAAACTGTCCACATCCACCACTACAGTTTTGTTTTCAATAGACCACTTCAAAGTGATACATCGTCTCATATCACATAATTAACTTCACGTTTTCAGCCAAGCAGCAGTTGTGGAAGTCTAGGTGGATCTCTGTCTTTCTGTAATGTACAGATATGCAACAAGGGTACCATTATTATTCAGAGTGGCTCTCACGAACATCAAAGCCTGCCAGCAGGACCATAGCATGGTGGCACACAGCTCAGAAGAAGCCTCAGTCGGGGGACCTGTGAGTGCCAATGGTACAAGGGTTTCTTGTTGTTTGGGAAGTGGGATAACATGGGCTCGTACTGCTGCTTAACCAGTCACTGCATCCTCAACCAACACTAGAAAAATGAGGTGGGCGGCCTACCTGCGGCCCTGCTGTGAACCACAAGCAGGACCGCTCATGCTGGGTCTCATGCTTAAGATTCCAGAGGGCCTGCTCTTTCAGGTAAACCCAACCAAGTGAACTTGCATATTGACCATACAGTTGCCATTAAACTGAAATGCAATTTGTCTTAATACATTAAAGCTCTGAGAAAACCTTTTAGTAGTGGGACATCTCTGAATTGACCAATAGGTTACAGAACAAGGAAGGCTTCTTTCATATCCCATCTTGAGTTCGCACCTATGACTTAATGCCCTCTAGTCACATTCTGCGTGATTATAATACTGGAGGACCTGTATTAGAACCCTGGGCCTCTTTAGCTTTACTTTGTGTAGTATTACATTTTAGTGTGTAATAGAAGTGTTTAACATTTTCTATAAACAAAAGTGCTGGGCTAGATAGTACTTATTTTCTATGTAGGAAAACTGTCTGAGTTGTACATTTCTACCCCCCACATTACCTCCCTGAGAAACCTGCAACTACTCGCCCTTCCTGCTCTGAGAGTCAATTGTGTAAATGGTGTTTTGCAACCCATTGGCAGATCAGAAGAATTTTAGAAAAGATATAGGTACTCATTCTATCCCCTTGTAATGTTCTACAAATCACAATATGATGGAAAACAGCCAGAGGACCTGAAAGCTGCCTTGCTACCCTAGAAAGGGAAGGCAAAGCAGGTGTGCTAAGCACACTACCCTTCTCAATGTCAAATAGTGAGGTTAAAATCCTGCTTTAAATGCAAGGACCTGATTCACAAAGGTAACTTACACTTTTGAGTTAGTTTACTACTTTTTGCGTATTCACAAAATCTGAGTGTAAATTACTACCAAAAATGTTCACCACCTCACAAGGCCAATCACTAATACTGCTACACTCTGCAATTGCAAATAATGGAGTTTGGGAATTAAATAAAACCCCATAGGAAATAATATTACATTAAATAAAATAAAGTGAAATTAAGTAAAAATGTAAATACATGTAATTTAATCGTAAATGTGTATAAAATAGTAAATATTCATTGTTTAATAGTCAAAGATGTTAAAACCCTTTTTAATGTAAAAGTTGACGTAACAATAATTTTCATAAAACTGGCAAAGGGAGGATGTTATTTCTTTTTTACTGTCCCTACCCAACAGGACGTGCCTGCCAATGACAGACAGTAGACAGTAAAAATATGGCTGCATGTCCACCCATCCTAATTGGGTGGGTGAAAATATAACCAATTCTCTGACAGCCCTTACTTTGTCTGAGAAGTTTGGTTATGGTGGTGACCTGAATAGGGCCATCCCTGTCCTTACACAAAGCTGTCTCCAAACCCCTGGAGTCTGTCTGTGGCCAGGGCAGGAAAGGCAGGGTCTTGTTCACTACAAGTAATTTTCTTTGAAGTTTGCCTACTTCAGAAACGGAAATGGATATAAGTACTGGACCTCTGACCCCACAAAGTTAGAACACTTCTGGACTGAGAACATTCTGCCAGGAAGAAGAGCTTGATGCTGCAGAAGGGACTGCCACTCTGGCTGTTGCTTTGTTGTGCTGGCCTGCTACTTGCTGCTTCTGTGCTGGGAGTGAAAGGACTGGACTTTGCTTTCTACATCCTGCTTTCCAAGGCTCTCCAAGGGTTTGAACTAAGCCTGCCTCCTGTTAAGAAGCCTCAGAGACATCAAAGACTTCACCTGCCAGTGCCTGGGCTCTTCTGTTGAGAGCCCTGACTTTCCAAGGGTGCCAACTCCAGTCCCTGGGCCCTTGGAATTGCAAGTTGGTGACCTAAAGGAGAAAATCCACCCATCAACATACTGCGGCAGAAAAATCGGTGCAGCCCCTGTCCCGTGACTCGAGAATTGACGCAGTGCCTGTTTCACCATGGCTCCATCAACACAGTGCGTCTGAATTTTCCATGCACTGCCCCCAGGGTGTCAATTTCTCATTGACCCCACACTGCAGTAAGGAACCGAGGCTGCGTCTCCAGAAATCAATGTAGAGCCCTTCCTGCGAGGAACGAATCCACGTATCACCTCCCCTGCCATTAAGGAACCACTATATCGCCTCTCCTGCAGGAAAATAATCAATGCATCACCTCTAGTGCGCAGTAAGGAACCAACTCATAACTTTGCTATTCAGGTCCTCACCTCTCTGCAGCCCGCATCACCTTTGTTTTTGACGCATCCTAGGTACTTTGTCCAAAAAATATACAACTATTGATTCCTATGGATTAAGACTCATTGAAACCTTTAAAAAGTGATATCTTTACTTGTGTATGTTGTATTTTTGTCATTTCAGTCTTGCTTTATTCAGACAAACATTGGTTATTTTTCAGATCTGGTGTGGAGTATTTTTGTGGTGTTTTCACTGTTACTGTGTGTGCGTTCAAATACTTTACACATTGCTCTGAGATAATAGCCTGACTGCTCGTGCCAAGCTACCAATGGGGTGGTCAAGGGTTATCTTAGCTGTGTGCCTCCCTTACCCTCACTAGAGTGAGGGTCCCTACTTGGACAGGGTGCAATCCACTGTCAACTAGAGACCCCATTTCTAACACCTCTCATCCAACATATAAATCAGGCCCTCAACCTTTTAACTCCCAATTCACTACTTCTGAAGATTACTGCCATTTCCAGCAACTTCAGCCCACAACTGGACCCAACAGACCGCTAGCCACATGGCCCTTCATCACCCCTGTAGAAACTGCCATCATTATGAGGTCCATCCACTCAGTTCCCATCGGACACCTGCCCCCAACACATCTACTCCAGAGGACTGCAACCCATCAGCTCTGTTCTTACACCCATTCTGAATGCCTCCACCTCTTCCACAACCTTTCCAGATGCTTGGAAACAATCTGTGGTCCTCCAATTGCTGAAGAAACCCTCTGCAGACCCCTCAAATCTCACCAAATACAGAACAATCTCCTTTCTACCATTCCCAATTAGGGTCTTGAACAATATCATTAACAGACACCTCACTGAATAATTCAATGACCACTACCTCCTAGACACCACTCAGTCTGATTTCAGACCCAACCACTACATGAAAAGTGCCCTCATCTCCACCATGGATGACATTCACATGGCTCTGGACAGAGGAGACACAGCGGCCCTCATTCTCCTGGCCCTCTTCACCATTTGAGACAGTCTCCCGCTCCATTCTGATCCAACACCTACACAACATTCAAACCCAAAGACACACGCTCCGATTGATCAGTTCCTGGTGGAGGCGCAGCACAAACATGCTTTATTGCTGTGATGTATCAATAATGCTGCCCACTCCACTAGAACCCACAGCTCAGCGGACCACTCTAGCTCTGTCTCGGCATGGTTAATACGCCAAGAACAACCACGGCCATCTACCATGACATTTTGTTTCATCCGGTAACAGCCTTCTATACACTCAACGTGACATCCATGATTACCTGACATACCATTATACCTCATTGATTCAATCAGTCACATTGCCCACCATGGAAGGATCACCAGCTTTCTTTCAAATACACCTCTACCCGGCCTCACACCTGACCAACGGACTTAAGTCGATGACCCCATAACCCTACATGAAATACCGTGAGCTGTCAGGGCCCTAGTACTAATAAAACTGCAGGCCCAGACAGCTTACCTGCTGATTTTTTCAAGACTTATGGCCCCCCAGCTCTCCGACTACAAGTATTATACTATGAGGCCCTACACTCAACCCACCTCCCTGACTCCCTTTGAGAGGCTTTTCCTATTTCTCTTCCTAAGCTAGGCAGGAACACGCCGAACTAGGCTCATACTTAAAACCGATTATAACATACTGGCCAAGATCCTCGTGGATTGCCTTGCACCTCGGATCCCATCCTTGGTCCATCCAGACCTAAATGGATTTGTCCCAGCCTGCAATACCTCCCTCAACTTCTGATGCTTTTTCCGTATCATGAAACACCCCCCATACAAGTGGCCAAGCGCAGACTGCTTGGTATTGGACCTTGAAAAGGCTTTTGATTCCGCAGAATGGGCTGTCTGTTTGAAATGTTACCATATCATGGTATTGGCCACTGTTCTGTTCACCTGGTGAAATTATTATATATCCCACTTATTTCCCTTTGTTGTCACTGGGAGGATGACCTCTCCCGTTCATGCACAGATAAGGAGTGGGCTGCCCTGCTGGAGGGTCAGACACAGATTCCCCTTAACACCCACTTTAGGCTTATCCAATGTTATACTGTCCACAGATTCTGTTCTCTGACTGCTGCACATCTATCCCACATGCTATGGGCCTGCCCATCTCTCTATCAATATTGGCAGGGTGTTGTATCTTGCCTCTCTGGCTATACAGAACACCCTATATCCTTCATGTGGGAGGTGTGCCTGCTGGGTCTTTAACACAAGGATAACAAACACAAAGCTACATCCTGCTTCTTAGACCATGGCCTTTTAATAACTAAGCACCTCATTTCCAGGAGATGGACATCACATGACCCCTGTGGACTGGACATATTCCCTGACCACATTGACCAGGGTGAAAGCATTGCTCTATACAGGGAGCACAACTTGGGACTCTGTAAATACTCAATAGCGTCCAGCTGGGATACCATCCTTTCAGACCGTTAGGAAGGTACCCAGCCCACTCTTGACTCACCTACGTGATGGAGAGGAGGAAAGAAAGGGGTGACAGATGGTTAAAGCAAATGTTTTGTATGGACAAGTGGCTTTCCGCGATACAAGCTATTCTTGCCATATGAATTATCAACATATCCTGCTCCTTTTTAATTCTTCCCAATCCAATTTGTCTTGGCTTGTGTCCTCGCTTCATATGACTTCCTGTCTGGCTAACTATCACATTCAGAAGAGCTGGCTATTTAGATCAATGAACTGTTTGCCAGGTATATTGGGGGAAAGTGCTGAAGAGAGCTCATCTAAGGCGTACCTGGAGGAAGGTGTTTTCAAGTGTTCTTCTCAGGAATGTCTCATAGAAGGTGTTTGTGGTTTTCACTCTCAAGAGTGCTGGGGAAAGTGTTGGTGGATCTCTCTCATGGGTGTCTCAGGGCAGGTGTTGGTGGCTGTTCCTCTCAGGAGTGACCGAGGGAGACATTTGACTCACATAAGCATATCAGATATGAACATTATCAGTTGTCAAGTCACAACACACATTTGTAAAGAAAATTAAACATAATTGAGCCAAGCAACATTGGTAGGCAGGGGGCACAACATTATGTTATTAGTCAGCATTTGGACAATCATGATATCCTTTAAAACAGCAAACATTTGTCACTCATCATCTGCTGAAAGGGTCATAAATGCTATAGTATTACTACCAAACAAGGCAATAGTCCGGACCAATCATTAGGAGATCTGCCATCGGATGGGTGCCAGAAGTCCAGAGAGCTGTCAAGAGAGAGCAGTGTTGGCCAGATTTCCATGCAGGCTGTGAGGCAAAGCAGCAAAACTGAGCAATTAAAGAGTGGACATGGGAAGGATATGGTAGACCAAGCCCAGGTGTAGTCATGTATTCTGCTTGAAACTATTTTTAAGGAATTATGAGAGCTCAAGGATATGCAATGAAAGAAGACAGGTGTGATTAATCAAAGGTTAGATAAAATTGAGAAAGCAATGGGGCAGGTTCTATCGCATTTTCAGGAACTTGAACAGAGAGTGTTGGATTTGGAAGACCGCTCTTTGGTATGGGACATCGAGCTTGGAAGCTCCAAAAGTAGTTGAGTGAGTCTCAAAATAAAATGGAACTATGCAAGGAGGTCAAACATCCATTTTGTTGGGGTGCCGGAAGGGGCAGAAAACCAGGGCAATCATCAGGACATGCTGCAGTTTATGGACGATCTGATCAAGACTCATTCTGGAAAACTCCCCATCATATTTGACAATTATGCGTTCACACCGGGTTCCTTACCAAAAGCAGCCAAACGCAAAGCATCTTCATACTATTACCGTCAATTTTTCTGATTATAGAATTTAAGAATGGATTCTTACAAAATCAAATAAAAAAAAACATTTTGTCTTTGGCAGTGGCTTCGGCCTGAAGAAGATGAGACTTGGTTGGTATGATTGCTCAACTCAACGCATCAGGTGCACAGGCCTCTATTATCCAACAATCAAAACTAAGGCGGTCATTCTGACCCTGGCGGTCAAAGACCGCCAGGGCGGAGGACCACGGGAGCACCGCCGACAGGCCGGCGGTGCTCCAATGGGGATTCCGACCGCGGCGGTAAAGCCGCGGTCGGACCGGCACCACTGGCGGGCTCCCGCCAGTGTACCGCCGCCCCATTGAATCCTCCAAGGCGGCGCAGCTTGCTGCGCCGCCGAGGGGATTCCGACCCCCCCTACCGCCATCCAGATCCCGGCGGTCCGACCGCCGGGATCCGGATGGCGGTAGGGGGGGTCGCGGGGCCCCTGGGGGCCCCTGCAGTGCCCATGCCACTGGCATGGGCATTGCAGGGGCCCCCGTAAGAGGGCCCCTACATGTATTTCACTGTCTGCTGCGCAGACAGTGAAATACGCGACGGGTGCAACTGCACCCGTCGCACAGCTTCCACTCCGCCGGCTCGATTCCGAGCCGGCTTCATCATGGAAGCCTCTTTCCCGCTGGGCTGGCGGGCGGTCTGAAGGCGACCGCCCGCCAGCCCAGCGGGAAAGTCAGAATTACCGCCGCGGTCTTTCGACCGCGGAACGGTAACCTGACGGCGGGACTTTGGCGGGCGGCCTCCGCCGCCCGCCAAGGTCAGAATGAGGGCCTAAAAGTCTTGTGCAAAGGCCAATTTTATTTATGTACAACTCTGCAAGATGGTTTGAATCTTTTGGTTAAAGCAAATGTGGTTGATATTGGTGTCAGAGAATGTTAACATATTGGGATATTAGGTATACACGTCTTCAGATGACAGAAGACCTTGTGGCCTGTTAGCCAGATTGTAATAAGCAACCCAGAAAGAGGGGGGGGGGCAAGTGGGTGACTGTGGCCATGCAAGCTATGATATGGCTATGGTTGCAGACTAGGGTGGGGGGGTAGCTTTCCTCTCCACGTAGGCCAAGGTGCTTTTCCAGGGCGCCTAAGTAGCTGTTAGGGGTGATAGAGGTTAGTGTGAGCTATTCCCCCTCCAGGCTGGGGTGGGATGGGTTTGGTGGAGGTGGGTGCGCATAGGGTGTGGTGGTTTGGGGGATTTAAAAAATGAGCAGATTCATCAGTTGTGGTATACATGTCAGCAGGTAAACATGGATAGTGCTCATCCCTCTTAGCAAATTTTAATGGAGCCTTGGTGTAGTGATTATACCTTAAGGGGAATTTTGCCGGAAATTAGTAAAAACCAAGAGAAGAAGATAGGAGTGGGTGGTTCAGTTGTGTCTGTCACTGAGTTTGGGGCGACAAAGTCGAGCCAAGCTAGGTGACATGTGTAAAATCACAGTTCTATCCTGTAATGTTAATGGCATTCTGAATAGGCAAAAATATCACAGACCCATTTGAAAGAGAGTATGCCTAAAATGTTTATTCCAACGGCCTACCCCCATTCTTTTTTTCTTCAGCTAGGCTTGCAGTTTGGGGGCGGTGATTTTTTTGTCTAGACTGTTAAATTGAGAAATCAACAAAGTCATTAGAGGTAAGGAGGAGTAATGGATCCTATTGAAAATTCGGGTTCAGGGAGCTTTCCTTAACGTCCTTAATTACTATGGTCAACTTCAGGATGAAGACACTCCCCTAAAGGCAATTTTTTTGTCAGTAATGGGTGTGGCAGGCCCGTTATTATGGGAGGGGGGACTTTAATTTCATACAGGATCTTAAATTGGATACCTCAAACAAATTTAAAAAGCAGCTGAAACCTAAAACAGCCAAGGTGATGGCTGCAAAGAAAAGTACTCTAAATTTAGTAGACCCATGGCAATTCAATCACAATGGGCAAGCACAATTTACCTGCTTTTCAAGGCAGTATAATATGGCTTCTCTGCTGAATTATTTTCTAATCTCCAAGTCAGTTAAATGGGAAGGCACTGGGATCTGGGCTATTGCTTTTTCAGATCATTCGGTAGATGCTACGATTAGCATGGAGATCAAGGGCACTCAAACCTCAAGGGCATACTGGTGGTTTGACAAGGCACTCCTGGTTAACCAGGAATGGTTTATCAGCATGAGTAAATTTATTCAGGACTTCTTTGAGATCAACCAGGACACGGCTTCCCCCTTCTCAGTATGGGAATCATTTAAAGCTGCAGTCTGAGGACAGGTCATTGCCTTCAAGTCAGCCCAGAGGCGAGTTCGGAAAATGCGTGTTAGGAAATTGCAGACGCTCTTGATCAGGCACATAAGGCTTTCACTCATGAGGTGGCTGGGTGCAGAATAGATTGAAAACATAAGTATGATAATGACAGACAGAGGCTACGTGATTTCTCAGTTTGTGAAGAAATTGTTAGCTAAAAACATTTCTGCAGCAAGAGTATGAGGAGAGTCAGCTTGTGGGCAAATTGTTAGCCTGGTCTGAGCGCGGGAAACAAGAAGCACTGCATATTATGGAGATTCAAGATCCTGGTTCCAATTTAAATCAAAATGATTATGTTAAAATTGCTCAGATTTTTCTGCATCATTCTAGCATCATCTATGGCTATAATAAGGCTATTTCTCGATCAGGTCTTGAAGAGTTTTATGGCCTATTTAGGCTTCCAAGTCTGGTAGGGAGGGAGGTAGAGGTTATGCTATCAAATATTACATTGGAGAAGGCGGTTAGCGTGCTTCAGCGGATTGCACAATGCTAAAGCAACTGGTATACATGGTATTCCAACCAAAGTGTACACAATATTTCAGAAATAACTATTGCTGCAGCTTGTATGTTTATTTAATCAAATTAGTGATGGTATGGGCACTCCTTTGACATTTAAAGAGTCAGTAGTGGTAAGCTTTTTTTTAAAAAGGAGAAGTTCTTACTGTAAATTATTTTCGGCCAATTAGCTTACTCAGCTAACTATAAACTATTAGCTTAGATCTGGGCATCTCGTATAATTGAGGTTGGCAGCCCCTGGTTCATAAAGATCAGTGTGGATTTTTATCAAAGCGCACACTGGCTGCTAATACGCAGTTCAGGCTATTGATTGTTTTTCCCATGCGTAAGATGGGGCTGTAATTGCAATGATCGATGCTGAGAAGGAATTTGACCTTGTGAATTGGGATGCCCTTTTTTTCCTTAGAGAAATTCAGATTTCCAGATCAAATCATTTCAATGCTCAAAAGATTATATCAAGGGGCAGAAGCATGTGTTATGATTAATACAAGGCTTGACGGTCCTGTGAAGATACACTACGGCATGCGACAGGGGTGCCCAATGTCTCCTATACTTTTCACACTGTTTATTGAGCCATTAGCAGAACACATCTGTAGTACCAGTAATATTGCCACCCCCCCTTGCAAGGGAAATCCCGATACGATGGTTAAAATGGGCTTGGTGGATGGGAGCTCAGGTGGGGGGCCTCGATGTTTTTTTATAAGGAAAATGGTACAGGAGAGTGGAGGCAGCTCATCAGTTTTTTCTAAAAATGGTGAAACTGCCACAAATAACAACATATAAAGTGCTAGGTGATATTCTTCGGTTTCTACAAAAGTTTTTCGTGTCAAGGCATTTTCCGCCCTGTCATTGGCTGGTAAGGTTGCAGGATTGCCAGGGGTTTGATCTGGCAATCTCAGAAACTATTTGTAGGAACTGGAATTCTAAAGGGTATTCAATATTAGGCAGTTTTTTTCTAGGTACTCTACTTGCTAATTGGGCAGATATAAAACGTTGAGTCAGGGCTGAGGCAGCCAAGCATTGGTATAGCTTCACCCAAATCAAATGTTTGATAAATAGCAGTCTTCAAGAGATGCGCCATTTTTCAGATGTAATTATCAAATTGTGGTATAAAAGTCAAATAGTGGGAATAGGAAATTGGTATAGGTCCCTACGGAAACATACAGACTTGTTATTGATAGAAAGACATCTAATAAGATAGAGCAGGAACAGTATGTAGTCTGACAATTACAGACTGCCAGTGCATCTTGATTTTAGGTTATAAATCTCTCCGGGCAGCTAATTTTAAGAGAATTATTTTTTTATCTTGCTTGTTTGCATATTATACACCTAAAGTTATTCATAGAATGTATTCATCTATTATTAATATATGCTTTAGGTGTCTTCAAGAGGAAAGCATGGCTTGGATACATATTTTGTTTGAGTGTCGCAAGCTGGCGCAATTTTGGGATAGAGTATTTTGTAAACTGAGTCAAGGAAAACCAGATGATGTTGCAGGCGGAACTAAAGCTGGTACTGGCCTGAACTGTTGGTTTTGTTGATCACGACGCCATGATAGCCCCAGGTAGAGCTATCGACTTCAAGGAACTGTATTTTTGAGTAAATCTTGCAGAATTCATATATTTATTACTGTATGCTGGAATTTGATTGTATTTGGTCTTGTTTTATATAGATAAAGAGTGGATAATTTTCTAAAACTGGTGTGGTATCCTTTTGTAGTGTCTTCACTTATTACTGTGTCTTATGAACAAATGCTTCACACATTGCTTCTGAGATAAGCCTGACTGCTCGTGCCAAGTTATCAAGGGGGTGAGCAGGGGCTATCTGAACGGGTATCTCACTTATCCTGACTAGAGTGAGGCTCCCTACTTGGACAGAGTACAAACCGACTGCCAACTAGAGACCCCATTTCTAACAGTGCTTATGATGAGGTTGTTTCTTCCTGTGTAAACAGAGAGCATTGTTGAGACTGGCTGTGACCTCTCCCAAGGCAAAATAGACACAGGTTAGAGGTCCTTTGTCAAATGGATTTTTAATCATGAGAACCCCCCTGAATATAAATTGTGGGGCGAAACAGCAGTATTGGAGTGGAGATCAATTAATTTGGAATGATTTAGATTTCTGGATTAGTATTTATGGAGAACTGAAGATTTTAAATTGTGGATTTCCATGAATTATATGTATCATATTTTAATTGTTTCACTATTTTACTTATGAACACTGCACCTTCTGCACTTTATTGACTCAGTTTCTAGCGCGTTCTTAAAAGAACAATAAATTGTCAATTTTGTAGATGATCAAAATTGGCATGTACTTTAACTCCAGGGGTAGCTTTGATTGAGTCCTATGGAACCACTTGTTCTATGTTTTTGTAGCAGAGCTGGCACGGTTGGTTTACTTGACTGCTCTGCTGCGCACTAGAATTCCCCATGCACTTCCCTGTGCTGATGATCACCATCCTGAGCATTGCCAAGACACAAGTGTCCTTAAGCCCCAAATTGTGACAGCTACCAGTTGTAGTTAATGTCTTTGTCACCAAAACCATGCAGCAAGTTCTGGTAAAGCTCTTGCTCCCAATCTAAACTTTAAGAACTAGTGGATAAATGCCATCCTTGCTTGTTAGTGCCGCTGTCTAGATCTTCGGTGTCCTGCTACACTGCTGTCCACTTGAAGCTCATCATGTCAGCCAATGCCAGTTCCCTGCTCATCCAATACCAAAATGAGTATGCCCATTTACTTGAGTGGGTGTCAAGTTCATGGAACTGGAGAATAAAAAAACGAAAGTACCCGAAAGCAGAAACCAATGATGAAACTACTTGCAAATATGAAGGACAAAAAAGCAAGCACAAGTTAAAATAGAGAATAATTCCAACCACAAGAAAAAAAGCAACATTTGAAGTGCAAATGGACTGAAACACAATCCACCCACAGCAGATGTGATGAGAGTAATGTAATGTGAGCACCCAGTGCCAAACCACACTCCAAGGCAAAAGTTTACAACCCACTGTCAGAAACAAGGCAATCTGCTTTCAGAATTTAAATGCTGCATACATATTAGACACCATCACCCCCACCAATAACCCCTGGTTGCAAACACAATGTATGCAAAAGTGTGGAGACAAATTATTATATTTATACCACATACTGAAAGAAGCAAGCAGCCTATTTTCAGCAAACATTTGGTGGTAAATGATGGTAACTGGCAAGGTAACTCCAAACCTTGTTGTTGTCACTGATGCTGCAACACTTCCTCCCTGTGTCCTCAGCTAGTACTCCAAGTGGGCCTTTTTCAGTCCCTGGAACAATAACCTCTTTGCTCTTTGCCCTTGCCACTGAAAAGAGAGTCAGAATGTGACCTCTCTACCTCACAGGTTGTATTTTAAAATCTGTCAGACCCCTTCTGAAAGGACAAAGGTCAAGCTACTTGGCGTCAGCGTAGAGGCGGGAGTGTTGTTGGCTCTGCAAACTTGGCTAAGTCCAAACTCTTCAACACTTCACTCACAGGAGTAGTGTTTGGTGAGCCATCAAATACTTCTTTGGGAGGTAGTGTGGGGATGCTTTGGGCTCACACAATAATCACCAAGCTGCACAAACATTTTAATGTCCAACTCATTGTCTCTCTTTGTTAAAAAGAAAGTTTTGTAATGGCTCAAGTACTTCTCTGGGTAGGTGTACGTATCTGAAAAAAGTGCTGTGCTACCACCACCCTAGAGTTTGTGCACTCTGTTAGTCCTAATATCCCCAACAGCCATTTATTTCAAGACTGTGGAGGTTTGTCACAGTGATATTCACAGTAGGGACGCACATGACAATTCTGGCTCTGCCTCCATCTTTGGGGAGGAGGTACAGTGGTTGGGAGTGCTTTTGCACTTGACTGAAGTTAACTGGGAGCAGCAGTGGAGGCAGTCACCTAGAGAGTGTGAGAAATCCATCTAGTGAGAAGCACCCTGTAACCTTTATACCAGTCTGGGAACTTGAACTTCCTTTTAAAAGAAATAAGGATGCTGTATGCTTTGCATCAGTGATTTTTTATGTTAGGTGGTAGGACAAGGTGTCTAGTGGAGACGTGTAAGTATAAGGTTAGAGTATGGAGATTAGGAGAGAATATTGGAGTTAAATACTCCCTTCTTCATCAACTGCCTCGCTTGGATGTAGTTCCTTTTGTTGTGCGGGCTACGTTTTTCTTTTCTTTCTTCTCTCTATAGGCCATCTGTACATTGTACAAGGGAGTGGATACTTCATCCTGGAAGAAAGAAAATGCCCAGGCAACTTTGTATATGGCAGTTTCTCCTATCCATTATTTGCTTTCCATGATTCTGGACTTTATTGCCTTGCTCCCTTCTGTCTTTAGCTCTTCTCTACCGAAGTATGTTTGGGTCCCAAGGATGGGGTTTGGGGGGTCATGTGAAAAGTTAAGGACAGCGGAATCCAAATAAAAAAAAGTGGGAGAAAGCTTCCTCTGATAATACTTATTTCGGGCCTGATTTAGATGTTGGTGGTCTTACCACCAAGCCGCATCTGCGGCAGGCCTGAAAAGACCATCATGTCAGCGGTCTCCCACCTGCCACATTTAGGTGCGTTGCAGCTAAGCCAAAGACTGCCACAACAGACTGTATTACGTTGTGCCAGCAGCAACCTGCCACTGATGCTGCGGACTCCAATGCAATAATTAATATTCTGTCACCGTCCTGATGGCGGCATCCCACCAAGCCTATCTAGATCACACAGTTATGCTTGTGGTGTGTCAGTGGCAGGAGTCCGTTGTGGGACCTATTCAGTATAGTACAATGGCTTTGGCCATTGGTAGGATGCCACTAGCCCACACCTTTTGCAAATTCGACAATTGTGAACAACTGCAAAAACACACTATAAAACACACTCTGTTTCAGACCATGAGCCTCTGCAATTCCATTTGAGATGTCCAGAGAGCCAGCCAAATCCACAACATTTGATTCAGTTTACCTCTCTCCCTGTGTCTTTTTTTGTTAAATCTGATTTTTTTTCAGTACCCTTCATGTTTTTTGTTTAGATATATTTCACAGGGAGAAGAAATCCCAGTTTCACAAAGGGAGAACAGCCTGTCATGGTGGATGAAATCATTAAAGTAGAGCCACAATTGTTTGGAGCGCAATTACAAAATAACACCATTTGCCAGAAAAGGCAAATGTGGAGCAGAATAGTTGACAAGGTGAATGTAGCAGCCAACAACCGGCACACCCAGGAGGAGATTAGGAAGAAGTAGAACAGGAGGGGGAAGGTCCGTTCACTGGCCACCAAGCATCACCTGGAGGCACAGAGGACTGGTGGTGGTCCTCCTCTTCTTCCATTACAACTCTTTTCCTGGGTGGAGAAGGTCCTGCAAATCCTCCACCTTGAAGGCTTGACTAGAATCCCTGGTGGCGTGCAGACTGGTAAGACAGATGTATGCATGTCTCCCTAATCACCACTAGAGTCCTGCCCGTAAGGTAGACTTTTAGAATGCTGCAACAACCTTAGCAACACAGACTTTGAATAAACAAAATATGTTGTGTCATACAAATTACCAGCAGCATGGGTATAGCACTCCTTCCATTATAACGCAATATGGATAGTCAGATTATGTGTAGTTCCCCATGAATCATCTCGTCCATGGGCTCTGCCTATTACTGTCTATTAATGTATGTTGTTGTGCTTACAAAAACTGGTCTAAAACTACATCTATTTTTACAGGGGAGTACAGTGTTCCTAGGTTGTATGTTCTCCTTGTGACATTTTATCCATACTTATGTACCAGTTGCAAATGTGTTTTCATTTCTAAGATAGTCTTTGAAAGTGAAATGTGTAACTTATTTCTCAAACAAGTATTGTCCATGGTGTCAACAGATGACTATAACTACCATGATGCTCTGTTATTGGATCTGAAAAACAATAGTGGAATTTAATGTTGTTCCATATGCACACACATTTAAAAACATCAGTGCATGTGTCAGTTTCCATGTCATGCCATGGATTAAAATATCACTTCTTGTGTATCTCAGCCATGTTTACACCTGCTCATAGCTAGATTGACTTGATGAAAATGCTTACATTATTAGTTGTCTGTTGAATCCAAGATATTTAAAAATACGTTGTGGTATGCTGAACAGAATCAGTAGCCAAGTTAAGATTCACTGTCCATATGATGACCAATTACAGTATCATGTGCATTATGAACCACTTTGTATCCAATGTTTGGCAGCCTGCTGGCCTTGGAATGGTCCAGTACTCCAGTCTACTCACAGCTATGTTGTCTTCAATGTCTATCACATATAACTTAAAAATCTGGAATTACACTTTGGCATTTCAGGACATATCTACAAAGTCAGCACTGGAGTTGTCATCTGTGTAAATCAGGCTACATGGGTAAAACAATGAAAATTACAGAAAGCCCCAATCAGTCAATCTCACTCTTTCTAAGTTTTAGGTTTGCCCTTTTAAAGCCAAAGACCCTCATTACAACCCTGTTGGTCGGTGATAAAGCGGCAGTAATACCGCCAACAGGCCTGCGGTAAAAAAAATGAAATTATGACCATGGCGGAAACCGCCAACACAGACAGCCACTTTAACACTCCAACCGCCACGTCAGTAGCAACAAGCACCGCGGCCGTAACCGCCAACAGCCAGGCGGAAGACAATGTACCACCCACTCTATTATGTGAGGCCAATCTGCCAGCCTTTCCGGGGCGGTACCAACACCATCAAAAGCATGGCGGAAACAGTACACAGAAGGGAAACAACTCACCTCTCACTCAATGAAGAACCACAACGGCATGGAGCCCGAGCTGCACATTTTTCCAATGCAGGTCTACCTCCTCCTACACCAGGACAGGAGGCTACATGCCCTCTGCAAAGTCCTGGGGAGTGCAAAGCCACAGTCTCTCAAGTGGGTGGTTTGCCCACTGCCTGGTCCTGGGGAGTGCAAGTCCACAGTCTCAAGTGGGTGGTTTGCCCACTGCTCGGTCCTGGGGAGTGCAAAGCCACAGTCTCTCAAGTGGATGCCTTCTTCCACTGGTTCTGGAGGGAGCTTTGTGCCCAGTGTGCTTCATCCTGGCAAGAATAGGATGAGTGGATGGCTTCTTTCACTGGTTCTGGAAGTCGCCTTGTGCCCAGTGTGCTTCATCCTGGCAAGGATGGGGTGAGTGGATTGCTTCTTCCACTGGTTCTGGAAGGGGCCTTGTGCCCAGTGTGCTTCATCCTAGCAAGGATGGGGTGAGTGGATTGCTTCTTCCACTGGTTCTGGAGGGGGCCTTGTGCCCAGTGTGCTTCATCCTGGATGTTGCAAGGTCACAGTCTCTCACCTGGGTGTCACACCTACAAGTGTTGCAGAGGCCAGGACGCACTGCAGCCCATGTAGTCACGACTACACACTGCTCGCGGGCGGTGATGGCTGCTCAGTGGATGGCAGTTGCGGTGCAGGTGGCGGTGCTCTCAGTGGTGGGGGGAGGCTCCAGCCCTTCCCCTGCAGCCTCGGATGGCTGAAGTGCCATGGCTGGTGTTGTTTGCCCAGATGCTGGTCCAGCCCCAGGCACCAGATCCATCCTGCCTGCGGCGTCAGTTCCTTTAACATTGGCCTTGGCATCTGTGATCCCCTTCCTGCCCTTGGCAGATGGTGGTGCCTCCTTGCTTCTGCCAACTGGTATTCCCTTCCTGCCCTTGCTGGCTGGTGGTGCCTCCTTCCCCTTGCTGGCTGGTGGTGCCTCCTTCCCCTTGCTGGCTGGTGTCCCCTTCTTGCTCTTGCTACGTGACGGCCCCTTCTTGCCCTTGGCAGGTGGTGCAGGCACACTAGCTGTGCTGACGGGTGCCTCCTTGGAGTCTCTCACACCTGCAGTAGCTGCAGAAACTACAGTGGCCGTGGACTGGGGTGCTGAAGTGATGGACAGGGATTAGGGGCAGGGAATAGGTCAAGGGTGGCAGGGAAAAGCTTCTTAGGGACACTGGGGCAGGAAGAGGGTGAAGGTTTGGGAGTGGAGGAGGAGGGAGTGGTTGTAGGAGGTGTCTGTATGCTGTGTTTGGGTGAAGGTGCATGGGCTGGATGCTATTGTGAGGTGGATGGCTGTTGGGTGTCTGAGTGCTTGCGTTTGTGTACTTTGGGAAGAGGGGGCACAGACACAGTGGGAGAGGACACAGGGGAGGTGTGCATGGATGTGGGGGTGGTGACTGCCAGTAAGGGGCGTGTTGTGATAGGTGTGCTGGTGATGGAGGTAGTGGATGAGGATGTAGTGCATGCAGGTGTGAGTGGAGACACTACTGGGAGGGAGGTGGACGAGGAGGAGGAGGGGAACACAGAGGAGGCAGTGGATGTTGGTGTGTCTGCATCTGGATGGTGCTTGTGTGAGTGCCTGTGGGATGAAGTGTGGTGCTTGCGTTTGCCTGAGCCACTTCTGTGTGTTGATTTAGGTGCATGCAGGTCTGAAGGTGTGCTTGGAATAGGCTGGGGTTGAGAAGATTGGGACTGGGTAGAGGAAGTTGGAGGGGGAGGCAGGAAACAGGGACAATGGCTGCCATCAGTGAGTTGGTCAGTTCCTAGAATGCTCTCTGTTGGGCCGCCATGCCAGATTGAATGCCCTCCAGGTATGCATTTGTTTGTTGCAAATGCCCTGCTACACCCTGGATGGCATTCAGTATGGTTGAATGCCCAACAGAGAGGGATCTCAGGAGGTCAATAGCCTCCTCACTGAGGGCAGCAGGGCTGACTAGGGCAGGGCCTGAGGTGCCTGGGGTGAAGGAGATGCCCACCCTCCTGGGTGAGCAGGCACGGGAAACTCGCTGAGGGGCTGCTGGAAGGGCACTGCTGGTACGGGAGTGGAGTCTGTACCTGTAGTTAGGGTGGGCTCAGAGATGCCCGCCACCGCCAGGGTGCTTCAATCAGAGGAGGTGTCACAGTCGGTACTGTCCCCTCCTGTCTCTGTCGTGGTGCTCCCCTCGCCCTCCGTCCCACTGGTGCCCTCACCGTCGGTGGGTTTGGCCTCCAGGACCATGTGGGATGCAGCTCGCTCCGTCACCAGTGCCTCTGCTCCTCCGCCAGATGATGTTGATGCACACAAGGACAGGGTGACAAAACAAAAAGGAGGTGGGAGAGACTGGGGATACACTTGGTCAATGCCAGCAGCAACACTACCGTTGGCATACACAACTCACAGGGAACAGCCTTATGCACTAGGCCATGCACTACCAGTTACAATGCTAGTCACCAGGCCATGGGGTACAATGCCTAACGTCATTAGCTGCATCATTAGCTGCACACCTGAAAACCACAGGACCCTGCCCAGTAGTAGATGACCACTAACATTATTGGGGTTGGAGTGCATCTGAGCTTGCCCATCATGGAACCTACCCTACCATGTTTGCCCTGCCCTAGGGGCACGCACAGCCCACATCCCCCACCCAGTTAACACCTTAACGCGCACAAAGTCATGATTCTGAATCTGTACTCACCCCCTTGTGGCTGCTGTGATGCCTTCAAGCGCCCATCCAACTCCGTATTGGCCACCGCCAGGATGAGGAACATCAGGGGGGGTCAGGGTACGATGGGCACCCCTTCCTCGTTGGGAGGCCAGCCCCAGCGTGGCCTCCGCCGTCTTCCTTGCCCAGCGGCGCAGGTCCTCCCACCATTTGCGGCAGTGGGTACTTTGCCATTCAAAGACCCCCAGGGGCCGCACCTCCTTGGTGATGGCACACCAAATACCCTTTTTCTGATGGGCGCTGACCTGCAGAAAAGATACAGCAGAAAAGGTATTATTCATACTGTCCGGACTGTTATACTCATGGCCCAGCATATCCCTCCCATCCCCTTATGCACATACATTGACCGCCATACATGCAGCACTCTGCCCAGGACCCCTCAGTCCCCCCTCCACGAGGCTTACACACACAGCACTCTATACATTCTTGCCCCATGCATCATGCTCACAGTGTACTCACCTGCTGGTCTGGAGGACAATAAAGTAAATTGTACTGGGGTAGGACCCCATCCACCAGACTCTGCAACTCCTCCGAAGTGAAGACAGGGGCCCTTTCCCCAGAGACTCAAGCCAAGGTCACTTCCACACACAGGTCACAGCAGCACTTGCAGTGTAGGTCCTCTACTGTTGAAGGTCAGGTAGCAAGTGAGTGAACTGATAGAAGCTGATAGTCAAGTCCGCGGTAGTGCGTACCGTCACCGCATGTACATCACCATTGGCTCCTGGAACCCGTAAGCCCCAATGATAACCAATGCGGTGTTGCACGGCAGTCATAGACCGCCTCCCGCAACGGCGCACAACGCCAGAGTAATCACCTCATTTTCACTTGTCCCTCCTCACATGTCAGGCGGCCGCCATTTCAGGGGGGCACAGGCCATGGCACCTAACTGCATCACAGCAGACATAGGCACATCAGCGGACCTACACGTTCACATACTGGTTCTGTAAAAAAAGAAAAGCATATTAATCTGAGTATATGTTTGAATATGACCATCTGCTCATTGTTTTTCACCCTAGAGTTCAACCGCAGAGGATGAATAGGAGATGGAGACATACCCCCATGTACAGACCCCTGGTGGACCTGGCGACAATGGAGGACAGGCACATTATCCTAACCTACAGACTTGATCGGGCCACAATCCAAGAGCTGTGTGCCCAATTGGAGCCAGACCTGATTTCAGCTATCCGCCACCCCATAGGTATCCCCCCTCTAGTGCAGGTCATGTCAGTGCTCCATTTCTTGGCAAGTGGTTCCTTCCAATCGACAGTGGCCATGGCATCAGGGATGTCACAGCCTATGTTCTCAGACGTGCTGACCAGAGTGTTGTTTCCCCTGATGAAACACATGCGCAGCTACATCATATTCCCCAGGTGGAGGATTTTGCCACACTGAAGGCTGACTTCTATGCAATGGGACATATCCCTAACGTCATTGGTGCTATTGATGGTACACATATTGCCTTTACCCCCCCTCCGGAGTAATGAACAGGTGTTCAGAAATCAAAAGAGCTTTCACTCTCTGAATGTGCAGATGGTGTGTTTGGCGGACCAGTACATCTCCCATGTCAATGCAAAGTATCCCGGCTCTGTGCATGATGCATTTATCTTGCAGAATAGCAGCATTCCATATGTGATGTCTCAACTCCAGAGGCACAGGGTGTGGCTAATAGATGAGCCCATGGTCCCCACACAGTTGATGTAGGTATATGGGTGTCGGGTTGGCCCTAAGGGTGAGTGTCTGTCTAACACAGTGATACTCAAAGTACGGCCCGGGGGCCACATGTGGCCCTCTCGACCTTGACATGTGGCCCCCTGGTGCACAGCAGCACTCTGCTGCTGTTTACACTAATAGATGCTAACAATAAAAAAAAGATGTTAAAGAAAAAGGCAAGCATTTATTTAAAGCATTATTAGTGTAAGAAAAAAGGAGGTAACTGTTAAGTCCTGCATCATTTATCTTTAGGAGAACCTTCATTTTAAAGTAATCTTGCAGCGAAGTGCAAACATATAATAAAGTCTCAAAATTCAAACAGTGTATTTAATTAACATGCAGAACCTTTTCACTTCAGTACATCAGATTATATCAGTGGATTGAGAAGTATTATTTTAAAAGTGAAAGTTTTCAAACATGAAGTTAGAAACATCAATTCTTCCCCCTACTCTGACGATGCCAATAGTGAAATGTGCCAAGTAGGTTGTTATGTGCACCCTTTGGGTGACCTGGGTTCCTATTATGCAAGTAAAACATTATAGTTTTTTTAAATCAAACATAGGAGAAGTTTTTCTACAGCGGACATCATGAAGTAATGTATTTTGTAGGTCCTGTTTATGTGATAATGAAGGGAAGAGAAATAAAACTATTGCCTAGGATCACACAATTTGGTAAAGTGGGGAAGCCAGGATTAATCCAAGGTTTTCTGGTTTCACATTGTGCAATTCAGCAACTACATGTATATGCTTTGCTTCATCTACACCCACCTTACAACCAATGCCCCCCAAATACTCCCACCCCAACCACACCCCGCTGACATCAATGCGGCCCTCGGACACATAACAGACCACATCCTTTGGCCCCTGGAAAAATGTTTGTGAGTACCCATGGTCTAACAGGTATCCCTCGATATTTGCAGGTGACTCTGGTTACCCCAACCTTTCATGGCTACTGACCCCAGTGAGGAATGCCAGGACAAGGGCAGAGGAACATTACAATGAGGCACATGGGCGAACAAGGAGGATCAGTGAGCGCACCTTTGGCCTCCTGAAGGCCAGATTCCGGTGCCTCCACCTGACAGGTGGATCCCTGTACTACTCACCCAAGAAGGGTGAGACGCCCGGTGCCTTTTCTGCAGGAGAATGAGGCTGGAGATGGTCATGTGGCAGCAGTGGAGCCTGTGGACAGTGACGAAGAGGAGGCAGAGGAAGAGGATATGGACAACAGAACTGCTATAATTCAACAGTACTTCCAGTGACACACAGGTAAGACACTGTAACTTCACCTTCCATTGCAGTTTTGTGTTGGACATTGTACATGGCAGCCTGATTTTCCGATTTCTATGGCCACTTACCAGACCGTTTGGCATCTCTATTTTCAGATATCTGTGCCCCACTCTGGCTCCTGGTATGTTTACTGATGCTCACTACAAGTCATACCTATGTATATGTAACTGTATATTTGATTTGCAATGTTTACAGCTTGTTAAACTAATACATATTTCAATCACTTGACAGAATCCAAACTTGTATTAGTTCCAAGGGTGTTTATTTATGTGATAATAAGTGTTGGGGGTATTGCAATGGGCTGGGTTCATGGTGGAGGAATATCCAGGATAGAGTCCAGTCTATTTGTATCACAGGTGCATTGTCCAAGGGGGCATAGGAAGTGGAGCAAAGGCAGTTCAAGGTGGACAAGGTGACAGAGTGGGACACAAGGGTGACATTCAGGGGAGACTTATTTCCTGGCGGGGGTCTTGGCAATGTTCTCTGGCTTCTGCCTGGATCACAGGGACCTTTTGTGTGGTGGTTCTCCTTCTGCAGGGGTGGGTTGCTGGTGGCCTGTTGTTCCAGTGGCGAGGCCTCCTGTCCACTAGTGTCAGTGGAGGTGGAGGGCTGTTCATCGGTGTGGCTAGTGTCAGGGGCCCGTTGGTGTGCCACTGCCTCCCTCATGGTGTTGGCCATGTCTGCCAGCACCCCTGCAATGGTGACCAGGGTGGTGTGGATGTCTCTCAGCTCCTCCCTGATCCTCAGGTACTGTCCCTCCTGCAGGCACTGGGTCTCCTGCAGCTTGGCCAGTATCTGGCCCATGGTATCCTGGGAATGGTGGTATGCACCCAGGATGTTGGTGAGTGCCTCGTGGAGAGTTGGTTCCCTGGGCCTGTTCTTCCCCTGTCACACAGCAGTCCTCCCAGCTTCCATGTTGTCCTGTGCCTCTGTCCCCTGAACCGTATGCCCACTGCCACTGACCCCAGGTCCCTGATCATCCTGTGTTTGTGGGGTTGCCTGGGGTCCCTGTAGTGGTGGACACACTGCTGATTGACGTGTCCTGGGGACAGAGGGATGGGCCTGCTGGGTGGGTGCTGTGGTGTTGTTTCCTGAGGGGTGAGGCTCTGTGGTGGTTTGGGAATGTGGCTGGGTCACCGACTGTCCAGAGGTCCCTGATGGGCCAGGTTGGTCATCTGTCACAGTGTCCTTTCCTCGGGATCTGCACGCCGCCGAACAACAGGCCCACCTTCCGGCGTCACCAACTCAGAAAGCTATTATAGTACAGAGTTATGGTGAAGCCAGGTGGGGGGAAGGCAATTAGGGTAGGGAACAGCAGGGAGAGCGATCTGAAAAGGAAAAATGGTTAAGCATGTATGTATATTCTTGTTCATAACAGCATTAACATTCAATTATACATTTAGACAAAGGAGTCTCCGTGAATGCAAGTGTTGAGACCCTTATGGAATAAACAAAGGTGTCTTAGTGGATGCAAGAGTTCAGACCCTTATGGAATAAACAAAGGCGTCTCCGTGTGTGCAAGAGTTGAGACCCTTATGGATTAGACAAAGGCGTCTCGGTGAATGCAAGTGTTGAGACCCTTATGGACTAGAGAAAGGCGTCTCCGTGGATGCAAGTGTTGAGACCATAATGGAACAGACAAAGGCGTCTCCGTGAATGCAAGAGTTGAGACCCTTATGAAATAGACAAAGGCTTCTCCGTGAATGCAAGTGTTGAGACCCTTATGGAATAGACAAAGGCGTCTCCGTGTGTGCAGGAGTTGAGACCCTTATGGAATAAACAAAGGCATCTCCGTGAATGCAAGAGTTGAGACCCTTATGGAATAGACAAAGGCGTCTCTGTGAATGCAAGAGTTGAGACCCTTATGGAATAGACAACGGCGTCTCCGTGAATGCAAGAGTTGAGACACTTATGGAATAGACAAAGGCGTCTCCGTGGATGCAAGTGTTGAGACCCTTATGGAATAGACTAAGGTATCTCCATGTGTGCAAGAGTTGAGACCCTTATGGAATAAACAAAGACGTCTCTGTGAATACAAGAGTTGAGACCCTTATGGAATAGACAAAGGCGTCTCTGTGAATGCAAGAGTTGAGACCCTTATGGAATAGACAAAGGCGTCTCCGTGAATACAAGTGTTGAGG
This sequence comes from Pleurodeles waltl, assembly GCF_031143425.1. NCBI lineage: Eukaryota > Metazoa > Chordata > Amphibia > Caudata > Salamandridae > Pleurodeles > Pleurodeles waltl. The sequence continues at coordinate 494,149,149 of NC_090437.1, read as the reverse complement.
CCCTTATGGACTAGACAAAGGCATCTCTGTGTGTGCAGGAGTTGAGACCCTTATAGAATAAACAAAAGCGTCTCTGTGAATGCAAGAGTTGAGACCCTTATGGAATAGAGAAAGGTGTCTCCATGAATGCAAGAGTTGAGACCTTTATGGATAGACAAAGGCATCTCCGTGAATACAAGTGTTGAGACCCTTATGGAATAGACAAAGGCATCTCCGTGTGTGCAAGAGCTGAGACCCTTATGGAATAGACAAAAGCGTCTCCATGAATGCAAGTCTTGAGACCCTTATGGAATAGTCAAAGGCGTCTCCGTGGATGCAAGAGTTGAGACCCTTATGGAATAAACAAACGCGTCTCCGTGGGTACAAGAGTTGGTAGAATCATGATACTTCAGGATGTCAGTAGCATTAGACAAAACTGGGCGTGGCTCTTCTCTGAATCATGGATCAAGAAGAATTAGTAAAATCATGATACTTCAGGATGTCGTGAGCATTAAACAAAACTGGGCATGGCCCTTCTCTGAATCATGGAACAAGAAGGAACTGAGACCCCTGAACCTTGAGAAGGCAAGAGCTCGGACCTTGGACATACTCTGAACATCAATCATGCAACTACTATGCATTCATAAACATAAAATGTTTGGTCTCAGTCTAGAAATTCGCAAAGACTTAAATATGTATTTCACATATCATCAAACGCTTAAATATGTCTCTCACATATTATGCTTCCAAAAACAATTAAACTATGATTTGCTTATCTTTGAGATGTTTTCACATTTGCCACCTAGGCCTGAAAGTTTTACTCATGTAAACTGAAGCGCCTTGATTATTGGACCAAGGGCACTTTACTCATATGAACTGAAGCGCTTTGATTGCTGTGCAAAGGGCGCTTTACTTCCAATGAACTGAAGCGCTTTGAATGTCATGAAAGCAGACAACTTGCACATTGATGGAATGGAAGTACTTCCGATTGCGGTAGGCCTCTTCTCTGTTGTGTGGTTGCACCAAGGCAATATGTGTGCCATCTATTGCTCCAACTACATGTGGTATTCCACTCAAAGCATAATAACATTCTCCCTTCACAGTACACCACTGAATGTTGGCTGGGACATGCCCCCCAGATACTGACACAATGTATTGAATGGTACTAGTGGCTACAAAATGCAGTAGTGCCATGAGTTTTACTATTGGTGTTATGGCTGTTGGATTCCTATTGCGAGGCAGGAGATCAAGCTCCAACAGCTGGCACAAATCCAGGATAGTTTGCCTATTTAGACAATATTGCTTGATGACGTTCCTTTTCTCAATGGTGGCATGGTTTGGAAAGGGCAGGAACACCTGAGGCTGTCACCTTCTACCCATGGCTGGGTTCAGACTTCTGTATAGATGGAATAGAAAAAAGCAAGTGAAATGGGCACTCCACATTTTTAATGTCAATACACATCAGAATTCTGGGCAACAGTAGAAGTGTCATTAGGTAATACACGTACACACACATATACATCAAATATTTGGTACACTAAGATCTTACAAAATACATATTTAGGACTTTTTGGTCATCATGTGCAAATAATATAGTTGAACTGTATTATCTGCACTTATGTTTTAAACTTTTTTTTAAATACCGTAAATGGAGGTAGTACTTCCCCCATGGCACTATCATTGTCAACGATAGCCACAGTTCACATTTTATCATGTCATATCTTGCCAAGAAAAGTGTTGTTCGTATCTGACATTTAGAAATGCACTAGCCTCCATTTGGTGATGCAAAAACATTTGTAAAATGCACAGCTTCACACCCTAAAAGGATGGTTGCCTTACCTTGCCGCCAGGACATTGGCTGCCCAATGGCTGTCAGATGACATTGACCACATAGTAGGTGGTAACCTCCATGATGGGCCCTGCCATAGGCTAACCTGTGACAGCTATGCACAAAAGACAACGGCTGTGTCCGTTTCTATCACGGATGGCGCCCACTGTGTATTTGTATGTCACATTGTGAAAAAGCACTCACTTGCCTCCTAACACTGCAGCCATCAAGACCTCCTCAGTTTTTGCTGCTGTTACCGACCTCTGGGAGCCAGGATGCCGGGTAAAGCAGGTGTCAGGGCCCCTGCCATCTGCCCTGAGGAGCTGGAGCTCCTTGCCAGGGAGGTTCTGTCCCTGTACAACCAACTCTATGGGACTCCAAAGGAACAGGTACACGTCTGATTGGTGAATGTCTGATTGAGTACCCTCTTCCTTTCTGATTCACAGAAGTTCCTTATTGGTAATGTAGGTAGTGTTGTGCTTGAAGTTGACAGAATGATGTAGCTGGTACAGATTTTTGTGACTAATATCTGAATTGCCTCTGCGTGGCAATGTTCAGTCGCCTGAGAGTAAAATCTGTAAAGTATGTCCATGTAACACACAATTCCTATTTCATCACACAAACTGTAGGCCACTGACTACCAGTGGCTAGTAGACAGTGTGCCAGTAGTATGTCTGACAACATACAGACAATGTTGAAATGACAGTGATGTTGAGTGAAACGTGGAGGATCCAGAGTTATCTGATGATGTACTGTTACATGCAATTGTGTTTCAGTTTGGTCTGTATGGTTTTAAAGCTGTCATTGAGTCACATATAGGTAGACTTTTTTATAGGTGCTGCAAGTTCGTATGACATTGGCTCACCACCATCCATCCCAGTGTGCTCCATTAGAAATTAGACTACAAATCTCTGCTCTTATTGACACATTGCAGCTCTCATTTCTTGCCCTCAGTCACTGTATGTGATGCAAACCATGACTTCTGACTCTTGGGAGTTTAGACAGGAAGCCAATGCAGCTGTGAGTATGTTTATGTGCAAGGATTGTACTGGTATTTTGACCTTCAGAAGCTCACAATGATTGTGAGTGATCAGGAGGGCTCTCACAACAGGATTGGTTGCATAGTACTGGCCAAGATCATTTTGTAGGTCTGATCAGATAATATGAAAATCTAGCAAGTATTGACGGTGCACATGAGATCACTGCAAATCAGTATTTCCACTCTACCTATGACAGTTTTATGGCAAAAAATTCTAGTAACTGTTTTATAAATGTACTGCCCAACAGTGACACTGATTTATCTTTTCCTGTTCCTTTATGTCATCAATAGAGGTCAACGGCCATCAGAAGTGTAATATCTAGAAGGCCAACACCAAGAAGGTGTGGATCCTGGGGGTTCACAAGCAGCTTAGCTGCATTGTAAGAAGAGGTGGGCGTACCTGTGTCAGATGAGCAGAAAATCTGCGAGAGCCAAGTAGGGCATTCCTCCCAGTGATTCAGGCAGGTACACTGCACCCTGACCCCCCCTAATGTCCTGCATCCTTGCGGTGGCTGACCTAGAGCTTGATGGGCAGTCGAGGGCCCAAAAGCAGCAACAAAGGGATAAGTCATTGTCTGTAGATATTTGTTATGGTTTGACCTCCTTATGTTCCAGCTATGTTGTATGCCAACAACTTTGATGAAGACACACATCCAAAGGCCATGATGATTTCTGGAGGTCTAAGTTGATCAGACTATAGGGGTCATTACAACCCTGGCGGACGGTGTTAAAGCGGCGGTTAGACCGCCAACAGGCTGGCGGACTTTTTTTTTGTATTATGACCATGGCGGCGGTTACCGCCATGGTCACCCGCCGCTTCCCCGTTCCGCCCGCCAGGGCGGAGACGACTGCAGGGCTGGAGACCTGGGTCTCCAGCCTGGTGGCCGTGACAATACAGCCTCCGGTATTGTGACCCGGCTTACCACCGTGGATTTCCAGCGGTAGGAACCGCCATGAAATCTATGGCGGTAAGCACTATCAGTGCCAGGGAATTCCTTCCCTAGCACTGATAGGGGTCTTCCCCACCCCCAATCACCACCCCGACTCCCTCCCCTGCATCCCCCACCACCCCTGCCACCCCCCAAAGGTGGCAGGCCCCCCCTCCCCACCCCGACCCTCGACATTACCTTACACATACACACCCGACAGGCACGCAGGCACCACCAACACACATACACACACACACACCGACATACATGCCAACATCCACACACACAGTCAGACACCCACATTCATGCACACATTTCCAAAACATGCAACACCCCCGCAAGCATACACGCACTCACACACCCCCCTACATACACAGACGCACACCCCCATGCACCCACACAACACACAACACCCACCCACCCCCCTCCCCTAACGGATGATCGACTTACCTGTTCCGTCGATCCTCCGGGAGGGGACGGGAGCCATGGGGGCGGCTCCGCCAACACCACATTGCCAACAGAACACCGCCGCGCAGAATCACAGGACGTGATTAGCTCGGCGGTGTTCTGTTGGCGTGGCGGTGGAGGTGGAGCAACCTCCACTTCCCCGCCGCCCGCAAGTATGGCTGTTGGCGCCTCTCCGTCAGAAAAACGACGGAGAGCAGCCAACGGTCATAATACGCTGAGCGGCAAACCGCCACTACTGGCGGTCTTCCGCACGGCAGGCCCTCTGCGGTCTTCTTAAAAGACCGCCGAGGTTGTAATGACCACCTATGTCTGATGCTCTGTATGGTGTGTTACTTTGTGATGAGGCATGCCACTAGATCCCTCTTCACAAGGCAAGTACTGTTGTAGGCAGACACATGGCTGCATGCAAATAAAATGACAATGACATGACGGATTGTTTCACAAAACATGCCCCATGTCATGATTGGGTTCAGGTGTGATTGCCCGTCACTTACGTGTGTAGTTTTGATATTCCTTAAGCAGTTTCTCCAGCAAACTTATGATAATTATTTAGACAGTAGCTAGTGGACCTGAGTTCTTAGTCCATCACAAACATGCAAGTAAGCCAGGCTGTGATGCCACCGTGAATTTCTTTGTTATGGAGTGGACTACAAGTATATAAGTGACAAAGGCATACATGATATGGGAGCTAAGAGGGGGGATACCTGAACTTGATACAAATGTTGTATGATGCATATTAATGTCCTACAAAAAGAAGTGGGTGGACTAACCAAGTTAGGCAGTATGCAAGTGACATCATGGCGCATGACATTAGGGCACGTTATATCGCACTTGGCATCACAATCCATGACCTCACAGGAAGTGGCTTCAAATTTTAAGACCTCAAACATATGCTTAGCAGTTCTATTACCCTGTACTACCGTTTAGTGCAAAGAGAAATTTAACAAGTGAGATTTTGCATTGGGGATGTGCCAAGAAAAGTTATGCTAACCTAACAAAATTCTGCCGTCAATTAATACATTTTCTTTTTTAATCTGCCACAAAGAAATTGGTAGCATGGAGAAATGTGGCAGCAAATCTGTTCTGCTTAGTTAATTGCAAAGTCTGAATTTTAAAATTCCTTTTGAGGTTAAGAAACCTGTTGCAGTGATCTCAGAGAATTATAATAATGGTAAGATAACTCTGGAGGTTAACACATTTGCTGGAGAGATATTTGCTTTGCCTAGTCCCAGTTTCGAATCAAAGTAGGACTGAGGGTTAATGTGTCTCCTGTGAAGTACATCATGTTATATGCAGATGACAGATTTTTATTTTATGTAGATAGGTAAGTGGGTTACTGCTTTTAAAACAAACATCCTTTAGTAACTTGCAGTTCACAACTTGTAATCCTTCTAATATGGCACAGGGAGGTATGAAGGTGACTCCTACACCTTGAAACCCTCAATGTAATATGCAACGTATCCTGTACACATATATCATTTATTGCCAAATGTATAATGTTTGAGCATGGTGTAAGGCTCTTGGACACCCTGCATTAGCATGAGTAGTGCTATAAAAGAAATAAAGCAAAATAATGTTATTTAAATTCTAATTCCTGTAAATACTGGAACAGACCAACACATCAGACATTCTTACAGTGCACTTATATCTCATATAGAGACTGAAGAAAATGAAAGCCATGCCTCTCTTAAGTACCTGTGAAGTGATAAGCTGTGTGCCTTTTTTCCCTCCATTGCAGCTAGGTGTGAGGCTCCAGACAGCTTCCAGCCAGGCTAATCAAGCCAAAGGAGGCCTGATGGCCCCTTAATTTGGCCCTTTGTCCTGGCCCAGCAGGAACTTAAAATAAGAAAGCCCTCTCCCATTATGCACGTTACTGCTCAGAACAAAAGCATACAAGGTGCAGGTGCTGCTTAAAGTGTGTGCAAGCTGTGCTGAATGTGTCTGCTACACCGCAATGAATTCGCCATATTTTATCGGGTTTCAACATCATGGCATGGTGGACGGCATCCATCCTGTGAAAATAGTGGATGGATGCCTGCGTATACCCCCGACTTGTGCCCTGACACACTTTGAGACAAATGTTTGAGGGTCTGCCCTGGGTCTGCCCTGGGTCTTGCGAGGTACATGGCCCCTGTTGCTGTCTTGTGTGCAGAGCATATTCAAGAATACTGAAATAAATTTGATTAATCAATTGTTCAAGGTTGTGTTGACTGAATTTAAAGTTTCTATGACTGCCTATATACATAACCCCATCTTCGAGTTTCTAAACAATTTGTGTAGTGTGCAGGCCTCGAAGAGTGCAGAGCGTAGACACACAGGCACATATCTACAAGCGCCGTGAAAAGTAGCCTTGCTGCGCTGCCCTGCGCCACATGGAAAGGACAGATATGCACTGTATCTTCAAAATAGGTTGCATTTCTGTCTTTCCCCCTGCTCTGGGGTACAAATTGCTGCCTAGTGCCAATGCGTTGTCAGCAGGATTGTTTTTTGTGCTGGAGGGGCACCTACCTGTAGAAAAACAATCCTGGGAGGCATTTGTCTCTTTCTATGTGTACTGTAGAATGCAGCACACATAAAAAGAGGAAACAATGAGGAGAAATAAAGATATTTCTCCTCCTTGTGCCTGCCCTGGGGAGGCATACAGTTTTGACACATTCCCAGGTTTACAGATTCTTGTAAATCTGAGAATGAATCAAAACCCATGGGTGTTGCATGGGAACGCCCACTGCAATGCTCATGGTACACCACCCTGACGCAGTGTAAGGCAACGCAGCACCTTGCTCTGTGTTGCCTTGCACAATATCAACAAGGTGATAAAAAGTCACGCAAAGTGGCTTTGCATGGCCTTGTAGATATGGGCCTGCACTATGCGCCACCAGTGCATCACCAGCTGTGCATGGGGCTTGTAAATAAGGCCCACAATGTGCATCATTGTTTCAGTTTATTTTTCACAGTCAACATTTATTGTCTGCAGCTTGTTTTTGCAAATTCGGTACAAAGTCCGGTGTTGGCAGTGGCCCAAGCCAATATGCAGTGAGCTTACTTTTTATGTCCTTCAAATAGTTGAGCCCCAGGTATGATAGTGTCCCTGGATCGTTGTAGGTGTTCCTTAAGGCCCGGTGTGGGAGCACTGTGACATTTTCTTTTTGTCTTGCAGCCTGCTCCACTTTCGAGCTCTCATGTTTACCATCTTTTTGAATTCTGTATCGTTGGCAAGAACAATCCATACCTCCCTTACATGTAGCTGCCGAAGGCCTTCTTTAAGATACAGGCAATGGACCGAGTTATCCTTTAGCTTGTTAGTTCTTGCCATGTGAGAATGTCTAGTCTATCCACCTTTGATGCTCTCACTTTATGACAGAGCTTAAAGAATGTACCCCTCCTGGCAACTGATCATATTAATAAACCAAATTCAAGTCAAACCTGCAAGAGGGGGAGGCTGTTTTTGTAAAACGGAAAATGGATTTGTACATTTTTACCTCCTAAGTGTCCGACAGCTTAGCATCTGCTTCCAGCATTATTTCACTTCCGTCTGTTATTTTTGGGAGGAGTTTCACCTTCATAATTTAGAGGATTGGATCAAGTTGTTAAGTTTCTTTAGTTCGGTGTCTATACCCGTTACGAAGATTGCAAAAGTGTTTGGTAAGTTCAGTTAAATGCCCATTTTGTCCAAGTGATAGTTGAGGATACTCACTATTGCTTGCATGGTGTTTAAGAAAGTGTGCTGTACGGTGTCTAACAGTGCTGGCTTGGTTTGCGACCTATGTTTTGATGGGCTGAGTGTGTCCAAGGGATCACTGCCATTAAGTGACTTTTAGTAGTGGATAACTGAGGGCAAAGCTCTGAAAAAGCGTAATATTTTTAGCAAGCTGGGAGTTATCCAGATGGCTGGACCTCTGGTTTGGCTTTCCCCAGTTCCATTCTTTTGAACTATACAGCCCCTTCTTTTCAGTCACAGAGCATGGAAGCTTTTTGCGCTTGGCATCTAGTGAGGCATTAACTTTCTTTTTCCTGGTTCTGATAGTGCTGCTTGGTCCACGTTCCACTGACTAGGATCGAATCAGTATGGTTCCTTTCACAGACCCTTAAGTAATGGAGGAGCACTTGTCGGAGGCTTGTGATATGAGCCACTCCAACACCCACCTAAGCCTTTGGCCCGTCACTGCTGCGCCTTCTTGATTCAGGTGTACTCCTGGAGTATGGCAGGAGCCAGGTACCACCCTACTTTGGCCAATGGACAGAAGGCACTGCGGTCAAAAACAGGGCCTCCCTCTCTCACGTTCCATCTCCTTCCCTTGGTCACTTCTCCTTCTGGATCCCTCTAGTTCCTCGCAGCAGGCCAAATTCTGGAGGGCTGTTTGTTCTGTAAAACTCTTGCTCCTGCTCTACGTTTTGGCACTCCAGGAAGTCAAGCCTCCCCTTAGAGACCTCCTCTTCTGCATTAAAAACGCGGTAAGGCGGAAATATGGATGCCTTTTGTCTCTTTGCATTGGTTTATTCTCCACTCTCTTTTGTAGTCCCTCTTCCATGTTAATACCTTTGTTTTCTACGATGTGAGGTTTCATGAGAAGATACTATGAGGTACCTCAGTTAGTTTTAGTTAATGAGTGGATGTTTGCTCCACTTGGAGAACCAGCATTGAAAACAGACAGGGACACACTTGAAGTTAAAGGCCACATTCATGTGCTTTAGGATGGTAGGTCTGAGGGTGATGTACCTACTGCCACAAATGTAGTTTCAAAAACATGGAGGAGGTGGCTCATAATGAAAATGCTGTCATGGGCCAGGTGTGACTCCCGGGGCTCAATAACCTTGGAAGTTTTAAATGATGGGAGACAATAAAGACGTCTTTAAAATAGTTGAAGTCTGGTACACAAAGCAATGATAAATCACTCATCGAACTACAGGCAGGATATTCATTAGATGACTCACATTCATTCAGATATATTCAACAGTCATGTCCTGAAATTCTGTGTCAAGACAGAGACAGTCATTTCAAATGAGCCACTGTTAGAAGTCAAGCTCTTAGAGAATAAGAAGGGTGGAAGAGTAATTTTACTAGCTTATCCATCATTCAGGAATAAAAACCAGGAGAACTTGGACATATCGAAATATCACTCGAACATTTACATAATAATACAGTCAAGCTGGCACCATCATCCCCAATTTGTAGTGCTATACTGTAATTACCAAAAACTTGACACAAACACACCATATATTATCTGCTACCCTTGGTCTGACATTGGAGTAAAATGTTCTGACTGCATTATTGGGGGTATAGATAGACCATGAAGTGACCCGTCATCAGAAAATGTTTGCTGACTTACGAATCACAGTTGCAAAGTGGACTCTAGTACATAAGTCCACCTGCCAATCCTCAGTGATGGGAACCGACACATGGTTGGTGCATGGCTGCAGAACAAGTGATATACAAGGAGAAAGGGTGCTCAAGAAATTTGACATGATCAGGAGTGCCTGGCAGGTGCACCATAGATATACGTAATACAAAGCAAGATTCCATAGTAGGGGCCTCCTTATCTCCCCAGACCTGCTACCTGTGTAGGTCTTAGTTTTGCTTTTGTGAATATTCTCCTAGACAATTCACTATTGAACTCATTGCTAGGTAGTTCATGGAGGAAGTGAACCTTTTCTAAAAAAAAATTATGTTTGGATTATAGTTACAGACGTTGAACACCATAGATGCTCCAAAGGACTATGCTCATTATTGAAGTTACCAGTTATTATGCTTCTGCTTTTTCTTGTATAATGTGGAGGTGAAAAAAGTTCAACAAAATATGGATAAAATCTCTAGAATCACAAGACACTAAGGGCCAGATGTAGCAATGTCACAATTTGCGATTCTGAAATTGCGAGTCGGTGCGACTCGCAATTTCAGAATCGCAAATCCTGATGCAGAACGGTGTCTCAGACACCGTCTGCGACTCGCTATGGGGTCGCAAAGACCCACCTCATTAATATTTATGAGGTGGGTCGCATTTTGCGACCCCATAGCGAGTCCCTGCACTCACAGGGATGGTGCCCTGCTGAAGTCAGCAGACCTCCATGTCTGTGACTGCTTTTTAAATAAAGCAGTTGTATTCTTTTGTAATGCAGCCCGTTTTCCTGAAAGGAAAACGAGTTGCATTACAAAAACAAAAAATGAAACCATTTGGTTTCGTTTTTTCAGAGTAGGTAGTGGTCCACTGGACCACTGCCTGCTCTGAAAACATATTTTGGGTGACATTCCTTAAAGAAAAATGTGTTGCAAAATAAAAAAAATAACGAAACCTTTTGATTTCGATTTTTCAGAGTAGGCAGTGGTCCGTTGGACCACTGCCTGCTCTGAAAAACCCTTTTTGGCAACATTCACAAAGGGGAAGGGGTCCCATGGGGACCCTTTCGCTTTTGCGAATGGGTTACCACCAGTGTGACACTGGTGGTAACTGCGAATTGCTTTGCGACCGCATTCGCGGTCACAAAGCAATTCTGTATTGCGATGCGAGTCGCAAATAGGAAGGAAACACCCCTTCCTGTTTGCGAGTCGCATTCACAATTTGCGAGTCGGTACCGAATCGCAAATTGTGAATGTGCATCGCAAAAGGCTTTTTGCATGGCGCAAACTGCGATTTTCGCAGCTTGCACCATGCAAACAGCTTTCTACATCTGGCCCATAAACTAATGTGGGATAGCCCACTACTAGTAATTCTTAATGGGCGGAAGTTCTTTCTCACAGGATAATGATAGTTTATTGTTTCCAGTAACAAAACATTTTGATACTTTCATTGTGAACAGTAAATTATGATCACTGTTATTGATCACAAGCAGTTTTATGTTTAAAAAGTCCCATAAAAAGGTAGAAAATAAAAATATGAATGTGAAAAAGTAGAAAGAAAAACGTTGAAAATATGTCTATGGAAATAAAAAAAGTAGTGGTAAAAATGTTGAATTTTGGCATCCATGACCTTTAACCATTATGTAAACATTAACCCAAACTGCAACCATTATTCCCACATTGGCCCAAACTCTATCACTTTCCCCCTCAGCTCATCGGTATCCTCACTCCAACCCTAACTCTATTCATGATGTTAAACCTAATTTGCGTATCATTCACGCCAACCTAACCCAACTCCTTAATTATAACTTAACCCTAGCTACATCCCTTAACACAATCAAACTCTTACCTCAAACCTAACCATAATATCATCCATTAAACCATCCCTTACAGCATCCTCTTAACCTGACCATAATCTCTGCCTTTAGTCATAAAATAAATGCTTATCCTAACCTTTACACCTTTCACCAGCACTCACTTCACTGTTCTTTACTCTTACTTTAAAATTCACCTGCTAAATCTTACCCTCACATATCTAATTATATCCACAGCCCGTCTCAAACTACAACCTTTGCCAAGGAACACCTTAATTTATTACAACTACTTTTTCCTCTTCAACTTTTTTTAAAATAAGCTTTCACATGTTTAAACTTAATTTTGTTTTGTGTTGCATCATATTGTTATAAATTCTTTACTTCAGCCCTGCAGACAGCTGGGTGGGAATCATCATTTTTTATAGGGTGACCAATAGTTAGGTCTTCTGCCATAGGATAAGTTTGTAAAAGATTCCTGTAACAGAGAGTTGTGATCCTTAGGGCTTGTGAATATCTGCTTCGGAATAGCAGACAATGGAAGTGATTCTGATGGTGAGGGGAGTCAAGATTATGCCTATTTGGGAAAAAGTTAATATAGTATTAGAAAGAAATATTTTTTTTCCGGAGTTCAAGGAAGAACGAAAAATTATCTCCTTATATTACAGTATTGAGGTATGGAGAATTTATGTGATTTTGGCTCCTTATATCAATCTCTTACTGGTCCGTTGTACTAATAATCCCAAGATCTAAGAGAAACTTTTGACAGGCGTCCCAGACTCACAGCATAGAGCATTAAAGAAATGAAACAAGGGAATATTTTGGATACTATACGTGAAATAAAAAAAATAAAAATAAAAAGTGACCCTCAAGTACATGATAACTGTCAGAGTCACCAGATCCTCGGGGTCTGTGCACGTTCCCAACACTTCCACCACAAGACAGCTCCAATACTCTGATTAGATTTATCACAGAGTCTAAGAGAGTCCAAGTGGGGAAAAGGGGATTAGGACGGGAACAGCTGGGAAGGAGACCTGTAGGAAGCAAAAGGTTAAAACACAACATCAAAATTACATCTCATGAAATCAGTACCATGCTACAACTCTAAACTTCGTCTTTTCCGAAAAAACATGAACAACCCTAGAATAGTCCTAAAACTGACTAGGCTTTAGATGACCGAATACCTGAGGAGGAAACAGGAAAAGTTAAATAGGACTTTCAGCTTCAAGTACTTTCTTTAGCATGAGAATCAGGAAACACTCTGAGCAATTTCTAAACAACCATATGAATCTCCTTTTAAGAATACATATCAGGGACACACAGCATTACATCTAGAACTCTGGTATTGCTGTGTTCATCTCAGAAAAAATATTGGAAAGTGAATTGCGTACATTGCAGATTTTTATATGAGTATTAAACACCGTAAAGGATTGTGCACCAGGAAATCACACAACGTAGATTCAAGGAATAAATCACGCGACGTGTCAACTTGAAATGCAACCAAGAAAATGTCTTAGAATGGTAGCGCACAGTAATTTACATTATTTATACACGAGGAAAGAATTGTGCGTCTTGCCAATTCAAATGCCACCACACAAATGCCAAGAAATGGTAGCGCACAATGAACAACATGAAAAGCACTCAGGAAAAAAATCGCGCGTCTTGTCGATTCAAATGCCACCCTGCAAATGCCAAGAAATGGTAGCGCAGAATGAATAACATGAAAAAACACTCAAGGAAAGAATCACGCGTGTTGCCGATTCGAATGCCACCATGTAAATGCCAGAAAATGGTAGCGCACAATGAACAGCATGAATTACACACGAGAAGTGAGCCACCATGTAAATGTCAAGAAAAGATAGCGCGAGATGAACAACAAAATTAAATGCTCATGAAACGAGTTGCACGTCTTGCCAACTCGTAAAACATCATGTAAATGTCAAGAAATATCAGCGCGCAATGAACAACAATGTAATAACGAAGTCAAATCTTTATGGAATAAATTGCGCGTCCTCCCTATTTGCAAACCACCATACAAATTCCAAAAAATGGCAGCACACAAGTAATCTGTTATTCATTTAAGAATTAAAATCAAGGATATGAAAATTCTCAATTACGGTGTTGGAAAATGTCCAAACACCGTCTTACCGCCTGGAAACAGTGATCACCAATGAGAGATGAGTGCAGAAGACTGGAAAATCCAAATAGACCGCCGGGACAGGAGCTCAGGAAGAAGCTGCTGCTCTGCACCGGGACCTCTGAATAGTGAGCACTGGAAGTTGGGCTGACTCTCTTTTATAGTCTCTTGGCCCAGCCTAGAACCACGCCCAGGCATGTTGCAGGGAAAGTCTCTAGAAGGCCCTGGAAAGGGACCACACCCTAACACACTCTGAATGTCTGCAGCAATACATTGCAAATGTACAGTATTTATAAGCACCTTAAAAATGAATCTTTTGGATGGAATTCTGCAATGCAAAGGGTTAAACAATAACATATCATCACAATGCATAAATTACATTATCTTGCGAGTGTTGGTTTTTTGCATTCTAGATGCCCGTAGAGCGCGCACTGTCCTGGTGTTGACAATAACCACAACTGTAACAAATTACTTGACCTACTCTCTAAAAAGAAAATTAACAAAGGGAATAATGAGAGATGAAAGTGTTTTTGTTGTGGGAACCTTAACCACTTAGCCAATAATCAAACTTGCCCTGCTTGTTCTATAGTATGTAGGAAGTGAAATAATATGGGACATTTTGCTAAATTATGCAAAAATTCAGCAATGGAAAATAAAAAAGTACATTCATTAGAGGACACTGATGAATTGGACTGTAAATAAGTTTTCCAGGTTAATTTGAGCTTGACAACCAAGGAGAATAATTACCCAAACATGTGATGTTTGCCTTGATGGAGTAAAGTTAAAACTGCTGATTCTTCTTCCCCCTACTCATTCTTAGATTATAATCTCTTCAATTAAAAAATTAATGAGGAAGAATATGTTATACTACAAGCTGACATAGTTCCTGGGAGAGATAACAGTGACCGATACCCCATGTTGGGCTGATCCATATGCAAATCACCTTTAAAGATAGCAAAATAGAGGGAAAGATGTATTTAACTAAATGTGGGTCAAACTTGTTAGGTTGGGTTCACCAGGAAAGTCTAAGAATAAAACTTGATCCGGACAGTGCTGAACCAGACTTGGTGGTAGAGTGTGCATCTTGGACTCATGGTGTGAATAATGTCCTGAGGTATTTAATAATCAATTAGGTCATTTGAAGAAATTGCAGCATAAACTGAAAGTGTAACATGATGCAAAACGTGATACATAAAGTAAGACCTATACCTTACTTAATGCACCAACTTCTAAAAGAAGAACTCAATAAATTGGTTTCACAAGGAATTATTGAACACATTGAGAGTTCCTTATTGTTGGCTCCAATTGTTGTGACCCAGAAATCAAGTTGGAAAGGCTACATTTATATGTCGACCTTAGAGACTTTAACAAAAACTTCAGGTGGACAGATTTCCACTCCCACACATAAATGATATGATCAGCATAATTGGAAAGGCTGAGGTATTTAGCTTTATTGACCTATCCTCAGCGTACTACCAAATTGAATTACACCCGGACTCAAAATCACTCACTTCCTTTATAACACATTTTGGTGCTTACAGATTTTGCAGGATGCCATTTGGCCTTACATCAGTGACAGCTGCCATCCAGAGAGTTATGCAAAAAAATACTGGTAGGCAGTAAAAATGTCCTGTGTTTTCAAGATGACATAATGATGTATGGGGAATCGAAGGGTCAATACGACCACACACTACTAGAAGTCTACTCTGTCAGTAGAGAAAAGTGTAAAATAGGTTTAGAATCTCTTGATTATCTTGGACATACTATATCTAAACAAGGAATCAAACCAGAAATTGATCTATTTAAAGCAGTAAGAGATGCACCATCCCCAAGTAACAAAGACGAATTCAAGTCTTTTTTGGGATTGGTGGAATACATGATGAAATATGTAAAACGTTTCGCAGATGTGACGGCACCCCTGAGAAATTTGTTAAAGAAAGGTGTTTCATTCAACTGTGACTCTAATTGTCAGGTATCTTTCGATTCCACAAGAAAAGCCATAATAAATGCACCTTCTCTGGGTAATTTCGATACAAGAAACAAAACGATTTTGTCTACAGATGCCAGTGGTATGGAGATAGGAGCTTCCTTTACGCAAGTAGGAGATGGGAAGGAAAGGATAATTGTCTTTGGGTCATGAGCCTTAAGAACAGCTGAACGTAATTATTCAGTGGTGGAAAGAGAAACCCTGACTTTGACTTGGGCCATGAACCACTTTAGATTTTTTCTATGAGGTTTACCCTTTACTGTTCACACAGACCGCAAGCCATTGAAATACACATTTTCAACCAAGGGCAAAGACAATACAACTCCCCGCATAGACAAATGGCTTCTTAATATAGAGGATTTCAACTTTAACATTGTATATGTCCCAGGGTCTAGGAGTTGTGTGGAAGGTTGTCTTTCTAGACTCCCATGTAAGGAGGAGGTTGAAGAACGCAATGTTGACCTTGAATCTGTCTGGTTAGTGGAAATTCCAGGGATCTCAGAAGAGTAGTGATAAACATGTATGGACAAGGATTCAACCCTCAAACAAGTCAAAGAAAAAAAAGTTCAGGGTTGGCCCATAAAAACAAGCATGCTTGCGGAAGAACTGAAAGATTACTGGGCGGTAGAATATGAGTATCATCAACAACAAAGCAATGAGAGGTCATAGGCTAGTACCATCGAAAGTCTTATGGGAAAGAATTGCTGAATTTACACGTGAAGGCCACTTAGGCAGGAGCATCACTAAAGCTAAGGTTAGAGCCACATATTGGTTCCCGAGATGGAACCCCCTTTTGAAGATAAAGTAAAAGATTGCTTAAGCTGCGCTTTGAGCGCTACATCCAAAATGACCAGGAGTGCCCCTCTTTCCCCTATAAGTGTTCCCTCCAAAACATGGGACAAGTTTGGCTTGGATATTTTAGGTCCTTTTGGGCATGGAAATTCATGTTTGTGTTGGTGGATTATCATTCACACTGGATAATGAATAAGTAGTAGGAAATATTACCATTCAGGTCCTCAAAAAGTTCCTTACTGAAGCGTTTACGTCAGAAGATATTCCCAGTACTCTCATAACGGACAATGTGTGCAGTTTACCTCTGATGAGATGGTTGACTTCCTCCAAAAATTGTCCATACAACATCATAAGACAGATCTGTATTGCCCTACAACTAGCTAATATGTCAAACATCCCAGCAGACAAGGCCCTTCGAAATATGTTTTGGTCATATCACACTGCACCTATCTTAATTACCAACATTTCACCCTTCCTAGCCCTAAAAAGTAGGTCTCCTAGTAGTAAAATGTCCCGAGTTGATTGGGCGATAGAGATCATAAATGGGTTAGTTGAGAGGAAATCAACCAGCAAAGGAAACTCCACCAAGAAAAATACAGGAAAAGATATGACTTAGAACATGAAACCAAAGAGAGCAAATGGATGGTGAGAGAATGGGCCGTGGTCAAACTTCCTTCTCCTCGTCAAAGCGGGGGAAGTACATTCTGAAAACCGAGAAAGAGTAGTGCAACAGGAAAACACGTATTCACCCTTGATGATGGAAGCATGTGGAGCATGGATAGATTGACTCCATATCACCATCTTCAAGCCAAGGATAAGTCCAAAGGAAAGTCTGAGGTATGCACTGGGGCCAAATTGAAGAATATTAATGGAAGACAGCATGAGGCCCCAAAATGGCACACAGATTATATTATGCAATAACTGTGTAGGTTTGTTGTAAATATTGGAATTTTGATATTACCTCCTATAGCATTTTTTTTCAACTGTATGGGAGTAAGATGGTGTTGTCATTTGAGATTGGTTGTTTGATTAATCAGTATTTACTTTAAGTCATCATTGATTTAGCCCGGTATCCTGTACATGTCCCCAGTTTTTATCTAGTTCCCCCCCTTGGTTCCTAACACATGGAGCGTTCCAGAATCACTGTGACAATTGGTTGACAGTTGCAGCTGTGTGGAGATTCTGAGGTCAGATGTGTGGCTGACGGAGGCTGTTCCTGTAATCTAATATAGACCTTACCTTGGAACCTCTGTGTGAGTTCACTTTTAACATTATCATTGGTACATTGTGTTGAGAGTATTTTGTGATTTGTTACTGTTTAGTTAACGTTTTACTGAATATATTTTTAATGTGTGGTTGAATTGCTGTTTATTTTAAATAGGTAGCCACCTTGGCTGGAGTTTCCATCTTTTCTGACATTGCCCCTCATTTTAACCCTGGCAGTCTTTTAACCGCCAGGGTTAATGTGGCAGTATTACAACCAACAGGTTGGCGGTACTATGAATGGGGCGGGTTGGCTGCAGCCAACCTGCCACTTCTCCACTCATACCGCCATGTCAATCTCTGACCTAGCGGCCCACAAAGTACCGCCAGAGGCATTATGACTCGGCCTAACGTCATGGTTTCTGTGGCATTAGCAAAACCACGAAAACCATGGCGGTAGGCCCTACCGGTAACAGGAAAATCCGTCCTTGTCACTGGTAGGCAGCTGCCCCATCCCCCAACATTCACCTGATCAGCAGTAGGCAGTTATTACCGCCAAAGTTATAATTAGGGCCATTGTAATTATTATGTATTTTGTGGTATTGTCTAACAAAGGCATGGGGGTTTGTATGCCAAACTTATATTTCAAGCCAGGTGCTCAGCATCCTAGTCAGTAGGGAACATGTCCTATGAAATGTTAGCTTTTAGAGGTGTGTGAAGATACAGAGACTGGCCACTGTTGACTCTGTGCAAACTGAGTTGCGACTCAAAAAAAAAAAGGACAGCATCAGCTACAGGGGGTACTTCAAGGCAACTCTCAGTAAGTTTACAGATGCCTGCAATAGGCCAGGAAGAAACCTGCAGAATTTTTCTCTGCGAAATCATGCTAAGATACATTAAAAATCAGAAAGATTCTGCAGAGTTTCATCAAGGGGCAGAAAATGCACACTTTGCCTAAAACATTGTGCTGGCAGTTAGAGTATGTGCTGGCACTACCAGTAACCCTGGGGCAGAAGCAACAGCAGAGTCAAGAGAAGATAGGGGCTTTGCAAGCCAGAAGGTTGCAGATCAGTAATAGCAACAGCCTCTTCTATCACTTCAAACACTTACAGTCAGTAAACAGCAATAGATGTTCAGACCTTTCTGATAACGGAGGAGTGCCCCGTCAATGTTAGAAAGAGGTCTCTGCATCAGGAAAGGAGGATGCTGATGATTATAATGATGAGAAGTGGAAGGCAGGTGACAGGATCATGATGACTCCAGAGGATCTGAGCACTATCAGCTCCTATGCCTGAAAGCACTGTATGGTGCAGGCTACTGGTCTAACAACATCCAACATCCAGTTGCTGCAGGGCAAGCACTGCACACACCTGTTGAATAGGGAAACCAAGCAAATTGGCAATTGTACCTTCACCAATGCCTCTGGAACTGACATACAACCTTATCCGAATCCCACCATGCTACATTTCAGCCACATGTGGCAATGGAAGCCCTATCAGGATCAGTAGTATATCACCAGCACATGACTACCCCCTCGCAAAACTGCTGCAACAGGCTGAGAAACATGGCTCTGTCTTGTCTCATAACATGTACAAAGTTGTGCTGGTTCGGCAAGGCCCACCAATATCTAAGTGGGTACCCTCTTTTAATTTTTATGAGGGATCCAGCCTTGGGCAACTGGGGATTGTCCTGTTACTCACATTCTTACTAGTGAGCCCCAATATGTATAAGCTACATTCCTTTTCTATGTATACCTTCTTATCTTTGGTATTTGGGAACTCTTTAATCTAGAAATGAGTGAGGGTTGGTACTAAACACTTTAAATGAACCCTTATACTACAAGTCTAAAGAAGTATTGGCAAAGCCAATATATCAGGACTACACAAGAGCTGTTGGCTTTGGCAATGTGTTTTGCCATTTTGTACACAAGTGTGGCTGTTGTCAGCATGAATAAAAGTTAGAGGCGTGGAGTGTCAGAGTGGAGTGGGGGAGTAGAGTGGATTTGTTGGAATGTCAGAGAGTGGAGTAGGAGTAGAGTATTGCAGAGTTGGGTAGAGGGTAGTAGAGTTCAGTGATTCAGTGGGAGAGAGTGTCATAGAGTGGAGTGGGGTAGAATAAGGTGGAGAAGATTGGAGTGGATTGAGGTAGTGGGGTGGATTGGATTGGGGTAGAGTCGGGTAGATTGAGTGGAGCGGGATGGATTGGTGTGAGGTGGATTGGACTGAAGTGTAGTGGATTGAAACGGGCTGAGGTGAATGGGATTGTGGTGGATTAGAGTGAGGTGGATTAGATTGGATTGGGGTGGGTGGTTTGGATTGGAGGGTTAGGGTGGGGTGGGATGGATTGGATTGGATCTGATTGGGTTGGGGAGGAATGGGGTGAATTAGATTGGACTGGAGTGGGGTGGGGTGGATTGGATTAGAATGGGGTGGATTGGATGTATTGGAGTAGGGCAGGCTGGATAGATTGGAGTGGGGTGGACTGAACTGGAATGGGGTAGAGTAGATTGGATTGGGTTAGAGTTAGTGGACTGGAATAGAGTGTGGTGGATTGGAGTGAGTGGGGTGGATTGACATTGGGTAGTTTGTAATGAAATGTGGTAGGGTGGATTTGATTGGGGTGTGGTGGACTGCAGTGGGATAGACTGGTTTGGACTGGGTGTATCGGATTGGATTGGATTGTGGTGGACTGGAGTGGGGTTGATTGCATTGAAGTGAGGGAGACTGAAGTGCTGTGGGTGGATAGATAAAACATTTTCAGTAGGTGTAGTTACCGAGCAATTGTCTTTTAAGTCTCACATGGAGGGGGGGTGGCAACTATCAAACACCAAATATTTCTATATATACATCAGTATATGTTTTCAAATGTACCATTTATGTGTATTTTGCTCACCTAATGTCCATCATAATCTGCTTGGACAACAAATGACAAATTTCCTATGATGGCGCCACTGTCAAAGGCAATGCGATGATGTGACGCCATCTAACACCAACAAAAATATAATGCCTTTCACACTACCTCTATGATTTTGACCTGAGTGGACAACAACAACATCATCAGTGGCATCACAGAACAGTAAGTGGCTATGGATCTAGAAATGATGATGGTCTCACATAATCCCCTGCTATAAAAGAGCTATTACCTTTTTGTTATACGTTGAAGTGCAGTGAAATTTAAAATATCACCCACAAAATGTCTATGTTACATTTAAAAGTGTATGTAGTAACCATGTGGAGATGGTTAGTGGTTAAACACTGGTTTATTGGTAAGCAAACAGTAATGGTTTACGCACATCCAAGCTCACTCCATCAGTTTACGTACTACACATTGTAGAATACCCCGCTACCTAGGCAACAGATAACTATGACATCTGGCTTACACAGATACACAGATACAACACTTTTCCCTTAACACAAACAACATAAATTTACAACACAATATTATAATTATAACAGATGAAAGAACTGTACCGATATAACAAAACAGAGAAAGAAGACTATACTCTATAAATTAAAAACTATTCTTCTACCACTATGTACAATGTAACCAAAGTAGTACATGCAAAGATAAACATGGGTATAAATACTTCCTATACATCTTCCTTTTGTATATAGAACTGGGAGAAAAACAAAGAAAAACCAATCACCCCAAAATAAAATAACTTTGCAATAAGAGAAAATACCCATCTAAACTGAGCAGTGATCAACTTGGCACTTCCAGGATTTGCAACTAATGAGCTGCAACTTCTTAAATCTCCCTCAGCAGCAGCACCAACAGTAGGTAAGATCAAATAAGTATCTTCAACAGCATTGTCATCACCAGATCAGATCATTAGTACCTAAATCATAAACATGTTCATTAGTACATTGGTTAGGATTAAGTGGATTTGCAACAATATCATCCTCCCATGACCACAAACCACTGCCTTTTTGTCACATCTAAACAACTTACTAAAATGCCAGCCCTTCCTATTATTCAGTCTGGCTGAACATGCATACACTTCCACTTCTTTTTTCTTATGATTGAAATTCACTCTTACCCGATCTCATTTTTGCAACACAATATCCTTCGCACCATGCCTTTTATCTAAGTGCTCCATGTAGGTCTTCTGAGAGAACTCCAGGTTATCCTTAGCCACACTTGGGAACCATTACTATGAAATTTTGAAGGCATCCTTAGTAAGTAAACTTACAAGAGGACGCGTATAGGCCGATGAACCTTTTGGATCGCATGGAGTATCCTATCTATGTAGTAATCGATGAACATCAATTATCAATGTAATCAATCAATAACCTCTAAGAGAATCATTAAACATGAGACAATATATCAGCATTTCGTGAATAACCACAACTCACTATACATTATATCAATATTATTACCCTATTAGTTACAATACTAAGTCATAAGATTAATTCAATCTTTATTCAATCAGCTCAGAATTAGTTCATTAATGACCACCAATAACATAATCTAATCAGAACTTGAGAAAACATATGCTCTAATGCTGCAGCATCAGCTAACAAAGATGAATATATCGGCATTAATAGCAGAGTTCAGCAATAAGTTTGTCAATCATTTGTCACTGTCAGCGTCACCTAAATGTACCCTACCTAACCCAAATTAGCATTAGCATGTGGGTCTTCATACGAAAACAATTTAGATCATGAATTTAGAAAACATCTAACTAAAAGAAAAACTTATTCAAACAGCGCAGTTGGTACCTAGAAAGAAAGGCAAAAAGTTAACAGTCACATTGTCACAGCTACATATCCACAGAATGGATCAGCAACAAAGTCAGACTTCGTCTTCAGGTCATCAGTCGATCAACAATGCATCAGGCTCTCAAGAGCATGAGCCCAATCTCGAATCGTGTCTTCTGACATCATCAATTTACCCCTCGCATCTGAAACTTTTGCCCTTTGTCGTGACTTTTTATTAAGGTTTTCCAGTCCACCCCCCTAATTCCTAATTGGTCAGTCAATCACCAGTTATTATCCTAATCAATAACTTTAATTTTGCAAATCAATGAATTCTAATATTATGCCATTCTCAGTTCGTTGATTGGTTCACTGTACGATGCCCTCATCATCCGGCTCATCAGGTATCGAAAATGTTGTATCTTCTTCTCTAGTCAGTGCTTCTATTGTTCAAGTCTTGGGAAAGTACATAGAGTCTGTCTTACACCAAAATTATTACATACTCTAGTCCCTTATCTCCTGTTCGTCAGTACATTGCAGAAAATTCTAGCTAAGCAGATTTTATTAACATATGCAGTTCATGGACAGTTCAACGCACCAGCTTCTCTGCAGTGCGCTACAAATTCATATTCTGCATGAGGCCTGGCTACTAGGCCACAACTTCGGCTAAGTTAACTCTACAATATAATGCAAAACATAGGTTATACATCATAATATGACATACTACTACATTATTTTTACTCTTTCCATTATTTCACACATTTTAAATAATTTTAGTACAAGTTCGTATAAACTAGCTGTCAATCTCCATGGGCACATTTTCAAATGCGCACATTAATTTCTCCATGTTTAGTTCCTACTATCATTTTCTTGTTAATCAAAACGCATAAACATTCTTTAATAATTTCTAATTAGCATATCTGCTTCAACAGTCCCTCCTCTGATGACTAAATATGTCATCACACACATCACATTTCACAATTCAGTTTCTTCTGTATTCTGTCTCCTCCTCAAGTTTCCTCTAAAGGTTCTTTCCCTGTTTGGTTCTTCCCTCCTCTGATTATTTTTAGACTTTTTCAATTGAATCTTTTGACACAATTTACATGAACTCCATAATCCTAATATGCAAGCAATCACAATTAATATTCCCTGTATGATTTTTAATAATACTCCATTTCAAATTTGACTAAGCCAATTTCCCTCTGAAGCAAATCCCTTTCCAACCTTTTCCTAAACACCTGGTTCTTTCAATTCCTTTAAATCCTTACTTGAGTTAGTCAGGTTAGTAAGTAAACCTCTTATCTACTTATTATTGTTAGGGATGTATGAACATCAATGCCTAGAATTAATCATCTTACAGACTCTGGGATCATTCGCTAAAAGAATGTCTAAAGCAAGCCTATTTAGAAGCGTCATAGCTCTATCCGCGGCTGATTCAGTATTTATCAGGAGTATTGCTCCTGTAAAGTTTGTCAGCATGTTATCCACAATAGTAGACAACTTTTGTATCTTGATCGAATTCAGGATGACTCCCACTGAAGGAATCACTGCTCCAAAGATAACTCCCACCACTGCAGAAGAAATTTCCCTCCTCTGTCGCTTATGATGTAATTCAGTCAATTTCGGAAACTTCTTTAAGTCATCTATCTGGTAAATCTTTGGTAATACTATCCCCAAATAACATGTCCCATGCCATCCTCTTGGAAGACAGTAATAAGCACTGAGTCCACAAATATAATAAATCCCAGGAATCGCAGGGTTCTGACCATTCAGCATAAAAGTCCACTTACTCTGAAACAAAAACACATGCCTACATTCACTCTTTCCCACAAATAAAGTGTCAGTGCATGATTTTGGCCTTTATATACAAAGCTTCCCTACGTGTAATGCATCTAATGCTAATTTCCCTTGCATTTTAATAGCACTATAAGCTTAATCGTTCTTGTAAGTCCTTTTCTCTATGCCGTTTTCTAATTTTTTTTTCAACGTTTTTCTCCTATCATCAGTATGCCCTATGAAGCTTTTCTCTAAAGGTGTAAGCAAGCATGTTAGGTTGTTCTTATGCGCATATACTGTTCCAAATGTTAGTGTAGGCTCAAAGAATCCTCTAACTAAGACTATATTATGTTCTTTAGCTACTTTGCTCAGATATCTAATAATAGGAACAAACAAAAGCGCCAAATCATAATTTGAATAAAAATACTGTATATACTCTTGATTATAGAACCTTGTTAGTAGCAAGCTACAGCTTATTCCGTAGGTTAAAGGTAAGCTGTGGTACGTAACTCCTTCCTCTACCGATGAAGGAATTTGCGTACACACAAGACAATCCCTTGCATCCATCATCTCAACATACTCACTCAATAAGCGATAAAAACATTAGAAGAAAGTTCTCCTTGAGCATTAGTATAACCATGCAAATATTTCTCATCTAACTTAAACTTCTCCAAAGCCGTTAGTGTAGTAATTTCAGGAGCAGAAGTATGATCAGCTCTTTTCGTATCAAGAACAGACATTCCCACAATCATCACAATAAACAAGATTCCACACATAATTGCCAATCCAACACTCATATCTACAGCGTCTAGCATTTCTACCTTGATTATTTAGCTCAGCCATGATCTATAAAGAATCAGAAAGCAGAAGTAACTCTTTTTTAAGGTGCAGTAAAAATCATAAAATAAGGGAAAAGAAAAAAAAATCTTCTCTCACAGTTCAGTTTCACATCCAGGAACCCTTTCCCTTGTCAAAATCAGTTAGCAGCTTGTCACACCGGGCTTTCAACGTCAAATAAGGTTATCAATGTCTCTTTCGGGTTATATTTCAACAGTCTCTTTTAGATTTTTTTTCAGATTTGCTCAACAAATCAGTTCTCTGTTCGCCTTCAGGTTACATCAAAGTACTGACTCAGAACTTCTCCATCAAAACGAAAGGACACAAACTCGTGTTGCCATTCGTTAGTAGTTGCATACACCCATTCAGGACCTGCGTAATGCCGATTCGCTATTCTCTTTCTTTTCAACCTTTGATCACCACTTAATTCACCTTCACTCAATTCTTCTTTTCTTGTAGTATCTATTTCTTCCTCTATTGTTTCATTTATGACCAATTCTTTTCTTTTCCTTACTTGTGACTCAGGGTAATTATCTCCTTTTCTCAATCCTTTTGTTAGTATTCTTCTCAGGATTGGACTCCTCTCTTTCTCTTTCTCAATGGTGTTTTCTCTTGATGGACCTGCAACGGGCTCCTCAGGAGTCGGATCACCTTGACTTTGATCCATCTCAACTCTTTCCCCCTCTTGGTCTGGCACTTGCTCTGTCTGCTTGTCAGCACTGCCTGCTTCTGGGAGAACCTCTGCTGAGCTTGGCTCTCCTGCTGTATCCATTGAGATGGATTCTTCTGCATCCTCCTGTAATTCTTCACCTTCGTCTCTTACAGGGGTAATAGAACGATCTTCCACCAGCTCTGGTTCAACTTCAGGCTCTCTTGGCTCCTTTTCTAGTTCAGGTGCGGTAACCTGTTTTGCTGTTGTTGGTGCTCTCAACAACACTTCTTCATGATCCTGTGGACATACCACTCTCTTGGTATGGCTCGCGTATATCCAGTTTGGAAGTCCTGCACACTTCACAGCTGTCGTGGTTGTTAGGACCACCTGGTAAGGTCCTCTCCAGTGTGGCTCTAAACACATCTTGTGCACATGTCTCCGGACAACGACCCAGTCACCGGCTCTCAGATTGTGCCCTGGATCGTGGATTGGTGACAGGGTGGTGGTCTGCACCTGCTGAGAGAAAAAGCAAACCACATCAGCCAGGCCCTTGCAGTAGTCCAACACCATATCATCTGTAATATTCACAAGTGCGTTTGCTGGAACTGCTGGTAATCTCATTGCTCTGCCCATGAGAATCTCGTGGGGCTACAGCCCTGTCTTCCTGTCAGGTGTATTTCTCATTGACATCAACACCAAAGGCAATGCATCTGGCCATTTCAGATTCGTAGCAGCACACATCTTTGCAATTTTTGATTTCAGGGTACCGTTCATCTGTTCAACTAGTCCTGATGCTTCAGGGCCGTAACTACAATGCAACTTTTGCTCAATGTTTGGTGCTGCACATAAGAGTTTAATCACCTCGTTATTGAAGTGAGTTCCCCTATCCGATGCTAAAGAGATCGGAAACCTGAAACGTGGTATCAACTCCCTAAGTAACAACTTTGCTACTGTGAGACTGTTATTCCTTCTTGTGGGGTATGCTTCAATCCAGTGACTAAAAACATACACAATCCCCAACATGTACTTCAAACCTCCACACACAGGCATTTCAATGAAATCCAATTGCATTCTGCTGAATGGACCTCCTGCTCTTCCAATGCGGCTCAAGTTCACCACTGTCCCTTTTCCCCCATTTAGCTGCTGACAAATTATACAGCGATGACATACTACCTCTGCTGCCTGCCTAAACTTAGGATTGAACCAGTCAGTCTTGAACAAACGGACCATTGCATCCCTTCCAATATGAGGCTGACCATGATAATAATGGGCCATTTGTGACAATAAACTATTGGACAGGACCATCTGACCATCCTCAGAACTCCACGTTTTAATTTGGACCAGAGTTGTTTCTTATGTGTCAGCTGCTGCAATGGATGGAAAACCTCAGCAAAATTTGGAATCCACTGACGACACTAACCTACCATTCCCAGAAACATCCTGCCATCTCACTGAGAAGTCAGTGGACTTCTCTGCAGTATCATTGTAATCCTCTCCCTGGAGAGTCTCCTTGACCCCTTCTGAATTTGGTGTCCCAGGTATTCCACTGACTTCTGACAGTACTGCAATTTCGAAGGTGACACGTTATGTCAAAATTTCCCCAAATGATTCAACAGGGCAATCGAGTCATACTTACACTCGTCCCTTGTCTTGGACACAATCAGCAAATCATCAATGTACTGCACTAGAGTTGATTGGTACAGTAATTCCAATGACTCCAGATTCTTTTTCAAAATCTGATTGAACAGAGACGGTGACTCCATGTACCCTTGAGGAAGCCTGCACCAGCTGTAGACTCTGTCTAGGAATTTGAAACTAAAAAGAAACTGACTATCCTCATGGAGAGGCACAGAAAAGAAAGCTTGTGACAAATCAACCACTGTGAACCACTCAGCATCGCATGGAATCTGAAACAATATTACTGCTGGGTTCAGCACAACAGGATAAACACTTGACCACCATGTCATTCACTTTTTGCAAATCCTGCACAATGCGCACTTTCCCACACAGCTTCTTTAGGCCCATTATCGGTGAATTACGTGGACTGCTCAACACTTCTTTCAAAACTCCTTGTTTCAGAAAATCTCCGATTATTTGCAACACTTTCATCAGAACATCTTGTGCCATGTTACACAGTGAAAGCTTCAAAGTAATCTTAATCGGTTCCACTCCCTTGATTAAACCCACTTCTTTACCTGTCAGGTCCCACACATTTTCCTGTACTGTTCCTTGCAAATCTGCAAGCAACTCTTTCACAGTAAACATCGGGAAAAACTCAGTCAATGGGTACTCTTCAATAACAGTTTCAGCCTCAGTTTCAGGAGTTTGTTCTTCTTCATCATCACTATTCATATGAACCTCTATTCCAGCAGTCGAACAACTAATCGAACATCTGATTTTGCACAACAAGTCCCTTCCCAGTAGAGATACTGGACTTGAGTCACAGACTTCAAACTTATACAGTCCCTGGAGGGTGCCAATCTCAACCTGTACTGGATCTGTGATCGGATTTATCAGCTGTCTGTTTGCTACTCCCACAACCTGAACTGTCCTGCCTGAAAGAGGTAAGTTTGGAACTTCTGCACTTCTCACTGTACAGCGCGTAGCTCCTCTGTCTACTAGAAATGAGACCCTATCACCCATCATCTTTCCTTTTACAAAGGGTCCTCTCTGATCTACCTCTAGGGATGTTGCAAGCATACATGGCTCCTCATCCAAACTCTCACAAATCCATTTGTCGTTTATTCCATTCTCACTATGTAATGGGAATTGGTGCACTGTGTCACTACTTCTGTCTTGTCTCTGACCTGTGACCTGCTGAGTAAGCATCACCTGTTGCTGTTCCATCAGGGCTTGAGGTATCTGCATTTACTGTCTAGGTACCATAAGAACCTGCTGCTGCATGGGTTGCAACTGTGTCACTTGTGCATGCGGCATTTGCACCTGCTGAATGGGTTGAAAATTCTGCACTTGATTCTGAAAATTTGGATTAAGTCCTCTCATTCTAGGGACTTTTACAGTTTGAAATGTATTGACATCACCACCTTGCTGAACAACACCATCCTGCACCATCAACGGACACTCCTGCTTCCAGTGTCCCTCGTATCCGCACAGATGACATGGTAACATCTTTTTCATCCCTTGCACATCATTCTGAACTATTACTGTATTCAAATCCGGTCCACAATTCATATTGGCTCCACGACCCCTACCTCTCACTTGAGGTAGGAACATGACAGTTCCCTGCTGTTGCAGCATCTGTTGCACTAAAGCTCCTTGCACTCCATTTTGAGCTGCCCTAATTTGCATCACCATTGCTTTCTCTTTCAACTTCTGCTTCAACTCAATCTCATTACTACAATATTTTGCATACTGCAACACCTCATCAACCGGCTTTGCTTCCCAACAAATCAAATGAGTCTTAATCATCTGACCTATTTCAGGTCTCAATCCTTCTACAAACCTGAACACAAAGTGCAACATGTCCTTTGGCTCAATCGCTTCCTTACCACTGTACTCCTTGAACGCTTTCAGCAATCTCTCATAATAGGTATGTATCAACTCCTTTACTTCCTGTACTGTCCTGTCAAATCTCTGCCAATCAATATTTTACCCGATTCACCTTATAAAAAAGTTTCATTACTTCAGGTGATGGTGCACCTGTAACTCTATCTCTTTCCGGTTCACTCGTCGGCCAATCCATTGCTCTCTTACATTCAACCCATAAGTCAGCTGGAACCACTATTTCCAACAAGGTATTCAAGTCTTCCCACAGACATTTAGAAAGCTTCACAAATCTATCTCTCTGCTGGTACCACTCAACCAGTTTCTCTCTCAGTTTTGGATAATCATTTGTGAATGACAGAATATCACTCCTATGCCATGGAACATGAACAAACCGACATTCTGGAGTCTAGGTTCGTCAAAGGATTGAGACCTGAAATAGGGCAGATGATTAACAGTCATTTGATTTGCTGGCAAGCGCAACCCATTGATGAGGTATTGCAGTATGCAAAATACTGTAGTGATGAGATTGAGTTGAAGCAGAAAAAGCTGAAGGAGAAAGCGATGGTGATGCAAATCAAGGCAGCGCAAACAAAAGTGCAGGGAGCTTCAGTGCAACAGATACCACAGTAGCAGGGAACTGTGATGTTCCAACATCAGATGAGCGGTAGGGTCGAGGAGTCAATATGAATCGCGGTCTGGATTTGAGTACTGTAGTGGTTCAGAATGGTGTGCAAGGGATGAAAAACATGTTACCGTGTCATCTGTACAGAAATGTGGGACACTGGAAGCGGGAGTGTCCGTTGATGGTGCAGGATGGTGTTGTTCAGCAAAGGGGTGATGTCAATACATTTCAAACTGTGAAAGCCCCAATGGAACAGCAATAGATGATGCTTACTCCGCAGGTCACAGGTCAGAGACAAGATAGAAGTAATGACACAGTGCACCAATTCCCATTACATAGTGAGAATGAAATAAACGATGAATGGATGAGTATTAGTTGGGGATGAAGAGCCATGTATGCTTGCAGCGTCCTTAGAAGTAGATCAGAGAGGACCTTTTGTGAAGGGAAAGGTGATAGGCCACGGAGTTTCATTCCTATTGCACATAGGAGCTGCTCGCTCTACAGTGAGAAGTGCGGAAGTTCCGAACTTACTCCTTTCAGGCAGAACAGTTCAGGTTGTAGGGGTAGCAAACTGACAATTGACGAATCCGATCACAGACCCAGTACAGGTTGAGATTGGCAAATTTCAGGGACTGCATAAGTTTGTAGTCTGTGATTCAAGTCCAGTATCTCTACTGGGAAGAGACTTACTGTGCAAGACCAGATGTTCAATTAGTTGTTCGACTGCAGGAATAGAGGTTCAGATGAATAGTGATGATGAGGAAGAACAGGCACCTGAAACTGACACTGAAAACGTCAACGAAGAGTACCCGTTGATTGAGTTTTTCCCAATGTTTACTGTGAAAGAATTGCATGCAGACTTGCAGGGAACAGTACAGGAACATGTGTGGGATTTGACAGGTAAAGAAGTGGGTTTAATCAAAGGAGTGGAACCGATTAAGATTACTTTGAAGCCGAATGTAGTGTTCCCGCACCTTCCACAGTATAACATGGCACAGGATGTTCTGATGAAAGTGGTGCTGATAATTGGAGATTTTCTAAAACAAGGGGTTTTGAAAGAGGTGTTGAGCAGTCCATGTAATTCACCGATAATGGGCTTAAAGAAGCCATGTGGGAAAGTACGAATTGTGCAGGACTTGCGAAAAGTGAATTACATGGTGGTCAAGTGTTGCCCTGTAGTCCTCCAGTGATACTGTTTCAGATTCCATGCGGAGTGGTTCACAGTGGTTGACTTGTCACAAGCTTTCTTTTCATTGCCTCTTCATGAGGATAGTCAGTTTCCTTTTAGTTTCAAATTCCTAGACAGAGTCTACAGCTGGTGCAGACTTCCACAAGGGTATACGGAGTCACCGTCTCTGTTCAAACAGATCTTGAAAAAGAACTTAGAGTCATTGCAACTACCATACCAATCGACTCTAGTGCAGTGCATTGATGATTTGCTAATTGCATCCAAAACAAGGGATGAGTGTAAGTATGACTCCATTGCCCTGTTGAATCATTTGGGGAAAATTGGACATAAAGTGTCACCTTTGAAATTGCATTACTGTCAGAAGTCAGTGAAATACTTGGGACACCAGATTGAGAAAGGGTCAAGGATAATCTCTAGAGAGAGGATTACAATGATACTGCAGAGAAGTCCTCTGACTTCACGGAGAGATGTCAGAATGCTTCTGGGAATGGTAGGTTATTGTCGACAGTAGATTCCAAATTTAGCTGAGATTGCCAAACCATTGCAGCAGCTGACACACAAAGATGTTACAGATCCCATAACTTTAGATGAGGATCAGATGAAAGCATTCACTGAGTTGAGAGAGAGTTTGTGCAGAGCTCCAGTATTGGGAATGCCTGATTACACGAAGCCATTTACATTGTTTTGTCATGAACGTGATGCTTGTTCTTTGTCTGTCTTGACACAGGTCCATGGAGGTGCTTATCGCCCAGTAGCCTATTTTTCAGCTACCTTGGACCCACTCGCAGCAGCTTTACCTGGTTGTCTGCGTGCTGTTGCCACAGTTGGTCAAAGCCTTTTACAATGTGAGGGAGTAGTGATGGGATACCCTTTGATGGTAATGGTTCCTCACACAGTACTTGACTGGTGCAAGATTGACAAGGTATGAGTATACTAGGTGCTCCAAATGTAACATTGAAAAGATGTACATTGTTGAACCCGACAACATCACTTCCGAGCGATACTGTTGAAGTTGAAAAGGAGGAAGACATTGAGGATGATTGTCTTGAAGTAACTGAACTGTGTACAAAACCAAGGCCTGAGATCAGAGACACTCGATTGGAAGAAATGTCCAAATTGTCTTTGTTGATGGCTCATGTCTCAGAGATCGTACAGTGACATTGAGAGCAGGATATGCTGTATACACAATCACAGGTACACTAGAAGCTTTCTGGCTTCAAGGTGTATATTCTGCACAGGTAGCAGAACTAGTGGCTCTTACTAGAGCATGCCATGTTTCTGCGAGACTGAGAGGCACAATCTATACTGACAGCCAATATTGATTTGGAATTGTTCATGATTTTGGTCAGTTGTGGTCGCAAAGAGGTTTTCTGACCTTTACTGGTACACCCGTAAGAAATGGCGACAAGATAAAAGAGTTGTTGTATGCAATACAGTTATCTGAAGAAATTCCTGTGGTAAAATGCAGTGCACATCAAAAAGCACAGGATTACATCTCACTGGGAAATGGGTATGCAGATCAAGTCGCAAGGTTTTGCGCATTGAACTGTATATCGTTCAAAGACAAATGGGAATTAATGTCAGAAGAAGACAACAGATGTACAAGTTTTGCACTGAAAGTGATCAATACTCTGGAAGAGTTGAAAACATTGCAAAGTAATGTTAACAAGGAAGAGAAGCGTCTTTGGGCCAAATTGAAGCTTGCCCAATGACCTAATTAGATTTGGGTTTCAGAGGAGGGTCAGATCGTCCTGCCAAATAGTTTATTGTCGCAAATGGCCAGATATTATCATGGCCAGGCACATATTGGAAGGGATGCCATGGTTAGATTGTTCAAAATTGATTGGTTTCACCCTATGTTTAGGCAGGCGCAGAAGCAGTATGTCATTGCTGTATATTTTGTCAGCAGCTAAACGTGGGAAAAGGGACACTGGTGAACTTGAGCAACATTGGAAGAGCAGGAGGTCCATTCAGCAGAATACAATTAGATTTCATTGAGATGCCTGCGTGTGGAGGTTTGAAATACGTGTTGGTGATTGTGTGTGTTTTTAGTCACTGGATTGAAGCATACCCCACAAGAAGAAATGACAGTCTCACAGTAGCAAAGTTGTTACAAGAGAGTTGATACCACGTTTCAGGTTTGTGATCTCTTTAGAATCAGATAGGGGAACTCACTTCAATAACGAGGTGATTAAACTCTTATGTGCAGCACTAAACATCAAGCAAAAGTTGCATTGTAGTTTCCGCCCTGAAACACAGGACTGGTGGAACAGATGAATGGCACCTTGAAATCAAGAATTGCAAAGATGTGTGCAGCTACGAATCTGAAATGGCCAGATGCATTACCTTTGGTGTTGATGTCAATGAGAAACACACCTGACAGGAAGACAGGACTGTCGCCCCATGAGATCCGCATGGGCAGAGCAATGAGACTACCAGCAGTTTCAGCCAATGCACTTGTAAACCTTACAGATGGTATGGTGTTGGACTACTGCAAGGGTCTGGCTGATGTGGTGTGCTCTTTCTCTCAGCTGGTGCAGGCCACCACCCTGCCACGCATCCACGATCCAGGGCACAACCTGAGAGCCGGGGACTGGGTCGTTGTCAGAAAGCATGTTCACAAGACCTGTTTGGAACCGCGTTGGAGGGGTCCTTACCAGGTGGTGTTACAACTACGACAACTGTGAAGTGTGCAGGACTTCCAATCTGGATACACACGAGCCATACAAAGAGATCATGAAGAAGCGTTGTTGAAAGCACCAACAGCAGCGAAACAGGTCGTCACACCTGAGCCAGACAAGGAGCCAATAGAGCCTGAAGTTGAACAAGAGCTCTTGGAAGATGGTTCTATTACCCGTGTAAGAGACGAGCGTGAAGAATTACAGGAGGGTGCGCAAGAACCAATATCGACGGATACAGCAGGAGAGCCTAGCTCAGCAGAGGTTCTCCCAGAAGCAGGCAGTGCTGAGAAGCAGACAGAGCAAGTGCCAGAACAAGAGGGAGAAAGAGTTGAGACGGATCAAAGTCAAAGTGATCCGACTCCTCCTGAGCCCGTTGCAGGTCCATCAAGAGCAAACACCATAAAGAAAGAGAAGAGTCCAATCTTGAGAAGAATATTAACAGAAGGAACAAGAAAAGGAGATAATTGTCCTGAATCGCAGATAGGGAAGAAAAAGGAACTGGTCATAAATGAATAGAGGAAGAAGTGCATACTACGAGAAAAGAAGAATTGAGTGAAGGAGAACTTAGTGGTGATCGAAGGTTAAAAAGCAAGAGAATACCAAGTCGACGCTATGCAGGTCCTGAATGGGCATATGCAACTACCAATGAATGCCAACACAAATTTATGTCTTTTTGTTTTGATAGAGAAGTAACAAGTCAGTACTTTGATGTAACCTGAAGGTAATCGAGGAAGCTGAATTGTTCAGCTAATCTGAAAAACATAAGAAAAAGACTGTTTGAAAATAAAACTGAAAGAGGCATTAATAACCTGATTTGACATTGAAAACCGGATGTGACAAGCTGCTAATCAATTTGACAATAAAAAAGGGTTCCTGAATGTAAAACTGAACTGTGAGAGAAGACGTTTTATTAATTTTTTATTTTAATGCACTTTATATAAGAGTTATTTCTGCTTTCTGATTCTTTACAGATCTTGGCTGAACTAAATAATTAAGATAGAATTGCTAGGTGTTGAAGATACATGAGTGTTGGATTGGCAGTTATGTGTGGAATAATGTTTATAGTGATGATTGTGGGAATGTCTGTTCATGATGTGGAAAGATCTACTATTACTTCTGATCCTGAAACTAATACACTAACAGCCTTAGAGGGGCTTAAGCTAGATGAGAAATATTTGCATGACTATACTAATGCTTAAGGTGAACTTTCTTCTAACGTTTTCTGTTGAGTGAGTATGTTGAAATGATGGACGCGAGGAATTGTCTTGTGTGTACGCAAATTTCTTCATCAGTAGAAGAAGGAGTTACGTACCATAGTCTTCCGCTAATGTATGGAATAAGCTGTAGTCTGCTACTAACAAGGTTCTATAATCAAGACTGTATACAGTATTTTTACTCAAATTTTGATTTGGTGTTTTCGTTTGTTCCTATTATTAGATATCTGAGTAGAGCATCTAAAGAGCATGATATAGTGCTAGTTAGAGGATTCTTTGAGCCTACATTAACATTTGGAACAGCCTATGCGCATCAAAATAATCTCACATGCTTGCTTACACCTTTAGAAAAGAGCTTTATAGGGCATACTGATGATTGCAGAATAGCACTAAAAGAGAAATTAGAAAAAGGTTTAGAGAAAAGGACTTACAAAAATGATTATGCTTACACAGCTATTAAAACGCAAGGGAAATTAGATGCACTACATGTAGGGAAGCTTTGTGTGTATATAGGCCAAAATCACGCACTGACACTTTATTTGTGGGAACGAGTGAATGTAGGCATGTTTTCTTGTTTCAGAATAAGTGGACTTTTATGCTGAATGGTCAGGACCCTGCTATTCCTGGGATCTATTATATTTGTGGACTTAATGCTTATTACTGTCTACCAAGGGGATGGTATGGGACATGTTATTTGGGGATCGTTTTCCCTAAACTATACCAGATAGATGACTTAAAGAAGTTTCCAACATTGACTGAATTACATCATAAGCAACAGAGGAGGGAAACCTCTTCTGCAATTGTGGGAGATATCTTTGGTCCAGTGATTTCTTCAGTAGGAGTCAATCTGAATTTGATCAAGATACAAAAGTTGTCTACTATTGAGGATAACATGTTGACAAATTTTACATGGGCAATACTCCTGATAGATACTGAATTAGCCGCGGATAGAGGTATGACGCTTTAAAACAGGCTTGCTTTAGACATTCTTTTTGCAAAAGACGGCGGAGTCTGTAAAATGATTAACTCTAGGCATTGCTGTTCTTACATACCTAACAATAGTAAGGAGATAAGAGATTTACTTACTAACCTGACTAACTGAAGTAACGATTTGAAAGAACTAAAGGAACCAGTTGTCTGAGAAAAGGTTGGAAAAGGATTTGCTTCAGTGGGAAATTGGCTTAGTCAAATTTGGAGGGGGGTATTATTAAAAATCATACAGGGAATATTAATTGTGATTGCTTGCATATTAGGATTATGGGGTTCATGTAAATTATATCAAAAGAGAAAATTAAAAAGATCTAAAAATAATCAGAGGAGGGAAAAACGAAACAGGGAAAGAATTTATAGGGAAGATTTGAGAAGGTGACAAAATACAGCAGAAACTGAATTGTGAAATGTTGGTAAAGAATGATGTGATGAGATATTTAGTCATCAGAGGAGGGACTGTTGACGCAGATATACTAATTAGAAATTATTAATAATTGCTTAAATGTTATGGTTTTAAAAGTTCATAGAGAAATTAATAGTAGAAATAAATTAATGTGCATGTTTGAAAATGTGCCCACAGGAAATGGCAGCCACTTATACGACCTTATAATAAAAGGACTACAAATGTGTGAAATAATGAAAATGTATAATAATAATTTAGTGGTATGTCATATTAAGATGTATAACCTATGTTTTGCATTAGATTGTAGAGTTAACTTAGCCAAAGCTGTGGCTTAGTTGCGAGGCCTCATACAGAAGCTGAATATCTAGCACACTGCAGAGAAGCTGGTGCGTTGAACTGTCTCTGAACTACATACGTTAATAAAATCTGCTTAGCTAGAATTTTCTGCAATGTACCTATGAACAGGAGATGAGGGACTAGGATATGTACAAATTTGATGTAAGTCAGACTCAATGTATTTTCCCAGGACTCAAACAATAGAAGCACTGACTGGAGAAGAAGATGCAACATTTTCAATACCTGATGAACTGGATGATGGGAACATCGTACAGTGAACCAATCAACGAATTGGGAATGGGGAAATATTAGAACTCATAGATTTGTAAAATTAATATTATAGGTTAGAGTCATAACTGTTGATTGACTGACCAATTAGGAATTAGGGGCATGGACTGAAAAACTCTAATAAAATGTCATAACTAGAGGCTAAAAACTTCAGATGCAAGGAGAGACGCGAGGAGAGAATTGATAATGCCAGAAGACGTGATTCGAGATTCTGTCATTGGGCTCATGCTCTTGAGAGCCTGATGCGTAACTGATCGATTTATGACCTGAAGATGAAGACTGACTTTGTTGCTGATCCATTTCGTGGATAGGTAGCTATGACAATGTGACTGATTAACTTTTTGTGCCTTTCTTTCTAGGTACCAACTGCGCTGTTTTTATAGGTTATCTACTAGCTAGATGTTTTCCAAATTCATGTTCTAAATTGTTTTCGCATTAAGTTCCACATGCTACATGCTAATTTGGGTTACGTAGCATTCTTTGGGTGACGCTGACAGTGACAAATGATTGACAAACTGATTGCTGAACTCTGCTATTAATGCTGTTATATTCATCCTTGTTGGCTTATGCTGTAGCATTCGAGCATATATTTTCTCAAGTTGTGATTAGATTATGTTATTGGTGGACATTAATGAACTAATTTTGAGCTGATTGAATGAAGTTGAATTAACCTTATGACTTAATATTGTAATTAATAGGGAAATAAAATTGATAAAATGTAGAATTGAGTTGTGGTTATTCATGTAATGTTGATATATTGTCTCATGCTTAATGATTCTTTTAGTGGTTGTGATTGATTACACTGATAATTGATGTTCATCGATTACTACAGAGCTAGGATACTCCATGTGATCCAAAAGGTTCATCAGCCTATACACGTCCCCTTGTAAGTTTATTTACTAAGGACCAGGCGCGCTAGCAGTTTCTTAACTAAAAGGAATGGCAGAAATAAATGTGTATGTAGTGGCCTCTGCTGGACTGAAGTAGAAGCAGATGCAAGGTCATTGTACCATGCAAGCTGTATAAAATGTTTCTAGTGTGTTCCGTAGTTTCGACTGTCTTCATTGTTCGAAGACATGTTTCTAACTTGTATGTCTTTCCTTGAGGATAAAGAAATGGTGTGGTAACATATTTTGTCATCGTTTTCCTGTGGCTTTGTATTTTAGTGGAGTGGAAACAAAGGATCCACAGATGAGGCGGAAGAAGGATACTAATTTATTAGTTTAGATTTTGTCAATGGCATAACAACAACTAGAAGAGCTATGAGTAAATTAATTGTATAATTGTGACATCCGTTAATGTTCTGATTGGTCATAACTTTTTCACCTCATACTTTATCCAATCATTTTCATTTAAAGAGTTTAATTTTATGTTCAGTCACCATTGTTTGTGGGTCATTCTTCTTTGGGATTTTCGGGTATCCTGAGTCCTAGAGATTCTATTGTTTTAGGATCTGTCACTTTGACATTTCTTGTGTTCCAGATAGTCTATTGACATTTCTAGTATTTTATTAGTTTATGTCTTTGCAATACTGAACCTATGCGAGATGGTTTGGTGTATCTTATAGTCTAAATTCTAAACCATTACCCTTTTCATATTCCTTTTCCTGTCCTGATGTTGGTGCCTGATGTTGCTGTCCCACTGACAAAGTAGATGTTGTTGCTGATTTTCATAGAAATTTGGTAATTGTATAAAATGTGAATTGTTATTTATCTTTTGTTGTTCAAGTACCAGCTGCAATAACTTATTTCCTGCTGCTTATTTTAATAGCGCCATAGCTAGATGTTTTCTAAATTTGTGTAACTAAAACTTTTACATGAAACCCAACATGTTAATGCACATTAGTGGTTAGTGAGGCGTACTCACATGCTCATAAATTTACTTTGATATTTTCTTGTCTTATCATTATTCAGATGTATTCAATTTCTTTTCCTCAGATTCTATTGCTATGGTTTTGTGTTATAACCATTGAGATAATTTATCTTTTTGCGTTGATGAAAATTAGATATATTTGTTGTTCAGATCAACCGTTATTGTTTCTCTACATGTATCATTTATGTTTGAGAATTATTTTCGTGACCTTAACGTTGCTAATATAGGGAAATAAATTATTAACTTCCTAATAAACTGGTGTGGTTATTGAGATTGAATCGATTATCATCTGTTATATGTGATGTTTATGACGTATTTCGAATGACATTTTCTCAAAACAGATTTGGTTCGGTTCATCAACCTAGTGTGTGAAATCCACTATTCAGTCCTAGGTGACTAAAAACATAGCTAGGGTTTCTCTGCGTTAACAGTAATCCCATTCAGAAGTTAGCCAGGCTGGATGCCAGCCGGTAACTCTGTGTTAGCCAATGGGGCTACAAACTTCCCTCCGCAAAACAACAACTTTTAGGGTTTTGGTGGCAAGACGTATATAATACTATGGGCCTGATTCTAACCTTGGCGGACGGCGGAGGCCGTCCGCCAAGGTTCCACCGCCAAATGACCGCACCGCGGTCACAAGACCGCGGTGGCCATTCTAACATTTCCTCTGGGCCGGCGGGCGCTCTCCAAAAGAGCGCCCGCCGGCCCAGAGGAAATGCCCCTGCAACGAGGACGCCGGCTCAGAATTGAGCCGGCGTAGTTGCAGGGGTGCGACGGGTGCAGTTGCACCCGTCACGTATTTCAGTGTCTGCATGGCAGACACTGAAATACTTTGCGGGCCCTCTTACGGGGGCCCCGCGGCACCCCCTACCGCCATCCTGTTCCTGGCGGGAGACCCACCAGGAACAGGATGGCGGTAGGGGGTGTCAGAATCCCCATGGCTGCGGAGCGCGCTCCGCAGCCATGGAGGATTCCCCCGAGCAGCGGAAAGTCGGCGGGAGACCGCTGACTTTCCGCTTCTGAGCGCGGCTGAACCGCCGCGGTCAGAATGCTCGTGGGAGCACCGCCAGCCTGTTGGCGGTGCTCCCGTGGTCAGTGGCCCTGGCGGCCACCGGCCGCCAGGGTCAGAATGACCCCCTATATGTCTTGCTTAATGTTATAAAGCCCCTTGCCACAGGGCTCTATAGGCCTGCCTTAGTGGCGACTCACATATAATATTAAGGGATTTGGGCACTTTGTCATTGATGGCAATGGCAAAGTCGAACTTGCAAAGTGACTCTGCCTTTCCAGTGTTGAAGCAGATACTCTAATTAAGACAATTATTAATGGTCTATCAGTTATTACTAATGACAAAGTGAGTAGAGAAATTAAGTATAGAAAAATAATGTGCATGTTTGAAAATGTGCCCTCGGGGTATGATCACCATGTGTGCTAAATTGACTGAAATTGTATGAAATAATCAAAAATATAAGAGAAAAATGTAATAAAATGTCATAATGAGATGTATAACCTATGTTTTGAATTAATTTGTAGTATTAAGTTAGCTGGACTAAGGGCCTAGTTTCCCTGGGCCTCGCATACTCAAGAAACTGAAATACTGAATCCTTTGCCGAGGATAGGAAGTCGCAATAGCCTTGACCTGCTTGAAGTTCAAGTTACTTAGCTAATAATGTTTGGCAATGTACCGGCGGACAGGAGATGATGAAGACAATTTGATACAATTATGTGTAGAGTAGGCTAAATGTACTTTCCCAGGACTTGAACAATAGAAGCACTGACTGAAGAAGAATATGCAACAATTTTGATACCTGATGAGCCGGATGATGAGGGCATCGCATGAAGAACCAATCCACATCTTGTGAACAAATAAATATGAAAATTTGTAGATTTGGTAAACAAAAACTATAGGTTAAAGTTATATCTGCCGACTGACTGACCAATTAGCAATTAGGGGGATGGACTCGGAGACCCTAATAAAAAGTCATGACAAGGAGCAAGAAATCAGAGTAGTAGGAGAAGAGTTGATGACGTCGGGAGACGATGTCCAATGTGCTGACATCAGACTCATGGTCTGGGAGCCTGATCCGTAGCTGACTAATAGATGAACTGAAGTCGAAGACTGTTTTTAGAGGTTTTCACTTAGGTAGATTTTTTCCAAATTGATGTTTACTCTAAATTATTTTCACATGAAGATCCCCATGCTAATGCTAATCTGGGTTAGGTAGGCTGTTAGGGGTGACGCTGACAATGACAAATGACTGACAAACTTAATTGCTGAATTTCACTATTAATGCTGGTATTCTTAGTTTGTGGTCTTGCATTGTTGTGTAAGCTTTCTTTAAGAACTGATTTCTTTTATAATGGATTAACAAAACGATTGATTTGAATAAAGATTGAACTAACGGATGATCTAGAATTGTAATCAATAGGGAAGAAAAATTGTTAACTCCTTCCTGAGTAGTAGTTATTCTTGAGTATTATGGTTTTAAGCAGTTTTCCATAGAATGTTTATTGATTATTGATGATTAGCTATCAATTCAGTAGTCACTGCATGACTAGGATACTCCATGCGATTCAAAAGGTTCATCGACCTATATGCGTCACCTTGTAAGTTTACTTACTACGGACAAGGTGCGCTAGCACCAGTCTGTAGTGGCAGGCTGAGAGCCATGTTTTTACTTAGTCACACACAAGGTGGCACAACCCGTGCTGCACCCTTGTGTGGACACTCTGCCTTACATGCGCTGGGTACAATATACTATGAGCTTATAAGTAAGTCAGTACTTGCCAATTGGGGGTATCCAATTCAACATAACTTTTGTAAAGTCATTGAACACTGTCACTGAAGTCTGGACAGCAGGCCTCAGTGCATTCTCAGAGTGGAAAACTAGCAGCTAATAGTCCAAATGGTGGCAAAAAAGCCTGCAAAGACCCTGTTTTCTTAAAATCACCCGTAAAATGTCTCTGTTACGTTTAGAAGTGGATTTAAAGCTTTAAAGCTAGTGTGTTTTGCAATGTTCCTGTAATGGCTTTATCGTTTGTGAATACTTTTTCAGGTTTCCCCTTGTTACTTGCCATTCAAAACCATGGGGCTCTGAGAAGAATATTTATGGACAGGGCCACTAGAATTATGCAAGTCTGCAGCCACGATGATTTTTGCATAATTATGGATTTGCGGCATTTGCCACTTAATCAATCATCTGCCACATGATCTTCAGATTATAACAGAAAAAGTATTTCTGGCTCATATGGATCAAAATTTACAAAAAATATGACAAGTCGGGTTCCTGTGCACTGGAAGGCTTTTTGTAAAAGTTGACTGGTCATCTTTCATTTGCTAATTGCAGCATTTGGGTGTTAAATCTGTAATAACTAAGGTGAACTCTTTTCTCAGGCACTTTATCAGGTGTAGAAGTGACAAAATAAGGCTGTAAAACTCAGTGGCGGCTGGCAATTTTAGGAGGGAGCGGGGCGGACCGGAAGCACACTCACACTCATTCATTCACACACATCCATTTACAGCACTCATCAACATTCAAACATACATGCACGCACCAAACATTCACTTAAACACACACACACACTTATCTTCAGCCTTGGAGGTCCCAGGAGGTTCCCAGGATGGTTGGGACTGCTGCCTTCCTTCATTGGCTGACCTAAGGACAGCCAATGAGGGAAGGCAGCAGTCCCAACTTCAACACAGAGTGGGATGGGGTCAGTGAGACTTCTGACCCCTCTCTACTTTGTGATGAGGTGTCGCTGATTGACTCTCAACCTGAAGCGCCCAGGTTGGAGTCAATGTGGGACGCTTCCCCTCATCACCGAGGGGGAGGACCGAGAGGCACCTTTGCTGAGCTGAGGAGGTCACGCCCATAGGAGCTGTGACCTTTTCAGCCCAGCAAAGTTCTGCTCAGGCAGCCAGTAGTCTGCGCAAATTGCATGTTTCGTTCCTGGCTGCCTGAGCTGAACATGAACAGTGTGTGTCAGGCGTGGCCCCTCCGCCCTAAAGGACAGGCCACGGCTGGTCAAACTATCACAAAACGTGATGCATTATGACGAATAGTTTGCCTTTTCTTGCTGCATAATATGTTAACCCTGCTGCACAATTCAGTCCTCATCTGATGCATAATTCAAGTGGTCCTGTTTATGGTGAAATTGTGACACAGTAACAAAGATAAACAGGAAAATTATTAACACATCGGAGAGAGAGGGTAGAGAGAAATGATGGTCTGTGATTGTATGCA
This sequence comes from Pleurodeles waltl, assembly GCF_031143425.1. NCBI lineage: Eukaryota > Metazoa > Chordata > Amphibia > Caudata > Salamandridae > Pleurodeles > Pleurodeles waltl. Next base: position 494,106,336 of record NC_090437.1, on the reverse strand, counting down.
GTGAATTTAGGTAGGATGACCTTCCTTTGCAGGTATTTTAAAAAAAAGAAGTTGTAGACCGACCCTGAGGGGTAAGCCTGGAGGGAGATCCATGGGTTGGTTCACTGTAGTCACATGACAGATGAATCAGAATACTGTATCTGCTCACTACAAGAGTGCTAAGTGTGGTTGGAAAGGACACTGTATTGGTAGGGCGTACAATCCACTTAGGGTTCCTTAATCTATATGTACAAAAAAGTGCATTTGAAATGGAACGTCTTAAATGATCTAGATTTTTCATCTTATTCCATAGAGCTTAAGGCAGAGCACATGGTAATCAGGAGTTTGTGTTGATAACATGTAAGAAGAAAAGGCATACACAAAGAAGGTGAGTATTATGGTCTTTAAAATATAATTTGTGTTGTGTGTGATATCACTGAACACGAGTAAAGCCATCAATGGTGTCACTGTTAGTATCTTGTGTGTTGTCTTCAGTGACGTCATAGGTGTCTCATATTTCAGTTTGGGACTTTTAAGCACAAGATAAAATCTAGTAGGGATATAAAGCTGTATAGTAGGCAGATAAAAGTGCAGGCATAGCAAGCAAATTGACTCTGCGAGAAATCTAAAGTTCAACTTGCAAAGACTCGAGGATGCAGTTATGTGTTTGAGAGAGTTACAGAACCCAGGTGACATGAGACACTGGCATGTAGAAAGATTCTTATTGTGTTTTTAAACACAATTCACCACGAGTCAATGTGACACTATTGAACAATCCCAGTTTCAACAGCCACCAAAAAAACTGTACACTAAGACATTACCGTACCAGCATCTTCCACATCCACAAAATTCTCTTCACAAAGTGCAAGCTCGTCCATTACACATACACTTCATATATATTAAAAGAGGGCCATACAATGATTTTTTCAAGAAGGAAAGACAAGTAGTTTAGTGATATTTAGTGTGTATTCGGTTAAGCTGTTTCTGATCTGTTGTTTATATCTTTAAGGAATGTGCATGCTTCAATGTTCTCTGTAGAATGTAATATTTTGATGTCACTGGGTGGTCAGTTGCTGGAATTTGGTGGCAGGAGACAGTCAACTGACCAGAGGAGATGATCATTTGGGATAAGGTAATACGTAGTTGGATTAATACTATTGGCGGTTTACAAGGCCCCGTCAGTGATTTATTTTTAGGGTTAAATTAGAGACACTCAGTAGCGATAGATGACCAGTGCTGTAAGAATGACCCGCGCACATTGACATCTTTTTCTAAATATTTTGCCAAGACACGGAATTGGACAGTCTTTCTAAATGAAACATCACCTACACATACACGGGAGAGAATAGTAATCGGGGCAAATATTCTGAGACAGGGTATGTGCCAGTGACAATAATAGTCTGCCTCTTACTCAATGCATATTTTATGTATCTGCTAAGAAGCGTGCCTGCGGCCAAGCCGTCCTTCTCTGCTATCAAGCAGCAGCACAGTGAAATTATGACGAATGTCGAAATCACCCATATTCGCAGTGAATCCCTAGTAATGACATGAGCAATGTGCAATACAATCGTCTCTTAGCAACAGAGTAGCTCTGCCTGCAAAGCCCAGTTCCTAATCAATGCAGGCGAGGCACTGATTCACAATACCTTGTTTACACGCGACATTTAGAGCTGCGTTGAAAGACTCCACCTATGAAACCTGAATTAGGTATTTGCCTCGCAGCGTTCAAAAACATATTGAGCATGTGTAAAATTATGAGTTTTCTCTTCCGCTGTCCTGCATTCCCGACCAGCGACAGCTGTTTCCTCTAAAAAATGTATAAATTAAGCATTTTTACTTTCTGGTTTGTTAACAATGAGTCCTGCAGAAGGGCAGTACAATGAGCACCTGAGCAAGACATTTACCATTCATGGGGGTTTATGTGGTAGGTCGCTGTTTTGAAGTCTACCTAACAGTAAACTGAAAGCATTTTCTATCACCATGCTCACAAAGGATTGTATTACTGGATATCAACTCCAACAATATTGTGGTACCACACTATTGAGGTCAGAAAATCGCGAGACAAATTATCAAATGGCATGTGCATATGGGGTAGTATAGATTGACTACAGGTGCCTTGACGTTTTATGAATTGTGTAGGTACATATATGTGGAGCTAGCTATAGAAAATCTAGGCTTACCTGTCGATATTGTATTTTCAATATTGTGTCTCATCATTTCGGACACAAGCTCAGACATACAGGGAATGGAAACACAAAAGATACTACAGACTTTCTTATATACATAAAATAAAAACTGTGATTCCCTTGCATACAACGTATAGGGACAGTCATTCACAATCACTCAATCTCAAACATGTCTAGCTTATACATTCAACAAACAATAACCTGGTAAACTCTCCAATATCTATGCAAACACACATGTGCAAAAAACATCAGTCACAAACACTTTGCAAGGGATCAAGCAATGAGGCTCCCCATACCTCATGCCAAACAAAGTAACAAGACAACAACTAGTTGTGACTACCATTGCACAATAGTTCAATCGGATCTCTAGTTGGCAGAGGTTTGCACTCTGTCCAAGTATGTCAGGGGAAGTAAGATACACACTAAAGGTTTACCTGTGCTCACCCTTTTTTAGCTTTGCACAGAGCAGTCAGGCTAAACTAAAGAAGTAATGTGTAAAGTTTTTGTGCACACACAAAGTAACAGAGTAAAAACACCACAAAAGGACACCACACCAGTTTAGACAAATAGCCAATATTTACCTGAGACAAACAAGATAAAAATGTCAAAAATCCAACATACACAAGTCAAGTTATGAATTTTCAAAGATTAAATCAAAATGCAGTGCTTATAAGATAATAGCTCCAACAGGGGCTTTCTGGTCGTGCTGGAAGGGACATATCCAAAAGTTCAGTCTGACCACAATGGATGTTGGACTGGCTACAGGAGTCACACCGACCCACTGACAGTACAGTTGTTGCGTTGATGCTCGGTGACAATGCGTTGATCCAGATGAGGGGATGCACCACATTTGCAGGCGATGAATCGTTTCCTGAATGGGCAACGTCATTGATGTGTTGATGTCCAGAAGCGATGAGTACTGGTTCCGATGTGTCGATGCACTGTTGGCCAAGCCGGGGCTGTGTTGTAAGTTGGGGTCATTGCATGACACAGTTGGCGAGCTGTGTCTGGGACTTCCGTGCAGGCAACAGCAAAGCAGTGTTTCTGCAGCGGGATGCATTGGTTCCAAGTGATGCACCAGTGTAATTGTGTCAGTTCTTGTATTGCAGCACCACACTCACCTCCAAGTGTCTAGACCTGGATTTGGCACCACGCGGCAGAGCAGGACTAACAGCAGAGGAGCACAGGTGCTGGTAGCAGAACAAGATGCAGAGGAAGCCTTTGCTATCCCTGAGACTTCAGAAACAGTAGGTAAGCTCAGTCAGGCACTTGGAGAAACTTTAGATTGTAGGATGTAGAGAGGTAGATCCATTCTTCTTGCAGGCAAGAAGTAGAAGGCAGCAGCACAACAATTCAGCGCAAACAGCAAAGTGGCTGCCCTCCTTACAGCACAGTGGTCCCTCTTACTGGTAGAATGTCCTCAGTCCAGAAGTGTTCAGAGTACATGGTGTCAGAGGCCAGGCTTATCCCAAAACTGACCTTTGATGTAGGGGTAACTTCAAAAACAATCTCTGAAGTGCACACAGTTCGTTTTCAAAACAGCCCTGGCTCTAGACTACCAGTAGGGGGGTAATCAGCCCTTTGTGTGAGGGTATGACACAGCCTATTCAGATGTAAGGGTGAACTGCCTCTCCCACACCCTGCCCAGTATGACTATCAGTATGCAGAAAATTGCAGATATATTTCCTGTCACACCCAGCCCTTCCTGTTTATGGCTGTCTGGAGGTAATGCACAAATGTAGCTGTCACCTAACCCCAGACGTGTATTCAGAGAGGCCAAGGCACAGAATGGCTGAAGTAAGAAAATGCCACTTTCTAAAAGTGCCATTTTCAGACCAGCATTTTAAAAACCAACTTTAGCAAAATGTGTATTTTTAAATTGTGAGCTCATAGACACCAAACATAAAATTTCTATTGTTTCCCAATTGGAAATTACACTTCGAAGATGCTCTAAGGTAACCCCAGAGTTAGCCTATGGCAGAGATAGTCCTTGCAAGAGTGAAAAATGAATTTAAAGGTTTTTCACTACCTGGACATGTTAAAATTAACAGTAAATGTCCAACATTTTAAATACACTGTACACTGCCCTTGTGCTAGCCATTGCCTACCTTAGAGGTAACTCACATGTGATACAAAAGGAAGGTTTTGGCCTTGCAAGTGAGTACACTTGCCAGGCCGATATAGCAGGTTAAACTGCACACACAGGCTCTGCAATGGCAGGCATGAGACATGTTTGAAAGGCTACCATAGTTGGTGGCACAACCTGCACTGCAGGCCCACTAGTATCCTTGACTTACAGAATCTGGGCACACATAGTGCACTTTACTAGGGACTAACTAGTAAATCAAATACGCAAATCACGGAGAAGCCAATGTTACCATGTTGTAGACACAGAGCACATGCACTTCAGCACCGGATAGCAGTGGTAAAGCACAGAGGGTCCTAAAACCAGCAAAAATGAAGTTCAGTACACAGTGAAAACAAGAGGTCAGAAGGAAAAAAGTCAGGGGAAACCACAACAAAAGGTGTCAGGTCTAACAGTGCATATGTTCCAACATCCTTGGATAACAGGCCCTTCTACCACATTTGTACACTGATAATGACACAATGCAACATTTATGAATGCAGGATATGTAATCACAGACTCTCAGTCATGCACTAACCATAGCATAAAACCCCTGTCTTACTTTAACAAACGTTTCTCTATCATTGCTAAGTCTACACATTCAAGGTACAAACAAAACAAAAAAGGAAAATGTAACCATACTTAGCCAAGACTCCAACACAACTGTAATTACATCTGTACTAATAAACAATGCACCCAGACATCCACCTCACCTTAGTAAAGTACACAGGTGACACAGTCACAACCTCTCACACTTTCTCCATCCTCCACAACCAACACACAAAGCCCCAGACGGACAACTTACAACTCCAGACGGATAACACACTACACCATATACTCACACTTAAAAGTCCAGACCAGTACACCAACATACCCACATCCAATCAACATAACAACTGCCAGACCAAAAAAGGCACTTATCTGCATGCAGTACCACACCCTACTGAAACTGCACCAGAAAACTCAGGGTGTCTTCTGAACACAATGATGGCAGCCTCCCAGTCTCATACTGAAAAAGTATTGACACATCACAACATTCCAAACACTTGAACAGATCCACAATAAACTTATACCAGAGCACATCTGCAGGTAAAGAAATATTGACCTACAACAAACTAGAGCAACATTAAACATTATCATTCATCACAACACTGACTGACTCTGCTACATGCAAACTGAATAAAACACACAATAAAACAAATATACTCCGCTTCCTGTACAGCAAATCTGTAAAATGTCCCCATTTGTTCTGAATGATGTCTCAGGTGAAACTTGTGGATATCACCCACAATACTCAGGCAAAATTTGCTGCTTTCCCCCACAACACCATGGCCCTCATTACAACCCTGGCGGTCGGTGTTAAAGCGGCGGTAAAACCGCCAACAGGCCGGCGGTAAAAAAAATGGAATCACGACAGTGGCGGAAACCGCCAACATAGACAGCCACTTTAACACTCCAACCGCCACGGCGGTACAAACAAACAGCGCGGCGGTCACCGCCAACAGACAGGCGGAAGTCAATGTACCGCTCACAGTATCATGAGAGGCCAATCCGCCACCTTTTCCGGGACGGATTCACCGCGAACAAAAACATGGCGGAAACAGGACTTGGAAGGGAAAATGCTCACCTCTACACACCCCACGAGGAACCAGGACGCCATGGAGCCGGAACTCCAAATTCTACCGGCCATTGTCTTCCTGCTCCTCTATCAGGAGCACGAACGCCGGCGGCGACGACCACGGTGAGTATTGCACCTTTGACACAGGGGAGGGGGGAGGGAAAAGAGGTTGACACACACACGCAAAACCCCCACCCTCACCCTCACCCACTACAACACACACACAAATACATGTTGATAAATTACATTTACACCCCCCATCCCTCGCTGGAAGAAAGCAAGGACAAAAGGAAATGAGTTGAACGAATGTAATCAATAAAAATCCATTAGTCAAAAATATATATACCCTATTAACAAATATATACACCAAGAATTCAAGTCCATGTACTGCACCTACATAGTCCGTGGACCACTGGGCCCAAAATGCATGGGCGAGGCCCACACAAGGTACCCGACCCAAATGGAGAGAACACTGCAGGGGCATCAGATCAAAATAAAACAGGCACCTCAGGGGGAAGCGAAGGGGGGGCACCTCAGCCGGATGAGTGCACAACGCCAGCTCCACGAGGGGGCTCCATGCCCATTGATGTATCCTGGGGAGTGCAAAGCCACAGTCTCACAAGTCTCTCCAGTGGGTGGTTTGCCCACTGCTTTATCCTGGGGAGTGCAAAGCCACAGTCTCTCAAGTCTCTCCAGTGGGTGGTTCGCCCACTGCTTTACCCTGGGGAGTGCAAAGCCACAGTCTCTCAAGTGGATAACAGTTCTCCACTGGTTCTGGAGGGGGTTTTGTGCCCAGAGTGCCTCATCCTGCCAAGGATAGAGGTAGTGGATGCCTTTCTCCACTGGTTCTGGAGGGGGCTTTGTGCCCAGAGTGCTTCATCCTGCCAAGGACAGAGGTAGTGGATGCCTTTCTCCTCTGGTTCTGGAGGTCGGCTTTGTGCCCAGAGTGCTTCATCCTGCCAAGGACAGAGGTAGTGGATGCCTTTCTCCACTGGTTCTGGAGGGGGCTTTGTGCCCAGAGTGCTTCATCCTGCCAAGGACTGAGGTGGATGTGACACTTCACCGACGGTGGGCCTACATGGAAGCTGTCCAGGCCCCTGGAACTGACAACCATCTTTGTATGACTCACCACTGGGGATGGCAGTCATGTCTAAGGTGGTGCAACTGGCACATGATGTGGCGTGGCCACTGGCGGTGCTTGCGGCGGCCTCAGTAGCGGCGGTGCTTGCGGCGCTCATTGGCCAGCGGTGCTGGTTGCGACGGTGTTCTGGGCAGCGGCGCTGGTGGCGGTGTCCTGGGCAGCGGTGCTGGTGGCGGCCGTGTCCTCGGAAGCGGTGCTGGTGGCGGCGGTGTCCTGGGAAGCGGTGCTGGTGGCAGCGGTGCATGTGGCGGTGCCAGTGACGGTCTTGTCCGCCGTGCAGGATGGCGGCGACTTCCCTTTCTTTCTCTGCCCCTTCCCCACCTTGGATGATGGCGCAGCTGTGTTGCCACTCCCAACTGTAGTCCTGGGAGAGCCCTTGGTGGCAGGTGTTTTGCACTTCTCCCTCTGGGCTGTGGCCAACTTCTTATGTTTCTGAGGTGGGGGACTGTCCTTGGCCTGGCTCCTTGGCACACTGGCTGCCATGCTGCTTGGTGCACTCCAGAAGCCGGTTACTGCTGGCACCACTGTTCCTGATGAGGACCTGGAAAGGCGGGCCCTAAAGGATGGAAGGGATGGGGAGGCAAAGGGAAGAGGTCAAGGTTTGACAGGAAAAGTTTTTTAGACACACAGGGACGGGTAGATGGAGGGGGTTTGGGAGTGGAGGAAGAGGTAGTGGTTGTAGGAGGTGTTCGTTTGCTGACTTTGGGTGAAGGTGCATGGGCTGGAGGCTTTTGTGAGGTGGGTGGCTGTTGGGTGGGTGTGTGACTGCGTTTGTGTAGTTTGGGAGGTGGGCTCACAGACACACTGGGAGAGGACACAGGATGTGTGAATGGTAGTGGGGGTGGTGAGTGCACGTGAGCGTTGTGTGGTGATGGCCGTGCTGGTGATGGACGTAGTGGCTGAAGATGTAGTGCATGCAAGTGTGAGTGGAGACGTGACAGGGAGGGAAGAGGGAGGCGAGGAGGAGGGGGACACAGTGGAGGCAGTAGTTGTGTGCATGGGTATGATGCTTGTGTGAGTGCCTGTGGGATGTGAGGTGTTTATGTTTGCCAGAGCTACCCTTGTGTGTTGAGGTGTGTACATGCTGGTCTGATAGTGTGCTTGGGATAGGCTGAGGTACTGGAGATTGGGGCTGGGTGGAGGAAGTTGGAGGGGGAGGCTGGACACAGGGACAGTGGCTGCCATCAGTGCTGAGGCCAGAGTCTGAAAAGCTAGCTGTTGGGCTGCCTGACCAGAATGAATGCCCTCCAGGTATGCATTTGTCTATTGCAACTGCCTCTCTACACCCTGGATAGCATTCAGAATGGTAGACTGCCGAACAGTAAGGGATCTGAGGAGGTCAATGGCCTCCTCACTGAGGGCAGCAGGGCTGACAGGGGCAGGGGCTGAGGTGCCTGGGGTGAAGGAGATGCCCACCCTCCTGGGTGAGTGGCGACGGGGCACGTGCTGAGGGGCTGCTGGGAGGGCGGTGCTGGTAGGGGGGGTGGCGGCTTTACCTGTAGATGCAGTGGGCACAGAGGGGCTTCCATCAGAGGAGGAGTCGCTGGTCTCAGCTCCTGTCCCCGCCATGGAGTTCCCCTCGCCATCCATCCCACTGGTGAATTCGGAGTCCGTAGTCTCGCCCTCCAGGGCCATGTGGGATGCAGCTCCCTCCTGCTCCAGTGGCACTGCTCCTTCGTGTGATGATGCTAATGCACACAAGAACAGGGAGACCACAAAAAGGGGGGGAAAGAAAGTAGAACGACATGTTCAGTGCAGGCAATACCGCTACAGTTGGCGGACACTACAGACACAGCAGCCCTCTGCACTACGCCATGCACTTAGAGTTCCCTAATTAATCACAGGGCCATGGGGTACAAGTCCTTTGCCCGATTGCTGCACACATGGAAGTCACAGGAGCCTGACTAGGGGTAGATGGCTCTTAACACTGGTGGGGTGGGGTGCCACATTGCCTGACTTACGAAGGGACCTTGCCTACAAAACTCGCCCTGGCCTAGGGATACCCACAGCCCACCTCCCCCAACCAGACACCTCCAATGCGCGCTGAATCAGATGAATGTGACTGTACTCACCCCCTTGTGGCTGCTGTGATGCCCTCAAGCGCCCATCCAACTCCGGATACACCACCGCCAGGATCCAGAACATCAGGGGGCTCATGGTGCGACGGACACCCCTCCCACGTTGGGAGGCCATCCCCAGCCGGGCCTCCGCCGTCTTCTTGCTCCAGCTGCAAATGTCCTCCCATCTTTTACGGCAGTGGGTGCTCCGTCTGTGGTGGACCCCGAGGGCCCGGACTTCCTTGGCGATGGCACGCCAAATATCCTTCTTCTGGTGGGCGCTGACCTACAGGAATAGTACAGGGGAAAAGGAGAAGATATAACCGTCAGGATCATCACAGTCATTGTCCCACGTTCCTACCCTTGCCATGACACACATACACTCACCGTCATTTCATGCACACCTCATTTCCCCCCCAATCTCCCATCCACACCACTCCAAACAGGCATTGCCCATACAGCATGCTCACAGTGTACGCACCTGTTTGTCTGGAGGACCGTAGAGTAGCGTGTACTGGAGGAGGACCCCATCCACTAGTTTGTCCAACTCCTCTGATGTGAAGGCAGAGGCTCTTTCCCCAGACACTTGAGCCATTGTCGCTTCCAGACTGAGGTCACAGCAGCACTTGCAGTGTAGGTCCTCTCCTGTCGAAGATCAGGTATCAAGTGAGTGAGAAAATGTCAGTCATGTCCGCGATGGTGCGTACCGTCACCGCCGGCATACATCGTCATTGGCTCCTGGGACCCATAGGGTCCAATGTTAACCAATGCAGGATTGCGCCACAGTCTTCGACCCCCTACCGCGACGGTGTACAACGCCAGCGCTGTTACCTCATATCCCCTTGCCCCATCTTACAGGTCAGGCAGCCGCCAGGGGGCCACATGGCATTAATTGTAACCTGATGTCAGCAATCCGCCATCCCACAGGCATCTCCCCTCTAGTGCAGGTCCTGTCAGTACTCCATTTCCTGGCAAGTGGGTCTTTTCAAACTACAGCGGCCATAGCATTAGGGATGTCCCAGCCTATGTTCTCCAACGTGTTGTCCAGAGTGTTGTCTGCCCTGCTGAAACACATGCGCAGCTACATCGTTTTCCCTCAGGTGGAGGATTTGTCTACAGTGAAAGGTGACTTCTATGCCCTGGGACATATCCCCAACATCATAGGTGCCATTGATGGGACACATGTGGCCTTGGAACCCCCCGCAGGAGTGAACAGGTGTACAGAAACCTGAAGAGTTACCATTCCATGAATGTGCAGATGGTGTGCTTGGCCGACCAGTACATCTCCCATGTGAACGCCAAGTTTCCTGGCTCAGTGCATGACGCTTACATTCTGAGGAATAACAGCATCCCTTATGTGATGGGCCAACTCCAGAGGCACTGTGTGTGGCTATTAGGTGAGGACAAGGACCCTATACCATGTGAATAGTTGTCTGGGCCTGGGGTTGTCCCTAAGGGTTAGTGTGTGTCTAACAGTTGTCCCTCGACATTTGCAGGTGACTCTGGCTACCCCAACCTGTCATGGCTACTGACCCCAGTGATGAATCCCAGGACAAGGGCAGAGGAACGCTACAATGAGGCACATGGGTGAACTAGGAGGGTTATAGAGAGGACCTTCGGCCTCCTGAAGGCCAGGTTCCGGTGCCTCCATATGACAGGTGGTTCCATCTACTACTCACCAAAGAAGGTGTGCCAGATCATCGTGGCCTGCTGTATGCTGCACAACTTGGCTTTGCGACAACAGTTGCCTTTTCTGCAGGAGGATGGTCCAGATGGAGGTGTTGTGGCAGCTGTGGAGCCTGTGGACACTGAAGAAGAGGGGGCAGAAGAAGAGGACATAGACAACAGAAACACCGTGATCCATCAATACTTCCAGTGAGACACAGGTAAGAAGACATCACTGCCTCCTACATCCGATAAAATTGTCCGACCTCTCATCTGTCTGTCACTTTCACCCAGTGTATGGACCCTGATTTGTCACTTTCCCCTTTTGATTTCACAGATGTGGGTCCCACTGTGTGACCTCTGCTATGTAACCTCATGGACTAGAGCTGTGTGACATAGGTATGTTGACAATAGAATGGACATTGCTATTTCCCTCAGTTATTGCAAATATACATTTGTGAAAGCACAGACTGACACCAGATTGTTTTGTGATTTAAGGGTGTTTATTTCAGTGCAAATTAGTGGAGGGGGTTGAAAAATAGTCAGGGGTGATGGTGGAGGAATGTCCATGGCAGAGTCCAGTCTATTAGTCTCACAGGTGCATTGTCAAAAGGGGCATAGGAAGTGGAGCTGGGGCAGTTTAAGGATGGACAGGGTGACAAAGTGGGACAGAAGGATGACAATCAGGGTGGTCTCATTTCTTGGCGGGGGTCTTGGCATTGTTCTCTGTCTTTGTCCTGGATCTCAGGGACCGCTTGCAGGGTGGTTCTCCATCTGCAGGGGGTGGGGTGCTGGTGTCGTGGTCCTGTGGCGGTGCCTCCTGTCCACTAGCGCCGGCGGAGGTGGTGGGCAGTTCATCGTCCAGGCTAGTGTCAGGGGCCCCTTGTTGTGCCACAGTGTCCCTCCTGGTGTTGGTGCCCAGGGTGGTATTGATGGATTTGAGTTCCTCCCTGAATCCCAAATACTGTTCCTCCTGCAGCCGCTGGGTCTCCTGAAACTTGGCCAGTACCGTTGCTATCGTGTCCTGGGAATGATGGTAGGCTCCCATGATGTTGGAGAGGGCCTCATAGAGAGTGGGTTCCCTGGGCCTATCCTCCCCCTGTGGCACAGCAGCCCTCCCAGTTCCCCTGTGTTCCTGGGCCTCTGTCCCCTGAACCGTGTGCCCACTACCACTGCCCCCAGGTCCCTGGTGTTGTTGGGGTGGTGGGTTAGCCTGGGTTCCCTGTAGTGGTGGACACACTGCTGCTTGACGTGTCCTGGGGACAGAGGTATGGGCCTGCTGGGTGGGTGCTGTGCTGGTGTTTCCAGAGGAGGGAGGCTCTGTTGTGGCTTGTGCCAGTGTGAGGGGAACCGACTGTCCCAAGGGCCCAGATGGGCCGGGCTGGTCATCTAGATCCAGTTGGACAGAGCTGCTGTCATCACTGTGGGCCTTTTCTGTGGGTGGAGTGGACATGTCTGGGACCTCCTGTCCAGTGCCGTTGGGTCGGGGTCCTGCAGGGGTGTAAAGGCATGATTATTGCATCTGTGTGTGCCATGGTGTGCAATGGGTGGGTGACCCTGTACCCCAGTGTTTGCATTCCTGTGTAGGACCTTGTGTGCTAATTGTTTAGGGGTCTGTGTGGGTATGTGTAGTGGCCATGCATTGGTGATGGGTGTCCATGCTTTGTTGTTGCATGCAGGGCTTGGTGTTGGGATGTGTGGTTTGTAATAGTGGGACACATGAGTGATGGGGGTGAGGGTGAGGGTATGTGATAGCATGCAGGTAGGGTGGGGGAATGTAATAATTAAGATTTGGCTTACCAGAGTCCATTCCTCCTGCTACTCCTGCGAGGCCCTCAGGATGCAGTATAGCCAAGACCTGCTCCTCCCAGGTTGTTAGTTGTGGGGGAGGAGGAGGGGGTCCGCTGCCAGTCCTCTGAACCGCGATGTGGTGTCTTGAGACCACGGAACGCAACTTCCGCTGCAGGTCATTCCACCTCTTCCTGATGTCATCCCGTGTTCTTGGGTGCTGTCCCACTGCGTTGACCCTGTCCACGATTTTGCGCCATAGCTCCATCTTCCTATTTATGGTGCTGTGCTGCACCTGTGATCCGAATAGCTGTGGCTCTACACGGATAATTTACTCCACCATGACCCTGAGCTCCTCCTCAGAAAACATGGGGTGTCTTTGCGGTGCCATGGGGTGGTGTGGGTGATGTGTGAGGTGTTGTGTGTTGTGATGTGTGGGGTGATGTTTAGGGGTGTGTGGTGTTTTGTGCGTGGATGTGTATGTGTGATGGTGTTGTGTGCCTCTGTATGCTGGTGTTGTCTTTCTGTGCTGTCTCTCTGGCCTTCGCCAAAATTGTTGGTAGTAAGGGTTTGTGGGTGATGTGGGCGGGTGTTTTATATTGTATTGGGTGTGTGGGAGTGGTGTGTGTATGTGTATCAGGTGTGTGTATTTGGAATTGTCCAATGTGGTTGTGTTTTGTAAGTGTGTGTGTATTTTGAGCGCAGCGGTGTGTACCGCCAATGGAATACCGCGGTTGAAAGACCGCCGCGTGGATTCGTGGGTCGTGATAGTGTGGGCGTATTCCTGTTGGCGTGAAGGTGGAGGTTTTGTTATCGCCAGTTTATCACTGACCTTTTGTGTGGCGGACTTGTGTGGGTGTCTAGATTTTGGCACATTCCGAGCTGTGGGTTGTAATAGCTGTGGCGGAATTCCGTGGCCACGGCGGTGTGTTGGCGGTCTTCTGCATGGCGGTAAGCGGCATTTACTGCCAATGTTGTAATGAGGGCCCATGTGTGCTATACCTCTCCACATTTTCACTCCACAGGAACGTCCCGTTACAATTTCTTGCAACATGGTATTTCTCTTCTCCCACATTTTCTCATGACAGGGTGCTGCTGTTCCCCAACTGAGCACACCATGAGATACTCCACCCTAAAACCTCTCATGACAATGTACTACTCTTCCCAAATACAGTTACTAATGACAGGGTACTATACTTCCTTACCTTCATATACCACAAGATAATCCCTGCATGCAACGTCTAGCAACAGAGCACTGCTGTTTCCCCAATTTGCATCAACATAAACACGAGTGTTCTGCACTTTTATCTCTCTGATTGGGGTACTACAATTCTGAACATCTGCAACATTTGGACAAGAACAACTAGCACATGTAGGAGGCAGGGCCTCTATGTAGTGTACAAATCTAGACACACTGTGCAGGGGGTCCAGGCAATCACGTTGGTTCACGGGGGTGTAAACTAGATCACCTAATGCTCTAATTTTTAAGGTAGCTTGGTAGAGCAGTTAGGTCAATCTTGGGGAAGAGTAAAGTATTTGTTGTACTCACAGCATCAATCTTGCAACTCACACATTCAAAGGAATATCTTAAGACCAATTTATAAAAATATTTCAGATTTTTATGTAATTTTAAAACCAATATTATCAAAATTGGTTTAGTACTTTTTGAGATTTAAGTTTTTGAAGTTTAATAAAAATAGTCTTTTTGTCCGTAATTACGCAACATAGGAATCAATGGAAAATGACCTTCAAAAATACGTATAAAATTGTACAGTTGCTTACCCAGTTCTTCTTGTGCAGGTTGGTCGAGGTCTTTGGTGGGTGCAGTGTGCCAACTGGAGAAGTTCAGGTGGCTCCCAGTTCGGGTGGGAGCAGCAGGAGAAGGTTTCCTGAGCTGGTGCAGGACCACTGCGAGTGACCACTTAGAAAATCACTGCACAGGTAAGTATAAAGCTGAATGTTTGGTGTCCCCTCTTAATCTGGAGGTTGCAAGGGGTGGGGATCCTTAGGGCACAGCAGGTTCTTCGTTGCAGGGCACAGGGCGGCTGGGTACAGTGTGAATCAGTGAACCAGGAGCTATGCCCAAGGATGCCCTCTGGAGCTGGAGGTAAGTTGGTTCAAGGGTCATTTGTAGGACAACTGGGGAGGTCCAGGGTGTTTCTTAAGTCCCTAGAGTGGGGCTTCCTCCTGGTCCTTTTTCCATCTGCGGGCAGGCTGGCTTTCTTGGTGTCTGCCGTTAGCTGACCATTACTCAGGATATTGATACGGTTTGACCACTGGAGAGCACAGTGGCACCAAACTTGGCACACTTGCAGGGTTTGTCCTCGCGGTCATTGGTGTGTTGTTTAGTCCAGCTGTGGCTTCCAGTTCAGGAGTTAGCAGCTTGTCAGTGAAGTGCCCTCACTGGCTTGCTGGTTTCTTGATGTTGTAGAGTGGTACCTCCACTCCAGAGGGAGTTCTATGGTGATTTCAAGGCCTGGAGGTCCTCTAGGGTTCTTTAGAGTTTTTCCAGTTGTCCAGCAGCTCCTCAGTGGCAGCAGACAGGGTCTGGCGCTTTTTCTTTGTTGCAGCAGGTCCACAGTTCTCGTGTCTTGGATCTTTTTGGTGCTGGTCTTCTTTTGTCCATTGAATCTGATGTTCTGGTCTTGGGATGCCCACTAAGTATTGTATTTAGTGGGCGTTTTAGGGGGAACCTGGTAGTGACCAATGGCCATCTACCTAAGGGTGGCTACACCTACTAAAGTGACCACTTTCTGTGGAAAGGGTCACTTCCTTGTCTCTGATTGGCCACTTTCCTTCCATCCAAGATGGAGGAAAATGAAATGGAGTGCTCCTCACAGGCAACACCTTAGGGGTGGTGCATGCCAGGTGGGGCCACCCCTCCTGCCCTTTGTGGAGTTTTCTGCCTTTGCTCCTGTCAAAAGTGAGGGTTTGCAATAAGGGTGACCATCTGCTGCTACCAGCAGGCCTCGTGGTCGAGTTTCAAAGGTGGTAAGCCTTTTAAAGCTCACAGCCCAGGCAGTGCACATTCCTGAGGGAGGGGTTGTTATCACCTCCACCCAGGAAGGGCATTGGTCTACAAACCAGAGAGATCTCTCCCCCAAACTTTGTAGATGGGTGTCTGGAGGTGGCAGGCTGGCTAGGACCAGTCAGCAACCATGCCAGTGAAGTTAGCTTTTCCAGGGAGCACCTCTAAGGCGACCTCTAGGTACATTTAGGAATAAATCATGTACTGGTACCAGTTTGGATTTATCATTCTGAGTTGCTTGATACCAAACAACCCAGGGTTCAGAGTGGCCGTCATGTAGCTGGAAAACTCGTATTGACCAGTGTCCAGCACATGTATTAAACTGGCTGCTCTGTTCACTATGTCCCAGGTTTGGCAAAGACACAGTGGGGGCATATTGCTCATGCAGCTATGCCCTCGCATATAATATGATTCACCCTGCCTTGGGGCTGGAACGCCTGCCAGAGTGGTGTCTTATCCATAGTATGTGCAGTGTATGTTGGACTGGGAACCCGGGCAGTGTGCTGTCAAGTTTGTGTTTTAGGCTTGCACCAGGACACACAGCCTGCAATGCATGGCCCTATAGGGTGGCACAATCACTGCTGCTGCCCTCAGGGGCCTACCCTTGGTACCTCATGCCCTGGGTACCTAAGTACCTTTTGTCTACGCACTTATAGTGGTAGCTAAAGGTGTATCAAATTGTGCCAATGCATCACAACAGTTTTAGGGAAAGAGCTCGGGCCCAGGGAACCTGGTTAGCATGGGTCTTGGGCACTACAAATTTTAGGCTACATCATACTTCAGGCAAAAAGTGGGGGCTCACCATGTCAAAAAGGAGCCTTTTCTCACACTGTTGTGATGCATTGGCCCAATTGGATACAACTTTAGCTACGGCTATAAGTCCCTAGAACAACTAGCACAAGTCTACACAACAACATGCATATGGGCACTTCACCCTCTTCCCCAAAGTGCTATCTACACTCCATATGGAGTAGAAAGTAAATGATCAAGCAGTCCTCCCAAAATAACCTACAGGTGGAGAATTTCAACTTCTCTACCTGCAGTGCAAGTTCTAAGCATTCAGTACATAATAACACCAATTCCCAAGCAACCAACGTCCACCTACACAGAAACTTACTAATCTGACACATGCATTACCAGTAAGATGTGTATGTCTCATATCAATACGTACAAAATCACCATTCAAATTGTTTCCCAACCTGATGAACCTTACAGTTAGTGTGAAACAAGGAACATTTCACAGAAACATTTTAAATAATGCAATCTCCATGAATGGCAAATATCCCTTGTGATTAATTAACTGAACGCCATATTTTAACTTTGCAATGGGAGAAAGGCTGGGCAGATGATCTTTTGACTTCCCATGAGTTGAGTACACAGTATACTCTTGAGCCACACGATCTCATTCCTTTCTCTAAAGACATTCGAGATACTCCTACATTTCTTTCTAAATTGCATAGGAAGCTTTGTGTAGTCTTTTTCAAAACCTACAACCCTGTCCCAATCAAACATCAGCTTACTAGCCTCCTTTTGATGTTATAGTTAACATACCTAGCACCTTTACTCTGACACCCAGGTATGGAATCCAAGACACTGGTAAGGCTCTCTCTCAAGAAAATTGAGCTGCTGTGCCCCCAAAGAGCACACTTTCTTGTCTGTGTGTAAAGTCCCCATTTACCTGGTGCTGCACATTGTCACAATCCCTCTTTGCATTGCCTTGACCACTCTTTTATCAACAGCTGCACCATCTCCTCTGGTGACTCTTACAGACTGTGCACTATGCCCCTCAAACATGCTCAGGCCTCATGTACTCACCATGGTTATTGCTTGTCACATGGGGATGTCCCCGAGCAATACAGCCAAATCATGAGTTATAAGCCCAGTACATCTGACTGTTCAATTCAGATAGAGGCATGTGCAACGCTTTTAGTGCACTAAGACCAACAGGGGGACACACAACCCTCCAGAGACATGGTCTAGCCTGTGCTACAGTCATGTTACTTGAGAAACCATACTGCATGCTCACCAACACTGCCCTTTATTTCACCTTTGAACGTATTACTGACTGAACCTCTATAGATGATTTTAGAGTTATGCTTACTTTAAAGATATTTTCCTGACTCTTTCCACTGTCTTCAAACTACTATCGCTACAGTGCCGTCCATATCCCACTGTCAATCAAAAATGAGAGCGGGCCCCATACACCAAGGGGATTGGGCACTGTGTTTGATAACCAAAAAAAAAAAAAAAGATCCCCTATGGAAATCAATAACTAAACAAATTAAAAAAACATCACATATACTCACTTAACAAACATATCCATCAGTCCCCAGATTTTCACAAGAAATGGAACCACTGCAATATATAATACACAAACCACTTGTTCAGAATTTGTGCAAAACAATTTTAATAATCACTGTCTCATGACAGGTTTTTACTGTCACATATTCCATAAAAATATATTCTTTGAAACTATAAATATTTAAAACACCAATCCTCCTGATAATGCAACACAAAATAAAACACTGAATAAGAACAAACAATATCCCAAAGAGAAAACATAGAAATCACCCATGGATACACAAATAAAATGATATCCATCTGTATCTTGTTTCTCCGAATACCCAATGTAATACACCCTTAGACATTCATTTGTATCTGGGTCTCTTAACAAGTTCCAATGACTTAAGGTGTCAACGCGTTTCGGTGGCTAACTGGTTGGATACCACCTTCCTCAGGACGAAACAACATACACTCTCCCCAAATGAAATCCAGAAATTGTAGCACCAATAGTTCACCGTAGTCTTCTCATCTAGTTCACATCCTTTCATGGTGTCATTTAAACATTTTGTAGAGAAGACTTTGAGTGTTAAACACTATAATAGGGGAAGAAATTCTCCTTGTCTAGAACATGCGTACTTCAATGATGTAAACTTGCAACTCTTAAAAGGGGAATAATATCCTCCATATATATTTGTATGTGCAGTCGGTGAAAGTCATCTGTAGCAAATAATGTTATTGTAACAGAACGCAGCACAACGTCGAACGTCCATATAACATGCTAGTGAGAGGAGCTGTGTAGTGCAGCCTTGATATCACCGACTGCACATACAAATATATATGGATGGATATGTGTATTAAATGAGTATATGTGATTGATTTTTCATTCATTTAGTTATTGATTTCCAAGCGGAGGTTTTGTTCCTCTTATCACACTGTCTCCATAACATTGTCCTTAAGCTTATGACTATACACTAGGACACAGCACCTTGGTTTATAAATTCCCTTAGCTGGCTCCTTGTCCCTGGCAAACCTTGCCCACCCTCCTCACTAGGCCACTACTGTCCAGTAGCCTGAGCTGACAGCACTTGCCAGTGCATAAGAGGTGAGCAGCCCAAAACTAGCCCTCCCTGGTAATAAGGCCATTTTCCTTTTTATGGCAGGCCTCCAGTTGTCACCAGAGGGTTAATGAATCTTCAAGCAGGTCCTTACTAACTTGTCACCAAAATGTTGAGATCAGAGACCAGAGTTTTCAAATGACAGTCTGGAGCCACTCAAGTGGGAAGTACGTTCTTTATTTCATGTTAGGCTGTTAGGTTACAGCAACAGCAAATAGGTCTTATCAGCGTTCAATCCTTCATCAAACTGTCCCTGTCTGCTAGCTTCCACCGCAGACCACGCACCAACATTCTATTACATCATTCACACTGAGCATCCCACTCTCAGCATTCAAGACACCAAATCAGACATACAATGAATAGGAACACAACTCACATGGTACAGTTGCTGATCTCCACACAATCTGGCAGAAGGTTCCAGAACTTGGAAAATAAGTGATGGAGAAGTTTGCTGTATGTATTAGTTTACTGACATTTTCTAAATCTTCTCTCGTCTGTGTTAAAATGTTCTAGCAAATATTTCTATGTCTTCAATTAACTTATTAATTGCTATCTTTAAAACATATATACAGACGTTTCTAGAAGACCTTCAATCAAGGTATTAATTTCTTTCTTTACAACGTTCTACAGTACAGCCCAAACCACATGGCAGACTGTATGTAAGAACCATGTCTAATTTCTAATGTATATGTATATATATAACCATAAGAGAGACATGATTCTGACCTAGTGCGTATGAAAACACACCAGAAAGTGAATCTCAGCACAGAATAACACGCCTGAAAATAACAAATAAGTTCCTACCTATAACTGAACCCTCTTCAATCTGTACCATCCCACATTTTTAAAACTTATTTTCCTTCAATGTTTGTTTATTATATTACCTTTTCTCTTTGTGTTTTTATATTTTAACCTTTTTCAATTTTTTTGTGTTTTTTTGCAACTTTTTTACTTTTTAAGTTTCTTGCTTTACTTTCTTTTTGTCCTTCCTTTTTGCCTTTCTTATCTCTTCCCCCCAAATCCCCAGCGCCATGTCAGAGGAGGGGAGTGGCAGCGCCAGGCCCCCAGCCACCAATGACATCCCCCTTCCTTGTGGTCGGTGCCGCTGTGAAGGTGTGCAGCCCTGCGATATTTTTTCAGAGGTGGAGGTGGCTGCATTGTTTTTTTATGTTCAGCAACACCTCCCCTCCACCTTGGCAGCAGGCTGCAGTCCCGGGTTTGAGTACAGCCTCCGGGAGCGAGGGCAATGATGGGAGAGGGTGTGCCGGGCCGTGCACCACAGCTCTGGGCTCCGGTGCACCCAGCAACAGCTTATGCACTGGTGAGCTGATATCCTGGACCATGAAATGGACCTGCTGAACCTGCTAGGCGTAGAGGTTGCAGGGCTTGGTGAGTAATAATTAATAATTAGGTGTGTTCTATGCTAATAGTTTCTTACCAAATAGGAAGCATGCTGCGCACATGCAGGTAAGTTAACTTTATGTTACAAATGTAATATTATGCAATCATCTCGTCATCTAGACAGCTGCTAGGCGCTACCTAATTGTACTTGTTTTTGGCGCTTGCTTGGGCTGATTAAGAAGTAATGCAGAGACTCCTCTTGTGCCCTATCTTGTCTAAGATAGTGATAGTTAATATTAGTATTAGTGAGTTAGCATCTTCTCTCATTTTTCTGTGTCTTTATTTTTTGTTTTTTGTACAGTGCCAACTGCCAAGCAGTTTCCCAGTGATGTGTAGTGTTGCATGCATGCATCCATCTATGCATTGAAAGATTGAGGATGAGATTAGAACTGCAGAAATCATTCATTGCAATTTATTATTGATTCCAAAATATAGGTTAGGAAATTTGTAATAGGGCTAGGAAATTTGGAATAGGATGGTCCATGATACTAGTATTATTATACAGGTGCTCTGATGGAGAAATGTTACTGCATTTACCTGTTCCTTAAAAAACAAATATTATTAACTGTACCACTAATCTTTTCCAAAAACAATTCTTACATCATCCAGCATCCAGGGGCGAGAAGAGGGTTGGTCAGGTGGGTGAAGGAGCTGAAGGTGCCTCCTCCACAAGTGCCGGGGCAGATGGCTCTGCTGGCCCCAGTAAGTCCTCCTGTTGTTGTTAATATTAAAACTAATACTGTGCCTGTCTCCAAATTTTTTCCAACTCAACTTCGATTTATCTGTTACATGAATTTTTCTTAACCCCTCATTATCCTATTTACTTATTTTCTATATTTTAAGTTTCTTTACTTCATACTATCTGGCTGTACTAGTCTGTATTCCTTTCTTCTGTGTTGTCAGTGAGCTTTCCCTCTTCCCTTATATACCTTGTGGACTGGTGGTAAGGCTCAGAGAACCCATGTACTGAAGACTGCATGTCCATGTAAGGTAATCTATGCATGTTTCATGAGAAGGCTTTATTTTCTTGCTCCAGCTCAACCATTTAAAAAAAAGGTGTTTTTGAACATGGTCATGTAATTGTTTGTACCCTCCAATGTTGTTTATGTATTAATATAGTATACTAGCAGTTGGTGACCATGCAACATGGTTGGAAGTATGAGGAGGATGGCACAATTGGATTAGCCAACCAAGACCATATGTCCTTCAGTGAATAATTCTTCCATCCTTTTATTTCTCTTGAAAAACTCAGATTCATCAATAGCTAGTTCTCCCCCTCCATTACAAAATGTTTTTGTTTGGCTTGACTGTCTGGCTTTTCAGAAATTGAAAAAACAACAAAATACCCACCTGATATTTTGTTAGAAGATAACTCTGTAACAAAAATATAGTGGTGTATTGATGTAAAAAACAATAGAAGAAGATGTATTTGGAGTCTAAAATGGGTAATGTTTTTTTCTAGCTGCATCAACCACCAGTGTTGGGGCAAGCAGTGACAGCATCAGCACAGACATGGCAGCGGCAGTGGATGAAGGGGGAGTCTCGGAGGCAGCAGTGGTGGGCAGTGGTAAGTCATATTGATTGCTTATTGACAATTAGCAATGTAGTCACTGCAATGGTGTTCTAGTGTCGACTAACTCATCAGCACCCTGCTTTAGCAGATACAGCAGGAGTTAAGTTTAAATGGCCTCTTCTATCTGCAAAACAGCAGACTAAGGTTCATAAAATGAGCTTGAACTATGATGTGTTTTGGAAAATTGAAAGAAGAAAGGAAGGAGAAAGGATGGGTGAAATATAATATGAGTGAAAGGATATAAAGGGTGCATAATGATCATATAGGTGAGTGATGAAGGGTGCATAATGATCATATAGGTGAGTGATGATGATGATAGGATGCATGGGTGGGTGAATGATGGATGAAAGGGTTTACAGGCGAAAGGATGCCTGCCCAGTTGGGTGAAAGGGTATGGGTGAAAGGATGCCTGCCTCGATAGGTGAAAGGAATCTTCGGGTGGATTGGATCTGTTGGATGGTGAATGGGTAAAAGGATGCATGGGTGGGTATTGGGTAAATGGATGTTGGTGAAAGGTTTGTTGAGAGCCATGTTTGGAATGTAGATGGTTTTAAATGGCGAAGGACTGGATGACAGAATGTAAAGCTAAAATGGTTTGTATCAAAGCCAAGAGTGAGGGATAAGAGTACTAGAAGAACAAATTTACAATAATGAATAGATAAAAACTTGGAATGAATAAAAAATGGTGCTCTTCTGGATAAGGGCGTTCTTCTCACCTACTTTACTTGCTTGGAATGTTTTTTTATCAAAAGGTTTGATTCAAAGCATTGGGTGGTATTTCTGACTATTCCCTTGACTCACAGTATTTTTCAAGAGAGGCAGGTAGTATGTATCCCACCATCCATTAACCATCACCTCCTTCCCTATCAATGGCCTTTTACCAGTGCCACCCATGACCTAACAGCTTCATGGTTCAGTTCAGCAAAATCGGCACTGCAATGTTGGCTGTGTAATGTGCATCTGACTGCTTACGTTAAGTTAATTTGTCAAACATTTTTCAATGCATGGCATGTCCTCCCAGTGCCACTCACTCAGTCACTTCCTAGTACTTCACTCCTTTAATCTTTCCAGCCTTTCAAATATTTTGAAAAATCCATTCTATGCTTGCGCCACATTTTTCTAGCCAAGTGATATATAAATATATTATGGCTTCCATAACAAATTTACTTCTGTTAAACATTTTTCCCTTTCAACATTTGCTAACCACAGTCACTAACACTACTAGCCAAATCTTAGGCACATGATGATGATAATGAATTGAACAGTAAAGTGTGTACTCTACCTAGCCAGCCTACTCCCCTCTACCTTACCCTGCAGTTGAGTAAATTAAGAAGATTCCTTTCCTTAATGCATAGCAGATGAATTTTTGGGAAAAAAAGTAATTATTACAAAGTGTAGTGGAGAAGAGTGATTAGGCCAGTGAGTAAAGTAAAGTGGGACTAAGTAAGTGCCTTGACTTTCGTGGATGAGATAGTCTGTGATGGATGCACCAAATACAATATGTATATATATATATATATATATATATATATATATATATATCCCATTCCTTAATCCTTTCCCAGTACTGCAGTACATCATTTTTCCATCCATCTACTTATGGCATACAGGATGACTGCATGATTGATTTGATTATACTATGTGGTGTGTTTCATTCTTAGTACTCATCGGCCTTGTAGTCCAGGTACAACTGAAAGGCATTTATGTGGGAGAAGAACAGGGCCTTTGGAATAAGATAATTTTCTAATACAGCTACCCCAGCTGCAGACAGCAATGAGTATGACTAGGGCACCATCTGAGCTAGCATGCCACCATTCATTTACCACAACAGGAGAGAGAAGAATACTTGTACTTCATAGTGCATAACGGCTGTGACTCTATTCACCTCAAAATTGAATGACCTGAGGTGACCAGCAAATGTACTGCTACTGTGCCACTACATGATTTCAAACAAGTGTTTTGCTCAGAGCATTATTTACAATTTCTCTTTTTTCTTACTTGATATAGTTATTCCTGCTGGTCCACCATCATAGCAGGAAATAGCAGCCCAACTGCGGCAGCAGAGGCTGGAGGCCATCGGGGCAAAGTATCAGTCGCTGGTGGTCCTTGAGAAGGAGGAGGAAGAGGCAGCAGAAGCATTCACTACCAAAGGGCAGGGCCCCAGCCAGCCCCCAGTGCCTCCAGCCCATGCTCAACACCAGCACTGCAATCTCAGGGCAGCCGCCCACCTCTGTATCATCATTGCTGCCCCAGACACCTCTTTCAAACGCCGCATCTATAGAAGGCTGGTTCAAATAAAAGCCAGGCAGGCATGCATGGATGGGCTCCTCAAACAACTCCTGGCCCGCCATTAGTGACTTCTTCTGCCCCTTTTTTAACCTTTTATTTTGATGGGTAGGACTTGTTGTGGATGGAGAGGGTGGGAATGGGTTTTTCGGCCCAGGACTTTTGCACTTTTTTTTTTTTAATTAATGAAGAATTGGACATAGTATTTTTTTACATTGGTTGAGGAAAGGGAGATTTGTTTGGGTATAGGGGTCGGACAGTTGTGGGTTGGTTTCTTTTCTTGTTGTTAGTCGTGGGAGTTAATACAAATTTATTTATAGGTGTTTATGCCTAATTTTGTTTTGGGTTGTTTCACTTCACACTGCTGCCTTTTTGCGCAGCATTATTTATAATCTGCTGATAGTGTATTCCTTTTAGTGCAGCATGTTTTAAAATCAGTTGATAGTGTATAACAATTAATTATGCAGTTAGATACCCTTGTTCTACCGCACTCCTAGTCTCTGCAGTGCATTCTGCAAACATATTTGACCCATATGGAGTGGGATGGGGAGATTTGTCATTGTCAATTATATTGCCTAAATTAATAGTACAACAATGCTCCATAGTTCTCTTACCTGAATAGATGAAGCAAGGGCTGCATGGTTTCTCAAGGTGCCATGGTGGTATTCTAGTAGCATGCTAGCGCACTAACAGTGAAGGCATCGGAAGCTACGTCCCACTCCACCTAGGTAAACTCAAGTGAAGATCCTGCACACTGAGTTGCCATTGCTTCCACCACATTTGCCCCACCAAGTGTGTGATTAATCAATGGTGTAAATTATTAAGTAATAGCTCAATAAATCACAGAGCCCAGGGGAAGAGGGTTAGGGGTTTGAATGCATGGGAAAGGGATTTATGGAGAGGTGTGACAAAAAGACAAACAGTACACAAACACAATATTCATTTGGGAAATGATCAGCAGCCTGTTGTGAAAGGAATAGAAAAAATAAATGAGTATGTATGACACAGTTAACTTTAAATTTTGTCAACCCAAGTGAGACCCAAGTGTTATAGATCTAAAAATGTTCAGTCACCTACGTTTGCAAATTTGTAAATATAATTAATGTTGGGGTGAAGATTACACACACCGTTCTAAAAAAAGATTATTGGAAGAAAAATGATACTAGTCTTTATTGCCAAATAGGGTGGTGCATCTGCATTGTTCTTGGATTGCCCCATCACTCTTCTTTGGTGCCTGCCTGAAGGGGTCCGATAAGCTAAGCATGAGTGTTATGGTGCAGGAGAAAAGAAAGCCTGCGAATTGTAAAACAGAAATGATTATCATGATATTGTAGAATCAAGAAGGATAGAATGGCAGGTAAGCTTCATGAGGAGCAGTGAACCAAGAAGACTCACAGGTGGCAGAGCAAGAGAAAAGTAATTTGCAACCATTGATTCTATTACTGATGTGCGCTCAATTAAGTGAGAGCAATTAAATTAACCAACATTCACAGACAAGTGACTGCATGTATTGGGATCACCAAACTCACAACTGTATATGATCATCATAAAATTTAGCCTAGAGCACGTGCAAAGTGTGACATCATCCATCACAATTCTGTCTCCTCCAATTACCTACAACAACAGGCCCCCTCCCACCCAACCACATAATTTCAAATTTGAGTCACCCAGCACACAGTCACAGCAGCATTGCATTTCCCAACTCAAGTAAACAATGTGCCTCTCGCCACCAGTCCACAGACTGGAATAGGCTTCTTAGACCCATCATCATCCATGTTGATTTCCATGAAGTTGATAACTTCCTTCTTCTGGCAGTTGTTGAAGCTGTTAATTTACACTCTGAGTCCTCCCATCATCCTCCAGACTCTGATTAAAGATTATGTACAACTCCATACCAACTTCTCCCAAGAGTCACAGTCTCCCAACCCAATTGAGATAGAGTGGCCTGTAGTGCATAGCTGTGTTTAACAACAAGAGAAACATTGAGCAGTTTTTTTTGTGTAGACTAGATTTGTGTTTGTAAGCAAAATGGACTGGTCACGTCTTTGACAAATGTGAACCAGAAAACAAAGCACCAGAAAAAACCAGTATGAATCAACTGGCAAACAAATCTTGCAAAGTGTCAAAGGGGAAGGAAATAAATCCCCTTAAGGAAAGAAATGATCACCCATTATTAGGCCACCAACATTGTAAATCAATCATGTCACAAACACAAGCAAGCGTAATAATTATAGTTAAGCAATCAACACCCGCTCTCACTATCTTATCTGCCACCACTAGACATGAGTCCCATGAACCATCTCAACATTGAAACAAGAATCCCTCATAACACTTGTTGGGGGACATAGCATTACTTACCTGTTACAATCAAGCATGGTGGTACATTGCTGTTTATCTTTGATTCACGAAACCAAACACACATTGGCCACTGAGTTGTAAATCAAATATCTGGGACAGTCCTGCTAGGGGACAAAAAGGAAGGATAAGTACAAAATAGAGGCAGGCTTTGTCTGTCAAATCTCCTTGAAGTGATCTTGGGGATGGGGGGCTTCTTCACTGCACACCAGTCCAACTCCAATCTGGCCATACAATGTGCCTAAAATGGTTCCTGTTCATTAGTCAGTGAGACAGAAACAAACAATATAAATAATAACGTTCCTCCAGCTAACTACATGCTTTCTTTTCTCAAAGCAGTCCGTCAGTAGAAGAAAGAAGAAAGTTTTATGGTGGCCCAAGTTTAGTCAGGGAAGTAGAGTTCATCCTCAAACTCGGGTAATTCGCCCAGAAGTTAGTCAGCTAACACACTACCATGACCTGAGTCTGACCAATCACCCTTATCTGCCTCCTGTTGTACTTCAGGTATGCTGTAATTTGGGGGTATAAAGTGCTGATTCATTTTGATCATGGTCAATCTTTCAACATTTTGGGGCAAGAGACTTTCCCTTCTCACAGTAACAACCGAACCAGCTCCACTGAACACATGCTCAGCAGACA
Source organism: Pleurodeles waltl (assembly GCF_031143425.1). Classification (NCBI taxonomy): domain Eukaryota; kingdom Metazoa; phylum Chordata; class Amphibia; order Caudata; family Salamandridae; genus Pleurodeles; species Pleurodeles waltl. Next base: position 494,079,097 of record NC_090437.1, on the reverse strand, counting down.
CTCTGGCTACAGGGGAAGCCAGGCACTTTATTGCCAGCTGTTGGACCTGGCCCTTTAACAGGGTCATTCCCCAGACTTTTTGCCTTTTGCCTCCTTATTTTTCTGACCTTTGTTGGCTGACGTTATGACTCTGAGCACTTTTTCACTGCTAACCAGTGCTAAAGTGCATGTGCTCTCCCTTGTAAAATTGGTGTGATTAGCTTATACCTAATTGGCATATTTAATTTACCTATAAGTCCCTTGTAAAGTGGCATCCCTATACCCAGGGTCTGTAAATTAAATGCTACTAGTGGGCCTGCAGTGCTGCTTGCGCCACCCACTGAAGTAGCCTCTCAAACCTATCTCAGGCCTGCTAGCTATATGCCTGTGTGCGCAGTTTTCTGCCACATGGACCTGTCATCTAGTTTTATTTGCCAGGCCCAGAACTCCCCTTTTACTACATGTAAGTCACTCCTAAGGTATGTCCTAGCTAGCCCCATGGGCAGGGTGCCATGTATGTAGAAGACAGGACATGTGCCAGGTTGTGTGGCGTGTTCTCGTAGTGACAAATAGCCTAACTCAGTGTCTCACTTCTGTGAGTGCTGCCTTCTCACAGGATTGCATTAGAAATGCCCTGCCTTATGTGTAAGCAGTATGGTCTGATTTATGAGGGGTAGCATAGGCATGTTTGGTATGGTTTTAATAGTGATAAGAAATGCTGCTTACTGATGTAGGTGTATTTTTATTACTATTACAGAAATGCCACTTCTAGAAAGTGCACATTTCTCTGTGCTTATGACTCTGGTGATTTTGCAGCTTGACTCCAATTCACGTCTGGGCAGACTGACAGTTGGGGCTTGGTGCATACTTTGCAGATAGCCTGTACACAGGGAGGGTGGAGGTGTCACTGAGGTGCATCTACATAGTGTATGGTCTTGATGGGCTAAGAGAAGGGAAAGGCAGGCACACCTGCATTTGTAAAGGCTGTGCCATGGCCTCGCACAATAGGGTTGTTTACCCCCCTCTGATGTTTGGAGCCTGTGCTAGAGGAGAGAAGGAGCACTCCCAGAACCAGTGGTAATTGGTTGGAATGCCCTTTCCCCCTCATTGTCAAAGACACTGTAAATTGAGTATAAGTACAGGGGAATTTTCCCCACAATTTGGACATTCTTGGAACTGGACAGAAGGCTGCTGGGAGGACTCACCAGGTACTGCCATGGACTGCTGCTGTTGTGCTGACCTGTGACCCACAGGAAGAACTGCCACTGCTTGCATCCACTCTCTGCTGGCCTGTTGCTGGGCCCCAATGCCCTGTGCTCTACATTGTGTCTCCCAGGGACTGGGTGCTGTGGCCCCTGCCTCCCTTCACACCTCTGTTCTTGAGCGCAAAGGAGCGCTGTGCCCTGATTACAGAGGGCACGAGGAGCACTTTTTCTAGCACTTTTTCTAATTATCTCCTTTGGGTGCCTAGAGAAGCGCTTTGCCGTGTCCTCCAAACGCGCCTGGAGAAGTGCCCTGCTGTCTTTTCATAAAGTGTGCCTGAAGGAGTGCTTCTAGGGGCCCTGCGAAGGAGAATCACCGCCACAACCCGGATTATTCAATCGTGTCTGAAACGTGCATCTTCTGGTGCCCCGGGGCACAACACGGTGAAGCTTGGAGCACCCGTGCTCCCAACAGTACCCCTGAGGCACGGGAGGCCGTCTAGAGGCACCCCCGGGGTACAGACCGTCACTGCTTTTGGGTGCACTTTCACCGCGGCGGCCCGGGAAGAGCTCAGGAGCATTATGCGTACCACATCAGGTGCGGCTGCTCCCGGAGCGGTTTGAAGCGTCGGGCTCTGAAGAGCTCACGGCGCACACCTTCTCCTTTCCGTCTTCATGGGAAAGGATCCCAACCTCGGAGGTTCTTCCTCCCGTGAAGCAGTTCGTCTTGTTGCAAAACGCAGGTTACAGGGAGCGGAAAGGGAGTTCCTTTCCCCCCGGCCACTGCCTTAGGGGCGCAATCACCCCCTTAACTTACCTGGCATTTGTGGTGGCCCCCCTTGGTGGTAGGGCCAGTGGAGGCCTGGGAAACCCCCAAAGATCGCGGAGAGGGTGCTGACTGCCCCTCTCCCCTAGGAGCCAAGCGTGGCCCCCATTGAGCGCATAGGAGCGCTTTGGGGGCCTTAGATTGAACTTCCAGGCACTAGGAGTGCCTTGTGCTACAAGAACCAGGTACTTTGGGGGACACTGGGATGGTGATATGCTCCAGGGTTATTTTCCTAAGGATATATATTTTTTTCATGTCTTGCCATATGCAATAATGTTCCTTTATGGGCATGTAGGAGGTATTTATGACAAGTGCATTTATTTACTGTGATTCCTGACTACTGCTTATGTTGCGGAATCCTGAGTACTTACGTGTTCTAATGTGACCACTGCTTATTCATGCAGAGTATTAGTAACGTTCTGACAACTGCTAACGTAGCAGGGTATTACTGATGTGTAATGTTTGGTCTAATTATGTTTTGTGCAATACAGTTTATTTTTACATAGCTCAGTGTTGTGTTTACTTTGTGGTGTATATATTGCGTCACTTGTGTTGTGTGTGTTGTGAAAATGCTTTACACATTGCCTCTGGGTTAGGCCTGATTGCTCGTGCCAAGCTACGAAGGGGGTGAGCGGGTTTATCTTTGACATGTAACTCCCTTGCCCTGACTAGAGTGGGTGGGTTCTGCCTGGCTTAGGTGCATACCCTAGCCAACCAGAAACCCCATTTCGAACACCAGCTTGCTGAGCACTGGCCATTAACGCCTCTTCCCATACCAATACACCAATGGGTTTTGATCCAGATAGATCTCCGTTGGGTCATCCAGGTAGGCCTGGACCGTCCTCTCAATAGTCATTGGTGCTCCACCTTGCTCGACCTCTTCTACATTCGCCTCTGCAGTAGACTTCAGCCCTGCCTTTAGAAACCAATCAAATGCAGATTTTGGGGCTGCTGCTCCTGTTCCTGTTGTTGTTGCTGGTGTTGGTTTTGTCTGCTGTGAATCAACAGCACTGTCCGCAGGCTCAATGGAAGTTGTGAGCTGCACCCAAGAACCTTTTTCCCGTGAGTGGGCCTCTAATTCCCAGCCGTTCTTTTTCTAGGTCACTGGCTAGCACAGCAATCCACGTCTTATAGGTTGAAACATCCCCATCTGAAAAAGGAATGAAAGTGGCAGTAATTGTTTGTAATATGGATCAGGAATTGTGGCATTGCTGACTTCTCATGTGAAAATTTCAAAGGCAAGCAGCATCTCTGTCAGGCATTTGACCAAGCCCCATTGGCCCATCTCAATGATCATGCCTTTCACATTTGCATCCCCTCTTTGCATGACACATTCATTGATCAATCTATATTGCTCAAACAGACATTGCAACATGTAATGAGTTGAATTCCAACATGTTGGCACCTTCTCTATGAGGGCTTTAACTAGTGTTCTATTATCACGCTGGATAATCCTTGACAGCACGCGGGCTTTAAAAGAATGGCTAAAATGAGTACAGATTCTTTTGCATGTGAACAGTAAGTTGCAGACTCAGGGTTCTTTTTTGAGAAAGTCCTGTACAATGATGTTTATGCATTGCGCCAAACACAGGACCCTGAAACAGCCACCATCTGACATGGCATTAACTATATTACTGCCATTGTCCGTGGCAACACATCCAATGTTAAGCCCTCTGGGGCACAGCCATTCAAAAGCCTTGCTGTTAAAGTAATCCAAAATGTTTGCAGCTGTAAGGGATTTCTCCCTGGTGAACATAGCTACTGTTGCATGCTTCTGAGCACCATTAAAAATTTCAGCTGTGTCAACATCTGCAGATTTCTCTGATCCCCACAAAAGAGATCTAGTGTTCAGTGCTTCACATGTAATCAGTGGCTTGGCAACTGGCCCACATGTCCGTTGTTAGATGGATTGTGTGGACAGCACTCTGCTGAAATGCTTGTCCAACCAATTCCAGCACATTGTGATGTAGTGCTGGAACAGCAACTCTGGCGATATAGGTCCAGCTAGGAACCTTCCATTTTGGACAGATGGCTGCCACAAATTCTAGAAAGCCCTTTCCTTCCACAAAAGAAAAAGGGAGGAGGTCCAATGTTAACATTTTAGCCAGCATCCCATTGTACAAACATGTCATTGGATGGTTGCGTTCGTACTGCCCCCTCCTGCCTAAACATGCCAGAAATAGTAGCCTGGATTTTTTCTTTAATGGTGCCACTGATGCAGGCGACTTCAAAGCAGAAGGTGGTGGTAGGCTTGATGTGCATCTCAGGGTGGCAGCCACTGTAGGTTCTTGCCTTGGTGTTTCGACCTTACTCTGAGTCTTCCTGTGCCACTGTGGTGTTACTGATGTGGTTCACAATACTACTGCAATGCTGGGGACAGGGTTGATTTGTGTAACAAAAATGTCACCCTCTTCTTCACCTTTACTTTCCACCATGATCGAATCAGATACCCTACTTTCAACACCTTCACCAACACCATTTGCAGGCTTTTGGTCGCTAAGGTGCACCTCTCAGTAGATAGCGTGGTGTTTCTCAAATGGGATGTTTGGCCTCCGGTACCAGAGTTTGTACCAAGCTTACCCCAACTAACACTTCCTCGGCAAATGGAGCATATGGCCATGTTTGGCTCCTTTCCACTAACCGTAAAGAAGTACCAAACTGGGGAGGTCAACTTTCTAACACTCGTGCCACTGCCAATGTCAGAAGAAGTGGCTGTAGATGGGTGTTGTTTTGATGACGTTTGCCTTTCTGCAGTGCCTACTTCTGACTCGCTGGCTGTGGATGTAGGTCACAGCTGGGGCCTTGTAAATATGGAGGCTGGTGGAAGTATCTATTCCACATCCCTGAGAGCAAGTTGAGAAGATGGAGTAATGTGGACTCCACTGTGACTGGGCTAACACCCATGATGACTAGCTCATCGCGATACTCATCATCCTCCTCTTCTTCATCCATAACTCTAAGACTTTCGGGAACGTTCCTTTTCACTCCTTGGCTTTCCTGGCATGTCTCAGACTGAGGTGGCATTGAGGTGGAGTCTTGATCATCAGAAGGGGAGCTTGAAGAAGAAGATGGTGGAGATCTGGAAGACAGTGGATCTTGTGAAAGAGGGACTTCTTCGGCTTTCTCAGCATGAAACCCAATGTCCTGATGTGCTCCTACTTTGGGAGGAACTGCTCTTGCTGGCTGCGGCTGTTGTTGTCCACTGGGCTGAGTTTTCAGTAATGATTGGGTACTACTTTGAGAAAGAGATAAGTCCAATTCAATGTCACTGCTCATCGGCATTGCCTGATAAGAGAGGCTGCCTCTGTGCCAGACATGGGCTTGGGCTTAGTTTGGAGTGGGGCCACTGATGTAGGAGTGCTGCTCCCATCATGCTCTCCAGAGGTCGGTGTGGCAGGCACACATTTTTGACCCAAAAGGGTTTGGGGTGGCATACCAGTGGTGGGAAGCTCCTTCTTATCACTGGCCGCTTTCTTGGTAGCACCTTTTTGTGGGGCTATCTTGAAGCTGTCAGTAGGCCTTAGCACTTAGCTTCACAAGCTGAAGAGATGTCCGTGTGGTCACGAGTATGGTCACGCATCAAGCCGTGCACAGGTTTTCTGTCTGGCAGTACTGTGGGGGGCATGTCTCTTTCTCTTCGTACACATAAAAGCAAACATGCAAGAAGAACATCAGTGAACAGTGGCATTGTTGGAGTTGCATTAGTAGTAGAAACAATATAATTTAGTGGTCACTTAAATTATAATTGATTATTAAATAATTCGTAAAGCCACACCAACATTAACATTCATTATCATGTACACTCAGGAAGGATAAGAAAGAGCAACAACTACAACATACAGAATGTAGCTGTTAGTTTTATGAGCATCAAGTTGGCATGTGGCACTCAGGGAGGTGATGGTTACAAATTAAATAATCCTTGAATAATGTAATGTTCTGCAGCTGTACACCAATAACAGACATGGGGCTAATTTGGAAAATAGAACAAAAGAAAAAAAGAAAAAATTTAAAAAATGACAGAAAGAATTTTAATTTTTTTAAATTCTAAAATCAAGAAAAAAATTCAAAATAAAAACAAATAAAAAATAATGTATCATCATTGTTATTATTATTATTAAATTACATAAAATAAAGTTTGTGAAACAAATTATTGGAAAAGATTTATTTTTAATTCCATTGCTGTTGTACTAGGGGAAGGGGACTACAATGAAAAACCACACAGATTAGGGAGGCAAGGAGTGGTGCAGATAAAAAATGCAAAACAAGTATATAATAAAATATAAAACACTATTCATACACTACATTTAGTAATAAGCATTGACCTACTAGGCTTCAAGCATAACACACAAAATGGCAGCCAGCCACATGGTCAAACAACAGCCAGCAAGGAAGCATGGCCACCACAACAAAGAAGAACACATGCAGGCCTAAAAGCACACTGGCTGCTTATACAAAATGGCCACCAGCCACATGGTCAAACAACAGCCAGCAAGGAGGAATGGCCACCACAACAAAGAAGAACACATGCAGACCTAAAAGCAGACTGGCTGCCTACACAAAATGGCCACCAACAGCCACATGGTCCAACAACAACTCACAAGGAGGCATGGCCATCACAACAAAGAAGAACACATGCAAGCCTTTTGGCTGCCTACACAAAATGGCCACCAGCCACATGGTCAAACAACAAGCAGGATTAATAGAAAACAAAAAACACATATAGGTATAGGCCTATAATTGACTATACAAAAAGGCCCCTGGCCACATGGCATTGGGAACAAACACACATGGTGGCCTATGACAAATACTCTCATGCACTGGCCAGACAAAGAAGGCATTGGTACAGGAGAAAAAACAGCATTAGGTCAGCAATTCCAAATACTAAAATTAAAGGGGCTAATCCTTTTACAACAACAAAACACGTCATACAATGGTATCAAGTATATATTATTACCCCACCATACACTGCATTTTTTATATTTAATCCAATGTCATCCGTGATGTGTTAGTTCAACAAACACCACAAACGGGTGTTTCACCATGCATTCATGACTAGTACTGGGCCTACAGCTGGAAGGCCTATTCCATTAGCAGGCTAGGCCTCTTAACATTAACATAGTGAATTAAATGAATATTGCAAATGTACAAAACAAAACATGAAGAAAATGTAGTGAACTGTAAAACATTTTCTCTTTATAGAAGAAACATTACGAGTAAAACTATAACTATGCCCCAAATGCACAATAAATTTAAAAAATCAAATAAAAGTACAGAAAAATCCTGATGCATGTCCTCTATTGAACAGACAAGTTGTACAACACAGTTTTACAGGTGGTTTTGAACTTACTTGTGAAATCTCAAAAACAACAAAGTCCTTAAATCCAATGATACAGCCAGGAGATAAAAAAGTGACAATTCCAGCTCAAAATCCAAGTGAGACGTGGCCAGGAGATGGACAAAGCAATGGGAGGAGCCTCCTGGACAGAAATAGGAAGTTGGAGTCTCTGGGGCAATTCCTGTTGTTGAAAAGAAAAATAATTAAAAAGTACTCCTCAGACAAAAAATCAAAGTGAATAGTCCATTAAAGAAGATTTTAAACTTTAAGTTGTCATTTTCAGGAGATTCTAGCTGCTTGAGCTTTGCCAGGTTGCAGCCGCTGTCGATTGCACTCACTTGCACTCCCCTACATCACAAAAGACACACCGGAAGTCGCTGGGCGGTGCTGAATCTCGCAGTTGGATACAAAACCTTGTTTGTGTTCACAAGTGATCGGAAGTCTCTTGTCTTGCTTCCCGTGTGTGCGAAACGACATCAAGTGCGCACCAATGGGGGAAAAACTCCACTCCGTTGCAGAGTGCGGCATCTATCGGTAACTCTTGTGTGCTCCGCGAAGCTGCCGAATTCTGCCAACTCTGCCAGTGGAGCAGAGTTTTGTACCCAGGTCTGTATAAAACATCAGCTCTCCCATCCACTTATTTCCAACAGACCACTTTCCATCACCAATAACCATATACTCAACCCTTTTTCATATCATCCACCAAAAACTCCATCCTCTGCTTTTTACCAAAAGTACACAACCAAACAATCCTTACACGCCACTCCACCAAACATATTACCTCTTCCTTCTACCAAATCTAACACAAACACTCATAACTCCTGTTCATCTACTCTCTCACACAACATACATTATCCTTTAAAGCATATCACCACCACATTTACCATTCAACTTCCACTCACCATCTGTACTTCACAACCAAACCATTCACAGAAATCCACTACATCAATATCTCATCTGACTACTCCACAAGAAAAAACATAACACACATACCAGTACATCAAAGTCTCATACACACAATTTCATAGTACATTCGATAGAAACAAACACCCACTCCCACCCTCATGACTACACAGATAATACAGATCCTAAACCAACTTTACTCCATAATTTTATCTTCACCACCACCTACCAACAACATTCATTCAACTTCTCATACGTTGCACAATTAGGAGCCTTAAATCATGACCCACATGCTCCACCACCAACCCTAACCCATACACCTTCCACCCTAAACAGACTCAAATGAAATTAACAACATACCACTCTTCACAATTTCATATCTACTTGTCTATTATACAAGGCTACACCACAAAAACAACAAAGCCCACCAACTCACTCTCAAACACCATTTCCACCACCTGCACACACAGTCCCAACAAAATGCCTTCAAAGCCTGCTGGGTGAGGATTACGGTATGACAAACAGCACTATTGCTACATTGATACGGTAACACCACCACTAATCATATCTCTGTTACGAGTTCAAAAAATACTACTCACTCTTTTACAAAACAAAGTCAGACCTCCACCAGAACACAATGTCCAGGCTACCTACTAATAAGTCCTTGATCACTCTCTAAAAACAAGCACCACATCTACAACCTTCTCACAGACACAGAACCTGACCTTTTCTTCATAAAGGAATCATGTTTGGGAAATGACATAGTTCCAGTATTGCATGAAGTGTTGCTCCAGGCTATCAAACTGTCACACAAAATCGAATAGGCAAAAGAGGAGGTGGACTAGCTAAATCTTACCAAAGCTGCCAATGTTTCCATACAAGGCTGTGAGGCCCCCATCACCAGATACAACCCTATACCAACTTTACCATGTAACTTCCTCTTTCTTTACAGACCACCACCCATCAATGCAACACTCCCAACCATGTTTCTAGACAGTTTCAAACCTTATCATGCTATACTCTAATCTATGAATCCTTGTGACCTAATTATATGGTTTGCCAAACAGAGTATGCCCCATCCAAAAACACCCACCTCCCTAGCCACGCTGAACCTATATTAGAACATCCAGAAACCCACACACATCACAGAACACACTCTAAGTGTCATTTTTGCAAATCTAGTGTCGCGTAGGCTCTCATTATCCTAATGAGACTACTGAATTTTTGGGCGGCAAGATCGTTCGCAGTGTGGGGGACTATGTCTGACCCACGGTGAAGGACCCTTGTCACCCCAAATCCGGTTTCGCTACGGCTAACTAGCAGTGCCTCATTTTTCCCGAAGAGAAGAGACAATTGGGCAGCTGAGTGCATGACATCTTAGTACTTCCCAGGAAAGTCGTGGTCACTCAGGTCACAACCGGCTCTCTCATACACAGTACGGTCTCATATATAAATGACAAAGGCAGTTTAAGTTTTAAAGATTGGATTAATAAAACAATTGCATTTTAGACAGCAAAGCGTGAGCTGCAATAACCAGAACTATACAACACAGCATGATTAAAATAGTAACGAGGAGAGTGAAGCACAAGAATAAGGCTATCATAGTGCAACTAGATTATGTTCTCTCTAAGTTGTATTCTGAGCACAGCATGTGAAGCTCTGAGCCTGCCTTTCAGGTTCCCCCGGGAGGACATCAACCCTCATACCTGAGCAAAGGCCTTTAATCTGCATCAGCATCTGCAACGGGGAAGTCAGCGTCTAGTTGTAGGTTCCTGGTCGGAATCTCCCTCTAACGTGTACTAGGACTAGAAAGTGTTTTTATAACTAACACGCAGATGTTCTAAGAAATGTCCCTACGTAAGGATGTGTACTTTCTACGAACACTAGAGACTAAACTTCTACCACGTTTACCGGCAATGTACCAGACTGTAGCCTTGACTGAAGCACATAGCGAGCAAGAATGTATTGTTTGAGAACACAGTGCTGAAGTAAGCTAAACAGTGTGATAGAATGAAATAAAAACAAGACCGTGAAACTGGTTATTGTAAAATAACAGTGCGAGGTTGAATAAAATGCATCTAGGGCACACCGCACAGAGGCCTAATGCGTTAAGCTAACACGCATAAAGCTACATTAAAAATGGCTACACTACACCCTCCCCTTGTCGGTAGAAAGCTGTTTAAGCCAAAGCTAAAAATGCCCTAAGCCAAAATATAATTAAAACCCTATCAAATATTAATCCTCAATTAAAAAAATTAGCATGCAGCAAAATGCCGAATTCAAATCACAATGTCAATTTAAAATAAGTTCAATTCAAATAGTGGTCATGGAAAGCAGGAGAGTCTCCACTTCGGCAGATGAGAAAACCGGAAAATCCACGCCAAAGACTACCAAGGACCAGGTGTGTTCCAAAACCCCAGTGTCAACCAAGGCGGCATCCTGTGCAGAGCCTGCAAACGAGTTCATATCAACTTCCTCCAGGAAGGGTATCTCGTAATCAGCCTCTCGAGGCAAACGCAGCCGGAGCACGCATGCCTGGTAATGAGCCCTCATCGGGAGCATCAACAGATCAGCATCAACCACTGGGGGGCGTTGCTGTGAGAGACAGAGATCCAGTACATGTTCAAAAGAGCACCAACGGCACCGAAACACGGGCTGCACACAATCCAAAACCGGTCTGAATGACAGAGACCACTCACACTCCAAATGTTCCAGGAGTGTTGCTCCAAAGTGCTGCATCATGCGTTCACGACACAGCTGCGCTGATGGGAGAGCCCTCATTTGTCCTTGTTGTGGCAGGACAGCCATTGCGGAAAAACAACAGCAACAGCAAAATGCTGGCTAATAAAGCCAAAGTTATCGGAAATCCCCCAAAAATGCTTCCGAAAATTGAATGAATAGCCAAAGGTATTAAACCGAATATGGAAGAGAAAGTGTGAACGAAACCAACACCAACGGCTTTGAAAAAATATGCTAGTCCAGCCGTGCTGGACACATTAAATGTACGTCCCACGAGTTCACCAAAGTGGGTCGGAAAGTTGGTATTTAACAGGGACTGTATTTCCGCTAATGACCTTGCCACCTGAAGTGCATAGGTCTTGCATGCAGATGTAAGGGCCACATGCTTCTGAAACAATAAAGCCTTCAGTCTACTTAACTTGTGGAAATTCACCTTGGAAGGAGCAATGTGAGGCCAAATATCTGCTACCTCCCTAATTTTAGTGGGGGGAAACAACACACTCCCGCAGCAAGTAACGACCTTAGTGACCGAAACAACGTAAACTATTCCGGCCCGCATGCCACAACAGTCTTCACTATTGAGGAGGACGTAGCTGCCGTTTGAAAGCACCTGGAATGTGCGTTTAATCAAGGGGACCGGAACTCCCTTCAGATAGCAGGCCAAGTTCGCAACCGAAGCATTACACGCCCCATGCAAGGACAGCTGCTTACAAATCATTGAATGACTGACTGAAGTCTCACATTCACTGCCGCTAAGAAAGACCTCTTTCATGCCATTGAGGCATTTGTACAAGAAGGGAAGCTCCCACACCTCATGGATGTAACTATCTCCTAGCTTCTCATATCTGCCTGCGGGAACATGTTTCAAACAGGAAGTGAATTGTAATGTAGAGATAGGCAGATTAATAACCCCGTGAATCAACCACTCAGCAGAGGGGATCTCGGCCACTGTAAAAGGCAATCTTTCTAACTTTTCAATGTTGAGCATGACATAAGTCGCCTCCTTCTTAGCCATTAGTTGTTGTTGTCACATTAAATTAAAGGAAATAAATATTTCCCTGGCACTGATGTGCTTCCAAGGAACGCGACCCGCCTTCAGTGTCTGAAGCGTCCAACCCAACTACATAGTGGACCTGGTCTGACTCTGTCCATGATATAAAGAAGACATATCAGATCATATAATGTTTATAGTTAATTGTATATATCCGGTCGGACAAAGTGTGAATTCCATTATCCACAACAGCTAATGCCTTTTTCAGATTTTCCTGATCTATCTGCCTTAACCAGGCTGCAGCCTCTTGTTGGGAAAGTTTCCATATCTCATTGTACACTTCATACAAGAAACGCTTCCTACATGGCGTCTTCGGGCCTGACAAAAAATCTTGTAAGTCAGTGTTATTAGACAGGAGAGTGAGATGTGTCTTAACTGCATCTAGCGAGCATGATTTTAACCATTGCTTGCACAATTTTCCCACACTATATGTTGTAATTATTTCGGCATGTTCTGGTGATATATAGCGAGGGTATGACCCCGAGGAGGTGACAAAACGTTGATGACACCCGTTGGTATCTATTGGCCACAATAACCACCCGCCTGGATGTGTCTGTGAAGCATTAAACGTACCATTCTGGACCCATTCAGCAAGCTCACTAAAGGTTGCATTCGTGTATTTTTGCCAGTCATCAAATTTTGCAGGGGCAGGTATACTAGGCATGTTTAATTCTCTGATTGTGGCTAAGCCTAAACAGCTAGTCTGTTGTACTGTTTCATTTAAAAAAATCATTTGAACGAGAATGAGACATGCTCTAAACAATGTTTCTCTACCCTTGGTTTGCCAATTTTTTGACCAATATTCATAACCTTCAATTGATAACCGGGAAACAAAGGAGTCCGAATATATAAATTTCGTGTTGGTCAACAACATTTGTCTATCTTTAGTCGGAGTTAACTTAAAATAATATGACTTAGCATTCATTTGATGATGCCCTGAAAAATACTTAAATTTGTCAAAATAAGTTGTAGAACTCCCTGGCGGGGTAGTCGGGCAATGTTCCCATTGCGTATATTCAAATATTGTTTTTGGACTACTTGCTTTATGTATGAAGTGGTGCCCATAATAATTATAGCAAAACATGTCACCATAATTGTCTTTAAACTGGTAAACATCTTCATTTTCATAGACAGTATAATATTGTAATTCTGTCATCATTGAGTCAACTGTTTTCACATCCCAATCGTCAGATACAATGCCTGGTATTACTACATCATTCATAGATAACTTTAGGATATACGGTATTTGAATTATCTCAGTGGGACCGTATATATATCAAACATTACTTTATCCCACACAATCCCATCCGGAATTGGCACTGCAGAAATGTTAACAAAGGACAAGTCTCTTCGAACCCTATGTGATGAAAAATGTGGTTTCAACACCTCCTCCACCTGTTCAACCGCTGATCTCTCAGGAAGAAAATGACCATGTATCAACAGAAAAAAGGTAATGACAAACCCAATCCAAAGAAAAAATGCTACCATAGTCAATAAAAGCCACAGATAGTTCCATGGAAAAATAAAATACGTATCTTTAAGCCAAAGCATCAGCTTACGTGGACCTGACAGGTCAGTAGTCGAAGAGGCAAACGAGTCCGATAGACCATCGTTGTTGTCGGCAAAGTAACCAGAGGCAGTTTGTGCAAAAGGCGTTGCCGTAGTCAACGGAGGAGTTGGTGTTTCTCACGGTGGTACACTGTAGACAGCACCATCCGTCACATCTGTAGTCATGGTGACTTGATCAAATGTTTCTAAGTTGTTTGTTGTTAGTGGAGCTAATGCGAAATCATCATCCACCCTCCCCAAGCTCGGAGGGGCAACAGTGTTGGTATAGATAACATGAAGCGGAACTTCTTCCCCAGTAGTGAGAGGGATTCGGGAACTACTGGACGTTCCTCTTGGTCGGCTGTGTAGAATCAGCAACATGTTGTAACTTGGCATTGTCAATAGAAACAAAGCGATTTTCTTTCGCACCTGGCAACGGGGGTAGAATAACAGTTCTCGTTCCGTGTATCCCTAACACAGGGACTGGTGCACGATAAGAAGGGCCAAATTATTTTTTCACTGCAACCTTTTCACGCACAAGATCCCCAACCCTGGGAATCCAGCCGGTAGGTCTTACTGGCACATCCTTAATTCCTGTGGAGGTGGCACTTTTAGAAGAGTTATCTTCACGGAACTGCTGTAATTCCTGTAAAACAGTGACACGATCATTTATGTCAAAAGGTGTTTTCGCCACCTCCACACCAAGACCATCAAGATCCGGAACAAACATTTGTGTTCCGAACAGGCACTCATATGAAGTACGACCCCCCAGGGACCATCTAGGCAGGTTATTTAGTGCTCTCTGAACCCCATACAGGTGGGTTAGCCAACTACGACCCGTACCTATGACTCTGGCTGTTAAGAATTTCTTTAAGTCGCAGTTTAATCGCTCCACGACAGAATTTCTCTCGGGATGAAATGGAGACGAGTACTGGAGCTGGACTCCCAATGAAGCCATGGTGTCCCTGAATGCCCTTGAGGCAAAAGCAGGGCCCTGGTCCAAATGGAATGCCGCAACTGCATATGTACCTGACAAAGACTCGCAAATCTTTAATAACAGTCCGAGCGTCAGCCGAGCGCTGTGGCCACACCCACACAAATCTGGAGCAAGAATCTACAGCGACTAGTATATATTTGTATGCACTATCCAGTGTTAGTGGACCGCAATGATCCAAGTACACACATTGTAATGATCTGTTGAATATTAAGAGGGGTGTCTGCGGCGGGCGCTTAGCTGTTGAAACTTTAATTTGTTGACAGATGTCACAACAAAGGACATACTGCTTAGTCTCTTTATAGAGACCCGGCCACCAGTAACGGGCCTGCAATAGCGAAATCGTAGCTTCCACGCCAGCATGTGCAGATGCCACTCCCTCATGCGCTGCTTTAATCAATTGTGGTCTTACATTTGTATTGGGGATGTCGCGTACGCCTACGCTAGGAATTTTAACTTCAGCGTTCAGCATACTTCCCATAAAATATTGATATTTATTTGGAAATCCTTTTGGATAAGGCGTGCCATCAACTGTAGCTTTTATGGCAGCCATAATCTCTGTGTCTGGTTTGGAACTCGAACGAGTCACAGCAGCTACGGTGGCTACTGCCACTGCCGACTTTGCGACTTCATCATCCAAAGTCTTTCCAGCAAAGTGTATTCCAACGCGCTGGTGTCCAAGTGTATGTACAACATGGACTTTGGGTAGCGTCTCTTTCAGGTCTGCTACCTTCCCCCACAGTAGTCTGTGTTTTATGGTGTTGCCTTTGGAATCTCTGAACCCATTCAAGCGCCAGTAATGTAGGTATTCATTAAAAGACTGGACGCAATAATACGAATCACAAACAATCAGTGTGAACTGCGTCGGATCCGTATGTTCTAGCGCCATTAGCAGAGCTTTTAGCTCAGCCAATTGTGCTGTACAATCCCCTAAGGTCTGCATATAGGTATGTTGGGGGCAGAATTTCTCCCCCTCCATATAGCTGCTCACTACCGCACATGCAGCAGAATATTGGTGTTTTGTTCCAATCGCCGGTTGCGCAGAGCCATCAGTATACATGACTACTTGATATTGATCAATAGGCAACGTGTCAGCGGGAACTGGATATTCAACTTCATATTGCAGAAATTCCTGAGTTTGTAACTTTGGGCCAAAAATGTAGTCTACATCAGTGGCTGTTAAAGACGTAGCCCATTGTATCCATCGCTGATGAAGTGCTTTTGCGTTCGGAACGCTAGCTTTTGTAACAGCCTCGAGGGACGGAATAGGAGAAATGATAATAATGCGTTTCCCCTGGGCAAGAGGTCTTTCTTTAATAACAGCCATCTGTACAGCAGTGAGAATTTTCTCTGTGGGTGCAAATCGTTGTTCAGCAGCAGAATACAAGTGTGACTTGTATACAATCGGGACTGTCTCACCCTCATTAAATGTGACATAAGTAAACCCAATGGCCCCAGCTATCACCCTGATGACCAAATGCGTCTTATTGTCCTCTGTATGTAAATGTTTCGCTGCTAGCATATCTGCTTGTAATTCCCGAAGAGTATGTGTATGTTCAATTGTCCAGAATTTGCTTGAAAAATCAGGACGTATTAATTCATATAAAGGTTTTATGCGTGTAGCATAATCAGGAATGTATGTTCTGCCAAAATTCAGAAAGCCCAACAACGATTGGAGTTTCTTAATCGTATTTGGTGGTTGCCATTGTGCACACTTTTCTAAGAATTGTGGCGCTAGGCTCTTACCTTCATTCGACAGCTCATACCCCAGGAATATGACTCTGAGGAAGGCAATTTTCAATTTTTTAAAGTTAAATTTGTAGCCTATTTTGGCAAACCCTACAAAAATGCGGGCTACTCGTCTTAAATGTTGTAGTAACTCGTCATCTGTGAGAAATATATCATCCACATTTGACAACGCTTCAGGGTCTAACTCATGCAAAATAGCAGTCACACGAGCTGCAAAGAGTCCTGGGCTGTTCTTATACCCCTGAGGCAAACAACAGAATTTTTTCTGGGAGCCTAGTGCGCTAAAGCTTGTTAAATCTCGGCTTTCAGGAGCTATATTCTGGCAGAAGAATCCATTTGAGATATCCAAAGTTGTTTTATATTTTTTCCGCACAATGTTGCTCATCAGTGCAGCGCTATGCGAGTTCTGTATAGCATATATACGTGTATGTCCGTTCAAATGTCTGTAGTCTAAGACTATTCTATATGAATGGTCCGGCTTTGCTACAGGAAATAAGGGATTATTCATCGGCGAGACACAGGATTCAATTAACCCCTGGTATTCCAATTGTGTAAGTATTTCTCTCACCGGTGCCCTTGCTTCATGTTTTATGGGATACTGCGGTTGTGGCTGAGGTTCACCTTTAATGGGGTTTACATGATATGGAGAATCCCTGTCCCACCCTATGTGATTTCTATATAAGGCAGGTGCTTGTGCAAGAGCCCATTTTATAGAATAGGACTTTGCGAGTTCCTCTGGAACAAGGGGCGAGAAGGAAGGTTTAATAACCTCCTCCCAAGCTGGGCAGGTGCGGACAAAATCAGGCGGCCAATCTTGTTCGGCCAGTAAAATGTCATATATCTTAACTACACGATCCCAAAAGATTGCGTGTATAGTGCGTTCAATGTATCCTTCCAATTGTAAAGTCACTGTATACACCCTATCGGGTTCGGAGACACGCATATTTGCTGTTTCTACTTGTATGAAGTCATCAGTTGCTTTCACCTCCAGATGCTCTAGAAGATTCCGGCGAACTATTGTGACCTCTGCCGCGCTGTCTAGCAGTGCTAGAGCCCATGTCTTGTTCTTCAAGAGAACCCTCTTCCTGAGTGGCATATCTAACTGAGACTGCTGCCACCTTTTTCTTTTTAAACTGTTGTTTTTGTTGTATCGGTTTCTCTTCCTTCTTGACAGAAACCTCAGAAGAGCGTTGTGATTCCTGTCTCGGTTTCATGTACTCTGTTCTCCGCTCTGACCGCCCACCTCTCTCATTTCTCTTTTCCGATGAGTCCTGAAAGGAACGAGATTGGCGTGTATCAGTATATTGATATCTATCAGGCGTTTTTATATTATCTCTATTTCTGAGATTATACCTATTCTGTGGGGTATACGTGGAGATTATCCGCTTTCTTTTTTGGGTGTTTGTTGTTTTTTCTCCCAGCACTTCTTGTTACCCTCAGGTTGCTGTTTAGTATTATCTTTAAACATTTTTCCCTGAAATTGAGGTTTTTGCGGTCTAGCTCCCAGGCTATCTCGACCAATACCGGAATATTTTTCCGCTATTATTTTAGGCAGTTCCCGCTCCTGATCTTGTTGCAGGACGTCACGAAGACGCATGCACACTGCAAGTGCAACTGCTTCCCCTTTAAGATTGCTTAGGATTATCGAAGAAACCGTGGCAAAGTCACCCATCAGTTGCATTCCTAAATCTAGGGCCGGGGCAGCCCCGTATTCATCTTGAATTTGTTTAAGCACTTCCGGTAAGTTGGCTAGTGTCGGTGTACCGTGTGCCGTTGTATAGAGCGCGGCAAACACCGTGCCCCATGTATTACAATGTTCCACTGCGGGAACCATCCCAAAGGGTAAACACATAGTTAGTATTCTATGTTTGTCCTGAGGTCCCGTATGGGGAAATACTGCCTCCAGCGTATTAATTTTTTGTGCCAGCCAAAATGGAGTCTCATCCCGCTTTGCTGGGACTTTACCCATAATAGAGTGTACAGTCACTGGGTTTATACCTGGTGTTACTGCGTGTGGTTGTGCTGGAGCAGCATGCACTGGGTTTGTATTTAGTGTCTGCATCACAAATTGTACTAATCGTCTATATATTGCTGTTAATTCAGTATATAAGCATCGAACCTCAGCCACCGCCATATTGGCAGCCGCAGTATGTGGTGTATATGTGGCCAATAAAGGCCAGGTAGGACCATCATTACTTAGTGGACCTAACCTTACTGGTAATATTGTATGGGGTAGGGCGCCATCAAGCCAATTATTATGTTCTTGATAAGATAGAGGCATCTCTAAGTATGCGTACGCCCTGTATTGTCCAGGCGCGTTCGCTACTGTATATGTATGGAATGTATTTGTATTCCCATCAACTGCTGGAAATGCGATCCATGAGTAAAAACGTTCTGTTCTATAGGCTGCATGGGCGTCCACCACAAGCGTGACCGGACCACCCTGGGCCGTGAGGCCGTTTGCTAGCAAATGTGCTGTGAGCGGTTGTCTCATGTTAAGAGCTATTTGTACAACCTGGGGATTCACCATTATAGAAGGACCAGAGTTCAGAGAAGGCACACCAAGATGGGTTGTTTATCCTTTTAAGGTTCAAGCTTGAACAACCATCCCCTGTAATTAAGATTACCTATACCGAGGAGGCGGAAATTCTCAGTGCCACAGCCATCTCCGCAGAAGGAACTGAGGGATCATTTTATTATATGAGACCGAGATAAACCAGTGGACCCGAAAATTAGAGCCAGACCAAACGTTAGCGGCGCCATGTCGCGTAGGCTCTCATTATCCTAATGAGACTACTGGATTTTTGGGCGGCAAGATCGTTCGCAGTGAGGGGGACTAAGTCTGACCCACGGTGAAGGACCCTTGTCACCCCAAATCCAGTTTCGCTCCAGCTAACTAGCAGTGCCTCATCTCTCCCGAAGGGAAGAGACAATTGGGCAGCCGAGCGCATGACATCTTAGTACTTCCCAGGGAAGTCGTGGTCACTCAGGTCACAACCGGCTCTCTCATACACAGTACGGTCTCATATATAAATGACAAAGGCAGTTTAAGTTTTAAAGATTGGTTTAATAAAACGACTGCATTTTAGACAGCAAAGCGTAAGCTGCAATAACCAGAACTATACAACACAGTAGGATTCAAATAGTAACGAGGAGAGTGAAGCACAAGAATAAGGCTATCATAGTGCAACTAGATTATGTTCTCTCTAAGTTATATTCTGAGCACAGCATGTGAAGCTCTAAGCCTGCCTTTCAGGTTCCCCCGGGAGGACATCAACCCTCATACCTGAGCAAAGGCCTGTAATCTGCATCAGCATCTGCAATGGGGCAGTCAGCGTCTAGTTGTAGGTTCCTGGTCGGAATCTCCCTCTAACGTGTACTAGGACTAGAAAGTGTTTTTATAACTTACACGCAGATGTTCTAAGAAATGTCCCTACGTAAGGATGTGTACTTTCTACGAACACTAGAGACTAAACTTCTACCTCGTTTACCGGCAATGTACCAGACCGTAGCCTTGACTGAAGCACAGAGCGAGCAAGAATGTATTTTTTGAGAACACAGTGCTGATGTAAGCTAAACAGTGTGATAGAATGAAATAAAAACAAGACCGTGAAACTGGTTATTGTAAAATAACAGTGCGAGGTTGAATAAAATGCATCTAGGGCAAAGTGCACAGAGGCCTAATACGTTAAGCTAACGCGCATAAAGCTACATTAAAAATGGCTACACTACACTAGAATTAGTCAGCTTTGAAAAGATTACTCCTGTCACATGGTTGGACTATCATTTGGTAGCTTTCCAACACAAAACACCACAAATCACCAAACCTCAGGACACCTTACATGCAACCACATAACGACTTTGGAACAAACTCAATTCTGAACACTGAGAAATACAACTGACATCCAACACAGATCTAGACACAATAAATTTAGTTCAAAGCTCTACAAGTGGCTTCA
Source organism: Pleurodeles waltl (assembly GCF_031143425.1). Lineage (NCBI taxonomy): Eukaryota > Metazoa > Chordata > Amphibia > Caudata > Salamandridae > Pleurodeles > Pleurodeles waltl. The sequence goes on along the minus strand of NC_090437.1, from coordinate 494,058,812 downwards.
GAAAGCTTTTGGTATTTTAATACCACTAAAAGCAACAAAACAGGACTTAGTTTAATTTATGGTTGTCTTTCATCACGTACATCTCTGCGCCTTTTGGCTAGGTTCGTGCAATAGAAATACTCCATACATACATGGCCGCCAGCTTATTTATCAGTCTCCCATCCATGCACCTATGTCGCCCTTGAAAGTACCAGTTACATGAATAGATCTCTATTTGTCCTGTGTGCATTAATGCACTAATTACATTTCTACCACCATCTAAGGTGTAAAGTATAAACTGAAATAGCAGCAGAGTTTCAGCCTACAGATAGTCACTAAACGTGTTGTGAAACTCCAGCATAAGTGGCAATATCCGAATAATTCCATATGTTTAGTTTAATTCTGTTATGTGTTTTTTTTATACAGAAGACGCTTTTGCTACACACACAAGCACAAACTACATAATATGTGAAGCAACATTCGAAAGTTCAAAAGAAAACTGAGTAAACACTGGATTGGGATCTCAGTGAGAAAAGTACCAATTGCTCCTAACTCGTGCAAACTTGATCAGAGGCGTCATTCAAATGAATAACTTCCACTGAAGTTATATGGTAACAAGTGTGAATACAACAAGCACCTTAAGAGACCAATGCACGTTGAAGCAAGATAAATGTGAAAACAATGTAGAAACTGGCAGTGTTTGATTTGTAAATACATGAGTGCTGGTACCCAAAGCTCTGCTCGGATGCCCGTGGTCAGTGCAATTAAATGTCAGTGCATCGAATGCCAATGCTGCGCAGTGTTCATTTCAGTTTTTTCTGTCTTTCTCATCATCATCTTTCCTCTTTGTGTGTTTTTCCTTCTCTTACTATCGGCAAATTTCTTGTGAAGAAAAACAAGTGCTAGTCCCCCCAAAAAAGTGCCCATGGCCCCCACCAGCACAAATTAAGCACTGAAAACTGAAAACCAAAACATGCATCTTGACGCACGGCTAGTTATAACAACAGGCACTTCTTTTACAGTAAGATCAATTATTAGAGGAGATGTCATCATGCCAACAGGATACTGCCTTTTACTTAATTTGGGTGAAATTCAACATAAACACTTCTGTATTGCCAGATAGTGGATTTCCAAAACAATCAGGCACTTGAGAAAAAGCAAACCCTAAAAGTGCTTTGAACTGCACACTGGCGCACGCATTATCTTTATCTAGGTTAGATTGTGAGATTGAGAGCTGAAGGAGGAGACTTAGATGGACAGACAGAGGGCACAAACGGACAGACATGTAAATGAGGTGCAGACAGAAACACTGATACACAGAGTGACGTGACTAAAGGACAAAAGGAGAGACAGATGGACTGACAGACACTGACATAGGAAAGATGGAAATTGAGACATAAATGAACAGACAATGAGAAACGAGTTAGAGCTATTAACGTTGTAAACTCCTAACCACATTAATTGGAGAAAAAAACGAGCGCGATCGTGCTGTGTAAAATCCAGTGCGATCGTGCAGCGAAAATAAAGAGAAAAAGCAGTCCAGAAACCGTATGGAAAACATCGAGCCTCGTATGTTTTCATTAGTTGGTTGCTGCGCTCGAGGAGGGCTAAACACCGGAAAAGGCATGACGTATGCATACCTTTCACTAATAAAAGAATGCGGATTTTAAGAGGCAAGCCCACAAACCAATTAAAGTGACTGACATGACATGGGGGTGGTTAGAAGCTCAAAGAAAGATTACAGCAGGGGACGGAGCGCTTTGTGCTCAACACTAAAAAGGAAAAGGGTCTGAATTAAATATGCCTTGAGGCATTGAAACCACTATCTTTGAATTTGTTTGTGGTATTTAAAGTCCTTACCAAGTTTCCTAGAGTTCTTGTTGGATAATAAGAAGTGTGGTTTGCTTCAAATTAAAGAAACCTTTATTTTCAGATACAGCTCAGCAGATTAAGGGGGTCATTCTGAGTCTGGCGGGCGGCAGAGGCCGCCCGCCAGGCTTCCCCCCTCCAAAATACCGCTCCGCGGTCTAAAGACCGCTGAGGGTATTTTGGCTTTTGCACTGGGCTGGCGGGCGACCGCCAAAAGGCCGCCCGCCAGCCCAGTGCAAAAGACCCTTCCCACGAGGACGCCGGCTCAGAATTGAGCCGGCGGAGTGGGAAGGTGCGACGGGTGCAGTGGCACCCGTCGCGTATTTCAGTGTCTGCAATGCAGACACTGAAATACAAAGTGGGGCCCTCTTATGGGGGCCCCTGCAGTGCCCATGCCATTGGCATGGGCACTGCAGGGGCCCCCAGGGGCCCCACGACAACCCATACCGCCATCCTGTTCCTGGCGGGAGAACCGCCAGGAACAGGATGGCGGTATGGGCTGTCAGAATCCCCCATGGCAGCGGAAAACCGGCGGGAGACCGCCGGTTTTCCACTTCTGACCGCGGCAAAACCGCCGCGGTCAGAATGCCCTGCGGGGCACCGCCAGCCTGTTGGCGGTGCTCCCGTCGACCCTGGCCCCGGCGGTAAGGAACCGCCGGGGTCAGAATCAGGCCCTAATTGTCTTCTGACCACCAGTCAGCTCCTATACAGGCAAATCTCTTTTACCCTCTTTTTCCTCGTGCTCATTCCAGTCAGTACTCCTGAAATGGTTCTACCTGACAATAGGAAAAAACCTTCAAGCAAGCTGGAATGCAACCCCACTCATCATGCCGGGCATGGCAATTAACTAGGATTCCCAGAATTCCTCCTGTTTATTCCTGTATCAGACCACAAGCAGAGCTGGAGTCCCTGATAGGATTTAGCCACTATTGTTTATAACCCATAGGCTCACTTATGGCAAGCATGGGAGGTCAGGATTATGCATCAGTGGGAACTGGCAGTGAGGTATTTTGAACTGATTTACCAAATGACTTGCCTGGTAATTATTGCATCTTCTTCTAGCTTTGCCCACTCGTGACACTCTACCTGCCTAAGCTTTTCCCTATAAGTCTGTGTTTCCTGATCAGGACTCCATTTCCTCTGTCTCAGAATCAGGGGGGAAAGAGACAGTCCTGGATTTACAAAGGCACAAATATATTACTGACCTATCGCTAAATGATTTCCCTACAGTCCAGGAATATATGGGGTTTCTTGTGTCTGATGCTCATGGTTGACCTTCACAAATAATGCTCCATTGACTGCAGTGCTCTCTCCATTTCAGGTTACCTCTTCATCAGCATGCACATGATGTCACCATGTGCTAATGTGAGGATCCTAACTGGATTATTCTGCATAGATTTATGGACTGGCTTTATCCCATTGAAGACTTGGAAAAGTCTTTTGCCTGACTCACTGACTGGTGGTTCCTTGATTGCAAGTCTAAGAGGAAGTACATTAATGACAGAATATGCAGCTAAACCAGACTGAGAAGACTGTGGATTCTTCTCTGAAAAAGTAGTACTAAGGCTCCCATTTGAAACTGTGGGCTCTGCGGGCTAGCATTAATAGGACATACACTTCTGTTGGGAAGAAAATTCCCCTGTTTGGTAACAGATGTGTACCTTAGGCCAGAGACCTCCCAAGTCACAAGGTGCACGATATTGGTTCCCCTTCCACGGTCTCCCGGTGAGGAGCCAACATCACACGTTGGCAAGGAAAACTATCTGAAAACCCCTGTGAACAGTGGTTTTCTACTAGTTTTGCAGGCTTTTAACTGCTGATGTCCATTAATGGGTATGAAAACACCCTATTACATCGGCAGCAGCCTCACAAAGCTTTTGTTTTTGGTTTTTTTAAGAGAAGGGGGTTTGGGTCTGGGATGAGGGCAAAAGTGCCTCTTAGGTGCTTCTCTCCACAAGGCCATGACTCCTCCAAGGCCCCGCCATCTCCTCACACTGTGAGATTTTAGGTGAGATTGGCAGGTCTGAAATTGCTCATACAATATGCACATACCTTGCTTGCATGCCATGACCTATGCCTACCTTGAGGGACTGCAGTCTACCATGGACTGTGAGGAGTGCCCAAAGTGCTTCTCTCAGAAAGGGTGGGGCTGCTGCCCTCACCCAGATTTGCAGAATATGAGCACAGTGCTAGCAGCATTCCCATTGGTGAACAGTCGAATTGTCGGTCTCTTTCCTGTATCATAGGAGTACAGCCTACTGGCCCACTCGGTTAAAGTTCAGTTACTGTATTCACAACTCACTTGGCCTAAATGAGAGGAATGTAGCGCTGTGAAGATCATGCATGTTCATGTGTGCTAAAGACTACATGTATGTATGTATGCCTGTGAAAGTACATAACATGGAGGTCTGTGGATTCCATTTTAGGAAGCCAAGGGCCTAGAAAATTCTTAGATGGAGGTGTGGAATGAAGACCCAGACAGGGGATGTGAATGCTGACATTCCTGCGTTGGGTGAAGAGATACACTGGCAAGGGAGCGGACCTGTGGCAGACAGATTTCTAGACAAAGAACAGAACTGAAGAGTAGGCACTTCAAACAGCCCGGCAACCGCAACACAAATTTCAAAGGGCCAGACACTAAATCACATTTGTGTCTGGAGAGACAGTATAAAAGTGGAAGTTGAAAACCCTTGTTGTTCAGAGCCCTTACAAAATCACCACAACTTGAGCTACTGCAACTGGACACTTCCCAGGACCCCAAGAATACTTGGCCTGAGCCTGTTGCACCACCCTGCCAAGTTCATCAAGACCACTTCATTGTGGGACTGTCGCAGTGCACTGAGGGCCATTCACTCACCCAAGGACATTGCCACCTGTTAGCATCAATTGGGGGCCGTCCACTGTTGGATAACCAGATAACAGTTTTGTCAGGACTGTTGCCCAAGATACCAAGTGAACTCGTGAGCCCCACGGCTTCCCTCTGGCTGCTAGAAGAGGGAGGCCTGCTGGTCTCTAGGGCCACTATCCACAACCCCCATCAAACCTACGGTGACCAGGAGCTACCTATCTGCCATTGACCATCAGACCTGTTTGGTGAGGAGGATTCTGCACGATCAGGAGACTCCCACCTTCCTGTCCAGTAGCCGAAGGAGTCCTCCATTGCCAGAGAAAGTTCCTGCATCGGCGAAGGTACTCTGCCCAAAGCCAGGATGCAGCACTTCTGTTCCAGTGCTGAAGTCACCAGAACGTGTCCCACAGCGTAGAAGGGGACTGTTCCATTGTGGCTACCTCCTGGGTAAGACACATCTAGCAGGGCTCATGAATACTTGAGGACTAACACACTCCTAAACTGGCACTCTACCTCCCTTGAAAGTCCTGGACTGCTAGACCCATTCTACCACTGAGAGTCATGTGCCTATGGGGTAGTACCAGGCCCAGTTGTGCAGAGCTGATAGTAGGCTGGGCCCAAGGACATTGGGATTAAAAAACCATAACAACCATGATGGGTCTCAGTAACTCCTGCCTACCCTGTTGCCCTCTAAAAGGGGTTCTAACAACTTCTCAGTCCTTATTGTCTACCTTTAGGCAACTGTTTCACTTATTCCCACTCTACACAACCCTTACAGCAGTATCATGGAACCCCAAACCCTCTTTGATACCAGCAACACAAATCCTAAACTACACTCTCCCTGCAGGTCTATTCACCTAATAGCTAATATAATTAGCCTATTAAATGAAAAATACTACATAAAAACATGGATAAACACCAAGCCCAGGACAAACCCATCATCACCCATACTGATGCTAAAAAAAACAGAAAAATAATGAAACATGATATAACAGTAACACTTCAATGCTCACAAATAGACACATTGAGAACATTCTAAGAAGCCATATCTCTGCAATTCTCAACAACCCAAAATGCCATAGAATGCCTACTGTAATAAGAAGACCAAAATATTCACTTGTCTCAAGGACTAAAAAAGTAAACCCTGACAACCTTATTAAAATCTACACCAACCCAGCAACCAAGACCAACGCCAACGAATTGCAATTGAAATTTACACTCCACAATTGCACACCTGCATGCAGTTAAACACAGCACGTAGGTAACAGAAACCATAATCTTGCATGACTTAGACCGGCTCAAACAACACACATGGCTCAATGAAACCTCACACCCCTTGACTTTTGGGTGCCCCCAGGTTATTTAATCATTTTCATAGTCAGACCCAACAAAAGAGGTGGGAAATAGCTCTGATTCACAAAGATAAGCTAAACTGAAGGAATCATCTCACTACAACACATTTTGCCTTCTTTGAGTACCTTTCAATCTAAAGCAAATCCCATCAGAGGAACCCATTAAAACACACTCCATCTAACACCCTTCAAGGAACAATTGTTCAATCACAGAATAGCTCATTGAACTCCTAATGGAGGATGAGGTCAAAGTCTAGTATAACATACACCTAGGAGACTTTAACATACACTGGGGCGATTCCAATGACCTAGTGCAGTGCTAGTATCTGGAACTCTCAACAATGTCAACCTCACCCAATTCTGCACAGTTCATATGCACTCAATGGGCTCCACATTGGTTCTACTGATTTCAAAAACTGGCACATTTAAGCAACTCTCTGTTTCTCCCGTAAACTGGTGTGACCATACATTCATTCACTTCTCACTTCCCTTCTCACCCAACACCCCTCCAAGCACAATCTAAAAGACAGAAATACTGGACCACAGCTCCCAGAAACCTAGACATTGCCACCTTCTCCAATGAAGGTGCCCATGCATTACAGTACAACCCTCATCCTTAGAGCTTAACAATCTTGAAAAGCTCACCACTGGTTCTTTAACTGAGATCATAAACAGCATGGCAATGAAATCCCTTAAGTGTCAAAAAATGTAAATGAACTCTCCCTTTTGGTACACTAAACAGGTCAACGAAGAAATGAAAATTCTCAGAATATTGGAATTACTTTGGCATGATTATATTTCAGCTTACTCCTTAACCATACTGAGGAAGCAGTAGAACAAATACAAAAAACTAATCTTTGAGGCCAAATCAGTGCTCAGAAAAAATAAATCAACCAATCAAAGAACCAACCTAAAAGCTATTGTAAAACCAAACAAAATGTACAGTGCTACCCTCAAATGCCATAGCAGACTGCTCCACCAAAATATGTGAAGAATTGTCCTCCTTGTTCACAAACAAAAGTATGAAAATAAGGTCTCCTTGCAATCTTCCTGACAAATCAAATCCTCCACTCCCAATGACCTAAAAAAGTTCCTCTAACCCACCTTTAGATCTATCACTGAAAGTGTCCTGATCAGAATTACATCCAAAATGAGAACCTCCTTCTGAGTTCATTATTATTGATTTCCTTGGTCAGGTATTTTACTTATTTTCTGTATTATTTGGTCATTATGTTCATGTATACATATTAGTGTTTCATTATCATTCGATATCCTTAAGGAGAACCATTGTTATTTGTTAGAGTTCCTTATCACAGAAGAAAAGGATTAAATTGACTCACTGACCTTCTCTCATTTCTATTATCTATTACAATGCTTTCAGAGCTCTAATCCTCTGTGGAAGGGCTATCAGATGTTAAATGGAACCACCCACCATCCACCGCCCCCTTATTCTCCTCCCCTCTCATCATCTAGCCTCATTTTTCTACTCCGTCAGACCTCTTGTGATATCATTGCTCCCTATGTAAAGTGCTCTGATTTTCAGTCTTGTTTGTGTATAAAAAAACATATAAATACATTAATAAGTATATGGAAGAAGGATGAAGGAAGAGAGTGGCCAACGTTCATGGAATACATGGAAAGTCAGATGAGATTTGTATCAGACATTTATTTTAATATGGTCTGTGATGCTGCTCTGGCTGTGGATGATTCAGCGGCTGCCCAGTGCAACCTAGGGGCTGGGTTAGAGTTTGGTGGAAGGGGTTACTCTGGCACAAATGTGATGGATATCCAGTCCACCCTATTACGATTCCATTATATCCTATGAATATCGTAATATGTCGGACAGGATATCTGTCACATTTGTGATGGAGGAACCTGTCTGCCAAACTCTAAAACAGGCCCTTAGTTCTAAAGGAATAGCATCCTGAAACAAAGGAGAGTTCTGCTCCTCTATATATACTGCCTGACGGGACTTGACACTTTGGCACTGAGCTAGAGCACAAATTACATTGTTTATTTAAGAAACACAAGCAATAATCCTTGTTTTGCCAACAACACCAGTCTTCTTCTTCAGGTATTTCCAATAGACTTTCCCTTCACCAGCCTTCTAGGATACCACCTCCTCTACCAGCTAAATGTTAGCCTGTAAAGGTTGCTCAGGATGATTACATCAGAAGAGCAAGCTTTCCTCTCAATTGAAAATTCCAACATTCCTGGCCATGATGACAGTGGCTCTGAATGGTCAGTTGGAAAACTGATTCACTGGTCAGCAGCGACGTGGGGAATGTCTACTTCAGAGACTTGGGAACTTCAAATGGTGAAGGTTGAACATCAGATGGAATTCGCCTCTCCCCTGTTGGACTCTGGGTTCACTTCAACTCTGTACACTCATTGTCCAATCAAGAGCCAAGCCCTGACTAGAGCTGTCCAGTCATTGATGAAGCAAGCAATGGTACATGGCCCCACGAGTAGATAGAGATGGGAATCTGCTCCATTGTTTATCTAGTTCCCAATGAGATAGAGGGTCTCCAAGTGATCACTGATCTTGGGAGAGAGAACCTTTTGGATCATAAAATCCCTTTTAGAATTAAAAAGCATCCAGGAGGGCAACCCTTGAATGGCAAAAGAGGCTTACTTGGTGACATCAGATCTCATGGATGACTATCTTAATATTTGAGTGGTTGCTTGTCATACGAAATGTTTTTGCTCTTCTATACAGGGATTTTATTGTAAGTTCTGGACCTTGACGTTTTATATTTGATCTGCTTCATGAGTTTTCACCAAAGTGGTGGTGGCCATAATTGCCCTTCTTCATCTTCCACGTTGGTGTCATATTTCTTATCTGGATGACCTTTTTCTGCATGCTCCTTCCTCAAAGGAGGCCTTAAACAGACTGAATGTTCTTCACTCCTGCCTGCCCAGTCATGGATTTCTTCTAAATATTTCCAAATGTCAGCTGATTCCTTCTCACAACAGGATCTTCATTGGGAATCCCTCCCAGAGTTATCTACACATGGTGTTTCTGCAGCACCCTGGACACAGTGTTTGACTTTGGCGTCTTTGATGAGACATGCTCAGGTTCCAGGTCCAGGACCATATGGCTTCATGTGTATTCACCGTCCCTTTGGCCAGCCTCCATCTTTATCTCCAACTAGCACATTTCAATTAAAAATGTTGCATCACAGGACTTTGAGAAGTTGACTTTGAATTTAATGCTGGCACCAGAGATAATGGAGCTGGTCAATCTAAAGTCGGGGAACAAGGTTGCGGAATGTAGTACAACATGGCAGCCAAGATTTGGTCTTGAGCATGGGCAGGATGTTAATTTGCTAAGGGTGCAGAACATGTTTGTGGGCAATAGCCAGACTGATGGAGTTTTTGATGTATTTTTTATTGTTTTGGACATGGTATCACTTTTTGCCATTTATTAGGAGGCTTGGAACAAACAACACATTATTTGTATTATTTCTTTGTTCATAAGAAGGCAGAGGCAGCAGAGGAGTGTTGTGTACTTTCAGGGTATACCAGGGCTAATTAATTGACCAAGGGGTTTTATTAGTACAGAATAAATTGCTGTGGCCAAATACATGGCTTACCTATGTGGTGGTGGAGTATGAACTGGAGTGGATAAAATCCAGATTACCATGCTGCACGGTCATGGTAATTACTGTAAGTATGAAGGAAGTTTTGACAGTTGGCGAAGGTGAATAAATGTATGGCATTTTAAATTTGTGAAGGCTGGTAGGTTTTTGACGGATGCAAGGAATTTAAAAATGATGAGGGTGGAGTCCTATCACAGGATCTGAACAAAAGAACCTGCTAAGGCACACTTACACTCACCGAGTGACAGTTGTCTTTGGGTTGATGGGGGGGCCCGGAACTGCCTTAGCTGAGATTGGTGATGCCTCAGGAAACACTTCTAACAATTGTATGGTGGAAGATAATTTAAGCACCAGTGCGTGTATTGTACCCCCAGTTTCAGCTGTGGTTCTAGAAGGAGGGAAAAACACTAATTTTGATTAAAGCCCTCTGGGGATGACCAGTTGCAGGTTAACTCCCCTCCTCTTATCATGCCCGTACCCACACCTGTACTTATGCCTAAAAGATCTTCAGTGCAGGTAATGTGGGTGAAGCCAAAGGGGCCAAGGAAAGTGACAAGAAGGAGGCCCACCACTCCAATCACACCCCTGGTTGATGTTTCCATTGAGTAACTATATAGCAATTTTGAAAACATTTTGGACTCGTATCTGCAACCCATAAGGGATCACCTCCACAATATTGAGAACCACCTAGCTACAACTGCTAGAGGAAAAAAACACATTCGGTATGTTGAGCACATATGTGACACTCACACCATAAGGAAGCAGGAAAATGTGCCAGAACTGTCAGTCTGCGTCCCATTATCGGTTTCTGTGGGAGGGTCTTCCCATGTGGGTGCCACTATGTAATCAAAGGCACATCAACCCTGTCTTCTCCATTCTGTTGATGACATTAACCCATGCCTGTTCACTAGAAATTGTACCCTAGCTGCACAAAGGGATGGAGCCACAGGCACAGACTCTGCCCTTAGTATGTTTATACTGAATTTACCACCTGCATCATACCACTTTGTGCTGATATTAGCAGATACTGGAATATTGCATGCTTACATACCAAGATTACACTACCAGATTGACAACATTTTATTAGATCTAACAATATTGGTATATTGCAGAAAACTTGGGAAGTTAACCCAATTGCGTTTGCTGGATGTAGATGTTTTAGTGTCCCTGCAACACCTTCTTGGTCTGGTAGGGCAGCTGGTGGTCTATCAATTTGGCTCAATCTCTTACTAGGGAGTCGTGTAGAGGAAGTAGGTGTTCATAGATCTGACTTCCAGGTTGTTACATATAAAGGGGCATTGGTGTTAACTTTTATTAATTTTTATAACAATGATTTTGTTAATCTGTCCAACCAAAAATGGCCTGGTCTTTTTTCCTCTATCTCCACCCTAGTGGAGGAGAAGCTCAGCAAGGACAACAGTTGTAGCTCTGCCTTGGGGTGATTTTAATGCTACACTCACATGCCTAGGATGAAAAGGGGGAATCAGCAGAGGCCAGTAGGTGCCTTGAGCATGGTAAGCAGCTGGCAACCCTTGTCGCCTCTGCAGACTTGTATAATGTCATGGAGGAGGCTGGAATCTCTAAGCAGGACTTACCAACTTATAGAGGCAGAATTAACTTCTCAATCATTGATTATATTTTCATCTCACATAACTTGAGGTGATTTTTGCTGTATGGGGTAATTGTAGCGACTGACTGGGAATCATAACCCAAATTAAAGAATTTTGGAGGTTTTGCACAGGGGAGCTTATCAGGAAGTAATATGTCTTGTGAATTTATACCTATCAAGGGATAAATAGTGGTGGGTGGGGAGCTCCGCTCTGCTGGTGGAGTTAACAGAGTTTTTGGCACTCTGTGCTCTGCTTGGAGTGCAGAGTTTGGCCAAAAACTCTGCTAGCCGGCAGCAGAGCAGAGCTTACTGGTGCGAGCACTTGACTTGCACTGTGTGGGCTTTTTACCCAAATGAAGACAACATTGGCCCGACGACAGGCAAGGAGACCCCTAGATAAGGCCTTGCTTTCTGCCGGTCGGTGGCATGGAGCTACTGCAAGCTGCTGCTGAGGGGCTGCACCGGCATTAGCGTCAGATCCAGTCCTCTCTCCTTTCACTGTCCTCAGCAGCCTCGAAGCAGGGACAGAGGGAGGCAGAGAGCCAAGCTGCTGGCAACGGGGACCCTAGACTCAGACAGTATTCAGATCAGATTACCCGTATTTCACTTACTCTTCTATGTGTGCAGTGCACATGGGGCCAGCACTGAGCATCAACAGTATTTGCATATGAGGGGGGTCTGCGCTTGCCAAAAAGGAAACTTGCAGTCAGAGCACCACTTGAAAAGATCCTGTCTCCCAGGAGTTCTTGAGAAAGGAAGTGGTGTTATGGTGTACTGTGCTGAGGCCAGCAGGGAGAGCTGGAGACCGGTGGAGCATCAGCTGCTGGGTGGCAGTCCGGCTGCTCCTGCCAGATAGAGCTGTGTGTGGCCTGAGAGAGTGCTTTAGATTCCAGTGGCAAGCAAGGCTAGGAACTTTGTGAAAATACCAGGCTGCTGGTGGTGCGCTGATTTGCTACAGCTAGTGCTGGGCCCTAAGTGCAGAGGAACTGCAAGGTTGGGGCAAGACAGGGTATGTGCTTGGCCCTCCATAGCAAGTTTGTGAAGGAGGGCAGTAGGTGAAGGGAAGTGTGCAGGTGTGGTTGAGAGCAGCAGGCTTCAGGCCTGTGGGCTGTGGGCTGTTCAGCACAAGAGACCTGCGAATCGACAGCTTTCGCTGCCTACGGCATACCACCCTGGCCTGAATGCACCTGATATCTGAAGCACTAACCAGAATGCTTAGGCCCGTATTTATACTTTTTTAGCACTGCATTAGCGTCACTTTTTGACTCAAAAGCGACGCAAACTTGCAAAATACAATTGTATTTTGTAAGTTTGCGCCGTTTTTGCGTCAAAAAGCGGCGCAAATGCGGCGCTAAAAAAGTATAAATACGGGCCCTAGTGCTTTGGAGATCAGGCGCATTCAGGCCAGGGTGGTAGGGCAGGAGGCATTCTGAAACACACAGAACTCTGCAGAAATTCACAGTTTTTAGCTAACTCTGCGGAATTCCGTGGAGAAGAACTGCGTGAACTCTGCTTAGTAATAAACTCAGATTACACTGGAAGTTATATGACTCACCTAAATTTCTTAATGGGCTAATTGCTGAAAATTTGCAAATGGTTTTGGAGTATTTACAGTTAGGTGCGTCCAAGGTTAAAACTGTTAGTGCCTTTGTTAATGTATGTGAAAAGATCAGACTTTCTCTCTCTAAATCTATCAAAGTTGACTCTGGATGCCCACGTTTGTTCAATCGGGATTGCTCTCTGGGTAACATCAGGCCTGTGTGATCGCATCTTAGTGGCCGCCCAGTCTAAAACATACAAAGCAGTTATAGGTAGGAGAAGAAAAGCAATTACCCAAGAGTGGTACCCAACAACCTTTGTGCAGGCTAACTGATGCGGCCTGCACAAAGAACAGCAAATCATTCTGGAGGGCTGTTTCCCATTTTCGCCTTCTACGTTATAAAGCGCTGTCGACTAGCTGTCATATAAAGGGAGAGGACTGGGTGGCTCATTTTACACAAATATATTCTGTTGATATTGCGAATCCTCTGCAGCTCTGGCCAGGGAATGTCCCACCCTTTCCCTTGTTCTCCTTGCATAAAGTGTTGATGGCTATCCAGGAGAGTGCAAGTGGGAAATCACCTGGGCCTGATGGGGTTTGGATAAATGTCATTAAATGCAATGTAGCTCTTCGGGCCCGCTGCTGACTAATGTTTATAATTGCATGAATGAGTCACTTATCCTCTGCTTCTGGGTGAGCTCAGTTATTGTCCCGCTCTTTAAGAAGGGAAACAGGGCAAAGCCTAAATGTTACCGACCTATCTCTCTGATAGATATTCCAGCAAACATTTAAGGTAGAGTATTATACAATAGAATAGTTGAGTGGGCCAGGTATAACAAAGTGTCAGTTTGGCTTTCGAAGTGGCCTTGTGATGATCAATCAATGTTTCAATTTAAATTTGATTATTGGCAAGTACATTGTGACCAAAAAGTCTACACTATATTTGGCCTTTATGGATTTGTCCATGGCATTTGATTGCGTGAATCAAGGAAAGCTGTGGCAAATTCTTATTAATTTCCCTACACACAAGCACAGAGGGCAGAGTCAGGGTTAGGGGAAATGGGGGTAGTCACATATGAATTTAGTATTGGTCAGGGGGTACCGCTGGGTGTGTCCTTGCCCTGCTCCTTTTTACCTTCTATATCAATGAACTGAGTGCGGAGCTTAGCAAGTGCACCCCAGATCTGCCCAGGATGAAGGTTGCCCCCTTCCCCATTTTGCTCTAGGGGGATGATGCAGTTTTAATCGCCCGCACCCCTAATGCTCTCTGTCTTTTAGTGTATACCTTTGTTGACTTTATGACTAAATGAAATCTACAAACTAATTTCAATGAGTTGTTTTTAATGACGCGTGGACCAAAGCGGAAGAAGCCTTTATCTATTAGTGTGGTCACTTACATATTACTAAACACCAGCACTTTCTTTTATCTGGGGGATACTTTTAGTTAATCTGGCACATTAAGTGTCACAAAGCAAGAACATATTTTTGAGAGCTGGCAGCTCTCTGCTAAGCCTTCCGTTGCCTGTAGTCGAAAGACCACTTAGCTCCCTCATGCAAATATATTCCACCCAGTGGAACCCAATAGCAACCTGTGGGGTGGGAATGTGTGGCATGTGGGACGCGTTAAGTCTTCAAAGGGAGGAAACTGCTTCTGATGGAGAATATTTTCAGTTCCTCCCACTAGATATATATGTCATAATGAACTTGGCCTAGGCTACATGAGTGACTTAATTCGTAGCAGGCCGGTTTTATTGTGCCTGTCTTTTGGAGCTCAGAAAAAGCAGTATTAACCTAAGAGATAATTTTAGATTGTTTGGCTTGGACAAGTGTCTTACTATGCCCTGGTTAGCTTATTTCAATTAAGCCCTGTATGCAGTTGGTTTAGCTCACTTTTCTCAGACGGAACACAAGGGGTTTCTTTTGGCAGACAGCGTGTACAAGATTTATTGCTGGAGGGTGTCAATGAGGAGAGGCTGCGGGTAGAAAGGTTAAAGACAAGGGTAAAGGATTATTTATACCTAAACCCGGGGGACCATTCTACCACCTATCTGTGGAATAATAATGCAAGTTGGCCACAATCTTTACCGGTTAGGTTTCGGCAGGTATTGTGAAATACTCCTGTTTTCCGATTAGATTTCAGTCAAAGGTAATCTTTCGCTCTTTATAGAATTTGTAACTGAGTACTTGTTAAATGTAGTTTTTACTGTATTTTTATTGCATGTTATTCACTTGTGCTTTTCCTGCTTTTAAGGCTACTTGTAGCCGAATAAAAATGAAAAAGAAAGAATTACTGGCAACGGGGTTCTCCTCGGTTCCCCCTCAATTTCTGAGCCTTCTTAAATCTTTTGCATGTTAGACACTGGACATTTTTCATGGCTCCAGGCATGGATACGGAGAGAATTTGACAATAGGTGTGTAACACCAGGAGATTTTAGCATTCCTACCCTGCTGTGCTATAATCCTACTGAAAATCATCAAAAGTAGGTGATTTATTAAATTTCTCTTTGAGAAAAACATGAATGTGGCAGAGGTATAGTAATATCACTTATATTTAACTTTCAGCTTCTTAGTTCTGTCTTCTCTTACCTTATTTCTGTGGTTAACATGTCCGGTGTATTGTTCCGATCTCCCTTTACGAGACTCTCACATTGTGTATTCTTAGGGCCATCTGATGTACATCAGATATAGGCCCTCATTACAACATTGGTGGTAAATGCTGCTTACCACCGTGCAGAAAACCGCCAACACACTGCCGCAGAATTCTGCCACAGCTTTACGACCCACAGCTCAGAATCCGCCAAAATCTAGACACCCACACAAGTCCGCCACACCAAAGGTCAGTGATAAACTGGCGATACCAAAACCTCCATCGTCACGCCAACAGGAATACGCCCACAGTATCACGACCCACTAATCCACGCAGCGGTCTTTCAACCACGGTATTCCATTGGCAGTACACACCGCCGCGCTCAAAATACACACACATTTACAAAACACAACCACATTGGACAAATCGAAATACACACACCTGATACAGATACACACATCACTCCCACACACCCAATACAATATAAAACACACACCCACATTACCCACAAACCCTTACTACCAAATATTTTGAAGAAGGCCAGAGACACAGAAAAGCAAAGACAACACCAGCATACAGAGGCACACAACACCATCACACATACACATCCACGTACAAAACACCAAACACCCCTAAACATCACCCCACACATCACAACACACACCACCTCACACATCACCCACACCACCCCATGGCACCGCAAAGACACCCCAGGTTTTCTGAGGAGGAGCTCAGGGTCATGGTGGAGGAAATCATCCGGGTAGAGCCACAGCTATTCGGATCACAGGTGCAGCACACCACCATAGCTAAGAAGATGGAGCTATGGCGCAGAATCGTGGACAGGGTCAACGCAGTGGCACAGCACCCAAGAACACGGGATGACATCAGGAAGAGGTGGAACGGCCTACAGGAGAAGGTGCGTTCTGTGGTCTCAAGACACCACATTGCGGTTCAAAGGACTGGCGGCGGACCCCCACCTCTTCCCCCACAACTAACAACATGGGAGGAGCAGGTCTTGGCTATACTGCATCCTGAGAGCCTCGCAGGAGTAGCTGGAGGAATGGACTCTGGTAAGTCAAAGCTTTAACTACTTCATCCCCCACCCTACCTGCATGCTATCACATACCCCCACCCCTGCCCTCACCCCATCACTCCAACTCCTCACATATGTCCCACTATCACAAACCACACATCCCAACACCAAACCCTGCATGCAACAACAAAGCATGGACACCCATCACCAATGCATGTCCACTACACATACCCACACAGACCCCTAAACAATTATCACACAAGGTCCTACACAGGAATGGAAGCACTGGGGTACAGGGCCAACCACCCATTGCACACCATGGCACACACAGATACAATAATCATGCCATTACACCCCTGCAGGACCCCTACCCAACGTCACCAGACAGGAGGTTCCAGACATGTCCACTCCACCAACAGAAGAGGCCCACAGTGATGACAGCAGCTCTGTCCAACTGGATCTAGATGACCAGCCCGGCCCAGATGGGACCTCGGGACAGTCGGTTCCCCACACACTGGCACATGCCACCACAGAGCCTCCCCCCTCAGGAAACACCAGCACAGCACCCACCCAGTGGGCCCATACCTCTGTCCCCAAGACACATCAAGCAGCAGTGTGTCCACCACTACAGGGAACCCAGGCTAACCCACCACTCCAAGAACAGCAGGGACCTGAGGGCAGTGGAAGTGGGCACACGGTTCAGGGGACAGAGGCCCAGGAAAACCAGGGAACTGGGAGGGCTGCTGTGTGACAGGGGGAGGACAGGCCCAGGGAACCCACTCTCCACGAGGCCATCTCCAACATCATGGGAGCCTACCATCAGTCCCAGGAGACGATGGCAACAGTACTGGCCAAGTTTCAGGAGACCCAGCGGCTGCAGGAGGAACAGTATTTGGGGTTCAGGGAGGAACTCAAATCCATCAGTACCACCCTGGGCACCATTGTAGGGGTGCTGAAGGACCTCGTGAACACCAGGAGGGACATTGTGGCACAACAAGGGGCCCCTGACACTAGCCTGGACTATGAACTGCCCACCACCTCCGCTGGCCCTAGTGGACAGGAGGCACCGCCACAGGACCATGACACCAGCACTCCACCCGCTGCAGATGGAGAACCACCCCGCAAGCGGTCCCTGAGATCCTGGACAAGGACAGAAAACAATGCCAAGACCCCCGTCAAGAAATGAGACCACCCTGAATGTCATCCTTCTGTCCCACTTTGTCACCCTGTCCATCCTTAAACTGCCCTAGCTCCACTTCCTATGCTCCTTTGGACAATACACCTGTGAGACTAATAGATTGGACTCTGCCATGGACATTCCTCCAACATCACCCCTGACCATTTTACAACCCCCTCCACTATTTAGCACTTAAATAAACACCCTTAAATCACAAAACAATCTGGAGTCAGTCTGTGCTTTCACAGTTGTGTATTTACAATAACTGAGGGAAATAGCAATGTCCATGGTATTGTCAACATACCTATGTCACACAGCTAGTCCATGAGGTAACATAGCAGAGGTCACACAGTGGGACCCACATCTGTGAAATCGAAAGGGAAAGTGACAAATCAGGGTCCATACACTGGGTGAAAGTGACAGACAGATGAGAGGTTGAACAATTTTATCAGATGTAGGAAGCAGTGATGTCTTCTTACCTGTGTCTCACTGGAAGTATTGATGGATCACAGTGTTTCTGTTGTCTATGTCCTCTTCTTCTGCCTCCTCTTCTTCACTTTCCACAGGCTCCACAGCTGCCACAACACCTCCTTCAGGACCATCCTCCTGCAGAAAAGGCACCTGTCGTCGCAAAGCCAAGTTGTGCAGCATACAGCAGGCCACGATGATCTGGCACACCTTCTTTGGTGAGTAGTATAGGGAACCACCTGTCATATGAAGGCTTCGGAACCTGGCCTTCAGGAGGCCGAAGGTCCTCTCTATAACCACTCCTAGTTCGCCCATGTGCCTCATTGTAGCGTTCCTCTGCCCTTGTCCTGGGATTCCTCACTGGGGTCAGAAGCCATGACAGGTTGGGGTAGCCAGAGTCACCTGCAAATTTCGAGGGACAGCTGTTAGACACACACTAACCCTTAGGGACAACCCCAGACCCAGACAACTATTCACACTGTATAGGGTCCATGTCCTCACCTAATAGCCACACACGGTGCCTCTGGAGTTGCCCCATCACATAAAGTATGCTGCTATTCCTCAGAATGTAAGCGTCATGCACTGAGCCAGGAAACTTGGCATTCACATGGAAGATGTACTGGTCGGCCAAACACACCATCTGCACATTCATAGAATGGTAACTCTTCCGGGTTCTTTACACCTGTTCACTCCTGCAGGGGGGACCAAGGCCACATGTGTCCCATCAATGGCACCTATGATGTTGGGGATATGTCCCAGGGCATAGAAGTCACCTTTCACTGTAGGCAAATCCTCCACCTGAGGGAAAACGATGTAGCTGGCATTTGTTTCAGCAGGGCAGGCAACACTCTGGACAACACGTTAGAGAACATTGGCTGGGACATCCCTGATGCAATGGCCACTGTTGTTTGAAAGGAACCACTTGCCAGGAAATGGAGTAATGACAGGACCTACACTAGAGGGGGGGATTCCTGTGGGATGGCTGACATCAGGTCTGGCTCCAACTGGGCACACAGTTCCTGGATTGTGGCACGATCAAGTTTGTAGGTGACTATTACATGTCGCTCTTCCATTGTGAACAGGTCCACCAGAGGTCTGTACAACGGAGGATGCCCCCATCTCCTCACCTGCCCCAGCAGACGTGCTCTATGGATGAGAACAGCGATCAGAGGGTCAGCCATCACTGAGGTACGAAATAAACAACTTTATTGCACACATTTGTCAATCCGCTATGTGCCTGTCTTAGTGTGTATGCAAGGCCTATATATGTGTGACACATTTACAATTAATGCCATGTGGCCCCCTGAAATAGCGGCTGCCTGACTTGTAATGTGGGACAAGGGGATACGAGGTAACTGCGCTGGCGTTGTATACCGTTGCAGTAGGCGGTCGAAGACCGCAGCGCAATCCTGCATTGGTTAACATTGGACCCTATGGGCCCCAGGAGCCAATGACGATGTACACCGGCAGTGATGGTACGCACCGCCGCAGACGTGTCCACCATTTTCTGTCTGTTCACTCACTTGATACCTGATCTTCGACAGGAGAGGACCTACACGGCAAGTGCTGCTGTGACCTCAGTCTGGAAGCGACAATGGCTCAAGTGTCTGGGGAAATGGCCCCTGCCTTCACATCGGAGGAGTTGGAGAAACTAGTGGATGGGGTCCTCCCCCAGTGCACACTACTCTACGGTCCTCCAGACAAACAGGTGAGTACACTGTGAGCATACTGTATGGGCAATGCCTGTTTGAAGTGGTGTGGATGGGAGATGGGGGGGGAATGAGGCATGCATGAAACAACGGTGAGTGGATGTGCGTCAGGGCAAGGGTGGGAACGTGGGCCAATGACTGTGATGGTCCGGACGGTTATTGTTTTTCCTTTTCCCCTGTACTATTCCTGTAGCTCAGCGCCCACCAGAAGAAGGATATTTGGCATGCCATCGCCAAGGACGTCCGGCCTCTGGGGGTCCACCACAGACAGAGCACCCACTGCCGGAAAAGATGGGAGGACATTCGCCGTTCGAGCAAGAAGACGGTGGAGGCCGAGCTGGGGATGGCCTCCCAACGTGGGAGGGGTGCCCCTCACACCATGACCCCCTGATGTTCCGGATCCTGGCAGTGGCGTATCTGGAGTTGAATGGTCTCTTGAGGGCATCACAGCAGCCACAAGGGGGTGAGTACACTCACATCCATCTGATTCAGTGTGCATTGGAGGTGTCTGGGTGGGGGAGGTGGGCTGTGGGTTCCCCTAGGCTAGGGCGAGCCTTGTAGGCAAAGACCCTTTGTGAGGCAGGCTCAGTGGCACCCCATCCCCACCAGTGGTAAGATCCATCTACACCTAGTCAGGCTCCTGTGACTTGCATGTGTGCAGCAATCGGGCATAGGCCTTGTACCCCATGTCCCTGTGATCAATTAAGGAACTCAAAGTGCATGGCCTAGTGCAGAGGGCTACTGTGTCAGTAGTGTCCGCCAACGGTAGCGGTATTGCATGTACTGAACATGTCTTTCTACTTTCTCCCCCCCCTCTTTGTGGTCTCCCTGTTCTTGTGTGCATTAGCATCATCAGGCAGAGGAGCTGTGCCACCGGAGCAGGAGGGAGCTGCATCCCACATGGCCCAGGAGGGCGAGACTATGGACTCAGAATTCCCCAGTGGGACGGAGGGCGAGGGGAGCTCCACGGCGGGGACAGGAGCTGAGACCAGCGACACCGACTCCTCCTCTGATGGGAGCTCCCTTGCGGTGGCAGGCCCCTCCGTGCCCACCGCATCTACAGGTACAGCCGCCACGACCCCTACCAGCACCAACTTCCCAGCAGCCCCTCAGCGTGTGAAAATTGGCCGCTCACCCAGGAGGGTGGGCATCTCCTTTGCCCCAGGCACCTCAGGCCCTGCCCCAGTCAGCCCTGCTGCCCTCAGTGAGGAGGCCATTGACCTCCTGAGATCCCTCACTGTTGGGCAGTCTACCATTCTGAATGCCATCCAGTGTGTACAGAGGCAGTTGCAACAGACAAATGCATACCTGGAAGGCATTCATTCTGGCCAGACAGCCCAACAGCGAGCATTTCAGACTCTGGCCTCAGCACTGATGGCAGCCATTGTCCCTGTGTCCAACCTCCCCCCCCAACTTCCTCCACCCAGACCCAATCCCCAGTACCTCAGCCTATCCCAAGCACACCTTCAGACCAGCATGCACACACCTCAACACACAAGGGTAGCTCTGGCAAACATAAGCACCACACATCCCACAGGCACTCACACAAGCATCATACCCATGCAGACATAGCAACATACACTGCCTCCACTTTGTCCCCCTCCTCCACGTCTCCCTCCTCCCTCCCTGTCACGTCTCCACTCACACCTGCATGCACTACATCTTCAGCCACTACCTCCATCACTAGCACGCCCATCACCACACTACGATCATGTGCACTCACCACCCCCACTACCATTCACACATCCCCTGGGTCCTCTCCCAGTGTGTCTGTGAGCCCTCCTCCCAAAGTACACAAATGCAGTCACACACCCACCCAACAGCCATTCACCTCACGACAGCCTCCAGTCCATGCACCTTCACCCAAAGTCAGCAAATAGACA
The DNA here is from genome assembly GCF_031143425.1 of Pleurodeles waltl. Taxonomy (NCBI): domain Eukaryota; kingdom Metazoa; phylum Chordata; class Amphibia; order Caudata; family Salamandridae; genus Pleurodeles; species Pleurodeles waltl. The sequence continues at coordinate 494,037,156 of NC_090437.1, read as the reverse complement.
CCTCCTACAACCACTACCTCTTCCTCCACTCCAAAATCCCTCCACCTACTCATCCCAGTGTGTCTAAAAAACGTTTCCTGTCAAACCTTGACCTCTTCCCTTCACCTCCCCCACCCCTTCCGTCCCCTATGGCCCGCCTTTCCAGTTCCCAACCCAGCACCTCAGCCACAACATCACCGGGAGCAGTTGTGCCAGCAGTAACCGGCTTCTGGAGTGCGCCAACCAGCAGGGCAGCCAGTGTCCCAAGGAGCAAGGCCAAGGACATTCCCCCACCTCCAAAACAAAAGAAGTTGTCCACAGCCCGGAGGGAGAAGGCCAAAACACCTGCCACCAAGGGCTCAGCCAGGACAACAGTTGGGAGTGGCAAGACAGCTGTGCCACCATCCAAGGTGGGGAAGGGCCAGAGAAAAAAAAGGGAAGTCGCCACCAACCTGCACGGCAGACAAGACCACCACCAGCACCGCCACATGCACTGCCGCCATGGGCACCTCCGCCAGCACTCAGGATACTGTGCCCTTCACCTGCACCGCAGACACTGTGCCCTTCAGCAGCAGCAAGCTCAGTTAGGCCGCCACCAGCACTGCCGCTCAGGACATCGCCGCCAGCAGCAAGCTCAGTGAGCTCCCCACCAGCACCGCTGCTCAGGACGCCGCCGCCAGCAGCAAGTCAGTGAGGCCCCCACCAGCACCGCCGCTCAGGACACCGCCGCCAGCAGCAAGCTCAGTGAGACTGCCGCCAGCAGCAAGCTCAGTGAGCCCCCCAACAGCACCGCCGCTCAGGACACCGCCGCCAGCAGCAAGCTCAGTGAGCCCCCCCACCAGCACCACCGCTCAGGACACCGCCGCCAGCAGCACGCTCAGTGAGCCCCCCACCAGCACCACTACCCAATGAGCGCCGCAAGCACCGCCGCTACTGAGCCCACCGCCAGCGGCCACACCACATCCTGTGCCAGTGGCACCACCGCAGACATGGCTGCCATCCCAAGTGGTCATTAATACGAGGCTGGTGGTCAGTTCCAGGGGCCTGGACAGCTTCCATGTTGCCCCACCGTCAGTGGAGTGTCAGATCCACTACCTCAGTTCTTGGCAGGATGAAGCACTCTGGGCACAAAGCCCCCTCCAGAACCAGTGGAGAAAGGCATCCACTACCTCAGTCTTTGGCAGGATGAAGCACTCTGGGCACAAAGCCCACTCCAGAACCAGTGGAGAAAGGCATCCACTACCTCAGTCTTTGGCAGGATGATGCACTCTGGGCACAAAGCCCCCACCAGAACCAGTGGAGTATCACATCCACTACCTCTGTCCTTGGCAGGATGAAGCACTCTGGGCACAAAGCCCCCTCCAGAACCAGTGGAGAAAGGCATCCACTACCTCTGTCCTTGGCAGGATGAAGCACTCTGGGCACAAAGCCCCCTCCAGAACCAGTGGAGAAAGGCATCCACTAGGCATCCACTACCTCTGTCCTTGGCAGGTTGAAGCACTCTGGGCACAAAGCCCCCTCCAGAACCAGTGGAGAAAGGCATCCACTACCTCAGTCCTTGGCAGGATGAAGCACTCTGGGCACAAAGCCCCCTCCAGAAGCAGTGGAGACTGTTATCCACTTGAGAGACTGTGGCTTTGCACTCCCCAGGATAAAGCAGTGGGCAAACCACCCACTGGAGAGACTTGAGAGACTGTGGCTTTGCACTCCCCACAATACATCAATGGGCATGGAGCCCCCTCGTGGAGCTGGCGTCGTGCACTCATCCGGCTTAGGTGCCCCCCCCCTTCCCTTCCCCCTGAGGTGCCTGTTTTATTTCGATCTGATGCCCCTGCAGTGTTCTCTCCGTTTGGATCGGGTATCTTGTGTGGGCCTTGCCCATGCATTTTAGGCCCAGTGGTCCACGGACTATGTAGGTGCAGTACATGGACTTGAATTCTTGGTTTACATATTTGTTAGTAGTGTATATATATTTCTGAGTAATGGAATTTTCATGATTACAATCGTTCAACTCATTTCCTTTTGTCCTTGTGTTCTTCCATGGGGGGCTGGGGGGGGTGGGGGGAATGTAACATTTCAGCATGTATTGGTGTGTGTGTTGTTATGTGTGAGGGTGGGGGTGTTGCGTGTGTGTGTCACTCTCTTTTCCCTCCCCCCTCCCCTGTGTTGTAGGTGCAGTACTCACCGTGGTCGTCGCCGCCGTCGGTCGTGCTCCTGGTAGTGGAGCAGGAAGACTATCGCAGGGAGAATTTGGAGTTCCGGCTCCATGGCGTCCTGGTTCCTCGTGGGGTGTGTAGAGGTGAGAGTTTTCCCTTCCAAGTCCTGTTTCCGCGTTGAATCCGCCCCAGAAAAGGTGCCGGATTGGTCTCTCATAATGGTGTGGGCGGTACATTGTCTTCCGCCTGTCTGTTGGCGGTGACCGCCATGCTGTTGGTTTCTACCGCTGTGGCGGTCGGAGTGTTAAAGTGGCTGTCTATGTTGGCGGTTTCCGCTGCGTCATAATTCCATTTTTTTTACCGCCACCCTGTTGGCGGTCTTACCGCCGCTTTAACACCGACCGCCAGGGATGGAATGAGGGCCAAAATGTATGACTTTCAGCCCATTTGAAGCCACATTAGCACCAAACGTGTGGTATGATATAGTCGAGACTGATGGTTGGGAGCTTGGACTATTTTTTTAATTATTATTAAAGGTGCACACTAAAAATGAACACTTGCCTGTACATGCCAGTTGCTCTGTTTTTCGGGGAGTGCAGAGGAAAGTTTTTTTTCAATTACTCCAGCCTGCTTTTGTGCTGGGCACCTAGCACATGCAATACATTTGATCTACAATATATTGTTTAATTACACCTCTAAAATAAACATTCTCTCCCATGAATTTCTGGGGGAAATTCTAATTGGTGCTCCTGAAAGCTAACAATAGGACAGATTTTCTATAAAGGATTCCTTATCCAGGTGAGAATAATGTCTGAAATGCCTGAATGAAGCATATATTTCGAACGGCAGCAGCAGTAGTAGACTGTCACTTGTTTCCCAGTGTTCTGCTGTAGATTCACCATTGAACTCCAATGAACACATCCCTAATATTGTAGATTTATGACAAAAGTGAGGCACCCTTGAATGCCACGCTTCTGGAATAACACCAGTTTTTTTTATTTAAATGATTTCCTGAGGAGAAGGTTGCAGCAGAGGAATAAACATACACTGTTTACTGTAAACACCGATTTGAATTCAGGAAATATTAAGGGAAGTATAGATCTGTAGTCATTTGTAGTATAATATGATTTATGGGTTACAATATTTGATCAAACAGAGCTCCACTTAAAGTCAGCATCTCTTTTCCATGTCTGTTTCCTCTGACTATCCTTCGTTTCCGTTATATAATTCCTTCCTAATTTTAAAACAGAGTTATTTTGGTAGACAGGGATGGGCTTTAGTATCCCATTGAAATACTTGATACTAGATGATTCAGAGGGGTGTGAAGCTCTTTGAAGAATGATCACATATTGAAAAAGGAGTTTGCGCTCAAATGGGTAGCCAGCCCTTTGAAAGAGTTGTTGTTTAGACGTTTAATTTTTTCTCTTTGCCATAATCAATAATGCATGTATTTTCACAACATTTTTTTCTACATCAAAAGATTGCGGACCCTAGAAGCGAAAGTACTGAGATCTCCTACATTTTAAGTGCATACTTCCTATTTCAAGCTCCCAGGCTCACTTCCAGGTTTGTGAGTGCCGAGTCTTACAAGAAAAACGAGTGCTCTCCATACTAGCACAACACAATTGACACATTTGACTATAAGCATCGTCCAGCAGTGTATTGCCAGGATGAATTTATGTGTTTACAGAAATTTAACCAGTGTTTTTCAGTAACCTGGAAGATTGCATTCTTGAAAGTGCAAGCCAGTAAACTTCAAATAATGTATGGCCCAGCCCTGCATGTGTGTTGGGTTGTGTACCCAGTACCAAGCTCACTGATCCCAAATTTAGGTTGCAACATATATTTTCATGTTTTTCATTGGTAACCAAATTGCTCTCATTTCATACCCCTTCAAATTTCAGGCCTTTTGCAGCAGGGGTTGGCCTTAAGGGGTTGGCCACAAGGCGTGACTCATGGCCAGGACCAGTGCCCAATCTGACAAGTGAGACCAACACCGAGAGATGACCGAGTGTAAGAAAAAACTTTGGGCCTGATTTTGAGTTTGGTGGATAGGGCACTCTGTCACAATGGTGACAGAGTAACCTGTCCTCCAAACTCTCAGGCTGCTCACCCTGTTTTGATTCGGGCAGACCACCAGATTTTCCATCTGAGTAAACCTTCTCCATACAGCCTGAAGGAGCCAGCTCACTATTCATCCTATTTAGAGAGGGTGGTTGTATGGCTTTTTTTTCCGTCACCCTCCGGATATTTCTGGGATATTTCTGGTGGTGAATAACATAAAATTAAAAAAAGCCCACACCATGGACAAAAACTCTACACCAGGGATGAAAAAAACCTCATGGTATTGGGGTCATTCATTTTTTCTATTCCAGAAAAAAACGTAAGCTTTGAAAGTTTGTATCTGGAAAAGAAAAGACTTTTAGAAGTTGGCTGCTATCGTCCTTCACCAATGGCAGATGCACAGCAAACCTTTAAAGGCTTTGTATGAACCACCATGGCAGAAGCTCATACAAACTAAACATTTTACTACAGGGCCAGCGCAGTACTTACAATTTGGCAGATGTGTTTAGTCCTCTGCCACCCTGATTGCCTTTAATCCATCTGCCAAACACTACACCAAGCACAAGGATTCAGACATTCAGACAGTGCAAAAGCCAAATCCCATGTTTTTGTAGTAGTAGAGCACCTTTATATGTACCATCACTATCTTGATGTTCACTGCTACACACTATTGGCTTATGCAATGAGAATGTACTTTGGGTCTACTTAAATATCTGTTTTTATAACTAATTCACATGAAAGAACAGCATGGCATAAGTCATTCATGCTGGTTTGCAGAATAATATGTTATGTTTGACTTTTTGGGGGAAAGAGATGGGCTCACGACCCACCCAGAGCTTCTCCAATCACAAGGCATGCTCCCCCAAAAATTCAACATTGATGACGAATAGCATAATACACTGTGGATTTCAGTATACCCACATCCACTGTTAGCCATAGTCACATTTAGGCACGGTTCAGCTGTTCTTTTCAATAGACATTGCATTTTGTGATTATTAATAATTTTTATGCTACTTTGAAAATCTACACAAGATTTTGTTTCCACGCCCCTAGCAAAACTGCTTTGTTTTTCAATGTTACTTTCATACAGATCCAAGCAGGACAAAAAAGATGAAGGGCTTTTCAAATAGGTGCATTTAGGAAATTTTGCTCTCCATAAGAGAAAACTGCTGAATGGATTTGATTTGCATCAGGTATGTAAGTAGATCTTCACTGAGAAATCAAGATTTTTCTGACTTGGAGTATACCCATGCAGCAGTTTGGGGGATTTTAGCATTTGAAAAATGTGTTACACAAGCTCTAAAGAGTTAAACACTAGCGATATTTTGACCTTTAAGCTTATTGGCAAGAACGTTCTGTAAATCACATTTACATTTTTCATCAAAAATGATTGGTTAATGGAGGGCTTTAAGGATTCTTTCTTGCCATCTAGGAATTGGCAGATTCACAAAAGATTGAATATTTTACACCATGGAAATCATCATATATAAAACAGGAGAACAAATGACTTACTCCAGGCCACAAAAGGGGCTACCCAGGTACAAAAAGATGTGGAAATATTGCACAAGAAAATGAGAAAAATGCAATAAGAGTATGGTAGACTCATAAATTCCCAAACATTTCAGAGCACACTGCCAGCCTTTTGCATTACGAAACAGCTACTGTTTTCCCCAACTATCACTTTACAGGAAATTCACGAATCTCATAAAGACAAAAAAAGTGAATTCACACTGGAATTGTGTGGCAGGGCAGGGCAACATTATGCAAAAGAGAATACTAAATTGTGCGGCAAGAAAAGCCAAATTATGTGGAATAATGCCGAACAGTATGTGAGAGTATTACCTCATAATGTTGTCATTTATACACGCTAACACCATCTGGGCAAAGGTTTTACTTCATTATTACCAGTCTGACACCCAAACACAGCAATAAGCAACAGAAAGTCGACAAATTAACCTTAGCAATGCAGCCTTCACTGTGCAGCAACAAGTGTTGCTGCATTTTTAGTGACCTTTACTCCTCTTGAGCTAAAAAATATTTTTTGTTGAAATCTGCAGATTATAGAGCCGATTTTAGATTATATGGCAAAAGCAGCAAACCAAAATGTATGTGGAAAGTGAAGCGGCTGCAAAATTCCAGTGACCCTACATCTGTGACACCACTGTAAGACTGAAGAACAGAGAGCGTGGGTGTGGAGGAAGAAATCACAGGATTGTCATGGGGAATAATAAAAACGTCTGCACAATTTAAAAAAAACATCTGCAAACATAGTAAAACAGAAATAAGCAATCAGACTAGTGGATGGTTGTACATCCTCATGGGATTAAACAGGTGACTGGGAAAAAATCCAGGCCAAAGGCTCAGTGTTGCTGGGGCTGAATGCATGAGCAGCAGGACGCACAAAGAGTTGGGCTGCATTCAACCCTTTGCACGTGGGAGACTGCATGCACAGATGGTTGGACACATGTAATAGACACATTTCCGACTATATATTTAAGGTTGATATTTTCCCACATAATAAATCCAGCTTTCACATCCTTAATAACTTTACTATCCATTGAAAAATGTGCCCCAACTTGGTGATCATAAACTGTGAGAGGGCGTTTAAGAGCATGGTCAGTTTGGGCCTGATTGGTTAAATGGTTCAAATGTACTAAATCATTTTTCCAGTCATCTATAAAATGGGATTTGCACAAGATGATTTTTTCTGTATACAAAATTCCAAACCTGCTGAACAAATGGCCACCTTGTAAGGTCGAGTGCACAAGCGCTTTGACCTGTTGTAAGTATTGTTGGCTTTTCACCAAGTCCATGTCATGCCCATCACATTTACTTGTTCATGGGCTTGTGTTTCAAAAATCACTTGATGCCATTGTTAAATGCTTTACGTTTGTCCTACCTTGAGGCTGTTTTTGTCACGCCTTGCAGACTGCCCCTGTTACATGTATAATTGCATGGTTGGCGATACAATTCAGTGCGGGCAAATAATTTTTTTTGTCTCTCCCCTTCGTGCTGCATGGTGGCCATGGTGCGCATAGCACAAACAGGCACAACCGTGTGAACTTGATCGGCCGTATTGAAGCTCTGGTCACATTCTTCACAGTTACCTCTGGGTCCCAACACTAGGTTCATGGAAACCCTAAAATAATAACTCCTCCCACAATTGAGTATATTTTTTAACTTTTTCATGGCTGGAAAGTTTGTTTTACAGCTGGGACTAGCTTGTGTTTTAATGGCCTTGCTTTTAATATCATTTTTATAGGCTTGCTAGCTCTGAAAATATGTATGAAAATATGTATGCACTATGCCCTCTAGGGGCTAAATATAGTGTTACTCTGCATTAATTATTGTCATTTGCTTTTTATGTGATTATGCCCACTAGGGGCTAACTATATAGTTACATGATCATGTTTCTTACAAATGTCATTTTCAATGAGGTGTCCTCTAGGGGCTGTTCTAAGCATTACAATCATATCAACATATTAAAATATTTGTGGCACAGAAACTTGCCCCATAATGCTTTGCAGGGCATTACCTTTACAAAATATATTTGCTTATAACTCCTAGGACAATGGGACCACCTTCAAAACATTGACCACAATGTGCTGTTTCTCTCTTTTCTGTCTACCTCATCTCTGGGTTCCCACACTATGTTAGTGTGGACTCCAGAGTAATAAGCCCTCCACCATTCAGTGTCTTTTAGGCTTTCTCGTGGTTAGAATGGTTAGAACTTTTGTTTTACAGCTGTGAGAAATATGTTTTTTAAATGCCTTATTTATAATATAATTGCAGTAAGTCTGCTAGCCTTAAATATGCCCTATAGGGGCTAAGTATGGGGTTACACTGCATTACTTTCTCCTGTTTTTTTATGGGGTATGCTCTTTTGGGGGTCTAAAAATATGTTACATGACCATGTTTCTTACAAATAATATTTTTGTTATGTTGCCTTCTAGGGGCAGTTTTGAGCATTACAGTCTAACGTCAAAAGTTTATTTCTGATAACGGTTTAAATGATAATTGTATATGTTTAACAATCTCTCCTTATACAATTATGACTATAATTCAGGCCAACTTAACAACCTTATTACACAAGGATTGTTTGAACACTCTTGATTTGTTTGGGTGACCCTTCTAGTTTATTTCTCTTCTGTGGCTGTCTTGTGTCTTTTTGGGGGGAATTGTGTTAGCCAGCCAGCAACTCTGATGATGGGGTGGTGAAAGTGGTATTCTATTCAAATTAGCATGCTATATTTAAATTAGGATGCTAAATGCCAATATTTTCAATTTTTGCTGCAGATAGAGGAGGAAGGTAAATGGAAGTGCTTTAGTTATGTGCAGGGCCACTGAAATTATATGGCAGGAAAAGACCAAAATATGAGGCAGAGTTGACAAATTTATGTGGCAAGAAAAGTCCAGTTATGAATTTCCAATGTCAATAGCTCTAACTCAAGCAAATGTGAGCCACATTGCATTGCAAATGCTTGTTTTTATGACACAATGGTCTTTACAATATTCTTTGCCTTCATATAGCTGTTCAGAGTTCAGATATTTTGAAGTTATAAACCAAAGTGACATTGTCTAGTGCGCATGCCAAAATACATATAGCACATGTTCCATACATGGGATGGTGTAAGCTTGTGAACAGTAAGTAATCACAAAAGTCAGAAAAATCTCACATCTATGGGAAGCGTAGGTGAAGCTCGCACCATAGCCGCTCCAATATCACATCCCTGAGACAGGTCAGATGTCACTAAGACACATACATATTCATTTCACACCATTAAAATATCCGTGAATATTTGAACCGACACACATACACATCCATAGGCAGGGTTGGCAAACCCCGCACCATGGGGGTTTTAATCACCACTGAGACATGCAATTTGTCACCAGAACATATCGTAGAACAATCTTATGTAAGAGTTCAGAATTTGACTTAAACTGGGATTTGAGCCTAGCATTGCACAATGGCTACTGTTTGTGAAGATGCACAGCATAAACAGCCAGAAGTAGAAAGCATTGTAGAGTTATTGCCTTTGATCCCTGATGATTGAGGACAATGAAGAAAACATATAAGTATGTTCTAGGTTGACCTGAGCCTCAAGAGTCCTGGGTAGGCCATTTTTGAATCCCTGAGTGGTGTATATTAGAAATGTGGAAGGAGAGACCTCTCAGGCATGTGCTGATGGTAAAGTACAACAGCTCTACAATTGTGGTAGTACCACAACAAGGCATGTTGAAACATCCACTAAGAAGGAATTCCTTGTGAAATCCATATGCAGCTAAATTGAGGTCCAATGTACCTTACACTCAGGATAAGGGGGCAGTTAAGTCACCTCAACCCAAGTGAACTCTTAACTCAGTCTACTGTGTCTATTTCTGACACATTATGAGCAAAGCACTTTCGAAAGCAGGTTCATCTACAGTGCTGGACTAAGTGGTGAGTAATGGCCTTTTGTCTTTTAAGTACATTGTGCTTACTGATATTCCTGGCAGCCCTTCAACAGTAGGAGGGTCACAATATACTGTTTTACTCTCTTTTGTATCGACACATGCTATGTACCTTTACCCAACCGTTTATTCGCAAATTTACATAAAAGAGTAGCTCTTCGAGGAGCCACATTTGTTTTATGAGACATATTAGTGCCAGTGGCAAAGCAGCTTGCCTGACAACATTTAGGAGTACAAAGACAGCTTTACCAATGCCAATGAAATGGACACCATGTTTGTGGGACAGGTCTGGATTGTCAAATTTTAAACAGTCATGATAAATACTGCCGAACAGGTTACCTTCAAAATCTGAGTAGCTGGATGCATAGCTTGTGAGGAGCCAATATCTTCCCATCTTACAAAACAAATATGGGGCACACACTATGATTTGCCTTCCTCCCTCCTGCTATCCCTCACAATGGGTGCCAGTCCCAACCGGTTCCTGCTCAGTTCACAAGCCCCCTGTAGCACAGGGTATTTCTGCTACTGACTGGGTATCTGGATTGTGTGTGTGATGCTGTGCTTATACCGCTGCTAATTGTCCACCTTGCTTGTTTTTTTCTTATTTTTTCACTTTTGTAGTGTTCTGGTTTATTCATTTCCTGTCCAATGTACTTTATGATGGGTTCTTGGCGCCACTACATTGCTGTTGACATGCCAATAAAGAATTGTTGTAAATACACTTGGGAACCTGGAATACCTTAACTCGTGAACAACCGGAAATCCCCTCGAAGTTACTCTCTCGACCAAACTGCTGGTTCGACGGCTCCCAAAATCTGGACATATTCAGACATAAGAAGAACTGTGATAAGTTATCTTCACAGCTGTGGATGAAAATCGAGATGATTCAAAAGACATGCCTGCAAAAAACAAACAAATACGCATGCACCAAAAGAGTAAGCACTGGCTGGTTGGTTCATAAACCATTATTTGATCATAAAAAAAGACAATTCTTTTGCAAGGAAACAGATTTATATGGTATAATTTTAATCATATTCCATGGCATCATTTGAATGCTCGCAAACATTTACAGAGATACATCATCCATTATTTTTAAATGTTTCAACTGTGGGGTTGTGGCCATGCCAGCGACCAAGATGGCCACTTGGCAGTGAAGCTCTGGCTCTGAAGGCCCCATCTGTCGAGTTTCGAACTGAAATCACCATCAGTGGCCATCGGAAGTGTGGGGTCTGTTGCCCAGCGCCATGGAATTATGCCAGTTCAGGGGCTGTGTCAGTGTGAGAAGCAGAGACAACGGGAGGGAGGGCGACAGCCCAGCACACCCCCTGGAGCCCACCAATGACAGAGGCCACAGATGGGTCTAAGGTTTGAGGATATCAAGCCACGCTGGGCTGCCTGTACTGCTCCCATTCACCAGGGAGCTCCTTGCAGCTGATAAACTGAGCCATAGGATGAGTGGGAACTGTGACTCTGGGGACTACCTGGCCTCAACTGCGAAATTTAGTGGGCCTGGTGTACAGGCCGGAGCTGATCTGGTGGGAGCCCGAATGAGAGCAGCTCAGGCCACTGGTGCCGTTTTGGACATGTGGCCCATTCCCGCGCCCTGCCGCATAGTTGGTCCCAGGAAGGCTCACAAGGTTACCCCTAACTAAACTGAGCCAGGTGTTTAAACAACCAGCACAATGGGTGCTGCAGCGTGCATGCTGACTTTGACCAACTGAACCACAGTGGTTGTGTGGCGGCTGGAAGCACCCCCTTTATCACTCCTCAATTGTCTCTACAGGCCGAGGTTGCAGGGGCTATCATACTTGTCTGGTGCCAGTTGAGCAGTCCATCACACATGCAGCATCTATGCCTGGAGGTGTCCACAACTACTGAATGTCTTTCAACCCGTTTTTCTGCTTGAGGGCACCATGTGCTTTCCTTGTCCCCTTGGGGCTATATCCTTGGCCGCGTGCTGTTGGAACCGGTCCTGTCCACATTACCTACCCTGGCATGCATGAGGAGGGGGTCTAAAAATCCAGCTCCACTACAGCTCCTTCAGGCACCACTTCAGCAGTGTACCTCCATGCGGGTGGTTTCCTGCCCTCTGCTTGACCTGGACATTATGGTGAGGGGTGACCCTGAGCTGTGCAAGCTCCCCTTCAACCGGCCCAAGGCGGCAGGTTGGCTGCACTCCCCACTGGACACAGAAGTGGGGGGTGATAGAAAACACCAAATTGGAGTAGATAAATAGTACAGCAGCAATAATGGTGGAACTCCACAGAGGCTCCCATTCCATTGATGTGAGGTTCAACACACTAGCAGGCAGACTGGACCGCACAAGGGAATGCCTGTACCGCCAGAACATCAGGATGAATGGTGTGGAGGAACGCATATCAGGCTGGAGGATGGCGCTGCGACTGTTGCTAAACATCTAGAAAAGATGGAATGACTCCTCAAAGCAGTGGCAGTTAAAAATGAAGACTTGGAAGCACGATCCCATCGAAACATTGTATGCTTCATGGGTATAGCAGAATCCATGGGCCGCCCGACCAGTTTGTGGAGCATCTTCTTGCTCACTTCTTCATCCACCAGAGTTTCGCGTCCACCTTTGTGGTAGAGAGAACTCACAGCTCTATCAGCCCTCATCCACTGCCAGGCACCCTATCATGCTCTCTTAAAGCTCACCTTCTTACCTACAGGGACCGGGACACAGCACTCCACCTGGCACGAACACATGAACCACTACAATACCAGGGCTCTACCATATCTTTTTTTCATGACTTTACCATGGAAGTACAGGAAGAGCAGCACAAATTTGACATCAAGAATATGCTGCGCAAGCACAGACTGCAGTATGGAATGATCTATCCGGCATTTTTCAAGCAGTACTGAAAGGAGAATTCACCCCCTTGATGCAACATGCTGGGTCGCTCCCCCTCCTGATCTATATGCCACAACAAGCATGGACCTCTTCCCATCTGACTCATATGCCTTTTGCACCACATGCCCTGAATCAGCCATATTCGTCTTTAACTGGCCAAGCTTAATGTTGCCCAGCAATTCACATTATGACCCCAAATACCTGAACTGATATTGTCATGACAACCCTTTTGCACCACGTTTCTATGTTATCTATGTCAGGTATCACTCTACTTTTGGGCTCTACTAGCCATAGGGTTGTTCACCTCCCAAGGTGTATACCATGTCGGACATTGTTGGGGCATATTCTTTCTCTTTTGCCTGTTTTGGGGATTCTCAGGGTAGTTTATTGCCTGGTGTGGGTAGGGAATGGGGGGCTTGGATGTTTGTATGGTTTTTGTTTTGTTTCTCACTTTTGCCTGTCCAGAGAGGGCTATCACTGCTACTATGCATATACTCATAAATGTATATCTCTATATGACAGCATTGTGAATGAGACCGGATCAAACAGCTGAGCTCACATTCCTGTCCTGTAATGTTGGAGGCCTCAACAACCCCCACAAGGGCAAACAGGTATTATCCTATCTTACCTTCCATGGTATAAAATTAGCCTTTTTACAGGAGACACATCTCCCCTCTGGGGATATGCCTATATCTGCCTCGTCTGGGGCCCTCACAGATATCTTTTGTGATATAGTACATATTCTTAAAGGGTGTGCATCCTATCATACAAGGGTATTCCTTGTAATCTCCACCAGCTTTGTTGATGATGACGGAAGATATATTATTACTGTAGGAACTATGGTGGGCCAGCACCTCCTCCTGGTTAACATTTATGCCTTAAATGTAGACTCCCCCAACTTCTTCCAAGAGCTTCCGTCCCTGAAGGGACAGATGGAAGGTTATCCTGTCTATCTGACTGTCATCACTATGATTCTTGACCCCCTGTTGAACTTCACTAGCATGGCTGCAAGTGGCAAGTGGCAAGCCGCGGTAGCTAAGAATCCTCTGCGATATTAATGACACCTATGTTCTGCTAGGTGCATGGTGTTTGAAACATGTCAAAACTCATAGGCATACATTCTGTTGTGCACCACATGGGGTGCGTATGCTTAGAGATTACTGGTTCATATCCAGTATGTACACCTTCTCCTGCATACATTATCTGATCACTCTCCATTGCAGATGGTGCTGAGGGTGCCCTTTGAGAAGGACTGGAACACCAGAGGCGCTTCCAAAGCACTGCTCTCCTTGATATTGTGTTCCATTTTGAACTCTGAGACTCCATCGCCGAATACTTCACCCTCCACACTGGCTCTATTGCCCAGCAGGCTACACTTTGGGACGCCTTTAAGGTATGCATATCCAAACATGCTGGAGTGTTAGGGGATATATGTAATAGTCTAGCCCATATAGAGTCCTAACTGAGTGATATCGACCAGCCACACTCCCAGCAGTGTCACAGGTCCAAATTGCTGTGCTATGCGACCCTACGGGTGCAAATTTGTGACTTGGCTGAGCAAGAAATTTAATATTTGGGGAAATATGCAAGGGCCCACCGGTATAAGATAAGAGAACGCCCGGACTTCACACTGGCGAGAAGCAACAAAATATTGGCTAAGGTTCTCCCAACTCGGTTATCATTACTGATGGACCAGATTATTTCGCCTATACACACTGCCTTTTTCCACCACAGATCCACGTCCCTGAATTTGAGTATTATGTTTTCTGTGCTAAATAGGATCTTCCCGGATGTACTAGCAGCTGTGGATTTGTTAGATGCAGAGAAGGCGTTCAACTCTTTGGAGTTGGCCCTTCCTCCACATGGCGTTACACACTTGGCTGCCACATGGGTACATCTCACTTATCATGCTATTGTAATCCAACCCCGCAGCCTGACTGCGGGCAAAAGGCCCCCTTTCAGAGCCCTTTGCAATAGCTAGAGGGACTAGGCAGGGTTGTTTCCCTGTTGCTGTTCCTCTTTATTATAGCAGTGGATCCCCTTATCTGTCATTTCCAGGAGAAACACATGCATCATGGCATACAATTTACCCCTGGGCCATTGCTCCTTTCATTATATGTGGATAGCAATGTTGTTCGACTCTCACCTAACAGATAACTAGGCCCACATTGAATGGGAGAGTTTCATGTTTGGCAGTTTCTCAGGCCTTAAGATCAACTGGGCCAAGTCTGAATTATTTACTGTCACATCACTGCACCCACAACCAGTGAATACCCTGTGATGGATCTACTAAATACCTGGGCATTATCCTACACTGCAAATAGGAAGAGGTGATCCGGCTGAACTATGGTCTGGCAATCAACAAACTCACCACACAAATATAGAGATGGCTTTGACTCCCACTCTCCATTGCCATCATTAACATGGCTGCCTTCGTCCTATTTTTGTATTTGTTTTTGAATATACCCATTCCTCTCACCAATAATTTTTTGCCACCTTGAGAAGCCTTTTGTTGAATCTTATTTGCGCTGGCCATAGGACCAGAACAAAGTGGAGCACCTTGGTGCTTCCATATGATCAAGGCAGGTTTGGAGTACCAGACTTACAACTATATTACCTTGCTGCACAAAGTTAATTTGCATATCATTAGTATCATACAGACGCCTGCCTACCTTATGCCAAATCTGAGAGGGATCACACGGGGACTGTACCATTGCAATCAATACTTTCCAAGGGTATCAAGCTGGACCCCTCTGACATTCAAACACTATAAATCATGAATTGGGCATGGAGGAAACTCCGCCTGCTCCTGGGAGGGGACTCCTATGTTTGTCTGCTCTTCCTTTGGCCAATAATTCATGTCCCTCCCTGACCCAGGAGAATTTGGTCCAACATACCTTATTGAACCACAACCTCTGTTAGTTTGGGGATGTTTTCCAGGACGGTCACGTTCTCACTCATGCTGATGATGCTTGCTTCACAATGCCACACACATGAACCACTTCCTTTTATGATGCTTAGAAAATGTGATGCATGCACAAATTCCCTCCTACCCACTAGCTCAAATGACTTTCCCCCTTTGATACTGATCATATCTGATATAGAGGGGGGAGATTAGTTTCTAGGCTTTAAGATGCTTATGTGACTATGCGGCCAGCCCAAAATGGAAAGGTCAGGGAAGTCTGGGAATGTGACCTAGGACACCCCATGCCTCACAAAATATGGTTCTATTGCTGCAATCAGACGAAATTTGTGTCTCTCAATCACAGGCACACACTCATACATTATAAATTCTTGCAAAGTGCACACACTACTCCCAGTTCTTTGGCCAAAGTTCATCCCATGAGATCCTCCCACTTCCCCAAGTGCCACACTGATGAGGAATACTTTGCACACTTGACCTGGACATACATAAATATAGGGGGCATATTGGAAGAAGGTTTTCTCCCAGCTGTCCTAGATGATGTCATGCTCACACTGAATACCCCCCTGGCTCTATTGAATTATGTCAGCAATGCCCAAAGGGGATCTGCAAATTTACTGCAATAGCATTATTGTTGACAAACAGGAGATGCCATTGCTTTGGGGTAGTGGATTTCGTCCATCTGATGCTGCATGGTTAAAAAGCATGACGTTTTGTGACACTACAAGTGAAATTTACACTACACTGCAACCCACCACAGCCCAGCCTAAAGATAACTGGTGGCCACTCTGGGAGTACTTATTGTCACTGGAACCTGCTGAGTGCATCTGATCTGCTCCTCCGGCATCATAGACTGTGTGCCACCTTTGTCCATGAGTACAATCTGGTCCTTTACTACGTTCCACTATGAGCTCACCAGCAGTTCCATTATTTGGGAATATTGATGCACAATGAAGCCATGGGATTTTCCTCAAACTTACCCTTCCGGACTGCTCTTCTCCTATTATCATCTGCTGATTGCTCTCCCACTGCGTGGGTTGTTGTTGTATATTTTATTGTCAAAGCAAAAAATGACAAATAGAGCACAAAGAAACAAAAGTTCCAAACGCAAATTGGAAAGGATTCTGGAACAATACAAAATCAAAAAAATAAATGCTGAACTAGGAAAACATGCCCCAATTACCTGTGAGACCCTTATAATGTAAGACCATTACATTTTCCTGATTAAATGACAGAAATATTACGTACAAACCCCAATACCATCACACTAGCCTTGCACTTTTCCGTTGCTTAATTTTTGACGTGTTCTGTGACACCATTCTATTCTATTGTTCATGAACATTCACAGATAGACAGCACACATTATTTAAAAAAATGACAATAATTAATTGAATATTGATAGCTTATTAAAAACATTAAACTAAACTAGGAAAACACGTCCTAATTACATTTGAAATCATAATACAATAGAAGACTCGTTTTTGTTGATTAAATAAGAGACCATTAATTACAAGCCACCAACATATATGTACATTCAACCAATTACAATGCATTTTCGTTTTCAGAAGTGGAAAAGCACAAGGAAGAAAGCCCTCACAAGAAAATTAATCTAAATCAATAAAAAAATTGACTATTTTATTTAAGATAAACAATCAAATTCAATATAAACAAAAGTTAAAAGGAAGTTATAATTGAAAAATATGTAAATAGTGGCATAACCATAAAAACTAAAAAGTCCAATTTTCACCAGGCATGGTGTTGATTTCACTTCTAGTCCCAGTCATGTCCTACTAAAATAACTTTAACTCAAACCCCCAGCCTGTGCTTCTCGCAACATTAAAATATTTACAAACACAAATTGACAAATTTCAAATATATAATACTTGTTCATATACGATGTTGGGAAAGATCCCTCCTACACTCTGGTTTAATATAATTATTATATTATTAACATAATTAATGATATTATGTAATAAATAATGATAAATGTTACATTGTTAGAAAGAACTGAGGGTTCGGGTGTTGCGGTCCATTCAACATTCCAGTGACACAATTTAATTTAAATTACATGTAATTGAAAATAATTTAATTCATACAACAATAATTTACTAACAAATTATGAGCACCATGAGTAGAATTAGAATCAGGATAATGGGTAAGGTGAATATACTGCATATTAAAAAATTAGAATCAATATAATTAATAGACTTACAAAATTAAAATGACAAACCAATTATTAGGTTAAGTATTAGGAACAAGGACCAAGATAAGTATCACTTAATTAGATAAAAGAAATTGTACATGATTCAAAACAAATTAAATAGACAATATTTACTTATATTTAAACAGGTGCTAGAGTATGGGTTACATACCAGAAAATGTGAAACACAATGTATTAAATTATTTAAAATACAATACTGTTAACAAATACTAAACAACGGCATTCCTGTCAGAGTAGCCTTTTGTTAATGATGTGAGATTCAAGCAGATAAGACTGGGACCTGACCATTGTAGGACACCACTATCACACAGAAAGAAGTTCTACCTCGATTTATTAATACAAAGAGGAAGAGGCACTCTACATCCTGGTGTACCTTATAACATCACAATACAAAGTGAGGTAAAAACAAAAGAGGGCATTTTTAGGTCCCAATTATGATTTCGGCAGACGGAATAGCCCATCTGCTGAAATCCTGAAGGGTAGGTTGCCGCCAGGGTGGCAGCCTCCCCGCCAGGCCCATTACGAGTTTCCCACTGGGTCAGCAGACAGAACCTCAGTTTTAGCCCGCTGGCCCAGCGGGAAATGGCCTACAGCATTGTCTCCGGCGGCAATGCTGTAATATGTAGGATGCACCAGCACCCATCGCAATGTTCACTGTCTGCAAAGCAGACAGTGAACATTGCGACTGTGCTGGCCAGTGGGGCCCCTGCCTTGCCCATGACAAGTGCATGGGCAGTGCAGGGCCACTCTGGGGCCCCCTTCACCCCATCTCTGCCAGCCTTTTCATGGTGGTGTTACCACCATGAAATCGCTGACAGAGAAGGGGGTCATAATTTCCAGGGCAGCGCTGCCCTGGTGGATTAGGACCGCCGCGACCCCCAGATCACTGGGACGGCTAATCCTGGTGGCCCAACTGTGGTGCAACCGCTGTGGTCATAATGTGGCGCTCAGACCGTCGCATTGGCAGAAGTCTGCCCACCACCGCGAGTTTGGCGGTCAGTAGACCACCAGACTTGTAATGATACCCTCAGTCCTTCTCCAACTCTGGTTTCAGCGACAGTATTTCCAGTTGATATGTTGCACATATCTCCAAGTTACCCACTGGACTGCAAGCTGACAGCCATGCTCCCAGTAGGACATGACATTCATAGGAATAAAATATGTAATTATGGGCATTCCATTTTAGGAGTGCTGGGGATCGGGCGCAATAATATGTAGGCAGTTTCCCTAATAAAATCCTAAATTCATAATTGATGATTTACATGGAAGCAATTCATATTTCCTATGGAATATACATATATATATATATATATCCCTAATTATATTAGCATAGATTTTTCAAAATGCATACTTTAAAGTGCCAAATGTGTAACACCCAAACCACATTAAAAAGCTTGGTGTGACATGCAATTGTTTTTTTAACATAGAAAACTTGCACATTAAGCATACACTTTTCGTAAATCTGAAGAAATTGGCAATGCATGAAGATGAAAATCTGTAATCCATTGTCCAATGTATGGGTGACTATTGTGGAACCCACAATATCACCACACAATTGTATATGTGGAAGGCAAGCACACTCCAAAAGCTGCCTCCTTCTCAGGAGGGAAAAGCGAAAGACGTAAAAAACCTTCTTGCTGGACGAAAACTTCAGAGGACTGAAGAAAACCAAGCATCCGGAATATGATAGTGGAATTCTTCAGGAGTAAGCAGACGGGATCAGAACGAGGAGGGAGCAAGGAAACAAGCCAAGGAACTTGGCCTTGTTGCAACACACTCTCCAACCAGATGTAGGCATTGAAATAGTAAAAGACCAGGAAAAGGAAATGACATCAGACACCACAAAACAGGAAACATAATGGATTGGGACGGTCACGAAGAAACCAAGGGAGGAATGGCCAAGATGGAAAGGAAAAACTAAAGACAGCAAAAACCTGAAGTCGACTAGTTGCGGAGTTGCTGAAAAATGCAGCTCTTAACCCTCAGGCAGGTAACTGTCATTTTGGAGTTGAAGAGAGAAGAAGAAGCAGCAGCCTGGAGCACAAGAGGCAAGAGGCCCAGATGAGAGACTCTCCCAGCAGTCAGCTGTGGTTTCACAAGGCAGCTTATGAAACCTGGAAACTGTAGGACCCCACAAAGTACCACAGCTCTTGGGTACCCATGCAGCCTTGAAGCCACAAACCCAACACCTCTATTCATAGTTCATTATCTGCCAACACACCTAACCAGACATGACCAAATTGCCACCACAAGCTGCAGTGCAACAGATTTATTTCAGCCCAACTATGCCTCCTATTTAGCTTTCTGAGATGCTGAAGTGTATGAGAGTGTCTGGTCATTTTGTTGCGGGCTTCTATACCTGATCCCCTAAGATGCCAGGACTCAGCACAGGCAGAATATGGGGAGACTGCTCACAAATAGATTTGACGCACTGCCTTAAGATAACTGTGTTGCCTATATCACAATGCAATGTTCCTGCAGCATTTTCAAGGGCACATAGCACAGGTGCAAACCAAAATAATGGGATACATGTAATTTATATGATGTGCCTACTGAATATCTCTCCACCACTACCCATTCTTTATTCTAGGCATGTCTTACTACAACTCTGTTATTAGGATTGAAGGTATTATATTTTAGGTTTGTCACTTTTTGGTACAATTCAGTCTTAACAACTGTATAATAGTATTTTAATAATTCTTTCCACAGAAAAAATACACCAAGTTCTCTTTATGCGAAAACCCGAGAATCTTGGAGAAACGTAATTCATTGACAGCATGATCAGGACAGGACAAGGCTATCCTAAATTACATTTTTGGAAATTTTGTAACACAATACAATTTTTGAAGAAGATATGTGTTTCCAATAACTCTGTTATTCCTTCTTCCTGAACTCAGTGATATATGCAGAATCAATTTGGACAATGCCTACCAATCCCGGTTTACTTCCTAACACTTTGGACTTGCACTTCTTGCCAAATGTATGTAATTCTATTTAATTGTTTCTTTTCTGAGGATTTGATGGAACTTCAGTGATGCACCTTCTTATTTCATGGGTGAGACCTTTCTTTCCCACTCCACTAAATGTGCTTTAAGTAGGCTTTATCCCATTTATTGTGGTTGGGATCCTGACAATCCCTGCTTGATCCCTTGCATATTTGGTGACTAGGGTGCTTGGCATTCCAAGAGATGCTTTGAGATTCCCCATACATCAGACTTTTGGACCCACTCTTCCTATTGTTGTTTCCACCTTTCACGGCTTCTGAGGACTTAATTCAGTCTTACATTGTCTCTTGGCATCTCTCTTCTGTACCCGGATGTTACCATATCTATTGTCTTCTAACATTGTCTCTTGGCATCTCTCTTCTGTACTCAGATGTCACTATAGCTATTGTCTGCATTGCAAGACATCGTTAGCTTCTCATCTTTGTATCAATTGTGTGTTCTGTAGCACTCAAGTAGTATGACCTTCAGTCCAGTCACTCATTTATTTCAGTGTAGTATCCACCCACACCTTCCATGTCCGATGGCATTTCTAAAACTGGAGGCTATCACACACCTTGAGGACATGGATGATGACATCAAATTTTGGGATTCACTTTCAGGGTATCGGTGTTGAGGTATTTTATACTCCTTGGAGTAGCATTCAAAGTTAACTGTCTCTGCTTCATTTGCAATTTCTTCCACTGTAACTTCCCTTCGATAATGGTTTTAAAGGAGATAGGACATTTTGGGGAAGGAAGGCTATGACCTCGTCACCATCACTTTTTGTGTCCTCCACAAGCTCACTTTTGGCATTGCTTTTCACTGTGGTGTTGCCAAAGCCATATTTTCCAAGGATCACAAGGATATTTCTAGTTCAAGTCTTTTGATTTTATAGCCAATTCAAACTCCACCTTGGAGGAAGGAGATGTGGTTTTAGCTTTTAGTTAAGACGTTTCTCTGTTTCTACTGCGTATAGTACAGAGATAAAATATGTACATACTGGCTCGCTTGTCAACAATGCATGACATCCCACTAGCAGACGAAGGGGGTTAGTGTCTTAAGATGGTTTAGGTTAGTGTTAGTAGGCCTCCACAAGACCTTCTAAGGAAGACCTGGAGAATCAATCCAAAGATCATTGATAAATTCACTGTAAAATTATTAATCACATACCTGTGCATGGTGGAGGTGTGAGTTATAGTTACCTTAGGGCACGATTTATAGTTATTTTAGATGACTATAACAGGTGAATTTCTATGGTTTTGTACAAGTAAATTCAAAACCTAACTATAACGTCCCTGTAACTGTTGTTTTTTCTGTTGTAAATCTCTAAGGGTATTTTTTAAATTCTTTTCCTAACTGTAATGTCCCTGTAACCTTTGGCTTTTTCAGTAAATTTCGGTCTTTTTTTAAAATTCTATTCCCTAACTATAACGTCCCTGTAACCTTTGTTTTTTCTGTATATATATATATATATATATATATATATATATATATATATATATATATATATATATATATCAGACTTCTGCCAAATATGGTGTAATTGTGTCCAGCGGTTCGTGCTGTAGGCATGTCTAAAGATGTCTATGGGAGATTAACACTGGAAATGCAACTTTTCTGACTTCCCCCCTTTTTCTTGGCCCCCGCTTGACGGATTACCCAGTAACTTCCCATGCATATCAAGAATCACCAGCACGCCTTTTTTGGGGAAAATATCATGAAGATTAGTCAAGCAGTGCCAACGATATAGGCAAGTCAAAAAACGCTCTTCTATGGAAACATGGTTCTTACTATAACTACCTAACTACCTACTGGCGACCACCAGTAGGTTAAGTGAATGACTCTCTCTCTCTCTCTCTCTATATATATATATATATATATATATATATATATATATTTATATGTATACATCTCAGCAAAACAAACATGGTCATAAGAGCAACACACACTAGCAGCTGGTGCAAGTGCCGGGGATTGACCAGTCACATGAGCAAGACCAGCGTACGGTCGAAGCTCATGTCAGTTTCCTGATGTCTCTACCAGTAAAGTAGCGGATATTAACTTCTGCTGGTGTGGCTCATTGCCTTTTCATCCAATGTAAAGGCAAGGCTGAAGCAAAGTGATATATTTATTTATATTTAAATATATATATATATATATATATATATATATATATAAATATATATATAAATTTGACATTCTATTATTGGTTTTAAAATTTGAATTTAATAATGAATAAGATCTTATTTATTGCAAATCATAATCACTTTGGATGTCATTTTTACATCGAATTATAAAATATTAGCTATTTATGCTGATTGGTTGATATGTATTAACTTTGTATAATATTTTATACTTTTTCATAATATTTATAATAATTGGAATACTTGAAATATTTATATTCATATTTATATACAGGAACTCACATTGGAGATCATATCCCATAAATATTTGATCAGAGTGATGATCGTTTAGTAGAAAGAATGATGATATTGGTCTAAGTAATGTATTAATACATAATGTTCATCTATTTATTTATTTATTTCTTCAAAACAAGGATATGTAGTCCTTATTCATGAAATATGTAAGCTATATACTATGTTTCTATGTGTAAACTATGAAAAGCATTTCATGTCATGTTTGCGGAGTTAAAACTGGGCATATACATGTTGATAGTTTTTAGGTTCTTGCATGTTTCAAGATGGCCGCTGCAGTAGATCACATTAGAATGCTATGAAAACAAATGATGGATGTTAACTTGTATATATATGGTGCCGGCTTGTTGGCCGAATTTGTCCAGTAGAAGGTGGTCTGCCGAAACGCGTTGACATTTCTTTGCAGGACTCTGTGTCACCATTACAAGCAATAAATTTGATATAATTTAATTTAATCCGGCATTGCTGAATATGATTTCGTTCAAATGGTCGAGATTCAACTAATGGGATTGGTGCAGCCGTCAGATGGTTATCGTTCCATCTGTTGAGGATTATTATATATATATAAATATATATATATATATTGAGCTCCAGCAGATCCGCAAAGAGAGGCGCGCTCTACTCGTCGGTGCAGGCATCAGGGAAGGACCTATTCCCAAAACTTTTCTGTGGCAAAAAAGTATTCATTTCCTGAAACATTCCGAGATGCTATTAGATGCTATTAGAAATGATAGGAATATAACTCAACAATGATATCTTTCTGTTTAATCATCAAATCTATAAACAAATCTGTGGGACAGCGATGGGAATGACTTTTTCCCCGAGTTATGCAAATCTCATGATGGGGTGGTGGGAGAGTTGCATAGCTTGGGTTCAAGAGAATGATAGATACATGGACATGGACAAGGTGATCATGTGGCTTCGCTACATAGACAACCTGTTCCTGATTTGGCATGGAACTATAAGAGATTTTGAGGAATTTTTTTGTATACTAAACAACAACGACGTAGGATTACAGTTTACATACAAAATCAGTGATAGCCTGATTGAATTTTTAGAGCAAGTACACATTGTAGCAGGAACATTACAGACCACATTATATAGGAAACCCACAGCAACTAATAGTATCTTACATGGTACTAGTTTCCACCCTAAATCTCTAATTAGAAGTATCCCTTATGGTGAATTCATTCGTATTAGAAGGAACTGCTCGGATGAACAGGACATGAACGACAAATTTAGTGAAACTAGACAAAGGTTTATCAATAGGGGATACACTTTGAAATCAATCAAGCAAGGAGAATTGAAGGCGAGGGAAACAACCCGTAATCAGGTGTTGGCTAAAAAAAGTAATGTGCTAGAACATTCAGAACAGAATAAGAATGAGATTAGATTAATTTTGGATTACAGTAAAGAAAACCATCAAATTGTAAAAGTATTGAAAAGATATTGGCATCTAATCCAAAAAGATAGAGATATTGGACATCGGGTTGGTACTTGTCCTTCTATTACATATCGGAAAGTACCATCTTTGAAAGATATGCTAGTAAAAAGTCACTTTGAGTCGCCCAAAACTTTTAATTGGTTAACAGGGGGT
The DNA here is from genome assembly GCF_031143425.1 of Pleurodeles waltl. NCBI lineage: Eukaryota > Metazoa > Chordata > Amphibia > Caudata > Salamandridae > Pleurodeles > Pleurodeles waltl. Next base: position 494,012,480 of record NC_090437.1, on the reverse strand, counting down.
AACAAGGGTTTTTTCTGTTGTAGGAAATGTAAAGCATGCAAAATTGGCTGTGATAAAAAGTTCGTAACAGATTTCAGAGGGAAAGATTTAGTGATCAAAGAAAAAATTACATGTGAAACTTCCTTTGTGGTGTATGTTTTGGAATGCCGATGTGGTCTGAAATATGTGGGCAGCACCATATGCCCCCTAAGAAAGCATATCTTAGAACACATAAGGGCAGTACAAAATGAGGACATGACGTATGATATAATGAAACATCTCAAAACTCACTCAGACCTGAACTGGATGACCATGAAATACTATGGTATTGCAACTATACTGTACAAAAACATGAACGAGGGGGTGACAGGGTTCAGAAACTAAGGCGTTTGGGGTTGAAATATATCATCAAACTAAAAACTAAGATGCCATATGGAATTAATTACGATGAGGAGTTGTATTGTCACTTATGATTTTGAAATAATAATGAGATATTACTGTCTTTGTATTAAATTTAAAAAAGGCTGTTATGATTTTGATGTGGAATTTGATAAAAAATAAGGGGGGCAATTATCCCCGCAATGAATCAAAGTACAAAGTACAAATTACAAATACAAAGTACAAATACAAGTTTGGCCGTTGATGATTAATTAATAGGGATTTATAATTAGTGACAAGCTATGACAGTAGTACATTATATACAATGCAATATGTATGGAGTAGTAGGAATTATAGGAGTTTTCATCTTGCTTTTGTTTTCACTTTGTTATCACATGTCTGTTTTAATATTCTGGGTGCACATAAATGTATTTCTTTGTTATATTAGTAACACTTTTGGGGTAAGTTTATGTTATTGGTGATGTGTTGTAGCACTAGACATGTTATATATAACTACATATCCCAGAATGCCACATAAAGGCATAGCTTAGTGGAAAAGCATAAATAGAACATGGATTGGAGTAATAAGTTACTGTGATCAAGACCGAGAAGGATTAATCACAATTCTGTGAGTGCCGCATCTTTAACTTGAATGTTAAGCTGGCAAAATGATATATCTATATACATTTAGTCAGGACCAAGTTTCTATATAAAAAGCATTTTTTTACTTGCATATATCTTTGGTGCCGCTTGACGAATCTTCACAAAACTTTCCATACAAAATTGCCAGTCACATGATTTGCTGTCTGGAAAGTTTCAGGGTGATCCATCCGGGGGGGACAAGAAAAAGGGAGGGTCCCAAAACACGTTTTCCCCATTCATTTTTCCATAGGGATTTTGAACAGCAATAACGCAAAAGCTACAGGACGGAATTACACCAAATTTGGCAGAAAGGTAGGTCCTGGTTCAGAATGCTATTTATTATTGTTTTGGTGTAAATCCATTCAGTAGTTTTTGAGAAATTACGGGGAAACCAGATTTGTATATATATAGGGACGCAAAGGATTTGCGATCTCTCCCAATCTTGTGCAGAGATCTGATTGGCTGTCAACACCTCTACCAGGAAGTGGTGGCAGCCGTCTTGGGACTTAAAAATGTTTAAAACAAAGAAAAGGGGCCAGGATATAGACACCTTGACCCCTTAGCTCTGGTGGTGGGGTTCCAGAGGGACCTCCAAACCCTCAGGATAAAAACCACTCTGTTAAAAAGAAATTGCCACGATTCGCGGCAGATCAGTGCATCTGGCGTATTTTTTTTTTTAATGCTTAATTTTGTAAGCCCCCGGGTGGGCCAAGTCCCGGGGGCATTTTTTTTTTTTAGTGTGGGGGGGGAAGCGCTTGGTCCCCCGCAGCCCCGGGGACCACCACCTTCCCGGGGCCAAAGTAAACTGGCGGGGAGGCCTGGCGTTGATGAGAACCAAGACCTCAAGAAGTTCACTGAGATGTTGCGCTGAACCAAGTCAACGATGACGACTTGTAACCTGGCCTGCTGAGGAGCCTCACTCGACAACGAGTAAGAAAGAAACAAAAAAATGACAAAGGGGGTCATTATGACTTCGGCGGTATTCTTTGAATACTGCTGATGCCACGGGTGCCAACATACTGCTGCGGAAGTGACCAACTGTCCGCCAGATTATGGACACTGCCGGACTTCCGACACACCTAGGGCGGATATCCAGCAGTAGCAATGCTGGCAGACGGTGGTGTCTTCCACCTGCACCACCCCACAAGTAGGATGCCACCAGCCATATTAAGACCTTCAATACGGCCTGGAGGTGTCCTGCTGGCAGGATGCTGGTGGTGGTAGCAGAGCCCCTTCCCGTTCCCTGCCGAACAACCTTCTCCCTGGAACAGGTAACGTGATCGTCTGACAGGGGAGGAGGGTGGGAGGGTGGGTACTGTTGTGTGTGAATGTGTGGTGTCTGCATGTCTGTATGAATGTGTGTGTGCGTGTGTGAATGTGAGTGCTGCGGTGTATGCATGGTTGTATGTGTGTGAGTCAATGCATGTACGAATGTTGAAGTGAGTGCGTGTCTGCATATCTGTGTGTATGCATGCCTGAATGCGTGTGAGTATGTATGAGTGAATGCGTGTATGGATGAGTGTGAGTGTATGCGTATCTATGAGTGCATGTATGAATTTGGGGTGGGGGTGTGTGTAAATGGATCGGAGGGGGCGGGGTGTGTGAGAATGGATTGGAGGGGTCGGGGTGTTTGCATTGGGGGAGGGGGAGTTTAGATGGTGGTGACTGGGAGGGTTAGATACTTGCTGGGTGGGTTTGGGGGAGCTGTCTACCGGTGACAGGGAAGGAATTCCCTGTCACCGGTAGGCCCTACCGCCATGGTTTTCATGGTGTTGCTACCGCCGCGGAAACCATGGTGGTAGGCCGGCTCATAATACCGCTGGCAGTACTCTGTGGGCCCCCGGGTCGGAGATGAATATCTCCTGCCCGACGGTTCATACTGCCATGGCGGTATGAATAGTTATGGGGCGGTTTGGCAGCGGCCAACCCACCACACTCATAATGTGGTGGTATACACTACCAGCATGTTGTTGAGATTTCCCTGTCCAGGGTCAAAAGACCGCCAGGGTCAAAATGAGGGCCTAAGTGTGAAGGTAAAATTTTGATTGAGGCCTACGGTTCAGTGTTTCTGACCCGAGCTCCATTCCACTTGGGCTCAAACTTTGACTTTGACCTGGTTTGATGTGACCAGAAAGCCGCAGTTGGCACTTTTCACTTTTAGGCACTAGAAAGTACATTTTAGGTTTATTCTTTAATGTCGTATTTCTGGTTCCCTACATTGGATTTTGGTAATTTTGGTGTCTTTTAAAGATAGAAATATTGCCTATTTTTATAAATTGGTGTCGGATTTTTATTGTTTGTTGGGTTTTCTTATTTACTGTTTTGTTGATTTTAAATGCTTAATACACCTCTCTCCTAAGATAAACCTGACTGCTTGTGACCCACGCTACTAAGGGTTGAACAAGGGTTAATGTACTGAGACCTTGACTGGATCTTATTTGCGTTTGTGGTGTAATTACTAAGTGTAGGTACAGACCTTCTCTTACTAATAAACCACTTTCCAACAGATCACTTTTTCTTCTGAAACAAGCAGGGCTGCACAGGACAAGCTTGCCTGAGATTATAAATGACCATCTAGGCAGTATTTATTTTATTTTTTTTCTGTTTTTTTCTCCACTTTGTCTTGAAGATGTTTGTTTTCACTCACAGTTTTTTTGTTAATACAGTTGTTCAAGAATGTTAGTTAAAGAAATCTTTCAGAGATTACCCTTTACTTTATGTATGTGGTTTGTATTGTTACCCTTTTTTTTCTTCTTGATGACGGTTGCAAGACACTTGAGAGAGCCATGATGCTCCCATACATAGCATGGGTGATGCTCGCAAGAGGCTCACAAGACCAAGGTGTACAGTCCACTGTATGAAGCTGCGTTTTCTCCTTTGCGCTCACAAGCATCTCACAAGAGCGTACTTTCATAATGGAATGTATATTTTCATTGAACGTGTCCTGTTCTCTTTTACCCCTCTTTTGTTTAGTACCACCCTGCAACACTCTTGCAAGATCGTAAAATTACTTTAGAGGAAGAATTTACAGTTTCCTTCATTACAATACTTATCTCTTGCAATCCCCACAACTAGACTATGGGGAAAGAAGACTGGCCACTCCACTAAGACCTTGCATAAAGACATGTAGTGTGTAGTGTAGGATGCAAAGAGACAGTGCCTCTTGATTCACACCTTTCCCCAGACTCAGCAGTATGCATCGTAGATCTCACAAGTAAGACTTCACTATTCCATACTAAGTATAACAAGTATTAGCCTCCCCACTGGCACCTCTACTCAGGGACATAACCATGTATATTAGGGTTGAAAGGGATTTCCCTGTCCACTCACAGCTCTCCGTACCATGACATACATATACAGTAGTATCTAGGGAAAAATACATTGTTTTCAGTACTAAAACCTATCTCCAGGACAACTTTGATGTATAGTATAGTGTAGTGAACCAGTGACATCTGTCCTCAAACCTCTCCTTAGAACAATAGTGATATGCAGTGCTGTCTGGGAAGGGAGTCATCTATCTGCTAACACATCTTACAAGGTAGGAGGTGTCCATAGCAGGGTTTGAGGGAAATGTATTTCTCTACTAATATCTCTTCACATGCTTACACATATGCATAGTAGGCTGTGGAAAGAAACTGTCCTGTTTCTTGACACAGGTCTCTTGCATGATAACTCTGCATAGTATAGCATTGGGAGAGAGTGGCATCTCTTGCGTGATGTGTCTCTTGGATAATATTTGTGCAAATTAGGGTGTGAAAAGGGACTTACCTTTCTGGTTATACCTCTCTAGAGTATGAGAGAAGTACAATTAAGGTATGGAGTTGGAATTACCTTTGTGCTCAAATGTCTGTCTTGCATAACATATTTAGGGAATATGATATGAAAACACACTGCCCTATCAGGTGAGACATCTCCTCAGAGTAACATGTGCAAAGTAGGCTGTGGGTAGAAACTGTTCTCTCTGCACATATTTCTCTTTGTATTGATGAATGTCAGTAGAAGAGTATAAAATTGAGTATTCTCTCTGTTCAGAACTGTGTCTTGGATAATTGGTGTCCATATTTCATTGTGGAGATATACACACCTGTGTTTCAAACGCCTCCGAATGGCAACACCCATACAGAATAGGTTGTGCAAAGCAGATGACAGCAATGTGCATTAGAGTGTAAACACGCACTTCCCTCTGTGCGAAGACCCCTTTTTTGTATCACAGTTCCCTATACTACAGCATGCAACACCTCACTGTTGCATGACTAGTAACTATACCTCCATAGCAAAATAACTGGCTCCTCTATTACCAACTCTCTGTAGGATAAAAGATGTGCATAGTACCATTGACATACGAATACATGTAGCAGGGTTTTCTGAGTCCATGAACATTAAACTGACAGTTTTGCTGAAATTTGCAAAGCTATATTATACCTGAAATTTATAATAAGTATTGAGAGTAGTAATCCAAATTAAATGTAAACTTTTTTATTACAATAAAAACAATTTAACAACAATATAAAACTACAACTATATTAACAAACTACACAAAAAGCTATAACACAAAGAAAATCAAATTTTAACATTTTATATTTTTTCTGACACTCATAAGCAGCTCCTAAAACACCCCACCCTTTTTCGCTTTATTTGCCTACTGGATTTTATCCTAATAGCACTTCTTTTACAGAAGTTTAGTCACCCCAGCCTGCCAAAGAGTCTTTAGATTCATGCTATGTTATGGCAGGCTAGGTAGCAATAACGTCTCAGCAAAGCAGCATATCTATATATACAGGTCACAAAGCCTAGCTTGTCCAGATGTAGCTTGTGTTGCTGAAGTACTCAACTGTTCAGGCAACTCCAAATCCTTCCAACCTGAATATACTGTGCCTGAACATGTAGTTATTGCTGATCAGCACAATTATCCTGCTTCTTTTAACATGGCTCATCTTTGCGCTTAAGTAAGCACATAATTATTTCCTCAGAGACACGTTTCCATTTTTCTCCTAAAAAAGATGAAATAACGGAAAAGGTAAAAGTTACATACTGGTCAATAATTAATAACAGTGATTAATCAGTATATTTTATAAACCTTTCTACATTTTTCCTTCACGATCACATATTTACATCTAAAGTACCTGTAACATATTATTCCTGTTTCCTGAGAAATTCCACACTCTCACCCAGTGTACTTTTTTTTATCACAAATAAATTATAACATGCCATCAAACCTCATTTCATAAATGTTTATAAAGTTCTTATTGAGACACCTTTGGCAGCACTCACCACTGCTTTTTCAATTTAGAAATAATGATATGACCACTCAAACATTTAATAGAGCTAAAGAAAATGTACAATGAGGTTCATACCAACAGTTCAATTTGTATTATTACATTCTTTGTTATATAATTTGAGAAACACTGCTTCTTTTACTTAGAAGTACACAATGTTTGTACATTTCGTTTTTAACACAATCTGCAAACCTTGCTCTCATCTCTCTACGTTCTAATCTGTACCTCCCAAAAGCCATATTAACACATCTACACCTCCCCAAACAACTTTTCACTCCTTAACCCCTTTGCTGCTAGGCCTTTTCCCCCCCAGGTGCCAGGCCTTTTTTGGCTATTTGGGGCAGTTCGCCCTTAAGCCCTCATAACTTTTTGTCCACATAAGCTACCCACACCAAACTTGCGTCCTTTTTTTTCAAACATCCTACGGATTCTAAAGGTACATAGAGTTTGTGGGTTCCCCTAAATGTGACCAAGAAATTTACCAAAGTACAGTGAAGATTTCGTTTTTTTTTTTAAATGGGGGAAAAGGGCTGCAGAAGAAGGCTTGTGGTTTTCCCCCTGGAAATGGCATCAACAAAGGGTTTGCAGTGCTAACATCACCATCTTCCCAGCTTTCAGGAACAGGCAGACTTGAATCAGAAAACCCAATTTTTCAACACAATTTTGGCCTTTGCTGGGACATACCCCATTTTTACTATTTTTTGTGCTTTCAGCCTCCTTCCAGTTAGTGACAGAAATGAGTATGAAACCAATGCTGGATCCCAAAAAGCTAAACATTTCTGAAAAGTAGTCTAAATTCTGAATTCAGTAGGGGGTAATTTTTGTAGATCCTACAAGGTTTTCCAAAAGAAAATAACAGCTGAAATAAATAATATTGAAATGGAGGTGAAAAAAACAGCCATTTTTCTCAACGTTTTACTCTGTAACTTTTTCCTGCAATGTCAGATTTTTGAAAGCAATATACCATTACGTCTGTTGGACTCTTCTGGTTGCGGGGATATATAGGGCTTGTAGGTTCATCAAGAAACCTAGGTACATAGAGCTAATAAATGAGCTGCATCTTGCAATGGGGTTTCATTCCATACCAGGTATACAGCAATTCATTTGCTGAAATATAAAGAGTGAAAAATAGGTATCAAGAAAACCTTTGCATTTCCAAAATGGGCACAAGATAAGGTGTTGAAAAGCATGGTTATTTGCACATCTCTGAATTCTACGATCCCCATACTAGCATGTGAATTACAGGGCATTTCTCAAATAGACGTCTTTTTTACACACTGTCTTACATTTGAAAGAAAAAAATGTAGAGAAAGACAAGGGACAATAACACTTGTTTTGCTATTCTGTGTTCCCCAAGTTTCCCAATAAAAATGGTACCTTACTTGCATGAGTAGGCCTAATGTTCACGAAAGGAAACGCAACATGGACACATCACATTTTTACATTGAAATCTGATGTGTTTTTTGCAAAGTGCTTAGCTGTAGATTTTGGCCTCTAGACCAGCCAGCATCTAGGGAAACCTACCTAACCTGTGCATTTTTGAAAATTAGACACCTAGGGGAATCCAGGATGGGGTGACTTGTGGGGCCCTCACCAGGTTCTGTTACCCAGAATCCTTTGCAAACCTCAAACTTTAATCAAATATCCTCTTGCTTGCCATGGGATAAGATGTTTTAGTGTGCGGGGGGAAAGCTGAAAGACTGTTACCCCCTTCAGTTGGGGTGGGGGCATAACCATGCCCATACTGGTTGGTAGCCAGCAACACACTATTTTTTATTTTTTTTCCCTGGCATCTAGTAGACTTTCTGCACCCTCCGAGGTGTGGATCGGGGGTAATTGCCCCATCTGCCCACTGTTGGGCAGACCAACTTTCACCCCATTTAATTGGGCTGCGGGTATAGCCATACCCCCACCCTCTTATTTTAAAAACAAAATCTTCCATGGTCTCTGGTGGGCTTTCTACCCCCCTTGGGGGCAGATGGGCCTTCCAAAACTAGGCCAATATGCCCCTCAGGGGGGCAGATATGGCCAACAGTAATGTGCCCCCATGGGGAGTGACCCTTGCCCAAGGGGGTGACCCCCCCACCAAAACACACACATACACACACACCAATCTCTGGTGCCTAAGTGATTTCTGCCCCCCCCCCCCTAGGAGCAGATCGGCCTAATAGAACTTCCCCCAAGGGGAGAAGAAATGGCCTAAAACAAATTCCCACCCCCACCCCGGGGGAACAACCCATGCCTAAGGGGTCGCTCCCCTTGCATGAAACTGGCACAAAATAAAATCGCTGGTGTCTAGTGGTTTCTGCCCCCCTTGGGGCAGAGCGGCCTAATAAAAATAGGTAAATCTTCCACAGGGGGGCAGAAATGTCCTAAAATAAATGTGCCCCCCCGGGGAACGACCCTTGCCAGGTGCATGGGCAGTGCAGAGGCCCCTATGGGGACCCATCGCCGCCAGGTTTTACACAGCGGTACAACCGCCATGTAAAAGCTGGCGGAGAAGGGACTCGTAATCCCCAGGACAGCGCTGCTTGCAGCCATGCCCTAGCAGATTTCTGACCATGGCGCATTCACCATAGTCATATTGTGGATGTCAGACCACCGCATTGGTGGCGATCCGACTGCCACCACGAGTGGCCTAGGACCGCCAGACTCGTAATGATGGCCTATGGTCTCTGAATCGTGTTACTGTTAATGAACTGCATAAAGGTAAACTCACAGAGACATCCTGACCACTGTACAGAACTTTCTATCATTTTGACTCCCAGGTCATTTTATGTCACGTCTTTGACTTCCAGGTCACGGGATCCCAGCGTCTTAACCTCCAAGCCTAGGCTGTTGGTAGGCACTGTATGTTAATGGACTGAAGAGGTGGTGTGGCCAATAAAAATACTGCTATGAAATTACATAATGTGATGTAGCCTCTGTCATGGACTTTAGCGCATGAAGGTAAATAGGCAGCCTGGATGCTGTTTGAAATGTGAAATACAGCAATAATGGGGGGTCACTGAAGTGTTCTGCATAGAGTGTAGTTTAGTGAGCATGTAAACGGGAAAGCTGCAAACTTTGGAATCCGGTCCCGAGTTCTAATCCTTGCTTGATTTATGCAGTGGAATTTGACACTAGTCAATTAATGGCAGTGGGTAAATCTGGGAATAATATATAATGCAGTGTAATGTGTGGTATGTAGTATAACTGTGCAATTCAAATTGGTGATCTTCTCTTGATACTCAATACTAGCCCGGGTGTCAACCTCTGGAGCGGCCCTTAGCACTGCTGATACTGCGGTGTCTTCAGAAGTGAATTTTAGGAGGGGGATACACATTGGACCAAAGCACTGGTGCCACCTACGAACTATATACATACATACATATATATATATATATATATATATGGATAAATAGATAGATAAATAGATATATTATGTCCCCAAGGAAGCCCACCTAGATTTTTCATGATGCATCCCCGTGCATGCTGCTATGCCCTCTCCCATGAATCAGCTGAAGGATCACACTGTGGAAATTTTTCCATGGTTGGCAGGTCTGAAAAAGGCCCTGGTATATGGAGTCACCAGGGCCAGGCCCTGTTGCTAACCCATCCCGCGTGGTCAACTTCCCACCATGCACGGCCAAAGGCCATGCATAGCCTGGGAGTATCTGCATGTGGGGAGACCGCCCCAATGCCTGGTTGCAGGTCGAGCCATGTGGCCACCATCCGACCGTGCATGACTGAAGGCCCTGCGCAGAGTGGGATTGGCTGCCTTTGTGGGGGTTGGCAACTGGGCTTGGCTAGATTGGGGTTGGAGATTTGGCTGTAGGGCCTGGCCGCTGGAGTTGGATTTACGTATAATACTTAACGATTACTTCATGTTAAAAAAAACTAGAAATTTACTGAAAAAAACAAAGGTTAAAGTAATGTTATGTATGGTGTGATAAAAAAGATCTGTTTTTGTTTAAAAAAAAAAACCTTAGAAATTCACTGAAAAAAAAAGGTTTTATAGTAACGTTATTGTTAGTTGAATTTGTCAGTTACAACATTAACATTTTGAACTGAACAAAATACAATAATTCACCAGTTATATGTAGCAGAATTAACTATAACTTGCACGCCCTTATGATCTATGACTTCACATATGACATTCTATGACATCATTTATGACATACTGATGACATCTCAAATGGCATTGTTGAGGACATCACTGATGACATCATCCAAACTTCTTTTGTACACATTGCTCTATAAATGGGTATACCATTAGAGCTATGACAGTAAGTTCAGAATAATATGAAGTGTATTTACTGCTATCATACATACAGCTGCCATAGGTAAAGCAAGTTTGTGTTACTTGTAACATTAACCCTATATGATACACTTTATAGGTACCTGAGTTGATGTTGACTATAAACTACAGATGAAAGGATAAGCTATCCTGTACACAGTGTTCTATCTGTACACAACTGTTCAGGAAAAACCAAGTTCCTCCAGATACCCACGCCCTGTTACGTAGTATTTGCCCTAATATGGACAGTCTTTACCTGTATCAAACTGCTGGCCGTCACTGAAGCTACATTGAAAAATGAAGTGGATATGAGTAGAAATGTGGGTACTGTTAACACTGCTTACTCTATAGAAAGAGTTTACTCTGTTCTACACTGTTTGCAGATAGTGAAACTTTCATGAGAAAAAACATTGTACACTCTATGCACAACTTGTGCAAAGAAAGACTATTCACCTAAACAAAGCATGTTCTGGAGGTGCTAAAGATCACACTACCTGCAGACTGCATACTGTGGTGAAAACTTTACAGATAACCCATCTTCTGAAGCAAAACACGCACACATACATAGGTTAGTACCTGGTGCACACAGTCTTCTATGCTAAGTAGAAATTATCCTGAAACGATTTTGTCTAATAACTCAAGGATGCTTACAATACTTAGTATGTAGTACATACAATCTTTGCCCTGCTGAAAACTGTTTCTGCAGTACCAAAACATTTGTGTGGAACTTGATGAACCCAAGTCAACTGTCATCTGCACACAGAGTTACTCTTCTATACAATGATTTGTAGCATGTTCAATACCTTTGCACACTTATGGTGCATTAGGAGCACATGCATTTTCTAAACACTTACACCAATTAGCTGGACACAGCCTATAGAAAATCAGGTAGAAATGTATATGGTACTTCCCCGCGACTATGTAAATTATAACATAAACTAACACACTCATTGGATTATATCATCAGTGATGTCTTCAGTGATGCCATCAATGATGTAATTTGAGATGTCATCAGTGATTACATAAATGATGTCATAGAACATGTCAGGAGTAATGTCATAGGTCAGGACATAAGCAGTGCATGGCGGGGGCGCAAGTTACAGTTAGCTCTCCTAATGATAACTGGTGAATTTCTGTATTTTTTTTAGTTCAAAACATTAATGTTGTCACTGGCAAATTACCTAACTATAACATTATTTTACCCTTTGGGCTTTTCAGTTAATATATATAGTATTTTTTGACTTGCATATATCTTTGGCACTGTTTGATGAACCTTCAGGAAATTGCCCCAAAAAGTGTTCCAAAGAATCTTGTTGTACATGGAAAGTTTTGTGGTGATCTGTCAAGATGAGGCCAAGAAAAAGAGAGTAAAAAAAAGTGTTTTTTCCCATTGTCATTCCCTTTGTAATTCCTATAGGGATTTTGAACACGGCTACAGCCTGAACTGTTGGAATTACACCAATTTTGGCAGGAAGGCAGCTGTGTCCAGAAAGAGTGCTTTTTGTTATTTGGTGTAAATCCATTCAGTAGTTTAGGAGAAATTAAAGGAAAACTAAATTTGTATATCTAGGATGACAACAAATTTGTGAATACTGCCCATCTTGAGCAGAGATCTGATTGGCTGCCAACACTTCAACCAGGAAGTGTTAGCAGCCATTTTGAGACACGACTTCAGCTGAGTCTCAAAAAAGTTAAAAAGAAAAGTAGGCAGGGTACCCCTACCCTAACCCCCTAGATTTGGGCCAGGGATCCTGCAGGGCACCTCTCCTCTTCCCAGGGCTAAAAAGCATTATTTTGTTTAAAAAATCACAGCTAAATTTGCGACTATTCCCAAATTTTGCTGTGATTTTATTTTAATTGTTTTTTAATTGTGCCCACGGGTGGGCCCCTGGGTGGGCAAGATACCAAATCAGAAGGAGGGTGCACAGGGCCCCCTACTAGGAACACCACCTCCCCGGGGCTATGCGTAAGAATATGCGGGGGCACGAGGCGCCCATACCCTGGGGACCACCACCTCCCCTGAGATATGTTAATAAAGTATGCCAGTGGGCCAACCACCACCTCCCCTGAGCAGCATATAAATATAATGGGAGGATCCTCCACACCCTCCCTCCGACCCCGAGGACCTCCCCAGTGTTAGAATTTTTAAATATGTGAGGGTATAGGGGCCAAAGGTTACATGAACGATACAATTATGTTCAGATTTTACATGCACAAAACCATGTAAATTCAGCTGTTATAGTTAGAGGGCCCGAGTTATGGTTACCTCAAGGCATGAGTTATAGTTACTTGAAATAGGTCTAACAGTTTAATGTATATGATTTTGTGGGTGTAAAATGTGAACGTAACTATAATGCCCCTGTAACATTTGTTTTTCTAGTGAATTTCAAAGTTTTTTTAAATTCTATTTCCTAACTACAATGTCTCAGTAACCTTTGTTTTTTCAGTGAATTTCTAGTTTTTTTTTTTTTTAATTGAAAAGGCCCATCGCAATACTTGGTGGGGGGGGGGGTTGGATGCAGGGCCTGGCCTGGCATTGTGCTGCTCCCACCCAAGCTTGCTGTTCCTGCTCCCTGACAGTCCATTGTACAAGTCCATGCCCTTCCGCCCTCATTACAGCTCTGTGTGGCTGTTGTTCTACCACTGCCCTTCCAGCCTGCCCTGAACAGTTAGCTTGCTGCCCCATCCACCTCCTCCCTACCCTCTGTTTTCCGAGTCCAGCCCCCTCCCTCCTGCCCTGCATGGTCTGATGTGGTGCTGCTGCCCTCAATTTAGCTTGATGTCCCTGCCCACTCCTTTTAACCTCCGTTGCCCAATTCTATGCCCTATCATTGCCCTCCTGCTTAACCTCTGTGCTTAGCTTGCTTCCCCTTCCCTCCTTTACCCTGCCCTCCAATGTCTGTGTGCTTGCCCCTGCTCGCTCCTTTTCACCCACCATGTTTCATGGACCTGCCCTGCACCTCCTATCTACTCTGAGTGCTCTGTTGAGCTGCCACTGCCCCTTCTACCTGTCTAGCAAGGTCAGAATTTCTCTAACAAAATGCACCCCCTCATTTTGTTCCTTTATAAAATAAATATTTTAGGTTTTACCAGTTCCATTCAATCAAGATGGCTTCTGGTGTGCCACACGTTTGTCGTTTGTAAGACTGTTAGCACTCTATTTGTTCTTTAGAACACTATGGGAGGCTGTAGAAGAACACAAGTGAATCAACTGACAGGCTGTTCTTCTTGGAAGTACAAAAGGAAGATATTTGAGAACTCACTAAAAACATGTTTTAATTTTTCTTTCTACAGCACTAAGCATAATTTGTATGACTACATGAACCCCCTCATTTTGTTCCTTTCTAAATTAAATGTTTTAAGTTTTACCAGTTTTATTCAATCACGATAGCTTCAGGTGTGCCACACCGTTGTCATAAGTAAGACTTAGTGCTGTAGTTGTTCTTTAGAACACCCTGGGCGGCTGCAGTAGAACACACGGGAATCAACTGACAGTATGGAAGTACATTCTTTACTGAGAATGTCAGTCTTCGTTTTCATATGACTGAGAAAGATAATGTGAATTTACAGAAAATTTGCTCTCATTTTAGCTTCTGGAGCACATTCGATAACCTCTATGGGAAAAAAATGAGAAAATTGTTTTCTATCAAACATGATTCATTAAATCCTAGTAGAAGGCTTTGTCACGCGGTAAAATCACTAAAATCTGTTATCACCCTTTATACATTCTCCTTTTGTGACCCTCAGAAGCTGCAATTCACTGCAATGCATTTCAATGGGGTTCTATCATGTATATTGATCCCAAGATGGCTGCCATCAATTTCTGGTTGAAGTGCTGACAGCCAATCAGATCTCACTATGAGATCTGTACTTAGGTACCGCCCTGATATACACAATTCTATTTCCTTTAATATCTCAAAAGCTACTGAACAGATTTACACCAAATAACAAAAAGCGTGCTTTCTGAACCAAGAGCTACCTTTGTGCCAAATTTTATGTCAAGACCGGAGACTCCTATTATGCTTATCTTTCCTTGCTTTAATTCAACAGCAGCGGTCAAGTAAGCAACTACAATTCCCAAGAGGCAAGAGAAAAGAGCCAATGGGAAGAAAAAGGTAGTTCCACAACAGTAACCAATTACAATGCATACACCGGCCACCATTTCGTGCTGTGTCTGAGGAACTAATAACTTCCTTACCGGAGCGTGGCAGCCTGGTTTCTCTTCATGGGCCGGTCGCTTTTGTTCTGGGCAGTGTTTCCATTCCGAAGTTCTCTTCCTTTCTGCTTCAGCTTGCCGCCACGCCCTTTTTCCTCCCCATTCACGCCCATAGGCAGAGTTTGCCACATTATTCACTCCCCTGGGTTTCTCAACCCTTTTTTCCCTGTTTTTTTCTGTTTGCTATCTCTCAATGGAGATTGACAGCTCTCCTTTAATTCAGGAGACTATGGAGGAGGAGGCCATTATTAAAGAGGAGTTGAATACTTTTATTCAAGCCTCTGTACAACAGGCAGTGTCTGCCTCTTTCAATAAAATTACAAAGAATTTGGAAAACTGTCATTAATATTATGTCCAAAACAATGTTGGCCCATTCTGTGGTGGAAAGCAGAAAAGCGCCTGGCAACAAATGTCCAACCTAAAAAACATAACATGGTGCAATTGGTTAGTGAGGTTTCCTCACGCAAGGCAGAGGACGCGGTTCCTCACAAGCCTCCTTCTAAGGAGGATAATCCTCATGAGAAACAAAACATTTCTGCCAAATGTTCTTCAAAATCTAAACACACTTCTTCTCCTATATAACACACTTCTTCTCCTATTCTGGTCTCCTCCATCCCGGATACTGACGATGATTTAGTCAGTGTGGATTCAGATGGCGATGCATCTGACAAAGACAATGGTGGTCTCTTAGCACCCCCAGCTAAGAAATCAAAGATCTCTTATCAAGATGACCCCAAACCTGGTTATCTCGGACTCCGATGGGGTGCCTATGTTTGATCCATCTCATATTCACCATCCTAATTCTACTGAGTGGCTTCCCACAGATCATGTGGGTGATTATGTTTCTTCCAGATTATGTACACCCCTAGACAAACAATCCAGATCCAAACTGAGATCGGAATGTCCCCGTCCTTCCTTACCTCACAAAATTACGCTTACTCCTTCCATTGATCCTGCAATTGTTACCTTCTTTTCCAAATTTGGCAAAGACCTTCACAAGGGTGTGGGCAAAGCTTGGTCCTCCTGTCAGGACAAATTGTTAGACGTAGTTGGTCCTCTCACACGGGTTTTTGATTCGTGGAATCGGCCAGACTGGACAATGCTTCTATAGAGCCCGAGGAGCTGTCTCTGTGGGTTCAACGTTCGTTTTGTCTTCTGGGAAACGCTAATTCCGCTATAAAGCACAAATGAAAAAAAGAACTCCTTCTAAAACTGGACCCTAAATTAGTTAATTTGGCCACCGTTGATCCTGGCCTTAAAGCGGATGGTTTACTCTTTGGAGATTCTTTTGTCAAGGATCTCAGTAAATATGTCTCTACTTTTATTTCACTTGATAAGGCCCAGCAATCACTAAAGAAGACTGTTTCCCAACGGGTGTTTGCCAGGGCTGGCAGAGGAAGGAACCGCTTTTCCGGCCTTGGTTACAATAACCAAGGTTGCAGAGGCTCCTTCAATGGCTCCTACCAAGACTACAAGCCTCACTTCTGTCCACAACGAGGCAGGCTTAACGATGGCAGAGGCTCCAGAGGATCGCGTTACCCAAACCAACCAGGTGAGTGTACATTCTGGCCTTCCTATTCTCATCAGGGGCCGTCTTTGACATTTTCTCCCAAAATGTTTGTCAATATCAGCATACCCTTGGGTTTTAAATATAGGTCAAGGTTATGTTATTGAACTCTATTCAGAACGTTTTCAATCCTCCCTTCCTCTTTCACCAAAATTCTCAAAAGACATGTACGACCTCATTTCGTCAGAAGTTCAGTCACTTCTCCAAAAACAAGCCATTGCTCGTTGCCTTCCCGACCCCTCAGGCTTTACCAGCTCCATTTTCTTGGTTCAAAAGAAAAACAAAAAGATGCACCCAGTCATCAATCTCAGGTTGTTCAATCAGTTTGTAGTATATCGGCATTTCAAGACGGAAACAATCTTGCATCTCAGAGATTCGATTCTCCAAAACAACTGGATGGTTCATTTAGATCTACAGGATGCCTATCTATCCGTCCCTATTCATCCAAATTACACACAATTTCTTAAATTTCAATGGCTAGGTCAATTCTTTCACTTCACCTCCCTTCCCTTCAGACTTTCTTCAGCTCCCTGGTCTTTTACCAAACTAATGAAACCAGTTGTAGCCTTTCTTAGAGCTTAGGGTGTAAGACTCATCATCTACCTGGACGATATTCTTTTAATGAACCAGTATGTAATAACCCCTTCAATCCCAGATTTCCCTTACCTGCTCTCTCCTAAGCAATCTTGGTTTTGTTCTCAGCAAAGAAAAATCTATTTTTTCCCCAACTCAACACATAGAGTTTCTCGGTTTTGTAACAAATTCAATTTCTGCCACTCTTCACCTCCCTTCGGCAAAGGTAAAATCAATAAAATCAGAAATTCTTCAGGTCCTACGCAAGTCCTCTCTGTCTCTCAAAACTCTGGCCCGCACTGTGGGTCTTCTTTCTTCCTATCCAAGCCATCTTCCCAGGTCCTTTGCACTATCATTCCCTCTAAAGATTAAAAATTTGTAATTTAAGAAAAGGCCTCGCATACTTAGACTCCATCTCATTGGATCAGGATTCTCGAGCAGAACTTCAGTGGTGGCTCCTCCATTTAGACACCTGGAACGGCAGGACTATATTTCTATTAGCCCCAGATCTTCTGTTAGAATCAGACGCAAGCCTCTCAGGCTGGGGAACCCGCTGTGGTCCAATTTCTACTGGAGGTACATGGTCTTTAGAGGAGTCCAAATTGCAAATAAACTGTTTAGAGATGCTTGCAGGCTCCTTTGCGATCAGAAGTCTTGCAAAGGACAGAGTTCACTGCGCTATTCTTCTAAAAAAGGACAACATCTCGGCTGTTCGTTATATAAATCATTTAGGGGGTACAAAATCCAAGCCCCTAGCGGAGATGGCCAAAGCTTTCTGGGAATACTGCCTTTCCCACCAGCCTTTGGTTCATGCAGAATACCTTCCGGGCGACCTCAATTCAGTGGCAGATTGGCACTCTCAACACTTTCGGGATTTAAGCGTCTGGAGACTTCATCCCCCCATTTTTCAGTCCATCAGACCAAATGGGGTCCTTTGTCAATAGATCTTTTTGCCTCCTGCCTCAATTCCCAACTACCTCAATTTTACAGCTGGCACCCAGATCCTCTAGCGGTTGCTTCAGATGCTTTTTCACAGGATTGGTATGTTTCTCTGAACTATGCTTTTACCCCTTTCTTATGATCAGCAGGCTTCTTGCGCATGTCCCACGCCAGAAAGCAACTCTAGTTCTCATAGTCCCATTCTGGCAATCCTAGGTTTGGTTTCCAACTCTTCTAGAACTATCCATAGCTTTTCCTTTCCTCCTGCCGTCATTTCCCCATCTCCTTTTGGACCCCCTAAACTGTCCTCACAATCTAATACTGGACAATCTTCTCACTCTTTCAGCGTGGAAGATTTCATGGATTCCCAATCTACCCCTAGCATTTCGGCAGAAGCTTCTAAATATATCACCCAGTGCTGGGCTCCAGGAACCACAAAAACCTACAAGTCAGCATGGTCTTTATGGCATAGCTAGTGTCTGGGAAAACATACCAATCCCTTTTCAGCGGATGTGATTCTTATTATCAACTTTCTCGCATCAGAAGCCAGCAAAGGGAAATCCTTTCGAACTATAAATCTCTACAGGTTGGCGATTACTTCAAACCACACTTTTATCAACGAAAAACGAGTGGGAGAACATCCCCTTGTTTGTCATCTTTTAAAGGGAGTAACATTTTCAAATCCTCCTCTTCCTAAATACAGTAAGTTGTGGGATGTTAATGTTGTTCTGCATCTGTTTCTGCCATGGCCTGATAATTCTCTCCTTTCTCTAAAGATGCTTTCTGCAAAACAAACTATGTTGCTGTAGGCGGGTGTCGCTCACCTCGCCTACCGCCGAACCACAATGGCGGCTACCGCACATCTCCGCCGGCCCCAGTTCGCGTCATCAAGGAGACGCGTGGGGGCGGAGACGCCAATCAGCACCGGATTTCCGGGTTGCCGCGTCTCCACAAAAGGAAGACGTTCCAGCCGAAAGACGCGCAGCAGAGCTGGAGGAGCAGGAGGCAAGCCGCGCAGCCGAATCCAGGAAGGAGGAGAAGAACGAGGACGCCGAACGGGAGGAGACGGGCCCCATCAGACCGGAACAGAGCGCTGAAACGAGGTCCCGCCTTGACGCTGGAGCCAAGGAACAGCAGAGAGGAAGAGAGACATCCTGCCACGACCCAGGAGGGTTGTGGCTGTACAAGGTACGTGCCCTCTTCAGAGGCAACCCCAATAAAAGGGCAAGGGGGAGCTGGAGGGAGGAAAAAGGAGACTGGGGAGGGCCGGAGGAGAATAGAAAAGGCTATCCTGGGCACGGGAACTGGGGAACTCACAGACCACCCTCCCACCCGGTCACTAACTTGACAGAGCACAATAACAGCCTGCTTCTTTAGTCCTAACCCCCCCCCAATCAAAACATCACCTCCTATAACTCTTATCCCCACACTCCCCCTGCACTAACAAATTAATAAGAGATAATAAACTACCGTCCCACTTACCAGGACCTATCCTTTTTGTTCTTCCGAGAATCCGCGAGACCCAGAAAACGCCACCTGAAGGTCGCCACCTAAAAAGAAGAAAGGAAGACTATTAAAAGACCCTTATAAGACCATCCTCACCTAGAACAGAGAAGTGCACGAAGAAAAGAAGACGTACCGCCATTACTATTATAAAAAACCTGTCCCATACTAAATAAACCACGTATACGCCCTGTTAAGGGCTCTAAAATCCGAGTCCGTGTCCTCTGTCCCACTGAGCCCAACCCCACGGTGGTGTCAGAAGTGGGATCTGTAACTGGTCTAAACTCCATACTGGGCAGACAGAGGAATACTTACTGAGACGTTTTTACTGGCCAGGAGTATATGCCCATATTCGAAGGTACTGTACGCACTGCCCAAAATGTCAACTAGTAGAACCGGGAGCCATCAGAAGAGCCCCGTTACGTCCATTACCTATTATAGATATACCCTTCAAACGAGTAGGCATGGACTTAGTCGGACCACTTTTACCCTCTAGTAAAGGACACACCCATATTCTCGTCCTGGTCGATTATGCGAGCAGGTATCCAGAGGCAATTCCCCTTACCAGTACCACTACCAAGGCGGTTGCACAAGCCATGATAACATTTTTTTCCCGGGTTGGTTTCCCCGAAGAAATTCTTACTGATCAGGGGACCCCCTTCATATCTGGACTTATGAAACAGATATGCAAAACCCTAGGCATTACACAGATAAAGACGTCGGTATATCATCCACAAACGGATGGTTTAGTGGAGCGATATAACCGCACCATCAAAACCCTCTTGAGGAAAATAGTGAGCGACTCGGGAAAAGACTGGGATCAGAAACTTCCACTAGTGTTGTATGCAATAAGGACACATGAACAATCCTCTACTGGGCACAGTCCGTTTGAACTGGTATTCGGGAGACAACCCCGTAATTTACTAGATATGGCGGCAGAATGGTGGGAAGAGGAGGACAACGAGGAGAGACCCATCCTAGAGTATATCCATAAGTTGAAGACCCACCTCCAGACGGTTTGGGAGGATGTAAGGCACCATTTAGAAAGAGCACAAGAAGCTCAAAAAGATTATTATGACCAGGGCACCAAACTGCGGGTACTTCAGCCCAACGATAAGGTATTAATCCTGAGACCCACCTCTGAACATAAGCTACTGGCTAAATGGCAAGGGCCGTATCGGGTGATAAAAGCAGTCACCCCTGTTACGTATTTGATTGAACTAAATGATCAACCGAGACGGACCCAAATTTACCACATCAATCTGTTAAAGAAATGGGAGAATCCGGAAACCGATAGTGACGCTTCTGCTAGGGGATACCTGATCACCCCGACAAACTCCCTAGGGTTAGAACTATGCCCCACGCTCCAACCAGATAAAACAAAAAACCCCAGTATCAATGAGTCTCTATCTGAAAGGGAGAAACGACAATTATTGGAGGTAATTCAGAATTATGCCAATTTCTTTTCAGAGCTTCCCGGACGAACGTCACTGGTCCAACATCATATTCGAACACCTGAGGGCCAAACTGTCCGCCTACGGCCCTATCGAATCCCCGAAGCCAGAAAGATTCTTATAGAGGAAGAGATAACAAAGATGTTATCTCTCGGAGTCATTGAACCATCCACGAGTCCATGGTGTTCTCCTGTCGTTTTAGTGCCTAAACCGGATGGATCGGTCCGGTTCTGTATCGATTTCAGAAAACTCAATGAGGTATCACTCTTCGATACTTATCCTATTCCCCGGGTAGATGAGGTTCTAGAGAAAATCGGGCAGGCACGTTTTATGTCCACTATTGACCTGACGAAGGGATATTGGCAGATTCCCTTGGCCCCACAAGACAAAGAGAAGACAGCTTTCGCAACCCCTTCGGGTTTATATCAGTTTACCATCCTTCCCTTTGGACTGCACGGTGCCCCGGCAACATTCCAACGCTTGATGGACCGACTCCTACGGCCCTTCCAAGACTTTACGGCCACCTATCTAGATGACATTGTCATTTTTTGTGCAAAATGGCCAGACCACCTTCTCCATCTAGAAAAAGTGTTCTCAGCCTTAGCAACAGCAGGTCTCACCGCCAATCCTACAAAATGTGTCCTAGGGCAGACTCAAATTGCTTATCTTGGATATGTCATCGGTAGGGGAGTGTTGCGTCCTCAGAAAGATAAGGTAGACACTATTAGACGGATACCGCTCCCCAAAACAAAGAAAGAACTCCGTTCATTCCTGGGGTTGGTGGGGTATTACCGCCGATTCATACCACAGTATTCTACCATTACTGCCCCCCTTACTGACCTGTTAAAGAAACAATATTCTAACACCCTTCCTTCTTTTTCTCCTTCACAACTTCAAGGTTTTCAGTTTCTTAAAGAAGCCCTCTCCACCGAACCTGTGTTGAGATGTCCTGACTTTTCCAGGCCTTTTCACCTTTTTGCCGACGCTTCCAATGTCGGCCTAGGAGCCGTCTTGGCACAACCTGACGATCAGGGGCATGAACACCCCATTGTATATATCAGTCGTAAGTTATTGCCTAGGGAAACGAACTATCCCACTATCGAGAAGGAATGCCTTGCCATAAAATGGGCAATCGAGTGTCTCCAGTATTATCTCTTAGGTCGCCCTTTCGTCCTTTATACTGACCATGCGCCTTTGACCTGGTTGGCCTCCCATAAGGATACTAATTCCCGAGTGTTGCGCTGGTTCCTTGAACTGCAGCCCTTTACCTTTCAGGTCTGTCACATCCCCGGGTCCCGTCAGTGTCCCGCTGATTTTCTCTCCCGCTGCCCGGACTCCACGGTCCTCTACCAGTCCCGTTCATGGGATGGGGTATGTAGGCGGGTGTCGCTCACCTCGCCTACCGCCGAACCACAATGACGGCTACCGCACATCTCCACCGGCCCCAGTTTGCGTCGTCAAGGAGACGCGTGGGGGCGGAGATGCCAATCAGCACCGGATTTCCGGGTTGCCGCGTCTCCACAAAAGGAAGACGTTCCAGCCGAAAGACGCGCAGCAGAGCTGGAGGAGAAGGAGGCAAGCCGCGCAGCCGAATCCAGGAAGGAGGAGAAGAACGAGGACGCCGAACGGGAGGAGACGGGCCCATCAGACCGGAACAGAGCGCTGAAACGAGGTCCCGCCTTGACGCTGGAGCCAAGGAACAGCAGAGAGGAAGAGAGACATCCTGCCACGACCCAGGAGGGTCGTGGCTGTACAAGGTACGTGCCCTCTTCAGAGGCAACCCCAATAAAAGGGAAAGGGGGAGCTGGAGGGAGGAAAAAGGAGACTGGGGAGGGCCGGAGGAGAATAGAAAAGGCTATCCTGGGCACGGGAACTGGGGAACTCACAGACCACCCTCCCACCCGGTCACTAACTTGACAGAGCACAATAACAGCCTGCTTCTTTAGTCCTAACCCCCCCCCCAATCAAAACATCACCTCCTATAACTCTTATCCCCACACTCCCCCTGCACTAACAAATTAATAAGAGATAATAAACTACCGTCCCACTTACCTGGACCTATCCTTTTTGTTCTTCCGAGAATCCGCGAGACCCAGAAGACGCCACCTGAAGGTCGCCACCTAAAAAGAAGAAAGGAAGACTATTAAAAGACCCTTATAAGACCATCCTCACCTAGAACAGAGAAGTGCACGAAGAAAAGAAGACGTACCGCCATTACTATTGTAAAAAAACCTGTCCCATACTAAATAAACCACGTATACGCCCTGTTAAGGGCTCTAAAATCCGAGTCCGTGTCCTCTGTCCCACTGAGCCCAACCCCACGGTGGTGTCAGAAGTGGGATCTGTAACTGGTCTAAACTCCATACTGGGCAGACAGAGGAATACTTACTGAGACGTTTTTACTGGCCAGGAGTATATGCCCATATTCGAAGGTACTGTACGCACTGCCCAAAATGTCAACTAGTAGAACCGGGAGCCATCAGAAGAGCCCCGTTACGTCCATTACCTATTATAGATATACCCTTCAAACGAGTAGGCATGGACTTAGTCGGACCACTTTTACCCTCTAGTAAAGGACACACCCATATTCTCGTCCTGGTCGATTATGCGAGCAGGTATCCAGAGGCAATTCCCCTTACCAGTACCACTACCAAGGCGGTTGCACAAGCCATGATAACATTTTTTTCCCGGGTTGGTTTCCCCGAAGAAATTCTTACTGATCAGGGGACCCCCTTCATATCTGGACTTATGAAACAGATATGCAAAACCCTAGGCATTACACAGATAAAGACGTCGGTATATCATCCACAAACGGATGGTTTAGTGGAGCGATATAACCGCACCATCAAAACCCTCTTGAGGAAAATAGTGAGCGACTCGGGAAAAGACTGGGAACAGAAACTTCCACTAGTGTTGTATGCAATAAGGACACATGAACAGTCCTCTACTGGGCACAGTCCGTTTGAACTGGTATTCGGGAGACAACCCCGTAATTTACTAGATATGGCGGCAGAATGGTGGGAAGAGGAGGACAACGAGGAGAGACCCATTCTAGAGTATATCCATAAGTTGAAGACCCACCTCCAGACGGTTTGGGAGGATGTAAGGCACCATTTAGAAAGAGCACAAGAAGCTCAAAAAGATTATTATGACCAGGGCACCAAACTGCGGGTACTTCAGCCCAACGATAAGGTATTAATCCTGAGACCCACCTCTGAACATAAGCTACTGGCTAAATGGCAAGGGCCGTATCGGGTGATAAAAGCAGTCACCCCTGTTACGTATTTGATTGAACTAAATGATCAACCGAGACGGACCCAAATTTACCACATCAATCTGTTAAAGAAATGGGAGAATCTGGAAACCGATAGTGACGCTTCTGCTAGGGGATACCTGATCACCCCGACAAACTCCCTAGGGTTAGAACTATGCCCCACGCTCCAACCAGATAAAACAAAAAACCCCAGTATCAATGAGTCTCTATCTGAAAGGGAGAAACGACAATTATTGGAGGTAATTCAGAATTATGCCAATTTCTTTTCAGAGCTTCCCGGACGAACGTCACTGGTCCAACATCATATTCGAACACCTGAGGGCCAAACTGTCCGCCTACGGCCCTATCAAATCCCTGAAGCCAGAAAGATTCTTATAGAGGAAGAGATAACAAAGATGTTATCTCTCGGAGTCATTGAATCATCCATGAGTCCATGGTGTTCTCCTGTCGTTTTAGTGCCTAAACCGGATGGATCGGTCCGGTTCTGTATCGATTTCAGAAAACTCAATGAGGTATCACTCTTTGATACTTATCCTATTCCCCGGGTAGATGAGGTTCTAGAGAAAATCGGGCAGGCACGTTTTATGTCCACTATTGACCTGACGAAGGGATATTGGCAGATTCCCTTGGCCCCACAAGACAAAGAGAAGACAGCTTTCGCAACCCCTTCGGGTTTATATCAGTTTACCGTCCTTCCCTTTGGACTGCACGGTGCCCCGGCAACATTCCAACGCTTGATGGACCGACTCCTACGGCCCTTCCAAGACTTTACGGCCACCTATCTAGATGACATTGTCATTTTTTGTGCAAAATGGCCAGACCACCTCCTCCATCTAGAAAAAGTGTTCTCAGCCTTAGCAACAGCAGGTCTCACCGCCAATCCTACAAAATGTGTCCTAGGGCAGACTCAAATTGCTTATCTTGGATATGTCATCGGTAGGGGAGTGTTGCGTCCTCAGAAAGATAAGGTAGACACTATTAGATGGATACCGCTCCCCAAAACAAAGAAAGAACTCCGTTCATTCCTGGGGTTGGTGGGGTATTACCGCCGATTCATACCACAGTATTCTACCATTACTGCCCCCCTTACTGACCTGTTAAAGAAACAATATTCTAACACCCTTCCTTCTTTTTCTCCTTCACAACTTCAAGGTTTTCAGTTTCTTAAAGAAGCCCTCTCCACCGAACCTGTGTTGAGATGTCCTGACTTTTCCAGGCCTTTTCACCTTTTTGCCGATGCTTCCAATGTCGGCCTAGGAGCCGTCTTGGCACAACCTGACGATCAGGGGCATGAACACCCCATTGTATATATCAGTCGTAAGTTATTGCCTAGGGAAACGAACTATCCCACTATCGAGAAGGAATGCCTTGCCATAAAAGGGGCAATCGAGTGTCTCCAGTATTATCTCTTAGGTCGCCCTTTCGTCCTTTATACTGACCATGCGCCTTTGACCTGGTTGGCCTCCCATAAGGATACTAATTCCCGAGTGTTGCGCTGGTTCCTTGAACTGCAGCCCTTTACCTTTCAGGTCTGTCACATCCCCGGGTCCCGTCAGTGTCCCGCTGATTTTCTCTCCCGCTGCCCGGACTCCACGGTCCTCTACCAGTCCCGTTCATGGGATGGGGTATGTAGGCGGGTGTCGCTCACCTCGCCTACCGCCGAACCACAATGACGGCTACCGCACATCTCCGCCGGCCCCAGTTCGCGTCGTCAAGGAGACGCGTGGGGGCGGAGACGCCAATCAGCACCGGATTTCCGGGTTGCCGCGTCTCCACAAAAGGAAGACGTTCCAGCCGAAAGACGCGCAGCAGAGCTGGAGGAGCAGGAGGCAAGCCGCACAGCCGAATCCAGGAAGGAGGAGAAGAACGAGGACGCCGAACGGGAGGAGACGGGCCCCATCAGACCGGAACAGAGCGCTGAGACGAGGTCCCGCCTTGACGCTGGAGCCAAGGAACAGCAGAGAGGAAGAGAGGCATCCTGCCATGACCCAGGAGGGTCGTGGCTGTACAAGGTACGTGCCCTCTTCAGAGGCAA
This sequence comes from Pleurodeles waltl, assembly GCF_031143425.1. NCBI lineage: Eukaryota > Metazoa > Chordata > Amphibia > Caudata > Salamandridae > Pleurodeles > Pleurodeles waltl. The sequence continues at coordinate 493,986,365 of NC_090437.1, read as the reverse complement.
CCCCAATAAAAGGGCAAGGGGGAGCTGGAGGGAGGAAAAAGGAGACTGGGGAGGGCCGGAGGAGAATAGAAAAGGCTATCCTGGGCACGAGAACTGGGGAACTCACAGACCACCCTCCCTCCCGGTCACTAACTTGACAGAGCACAATAACAGCCTGCTTCTTTAGTCCTAACCCCCCCAATCAAAACATCACCTCCTATAACTCTTATCCCCACACTCAACCTGCACTAACAAATTAATAAGAGATAATAAACTACCGTCCCACTTACCTGGACCTATCCTTTTTGTTCTTCCGAGAATCCGCGAGACCCAGAAGACGCCACCTGAAGGTCGCCACCTAAAAAGAAGAAAGGAAGACTATTAAAAGACCCTTATAAGACCATCCTCACCTAGAACAGAGAAGTGCACGAAGAAAAGAAGACGTACCGCCATTACTATTATAAAAAACCTGTCCCATACTAAATAAACCACGTATACGCCCTGTTAAGGGCTCTAAAATCCGAGTCCGTGTCCTCTGTCCCCCTGAGCCCAACCCCACAGTTGCTTTGTCTAGTTTCTATCAAAAGATTGTCTGATGTTAGAGCTTTAGACATTTCATTTTGTCAATTTACCCCTACAGGTGTATTATTTACCATATCTCAGCGCACTAAAACAAATCTCTCCTAAGTGTTCTATCCATATTTTCCTGATCATCCTAAACTGTGCGTTGGGCAATGTCTTAAAGTTTATGAACAACAAAATGCAAATCTAAGAACGTCCTCTGTTTCCCAACTTCTTATTTCCTTTAAGAAACCTTATAATCCAGTGTCCTCCCCTACTTTGGCCCGGTGGGTTAAATGGATAATGTATCTAGGTGGGATTGACACCTCTGCCTTCGGGGCTCATTCCACTAGAGGAGCCATGGCTTCTAAAGCCTTTTGGGCTGGCTCCCATCTTGAGGACATTCTTAGATCGGCAGATTGGTCTAATGACAATGTATTTAAAGTTTTTTATTGAAAAGCTATTGTTAATCCTTCTGTCATTCTAATTAGTACGCTTTAAAAAATCATAATAGGAGCCTCGAGTCTTGACATAAAGGCCCTCATTACAACACTGGTGGTCAGTGTTAAAGCGGCGGTAATACCGCCAACAGGCCAGCGGTATAAAAAAATGGGATCACGACCACCGCGGAAACCGCCAACACAGACAGCTACTTTAACACTCTGACCACCATGGCGGTAGCAACAAACACTGAAGCGGTCACCGCAAACAGACAGGCGCCCATCACATCACAATCCGCCAGCTTTTCCGGGGCAGTACCAACGCCATCAAAAGCACGGCGGAAACAGGAATTGGAAGGGAAACCACTCACCGCTCGACACTCAACGAAGAATCAGGATGCCATGGAGCCCGAGCTGCAGGTCCTGCCGATGCTGGTCTACCTCCTCATACACAAGGAATATCAAAGGCGGTGGCGATGACCACGGTGAGTACTGCACCTAGCACACAGGAGATGGGGGGAGAAAAAAGAGAGTGACACACACACGCAACACACAACGCCCCCACCCTCACCCACAACACTGTACACACTAACACATGCAACAACAGTACATTTACACCCTGTTACCCCCTGGAAGAACGCAGGGACAAAAGGAACTGAGTGAAATAAGTCATATTTTTTAAATAGTCATACGTAATGAATAGAAAAACAGTATATACAAATATTTTCAATATGTACAGAAGGCAGTACACTGTCCTATGCAAATGTCCGTGGCCCACTGGGCCAAAAATCATGGGTCAAGCCTACACTTGACTCCTGCCTCAATATGAAGAGAACACTGCAGGGGCATCAGGTCGAAAACACACAGGCACCTCATGGGGACGGAGAACGGGGGGCACCTCAGCCGGAAGATGGAATAATGCCACTGCTCCTCGAGGGGGCTCCATGCCCACTGCTAGGTCCTGGGGAATGCATGGCCACAGTCTCTCTAGTGGGTGGTATGCCCACTACTTGGTCCTGGGGAGTGCAAAGCCACAGTCTCTCAAGTCTCTCAACTGGGTGGTTTGCCCACTGCTTGGTCCTGGGGAGTGCAAGGCCACAGCCTCTCTAGTGGGTGGTTTGCCCACTGCTTGGTCCTGGGGAGTACAAAGCTACAGTCTCTCAAGTCTCTCAAATGGATGGCTTCTCCACTGGTTCTGGAGGGGGCTTTGCGCCCAGTGTGCTTCATCCTGCCAAGGATAGGGTGAGTGGGTGCCTTCTTCCACTGGTTCTGGGGGGGGGGGGCTTTGTGCCCAGTGTACTTCATCCTGCCAAGGATAGGGTGAGTGGATGCAGTTCTCCACTGGTTCTGGAGGGGGCTTTGTGCCCAGTGTGCTTTATCCTGCCAAGAATAGGGTGAATGGATGCCTTCTTCAACTGGTTCTGGAGGGGGCTTTGTGACCAGTGTGCTTCATCCTGCAAAGGATAGGGTGAGTAGATGCAGTTCTCCACTGGTTCTGGAGGGGGGTTTGTGCCCAGTGTGCTTTATCCTGCCAAGAATAGGGTGAATGGATGCCTTCTTCAACTGGTTCTGGAGGGGGCTTTGTGACCAGTGTGTTTCATCCTGCCAAGGATAGGGTGAGTGGCTGCAGTTCTCCACTGGTTCTGGAGGGGACTTTGTGTCAGTGTGCTTCATCCTCCCAAGGATAGGGTGAGTGGATGCATTTCTCCACTGGTTCTGGAATGGGCTTTGTGCCCAGTGATGCAGCACTTGGGGTGTGGCAGTTCACATTCCCTCACCTGGGTGTCTGAGGCACGAGTTTTGGAGGGAACAGGTAGCATGATACTATATCCTGCGGCGACTAAGGCTACAAACTGGTGGTAGTGCTGGTGCTGGTGGGGGTGCTTCCAGTGGTGGTTGGAGGCTCCAGGCCGTCTCCTGCAGCCTCGGACGGACACACACTGGGACTGCTGTTGCTTGTAGTGGTCCTACTGCCAGCGGTGCAGGTGGCGGTGCTTGCGGTGGTACTTGCTGCAGGGATGCTGGTGGTGCTGTCCGTGGTGCAGGAGCTGCCAGTGGTGGAGGGAGGCACCAGCCCGTCTCCTGCAGCCTCGGGCGGCTGCCCACTGAGGATGCTGCTGCTGACAGTAGTGGTGGCAGCGGCGGGGCAGGTGGCGGTGCTTGTGGCAGTGCTGGCCGCGGTACAGGTGGCAGGGCTGTCGGTTCTGATGGTGGGCACCAGGCCCTCACCTGGAGCCTCCGAGGCCTGAAGTGCCTTGCCTTGGCTTTTCTGAAGATGTAGTTCATGCAGGTGTGAGTGTAGACGCTACTGGGAGGGAGGTGGACGAGGAGGTGGAGGGGGACACAGTGGAGGCAGTGGATGTTGGTATGTCTGCATGTGTATGGTGCTTGTGTGAGTGCCTGTGAGATGAAGTGTGGTGCTTATATTTGCCTGAGCCACTTTTGTGTGGTGATTTGGGTGAATGCTGGTCTGAAGATGTGCTTGGGATATGCTGGGGTTGAGGGGATTGTGTCTGGTTAGAGGAAGTTGGAGGGGGGAGGCTAGACACAGAGACAAGGGCTGCATGAGTGCTGAGGCCAGATCCTGAAATGCTCTCTGTTGGGCCGCCACACTAGAGTGAATGCCCTCCAGGTATGCATTTGTTTGTTGCAAATGCCTCCCGGCACCCTGGGTGGCATTCAGAATGGTTGACTGCCCAACAGTGAGGGATCTCAGGAGGTCAATAGCCTCCTCACTGAGGGCAGCAGGGCTGACTGGGGCAAGGCCTGAGGTGCCTGGAGCGAAGGAGATGCCCACCCTCCTGGGTGAGCGGGCACAGGAATCATGCTGAGAGGCTGCTGGGAGGGCGGTGCTGGTAGGGGGTGGCGGCTGTGCCTGTTGTTGGGGTGGGCACAGAGGTGTCTGCCACCGCCAGGGAGCTTCCATCGGAGGAGGAGTCACTGTCTGTGGTCTCCACTCCTGTCCCCATCGTGGTGCTCGCCTCGCCCTCCGTCCCACTGGTGCCCTCACCCTCAGTGGATTCGGCCTCCAGGCCCATGTGGGATGCAGCTCCCTCCGTCGCCGGTGCCTCTGCTCCTCCGCCAGATGATGCTAATGCACACAAGGACAGGGTGACAAAACAAAAAGGGGGGGAGAAACAGAGGATGCACTTGGTCAATGCCAGCAATACCACTACCGTTGGCGGACACAACACACAGGGAGCAGCCCTATGCACTAGGCCATGCACTACCATTTCCTAAGACAGTCACCAGCCCATGGGGTACAATCCCTAACGCCAGCATCTGCAAACCAGAAACCCACAGGACCCTGCCCAGTAGTAGATAGCCACTAACACTATTGGGGTAGGAGTGAGCCAGAGCCTGCCCAACAAGGGACCTGCCATGATCGCCCTACCATAGGGGCACCCACAGCCCACATCCCCCACCCAGGTACCTGCTAACGCGTGCAAAGTCAGCTTTCAGAATCTGTACTCACCCCCTTGTGTCTGTTGTGATGCCGTCAAGCGCCCATCCAACTCGAGATAGGCCACCTCCAGGATGCGGAACATCAGGGGGGTCATGGTGCAACGGGCACCCCTTCCTCGTTGGGAGGCCAGCCCCAGCAGGATATAACCGCACCATCAAAACCCTCTTGAGGAAAATAGTGAGCGACTCGGGAAAAGACTGGGATCAGAAACTTCCACTAGTGTTGTATGCAATAAGGACACATGAACAGTCCTCTACTGGGCACAGTCCGTTTGAACTGGTATTCGGGAGACAACCCCGTAATTTACTAGATATGGCGGCAGAATGGTGGGAAGAGGAGGAAAACGAGGAGAGACCCATTCTAGAGTATATCCATAAGTTGAAGACCCACCTCCAGACGGTTTGGGAGGATGTAAGGCACCATTTAGAAAGAGCACAAGAAGCTCAAAAAGATTATTATGACCAGGGCACCAAACTGCGGGTACTTCAGCCCAACGATAAGGTATTAATCCTGAGACCCACCTCTGAACATAAGCTACTGGCTAAATGGCAAGGGCCGTATCGGGTGATAAAAGCAGTCACCCCTGTTACGTATTTGATTGAACTAAATGATCAACCGAGACGGACCCAAATTTACCACATCAATCTGTTAAAGAAATGGGAGAATCCGGAAACCGATAGTGACGCTTCTGCTAGGGGATACCTGATCACCCCGACAAACTCCCTAGGGTTAGAACTATGCCCCACGCTCCAACCAGATAAAACAAAAAACCCCAGTATCAATGAGTCTCTATCTGAAAGGGAGAAACGACAATTATTGGAGGTAATTCAGAATTATGCCAATTTCTTTTCAGAGCTTCCCGGACAAACGTCACTGGTCCAACATCATATTCGAACACCTGAGGGCCAAACTGTCCGCCTACGGCCCTATCAAATCCCTGAAGCCAGAAAGATTCTTATAGAGGAAGAGATAACAAAGATGTTATCTCTCAGAGTCATTGAATCATCCATGAGTCCATGGTGTTCTCCTGTCGTTTTAGTGCCTAAACCGGATGGATCGGTCCGGTTCTGTATCGATTTCAGAAAACTCAATGAGGTATCACTCTTCGATACTTATCCTATTCCCCGGGTAGATGAGGTTCTAGAGAAAATCGGGCAGGCACGTTTTATGTCCACTATTGACCTGACGAAGGGATATTGGCAGATTCCCTTGGCCCCACAAGACAAAGAGAAGACAGCTTTCGCAACCCCTTCGGGTTTATATCAGTTTACCGTCCTTCCCTTTGGACTGCACGGTGCCCCGGCAACATTCCAACGCTTGATGGACCGACTCCTACGGCCCTTCCAAGACTTTACGGCCACCTATCTAGATGACATTGTCATTTTTTGTGCAAAATGGCCAGACCACCTCCTCCATCTAGAAAAAGTGTTCTCAGCCTTAGCAACAGCAGGTCTCACCGCCAATCCTACAAAATGTGTCCTAGGGCAGACTCAAATTGCTTATCTTGGATATGTCATCGGTAGGGGAGTGTTGCGTCCTCAGAAAGATAAGGTAGACACTATTAGATGGATACCGCTCCCCAAAACAAAGAAAGAACTCCGTTCATTCCTGGGGTTGGTGGGGTATTACCGCCGATTCATACCACAGTATTCTACCATTACTGCCCCCCTTACTGACCTGTTAAAGAAACAATATTCTAACACCCTTCCTTCTTTTTCTCCTTCACAACTTCAAGGTTTTCAGTTTCTTAAAGAAGCCCTCTCCACCGAACCTGTGTTGAGATGTCCTGACTTTTCCAGGCCTTTTCACCTTTTTGCCAATGCTTCCAATGTCGGCCTAGGAGCCGTCTTGGCACAACCTGACGATCAGGGGCATGAACACCCCATTGTATATAACAGTCGTAAGTTATTGCCTAGGGAAACGAACTATCCCACTATCGAGAAGGAATGCCTTGCAATAAAATTGGCAATCGAGTGTCTCCAGTATTATCTCTTAGGTCGCCCTTTCGTCCTTTATACTGACCATGCGCCTTTGACCTGGTTGGCCTCCCATAAGGATACTAATTCCCGAGTGTTGCGCTGGTTCCTTGAACTGCAGCCCTTTACCTTTCAGGTCTGTCACATCCCCGGGTCCCGTCAGTGTCCCGCTGATTTTCTCTCCCGCTGCCCGGACTCCACGGTCCTCTACCAGTCCCGTTCATGGGATGGGGTATGTAGGCGGGTGTCGCTCACCTCGCCTACCGCCGAACCACAATGACGGCTACCGCACATCTCCGCCGGCCCCAGTTCGCGTCGTCAAGGAGACGCGTGGGGGCGGAGACGCCAATCAGCACCGGATTTCCGGGTTGCCGCGTCTCCACAAAAGGAAGACGTTCCAGCCGAAAGACGCGCAGCAGAGCTGGAGGAGCAGGAGGCAAGCCGCACAGCCGAATCCAGGAAGGAGGAGAAGAACGAGGACGCCGAACGGGAGGAGACGGGCCCCATCAGACCGGAACAGAGCGCTGAGACGAGGTCCCGCCTTGACGCTGGAGCCAAGGAACAGCAGAGAGGAAGAGAGGCATCCTGCCATGACCCAGGAGGGTCGTGGCTGTACAAGGTACGTGCCCTCTTCAGAGGCAACCCCAATAAAAGGGCAAGGGGGAGCTGGAGGGAGGAAAAAGGAGACTGGGGAGGGCCGGAGGAGAATAGAAAAGGCTATCCTGGGCACGAGAACTGGGGAACTCACAGACCACCCTCCCACCCGGTCACTAACTTGACAGAGCACAATAACAGCCTGCTTCTTTAGTCCTAACGCCCCCAATCAAAACATCACCTCCTATAACTCTTATCCCCACACTCAACCTGCACTAACAAATTAATAAGAGATAATAAACTACCGTCCCACTTACCTGGACCTATCCTTTTTGTTCTTCCGAGAATCCGCGAGACCCAGAAGACGCCACCTGAAGGTCGCCACCTAAAAAGAAGAAAGGAAGACTATTAAAAGACCCTTATAAGACCATCCTCACCTAGAACAGAGAAGTGCACGAAGAAAAGAAGACGTACCGCCATTACTATTATAAAAAACCTGTCCCATACTAAATAAACCACGTATACGCCCTGTTAAGGGCTCTAAAATCCGAGTCCGTGTCCTCTGTCCCCCTGAGCCCAACCCCACAGTTGCTTTGTCTAGTTTCTATCAAAAGATTGTCTGATGTTAGAGCTTTAGACATTTCATTTTGTCAATTTACCCCTACAGGTGTATTATTTACCATATCTCAGCGCACTAAAACAAATCTCTCCTAAGTGTTCTATCCATATTTTCCTGATCATCCTAAACTGTGCGTTGGGCAATGTCTTAAAGTTTATGAACAACAAAATGCAAATCTAAGAACGTCCTCTGTTTCCCAACTTCTTATTTCCTTTAAGAAACCTTATAATCCAGTGTCCTCCCCTACTTTGGCCCGGTGGGTTAAATGGATAATGTATCTAGGTGGGATTGACACCTCTGCCTTCGGGGCTCATTCCACTAGAGGAGCCATGGCTTCTAAAGCCTTTTGGGCTGGCTCCCATCTTGAGGACATTCTTAGATCGGCAGATTGGTCTAATGACAATGTATTTAAAGTTTTTTATTGAAAAGCTATTGTTAATCCTTCTGTCATTCTAATTAGTACGCTTTAAAAAATCATAATAGGAGCCTCGAGTCTTGACATAAAGGCCCTCATTACAACACTGGCGGTCAGTGTTAAAGCGGCGGTAATACCGCCAACAGGCCAGCGGTATAAAAAAATGGGATCACGACCACCGCGGAAACCGCCAACACAGACAGCTACTTTAACACTCTGACCACCATGGCGGTAGCAACAAACACTGAAGCGGTCACCGCAAACAGACAGGCGCCCATCACATCACAATCCGCCAGCTTTTCCGGGGCAGTACCAACGCCATCAAAAGCACGGCGGAAACAGGAATTGGAAGGGAAACCACTCACCGCTCGACACTCAACGAAGAATCAGGATGCCATGGAGCCCGAGCTGCAGGTCCTGCCGATGCTGGTCTACCTCCTCATACACAAGGAATATCAAAGGCGGTGGCGATGACCACGGTGAGTACTGCACCTAGCACACAGGAGATGGGGGGAGAAAAAAGAGAGTGACACACACACGCAACACACAACGCCCCCACCCTCACCCACAACACTGTACACACTAACACATGCAACAACAGTACATTTACACCCTGTTACCCCCTGGAAGAACGCAGGGACAAAAGGAACTGAGTGAAATAAGTCATATTTTTGAAATAGTCATAGGTAATGAATAGAAAAACAGTATATACAAATATTTTCAATATGTACAGAAGGCAGTACACTGTCCTATGCAAATGTCCGTGGCCCACTGGGCCAAAAATCATGGGTCAAGCCTACACTTGACTCCTGCCTCAATATGAAGAGAACACTGCAGGGGCATCAGGTCGAAAACACACAGGCACCTCATGGGGACGGAGAACGGGGGGCACCTCAGCCGGAAGATGGAATAATGCCACTGCTCCTCGAGGGGGCTCCATGCCCACTGCTAGGTCCTGGGGAATGCATGGCCACAGTCTCTCTAGTGGGTGGTATGCCCACTACTTGGTCCTGGGGAGTGCAAAGCCACAGTCTCTCAAGTCTCTCAACTGGGTGGTTTGCCCACTGCTTGGTCCTGGGGAGTGCAAGGCCACAGCCTCTCTAGTGGGTGGTTTGCCCACTGCTTGGTCCTGGGGAGTACAAAGCTACAGTCTCTCAAGTCTCTCAAATGGATGGCTTCTCCACTGGTTCTGGAGGGGGCTTTGCGACCAGTGTGCTTCATCCTGCCAAGGATAGGGTGAGTGGGTGCCTTCTTCCACTGGTTCTGGGGGGGGGGGGGGCTTTGTGCCCAGTGTACTTCATCCTGCCAAGGATAGGGTGAGTGGATGCAGTTCTCCACTGGTTCTGGAGGGGGCTTTGTGCCCAGTGTGCTTTATCCTGCCAAGAATAGGGTGAATGGATGCCTTCTTCAACTGGTTCTGGAGGGGGCTTTGTGACCAGTGTGCTTCATCCTGCCAAGGATAGGGTGAGTAGATGCAGTTCTCCACTGGTTCTGGAGGGGGGTTTGTGCCCAGTGTGCTTTATCCTGCCAAGAATAGGGTGAATGGATGCCTTCTTCAACTGGTTCTGGAGGGGGCTTTGTGACCAGTGTGTTTCATCCTGCCAAGGATAGGGTGAGTGGCTGCAGTTCTCCACTGGTTCTGGAGGGGACTTTGTGTCAGTGTGCTTCATCCTCCCAAGGATAGGGTGAGTGGATGCATTTCTCCACTGGTTCTGGAATGGGCTTTGTGCCCAGTGATGCAGCACTTGGGGTGTGGCAGTTCACATTCCCTCACCTGGGTGTCTGAGGCACGAGTTTTGGAGGGAACAGGTAGCATGATACTATATCCTGCGGCGACTAAGGCTACAAACTGGTGGTAGTGCTGGTGCTGGTGGGGGTGCTTCCAGTGGTGGTTGGAGGCTCCAGGCCGTCTCCTGCAGCCTCGGACGGACACACACTGGGACTGCTGTTGCTTGTAGTGGTCCTACTGCCAGCGGTGCAGGTGGCGGTGCTTGCGGTGGTACTTGCTGCAGGGATGCTGGTGGTGCTGTCCGTGGTGCAGGAGCTGCCAGTGGTGGAGGGAGGCACCAGCCCGTCTCCTGCAGCCTCGGGCGGCTGCCCACTGAGGATGCTGCTGCTGACAGTAGTGGTGGCAGCGGCGGGGCAGGTGGCGGTGCTTGTGGCAGTGCTGGCCGCGGTACAGGTGGCAGGGCTGTCGGTTCTGATGGTGGGCACCAGGCCCTCACCTGGAGCCTCCGAGGCCTGAAGTGCCTTGCCTTGGCTTTTCTGAAGATGTAGTTCATGCAGGTGTGAGTGTAGACGCTACTGGGAGGGAGGTGGACGAGGAGGTGGAGGGGGACACAGTGGAGGCAGTGGATGTTGGTATGTCTGCATGTGTATGGTGCTTGTGTGAGTGCCTGTGAGATGAAGTGTGGTGCTTATATTTGCCTGAGCCACTTTTGTGTGGTGATTTGGGTGAATGCTGGTCTGAAGATGTGCTTGGGATATGCTGGGGTTGAGGGGATTGTGTCTGGTTAGAGGAAGTTGGAGGGGGGAGGCTAGACACAGAGACAAGGGCTGCATGAGTGCTGAGGCCAGATCCTGAAATGCTCTCTGTTGGGCCGCCACACTAGAGTGAATGCCCTCCAGGTATGCATTTGTTTGTTGCAAATGCCTCCCGGCACCCTGGGTGGCATTCAGAATGGTTGACTGCCCAACAGTGAGGGATCTCAGGAGGTCAATAGCCTCCTCACTGAGGGCAGCAGGGCTGACTGGGGCAAGGCCTGAGGTGCCTGGAGCGAAGGAGATGCCCACCCTCCTGGGTGAGCGGGCACAGGAATCATGCTGAGAGGCTGCTGGGAGGGCGGTGCTGGTAGGGGGTGGCGGCTGTGCCTGTTGTTGGGGTGGGCACAGAGGTGTCTGCCACCGCCAGGGAGCTTCCATCGGAGGAGGAGTCACTGTCTGTGGTCTCCACTCCTGTCCCCATCGTGGTGCTCGCCTCGCCCTCCGTCCCACTGGTGCCCTCACCCTCAGTGGATTCGGCCTCCAGGCCCATGTGGGATGCAGCTCCCTCCGTCGCCGGTGCCTCTGCTCCTCCGCCAGATGATGCTAATGCACACAAGGACAGGGTGACAAAACAAAAAGGGGGGGAGAAACAGAGGATGCACTTGGTCAATGCCAGCAATACCACTACCGTTGGCGGACACAACACACAGGGAGCAGCCCTATGCACTAGGCCATGCACTACCATTTCCTAAGACAGTCACCAGCCCATGGGGTACAATCCCTAACGCCAGCATCTGCAAACCAGAAACCCACAGGACCCTGCCCAGTAGTAGATAGCCACTAACACTATTGGGGTAGGAGTGAGCCAGAGCCTGCCCAACAAGGGACCTGCCATGATCGCCCTACCATAGGGGCACCCACAGCCCACATCCCCCACCCAGGTACCTGCTAACGCGTGCAAAGTCAGCTTTCAGAATCTGTACTCACCCCCTTGTGTCTGTTGTGATGCCGTCAAGCGCCCATCCAACTCGAGATAGGCCACCTCCAGGATGCGGAACATCAGGGGGGTCATGGTGCAACGGGCACCCCTTCCTCGTTGGGAGGCCAGCCCCAGCAGGGCCTCAGCCGTCTTCTTTGACCAGCGGCGCAGGTCCTCCCATCTCTTGCGGCAGTGGGTGCTCCGTCTGTGAAAGACCCCCAGGGTTCACACCTCCTTCGCGATGGCACGCCAAATACCCTTTTTCTGGTGAGCGCTGACCTGCATGGAAAAAACAACAGAAAAGGGTACTATTCACCCGTCCGGACCGTCAGACTCATTGGCCACCAGTTCCCACCCATCCCCTGACGCACATACAGTGACCACCTTACATGCTGCACTCTGGCCAGGATGCCTCAGCACCCCCCAACATGTGACTTACATCCACAGCACTCCATACATTCATGGCCCACACATCATGCTCACAGTGTACTCACCTGTTTGTCTGGAGGACCGTAAAGTATACTGGACTAGGACCCCATCCACCAGTTTCTGCAACTCCTCCACAGTGAAGGCAGGGGCCCTTTCCCCAGACACATGAGCCATTGTCGCTACCAGACACAGGTCACAGCAGCCCTTGCAGTGTAGGTCCTCTCCTGTTGAAGGTCAGGTAGCAAGTGAGTGAATAGATAGAAAATGGCAGTCACGTCCACGGCGGTGCGTACCGTCACCACAGGCGTACATCGCCATTGGCTCCTGGAACCCATAGGGCCCAATGATAACCAATGCGAAGTAGTGCGGCGGTTGTCGACCACCTACCGCGATGGCGCACAACACCAGCACAATTACCTCATTTCCACTTGTCCCTCTTCACAGGTCAGGCAGCCGCCATTTAAGGGGGCCACAGGACATAGCACCTAACTGCATCACAGCCGACATTGGCACAGCAACTGATTCTAGGATTCACTTTTTTTCTGTAAAGTTAAAAAAACAGCATTAGTGCAATAGATGTGGGAATATGCCCCTCTGCTGACCGTTCTCTTCCATAGGCTCCAACCGCTGAGGCTGCATATGAGATGGCAGCATCCTCCGGTGTACAGATACCTGGTGGACCTTTGAACAATGGAGGACAGACACATTATCATTACCTACAGACTTGATCATGCCACAATCCAGGAACTGTGTGCCCAATTGGAGCCAGACCTGATGTCAGCTATCCAGCAGCCCACTGGTATCCCCCCTCTAGTTCAAGTCCTGTCAGTGCTCCATTTCCTGGCAAGTGGTTCCTTCCAAACAACAGTGGCCATGGATTCAGGGATGTCTCAGCCAATGTTCTCTAACGTGTCGACCAGAGTGTTGTCAGCCCTGCTGAAACACATGCGGAGCTACATCGGGTTCCCCCAGGTGGAAGATTTTGCCACTGTGAAAGCTGACTTTTATGCCCTGGGACATATCTCCAACATCATAGGTGCCATTGATGGTAAACATGTGGCATTTGTCCACCCCCCCCTCCTGGAGAAAATAGAAAGTTTTCAGGAATAGAAAAAGCTATCACTCTCTGAATGTGCAGATGGCGTGTTTGTCGGACCAAGTACATCTCCCATGTGAATGCCAAATACCCTGGCTCTCTCCATGATGCCTTTAACTTGAGGAATAGCAGCATCCCATTTGTGATGGGCCAACACCAGAGGCACCGGGTGTGGCAAATAAGTGAGCCCAAGGTCCCCACACAGTATGAGTAGGTGTCTGGGTATGGGGTTGTCCCTAAGGATTAATGTGTGTCTAACAGGTATCCCTAGATATTTGAAGGTGACTTTGGTTACCTCAACCTCTCATGGCTACTGACCCCAGTGAGGAATGCCAGGACAAGGGCTTAGGAACGTTACAATGAGGCACATGGGTATACAAGGAGGATTATCGAACGGACCTTCGGCCTCCTGAAGGCCAGATTCCGGTGCCTCCATGTGACTGGTGGATCCCTGTACTACTCACCCAAGAAGGTGTGCCAGATCATTGTTGCCTGTTGCATGCTGCACAACCTGGCCTTGAGACGCCAGGTGCCTTTTCTGCAGGAGGATGAGCCTGGAGATGGTCTTGTGGCAGCGGTGGAGCCTGTGGACAGTGAGGAAGAGGAGGCAGAGGAAGAAGATGTTGACAACAGGAGCAACATCATTCTGCAATACTTCCAGTGACACACAGGTAAGACATTGTACGTTCATATTACATTTCATTTAACTGTTGGACATTGTACAAGACAGGCTCTTAACCTATGTTTCTGGCCACTGACTTTACCCTTCGCCATGTCTATTTTCAGATCCCTGTGCCCCACTCTGGTTCCTGCTATGTGTACTGCTGCCCACTACAGGTCATACCAATGTATATATAACTGGACATATGAATTAAAATGTTTACAGCTTGTAAACCTAATACATATTGCAATCAATTGACAGACTCCGTACTTGTTTTTGATCCAAGGGTGTTTATTTCAGTGCTCATAAGTAGAGGGGGATGTGCAATGGGCAGGGGTGATGGTGGAGGAATGTCCAGTTAGAGTTTAGTCTCTTGGTATCACAGGTGCATTGTCCAAGGGGGCATAGGAAGGGGAGTAATGGCAGTTCAAGGTGGATAGGGTGATAGTGTGGGACACAAGGGTGACAATCAGGAAAGTCTTATTTCCTGGCGGGGGTCTTGGCAATGTTCTCTGTCTTCTGCCTAGATCGCAGGGACCGTTTGCGGGGTGGTTCTCCTTCTGCAGGGGGTGGGGTGCTGGTGGCCTGTTGGTCCTGTGGCTGTGCCTCCTGTCCACTAGCGCTGGTGGAGGAGGAGGGCGGTTCATCTGTGTGGCTAGTGTCAGGGGCCCGTTGTTGTACCACTGCCTCCCTCATGGTCTTAGCCATGTCACCCAGCACCCCTGCAATGGTGACCAGGATGGTGTAGATGTTTGTTAGGTCATTCCCTGATCCCTAGGTACTGGGGCTCCTGTAGCTTGGCCAGTATGCGGCCCATGGTCTCCTGCGAATGGTGGTATGCTCCCAGGATGTTGGAGAGAGCCTTGTGGAGAGTGGGTTCCCTTGGCCTGTTCTCCCCCTGTCACACAGCAGTCCTCCGAGCTTCCCTGTTATCCTGTGCCTCTGTCCCCTGAACCGTGTGCCCACTGCCACTCACCCCAGGTCCCTGATCATCCTGTGTATGTGGGGTTGCCTAGGGTCCCTGTAGTGGTGGACACACTGCTGATTCACGTGTCCTGGGGACAGAGGGATGGGTGCTGTGCTGGTGCTTCCTGAGGGGGGAGGCTCTGTGGTGGGTTGGGACTGTGGCAGGGGGAACCGACTGTCCAGAGGTCCCTTATGGGCCAGGTTGGTCATCCTGATCCAGACGTGCAGAGCTGCTGTCATCACTGTGGGCCTCTTCAGGGGGTGGACTGGTTGTAGCTGGCACCTCCTCTCCAGTGATGTTGAGTAGGGGTCCTGTGGGGATGCAAATGCACTGTTAATGTATCTGCGTGTGCCATCTTGTGCATGGGTGTATTTCTCTGTATGATTGTGATTTCCCTGTCAGCTTAGCCTTGTGTTCGTGGTGGTTATGTGGGCTGGGTGAATCTCTGTGATGGCCATGCTGCAGTGATGGGTGTCCAAGCAGGTCTGTGATGGGTATCCATGCTTTGATGTTGTATGCAGGGCTTGGTATTGGGATGGGTGGATTGTGATGGTGGGGTATATGTGAGGTGGTGGAGTGATGGGGTGAGGGTAGGGGTAGGAGTTTGTGATGGCATGCAGGTAGGGTGGGGGATTTAGTAGTAAAGATTTGACTTACCAGAGTCTAGTCCTCCTGCTACGCCTGTGAGGCCCTCAGGATGCATGATCGCCAAGACTTGCTCCTCCCATGTTGTTAGTTGTGGGGGGGAGGCGGGGGTCCACCGCCAGTCCTCTGTACTGCTACCTGGTGTCTTGCAACCACGGAACGCACCTTCCCCCGTAGGTCGTTCCACCTCTTCGTGATGTCATCCCTTGTTCTGGGGTGCACTCCCACGGCGTTGACCCTGTCCACAACTCTCCGCCATAGCTCCATCTTCCTTGCAATGGACGTCTGCTGCACCTGTGATACGAATAGCTGTGGCTCTACCCGGATGATTTCCTCCACCATGACCCTTAGCTCCTCCTCAGAAAATCTGAGGTGTCTTTGGGGTGCAATGGATGTGAGTGGTGGGTGTGAGGATGTGTGGGGTGATGTGTTGGGTGATGTGATGTGGTGTGTCGTGTGAGGTGCGTGGATGGTGTATGGCTGCTGGTGTTCTGTGCCTCTGATTGAGTGGGTGCTCCTGTCTTGTGTATATCTCTTCTTGCTATCTTTTTTTTTTCACTGTAAAAGGGTTGTGGGTAATGTGGGTGTGTGTTATTTATTGGATTGGGTGTGTGGGTGCGTTGTGTGTTTGTGTGTCAGGTGTGTGTATTTTTAATTGTCCAATGTGGTGTGGTTTTGTAGGTGTGTGTGTATTTTGAGCACGGCGGTGTCTACCGCCAATGGTTTACCGCATTTGAAAGACCGCTGCAGTGATTCGTGGGTTGTGATACTTTGGGCGTATTCCTATTGGCGTAATGGTGTGGGTTTTGTTACCACCAGTTTATCACTGAGCTTTGGTGTGGCGGACTTGTGTGGGTGTCTGTATAGTGGCGGATTTATCAGTGTGGGTCATAATACTCGTAGCGGAATACCGCAGCGGTCACGGTATGTTGGCGGCTGTCAGCATGGCGGTAGGCAGCATTTACCGCCAGAGTTCTAATGAGGGCCAAAATGTAGATTTTCCTAGTAGTTTATCAAGGAAAGTCTTAATTTTATTAAAGACACAGAGGCAAGTATTATCCCTCCACAATGTTCTAACTTTGTTTTTCCCACCCTATTAGCAGGCCAGACTCCGTCGCAGCCGACCTCCTAAGAAGGACATCTTCCACCTTGGCCCTTCACGGGGATCTTTTTCTTCAAGCAACATTGAGAACACTCTTTCTTCTCCACGCCTTCCCAAGTTCCCTTTACCAGGATTTATGAACTTTTGCCAAGACTTGTTTTCCCTCGTTTTGTCTCTTTTAATTGTTCTGTCTATTTTGCCTTTATTTCGTGCTTACTAAACTTCTCGAACAAGAAAAGAGGGCTGTTCGCGGTCAAGTGACATCATAATACATGTATGCATTGGTGATTGGTTACTGTTGTGGAAATACCTTTTTCTTCCCATTGGCTCTTTTCTCTTGCCTCTTGGGAATTGTAGTTGCTTACTTGACTGCTGCTCTTGAATTAAAGCAAGAATAGATAAGCATAATACTTGCCTCCGTGTCTTTAATAAAATTAAGACTTTCCTTCATAAACTACTAGGAAAATCTACTTTTTGGTGTAATTCCGTTCAGAGGTTCGGGTTGCAGTTGTGTCTAAAATCTCTAAATGAATTTATATGGGTAATGCACTTTTTGGACCACCCCTTTTTCTCAGCCCCTGCTTGACAGATCACACCAAAACATTCCATGCACAACAAGACACAACAAGACACTTTTTGGGAAAATATCATGAATATTCGTCAAACGGCAACAAAGATATGGCCAAGTAAAAAAAAAAAACACTCCCTCTACAAACTAGTCCCTAATTATAACTACCTACAGGGAACCACAGGTAGGTAATATAGATTTATATATGTATGTATGTGTGTGTGTGTATATATGTCTGTATATGTATTTTTTTTAATACATTTATAATTACAATGAAGACTAAAATAAGAATTAATATAAATGTAATAGTAGACAACGGGCGATCTTGGATAGACAATGTAGTGTTAAAAATATTACTGTGACTACTGGGATGCTATAGTGGTTGGCAATGTAGTGGAGATTATGTACAGTTAGATCAATATAATTATGGCTGATTTAGCGGCATACAACCCACCAGGGAGACCTTAAAATATGCTTGTGTATCATTCATTAGAGTTTATCAGATACACTGACTGAGAGGTTCTATGTTTTCTGTGTGCATGCAGCAGCAGCACAATAGGAGATTGAGGTTAATAGAGGAGATGAACATTTCACGCTGGACCTTCTTTTAGCACTGCATAACACTTTGCAGTATATTTTTCATGCACTTATTTTTACTTAAAAAGCATTTGCCCTTGCACATCATTACTTTCTCATCCATCTTCCCTGATCTAGTCCTAACATATTAAATAACATCTACTCCTTGCAAACATTGTTCCTTAGCTAACTCAAAATACTTCCCCCAATATGGCTGCCATTACCCAGGTGCCACTACAAAGGGGAAGTAGTAACTCTAAACATCCTGTCATTTTTTTCTGCAAAACAAGGTTGCCCTAGCTGACTGAGGTAAGTGTTGATATTTTAATGTATATTATTAACTGTGTTTTTACTTTGCCATGATTCAAAAGGTAGTGCCTTAGCATCCCTTTGTTTCACTTTTCTTTGTTGTGCCTGAGATTTCCTGATGCTTTGCATTAGCATGCAGGAATAATTTTATGCACTTCTTGGCTTGCTATAGCGGCCTACGGAGTTGTGTCTGTGTTTTTTCAGCAGGCGTGTGTTCGTGCCTCTCGGCTTGTTTCTACATCTTTTGGGAGGAGCGGCACGCTTTTATTACTTCTGCTCATTACTTGCTGAGTGTGCGCTGAGCACTACAGTTGGCATTGACAAGGGCTTTAGTTCCATGCATGTGCAGGCGCATATTTTTTAAGCGCTAAGTACTTTTTGTTACAAATTAAGACCCTCATTATGACTTGGCAGTCAGCGGACCGCCACGCCAGCGATGGAGGTAGTACCACCAATAGGCTGGCGGCATAGATCGCCAAATTATGAACGTGGCGGTGATCCCTCCCATATAAAGCCAATGCACCGTCTAAACCGCCAGTGCGGTCCGGCCACTGAACACGTCGACAAAGACGATGACGGTGAGTACAGCCACTTAGCACACGAGGGAGGGAGGGGAGAGTGACACACCCACACGCACAACACACACCATACACACACCACACACAGAGAACAATCCGCTGAAAAGTACAACAACAATATAAGCCAGAAGAAAAGAAAGCCAGGACAAATACCTTTAATTCAACCACTATATTCAGGTGGGAACAGCGACCACATAAAATTGACTGAACTATATACACAAAGGACAATTAGCCAGTCCAAAAGTGTCCATGCCATTACACAGGGCAATGTGAGAGGCCCAACTGAACTCCTGACAGCCCAAGTGACTCCACTGGGCAGGGACATCAATGTGGAAGGGAGGCACCTAAGGGGGCACGGGAGATTGGTGGAGCGGTTCTTGGAAGGGGGTCTTTGGACTTTGATTTGGGAGGGGGTGGGTTTTTGCGCCTGTGTTTAGGGCAGAGGAGTGGGCCTGGAGTAGGGGGTCGGAGTGGCTTCCCTGTGCTCCGGGGGGGAGGACAAACAGGTCGTGTGCATGTATGTTCAGATGGTATCTGCAAGTGAAGTGGGTGTGCTGCATGTGGTTGTGATGGTGGTGGTGGTGACTGAGCATGTGGTGAGTGGGGTGCTAGTCTGCTTGTGCTGTTGTGGTGACTGAGGGCAAGGCTGAAACGGTGGCAGGATCTGGGACTGAGTATGCAGTGCATGCAGGTATGAGTGCTGATGTGACCTTGAGGGAGGAGGTGGAGGAGGAGGCAGTGGAGGCAGTGGCTGTTGTTATGTGTGTGCCTGTGGTGTGATCTGTGGTGCTTGTGCTGGTCTTTGCGAGCCCTGTCTGTTGTCTTGAGTGCATGCCCTTCTGATTGTGTGCTTGGAATCGGTGGGGGGAGAGGGCTCTGGGACTGGGTACAGGTAGTTGGAGGGGAGATGGAAGAACTAGGTACACTGACTGTCGTCAAAGAGGAGGCCAGAGCCTGAAAGGATCTCCTAAGGCCAGCCAACCACAGGTAGGCATTGGATTGCTGCGTCTGGGATGCCAGCCCCTGGATGGCATTCACTATGGTTGACTGCCCTATAGAGATAAATCTCAGAAGGTCAATCACCTCCTCAGTGAGGTCAGCAGGGCGGACTGGGGCAGGGGCTGCGGTGCCTGGGAGGAAGAGACGCCCACCGTCCTGGGTCAGCAGGCACGGGCAACTGGGTGGGAGGTTACTGGGAAGGCGGTGCTTGTACGGGGGTGGCAGAAGATGACGATGCTGTGGTGGTCCCAGAAGGAGCTTCCATCGGAGAAGGAATCAGAGTCTGTTGTAGTTCCTGTCTCCTCCTGTGGTGCTCCCCTCACCCTCCAACCCACTTGTTCCTCGGCGTCGGTGGACACTGCCTCCTGGGTCCTGTGGGCTGCAGCTCCTCCACTCGCCGGTACCTCTGATCCCTTACCAGATGATGCTAATGCACACTAGGACAGGAGAAGAAAAGGAGGGAGGGTGGGGGAGAAAGAAAGGGAGCACAGGGTCAGATACAGCAATCACAGAACATATTGCATACACATCACAATGACTCACTGGTAATTTACACTATGCAGTAACAGTCACAATACCACACCATTGCCTGGGAACAACAGCTAAAATGTACTCAGCAGACACAACCATCTGCACACCTACTGAGACTCTCTAATCCATGTCTGCCTGTTGACAAAGCGGCAGCTACACTATTCCGACTAAGTGACTGCATAACGTGCAATTGCCCGGTCACACCACCTAGGCAGTGGACATCAGAGCATCACTCCAACACCGGTTAATCAGGATGTAGGCCCTTACTGAAGCTGGAATAACAGCAAATTACCAATACCAATTGTACATACCACTCACCATAGCTATGCAGAGCTTGACAACATAACCTACAGGGGAACATTGAAGAATACACTGCATCCAAAGACCATGCCAGGCATCAGGAATTAATTTAACACAGGGTGTACTCACCCCCTCTTGGCTGCTGTGCTGCCCTCAAGCGCCCATCCAACTCTGAGTTGCTCACCGCCAGTATGCAGGCCATTGGGGGATCATGGAAGACGGGCACCGCTCCCTCGTTGGAGGACATCCCCAGTTGGGCCTCCGCGGTCTTCCAGGCATCGCAAGTCCTCCCACCTCTTTCTGCAGTGGGTGCTTCGCCCTCTATGGACCCCCAGGGTCCGCACGTCCTTGGTGATGGCACGCCAAAACCTTTTCTTCTGATGGGCGCTGACCTGCATAGGAAACACAGACAGAAGGACACCATTAACAACACACTACATTCTGTTACAGCAATGGACTACATACTTCATTGATCATATTCATCTTACACATAACTCGTACCTCTGTGTACATACTGCATGCAGCAAAAAAGCACTCCCTGAAGGACACACTGTCTGCACACACATACATCTACATACAGCTAGATTGCATCCAAAATACCCAAAAGGTACTCACCTGTTGATCTGAAGGCCCATACAACTGTCCATACAAGGGTAGGACCCCATCCACAAGCTTCTCCAGTTCTTCAGATGTGAAGGCTGGGGCCCTATCCCCTGTAGCATGGGCCATTGTGGGTTCCAGACACAGGACACAGCAGCTCACGCTGTGGAGGTGTTGGGAGAGTGAGAGTCAGGAGTCAAGTGACATGGTCTTCTGAAAATAGCAGTCACGTCTGCGCCGGTAATCACCGTCACCACTGGCGATGATCTTCATTGGCCCCTGTGCCCCATAGACTACAATATTAACCAATGAGGAGTTGCACAGCAGTTCAGACCGCCCTTCGCCATGATATCAAACGCCAGTGGAGTGAGGTCACTTCCACTTGTCCTCTGCATACAGGGCAGGTGGGTGCCATTACCTGATAATAGTACTCATGGCAGTCAATTAAATGTGCGTCATATGTACGGATGGTACACACCAAGGCAATTCCAAGCCGTCTACATATTTTGTTTTGGTGGGTGACTCTGGCTCTTTAATGAGATCTCATACCAGTGCACTGCTTGCAGAAGAGTAGTTGACAAAACATGTAAAATGTGATGCTACAAATCACGTCCCACGACTTCGACTACATCTGTGAGGCACTATTGCAAATGAATAAGAATGTATGGTTTCAGACGTCCGTTTGCATGTAGAGTACACAGGTGCAGATTCCAATCATTGGTTGCCTGAAATGTATGAGACATCTCTGTTTGCTGTGATGTTGTGTGTCTATCTTTCCTGCTGTCACACACTTGTGGTGTATGGTTTGTTTAGATACCAGCCACTGCAGAGGAGGATGAGGAATGCACCCATATACAGACCCCTAGTCGTCTGGGCTACACTGGAGGAACGCCATATTATACCCACTTGTCGTCTGGACAGGGACACAAACATTGAACTGTGTGCACAATTGAAGCCAGATCATTCCTGATATTCGTAGTCCTACTGCAATACCTCCTACAGTACAGGTGATGTCAGTGCTCCACTTCCTGGCCAGTGGATCATTTCAGGTGACTGTGGGCTTGGCTGCAGGTATGTCACAATCAATGTTTTCTAATGTGCTGAGTAGAGTCTTAACTGCCTTACTGAAACACATGAACAGCTATATCTCATTCCCCCACAGTGATGATTTGCCCACTGTGAAGGCTGCTTTCTACACAATGGGACACATTCCACATGTGATTGGGGCTATTGACGGGACCCATGTTGCTTTGGTCCCTCCCAGGATAAATGAGCAGGTGTTCAAAAATAGGAAGAATTACCGTTCAATAAATGTGCAGGTGGTATGCCTTGCTGATCAGTATATTTCCCATGTTACTGCCATGTTTCCAGGATCTGTGCATGATGCCTACGTATTGAAGAACAGCAATGTCCCACATATGACGGCACAACTACAGAGAGAGAGAGTCTGGCTCATTGGTGAGCTTAATGTTTCACACTATGTATGTCACTGTATGCCACCTAGAGTTGTCCTCTGTGCTATTGTATACAAGTAATGTGTGTTTCTAAATGTTTTCAGGTGACTCCGGCTACCTAAACCTATCCTGGCTGTTGGCACCAGGACAGGGGCAGAGAATCGGTACAATGAGGCACATGGAAGGACCAGATGAGTAATTGAAAGAACTTTTGGGCTACTGAAAGTCAGGTTCACGTGCCTCCATATTTCGGGTGTGTTGGACCTGGCTTTTTGACAGGGACATCCCCAAACTTTTTGTCTCCTTCCTCCTGTTTTTTCTGACCTGTTGTTGTTGGCTTTTGACCTCTGGGCACTTTACCCCTGCTAACCAGTGCTAAAGTGCATATGCTCTCTGTGTAAATTGTACTACTGATTGGTTTATCCATGATTGACTATTTAATTTACTTGTAAGTCCCTGGTAGAGTGCACTACATGTGCCTAGGGCAGGTAGATTAAATGCTACTAGTGGGCCTGCAGCACTGGTTGTGCCACCCACCTCAGTAGCCCCTTAACCCTGGCTCAGGCCTGCCATTGCAAGGCCTGGGTGTGCAGTTTCACTGCCACTTCGACTTGGCATTTAAAAGTACTTGCCAAGCCTAGAACTCCCCTTTTTCTACATATAAGTCATCCCTAATGTGTGCCCTAGGTAACCCCTAGAGCAGGGTGCTGTGTAGGTAAAAGGCAGGACATGTACCTGTGTAGTTATATGTCCTAGTAGTGTAAAACTCCGAAATTCGTTTTTACACTACTGTGAGGCCTGCTCCCTTCATAGGCTAACATTGGGGCTGCCCTCATACAATGTTGAAGTGGCAGCTGCTGATCTGAAAGGAGCAGGAAGGTCATATTTAGTATGGCCGGAATGGTAATATAAAGTCCTGCTGACTGGTGAAGTCGGATTTAATATTACTATTCTAGAAATGCCACTTTTAGAAAGTGAGCATTTCTTTGCACTAAAACCTTGTTGTGCCCTTCAATCCACGTCTGGCTAGGTTTAGTTGACAGCTCCTTGTGCATTCACTCAGACACACCCCAAACACAGGGTACTCAGCCTCACTTGCATACATCTGCATTTTGAATGGGTCTTCCTGGGCTGGGAGGGTGGAGGGCCTGCCCTCACACAAAGGACTGCCACACCCCCTACTGGGACCCTGGCAGACAGGATTGAACTGAAAGGGGGCTTGGTGCATTTCTTAGACACTCTTTGAAGTCACCCCCACTTCAAAGGCACAACTTAGTATAAAACAGGGCCTCTGCCCTACCTCATCAGACACTTGCTGGAGAAGAAACCTGAACCAGAAACTACATCCTGCCAAGAAGAACTGCCTGGCTGCTCAAAGGAATCACCTGTCTGCTTTTCTACAAAGGACTGCTGCCTTGCTGGTGGCCTGCTGCCTTGCTGAACTCTTGCCTGGCTGTAAAAGTGCTCTCCAAGGGCTTGGATAGAGCTTGCCTCCTGTTCCCTGAAGTCTCAGGACCAAAAAGACTTCTCTCTTCCTCTTGGACGCTCCGTGCGCCAAACTTTTCAACGCACAGCTTGTTCCGCGGCAAGAAAAACGCTGCACACCGACGCTGATCAACGCGACGCCTTCGGGACGACCGAAACTTTGACGCACGGCCTCGCAAGGACAATGCCGCCCGACTTCCCGGGAGAAATCGACGCGACGCCTGCCGTGAGATCGAAACTTTGACGCACGGCCTCGCAAGGACAACGCCGCCCGACTTCCCAGGAGAAATCGACGCCTGCCGTGAGATCAAAACTTTGACGCACGGCTTCGCAAGGACAACGCCGCCTGACTCCGCAGGAGAAATCGATGCGACGCTTGCCGTGAGATCAAAACTTTGACGCACGGCCTCGCAAGGACAACGCCGCCCGACTCCGCAGGAGAAATCGACGCAACGCCTGCCGTGAGATCGAAACTTCGACGCGCAGCCCCGCAGAACGACGCGCAGCCGGAAAACAAGCAGGAAAATCCACGCACAGACCCGGGACATCTGGTAATCCCCGCGACCCACAGAAAGAGACTGTCCGCGCGCCGGAAAACGACGCTCGACTTCCCCCGCGTGGAAAATAACGACGCAAGTCCGTGTGTGCTGGAGAGAAATCGACGCACACACCCTTTTTCCACGCATCTCTTCCTTTGTGGCCCTCTGAGGAGATTTTCCACCAGAAACCAGGTGCTTTGTGTTTGAAAGAGACTTTGTTTACTTTCTAAAGATTTAAAACACTTTATATCACTTTTCAGTGATATCTTTACAAATTCATATTGCAACTTTGATCGTTTTGACCTGAAGATACCCAGATAAATATTATATATTTTTCTAAACACTGTGTGGTGTATTTTTGTGGTGTTATGCTATGGTGTTGTATGATTTATTGCACAAATGCTTTATACATTGCCTTCTAAGTTAAGCCTGACGGCTCGTGCCAAGCTACCGGAGGGTGAGCACAGGCTGATTTTGGATTGTGTGTGACTTACCCTGACTAGAGTGAGGGTTCTTGATTGGACAGAGGGCAACCTGACTGCCAACCAAAAACCCAATTTCTAACATTGGTGATCAGCGGTGAGGATAGGACTTGTGTTTGTGCAGTGACATACAGTAGCTAAGTATTTCACTACCTACCCACAGTTGAAGGTCAACTTGATTTTTCATCTTTTTTGGCTCTTGGTTCTCTGATGTCCTCCTGGATATACTATTGATATTTTGGACTTTGGATTTTGGTTTTTGCTGATAAGATCTTATCAGAATAGGATTGTGTACCTACTCATTCTTTGTTCGTACTGACCACCTCACTAAGGCTGACCTAAGGAAGCTTTGCAGAAAATGGGGCCTTCCTGTAGCAAGGAGATCTACTAAAGCGGAGATGCTACATTACTACATAGTCTGGGGGGAGGAAAGATGGGCAGAGAGAGAGGCAGCAAGAAACCAAATGACTAAGTACCCCTCAGATGAGGAGGAGGACTACGCACATGAGGAGGAAGACTGCTCACATGAGGAGGAAGACTACTCAGATGAGGACAGTGACCCAGAAATAGATGAATGGCTCCGAGGTCAAAGGCGACAGGAGCAACAATTAGAGGAATATCTTGCAGAGGTTGAGGCAAAAAGACTCTTAGCCCTGGAAGAAGAAAAGATTGCAGCTCAAGAGCTGAGCTGTAAAGAGCTGAAACTGGAGGCCGGAAGGGCTGAGTCCAGTTCAGATGGTGGCAGCAAAAATCTTGCATCTAGTACTGCTGAAGAAGGGCACAAGCCCAGAGATGTGGTGCCCAACTTGAAGAAGGGAGTTGACACACCCCAGGCGGTTCAAGGGTATGAGGTAGTTCCCGTTATGCACAGGGTCCCTGAGAAGGATTGGGGAACTGGCACAGGGAGTCATATTCCTACTGGGGGGAGGGACACTTTACTGACTCTAGCAGAGAGTGACAGAGAGAAGGGTTCCCCCCTGGTGGACGTCCTGGATATAGAGTGTAGAGACATCCCAGAAGAGTATGGGTTGAGTGTCAGGGACAGACAGATACTGTCTCACCAGTCTCAGGAGGGTGAGGTAGAGTGCTTTTCCAAGGTTGAGTTACTGGGTGGTTGGGTGAAGGGTACTGTGGTTAATACATGTGAAGGGCAGAATGATGTAATTGCTGGAGAGCATATGTCTGGTCCTTATTTTCCAGAGCTACGCCAACACCAGGTTGAGTGTGAGTTCTCTGACCCCAGGGAACTTACAATGGAGGCAGACTTCTGGGTGAGTACCAGAGAGTCTGAAGAGGCATTTGGGGGTGCTCCTGAAGGGAGTGGTCTAGGTGGTTCCCAACCGAGTGAGGTGGGAAAGGATTGTAGTGTCCCAGGTAGGTCCCAGGGCCTAGAGGGTTCCATGAGGGAACACCAGGAGGGAAGCCTAGCCTGTACTGTAGGGCCACCTTTTGAGGGAAGCCCCACAGTGTCAGAAGAACTTGGGGGGGTGACTGTAGCCAGCATCCCAACAGTTCTGGTGTCTGGCAGTACCCCTCCTAGTGAGGGGGTGCAGAAGTCCAGACATAGGGTTGAGAGGGGGTTGCAGACCCCAGTGGAGGACCTTGAGAGTCAGGGGACAGCTCTGAGAGCAGAGCCCCCCAGGAATGACCCAGGTGAAACCGTTTCTGGTTTGGGGGAAACCCAGACTCTGCCGGATGGGCAGAGGTCGGGAGACCTGCGCCAACCAGACTCTTGTGTGGCCCTTGGGGACGGTGTGTCCCTTGTGGGGGGTGAGAGTGCCCCCCAGGAAGTCCTGGCATGCCAGGCAAAGATTCAACCTCAGGGTGGTGACTCTGGGTTGGATACCCAGGTTCAGAGGTTAAACTCTGACCTGGTGGGAGGTAGATGTGCCTCCCAAGAAGTCCTGCTGTGCCAGGCAATTGTCCAACCTCAGGGTGTTGACTCTGGGTTGGATGACCAGGTTCAGAGGTTAAACTCTGACCTGGTGGGAGGTAGGTGTGCCCCCCAGAAAGTCCTGCCGTGCCAGGCAATTGCCCAACCTCCGGGTTGTGACCCTGGGTTGGGGAACCAGGCTCAGAGGTTAAACTCTGACCTGGTGGGAGGTAGGTGTGCCTCCCTGGAAGTCCTGGCCTGCCAGGCAATGGTTCAACCTCAGGGTGTTGACTCTGGGTTGGATCACCGGGTTCAGAGGTTAAACTCTGACCTGGTGGGGGGTACTAGTGCCCCCCAGAAAGTCCTGGTGTACCAGGCAGTTGTCCAACCTCAGGGTGTGACTCTGAGTTGGATAACCGGGTTCAGGGGTTAAACTCTGACCTGGTAGGGGGTAGGTGTGCCCCCCAGAGAGGCAATTGTTCAACCTCAGGGTGGTGACCCTGGGTTGGAGAACCAGGTTCAGAGGTTAACCTCTGACCTGGTGGGAGGTAGGTGTGCCTCCCAGAAAGTCCTGGTGTGCCAGGCAGTTGCCCAACCTCAGGGTGGTGACCCTAGGTTGGAGAACCAGGTTCAGAGGTTAAACTCTGACCTGGTGGAGGGTCAGTGTGCCCTCCAGGAAGTCCTGGCGTGCCAGGCAATTGTTCAACTTCAGGGTGGTGACTCTGAGTTGAATGGCCAAGTTCAGAGGTTAAACTCTGACCTGGTGGAGGGTCAGTGTGCCCTCCAGGAAGTCCTGGCATGCCAGGCAATTGTTCAACTTCAGGGTGGTGACTCTGAGTTGAATGGTCAGGTGCAGAGGTTAAACTCTGACCTGGTGGGGGGTAGGTCTGCCTCCCAGAAAGTCCTGGTTTGCCAGGCAGTGATCCAGTCTGAGGGTCCAAACCCTGGGCTGGAAGACCAGGTTCAGGGTGTCCCCCCGGACCTGGAGGGAGGGGCTACTGATAACAGTGCCCCTACCATGTTGTCTTCTGAGGAGGCCACTCCTAGTTGGAGGGTGCTGGACCCCAGAAGGGAGGGCAGGGGGAGGGAAGCCTCACCCCGGGCCCTAGTCCAACCTGAAGGTACAGACCCCAGGTTGGAGGGCCAGTTGCAGGTTAACAGCCCTGCACTGGTGGAGGAATGGTACAGGGCGACTTCTGTAAGCACCCTGACCATGTTGGACTCTGGGGGTACCGCTCCAGGAGGGAGGGTACAGAGCCCCAGAGGGGAGGACCAGGTTCAGGCTGTCATCCCTGACCTGGCGGAAGGGAGAGTGGTTAAAGGGTGCCCAGCACCTGGGGCTACCGCCCCCCACTCTCCACAGCCACAGTGGTTGGAGAGCTTTGAGAGGCCTGGGGCCAGGCTCTCATCCCTGGCAGCTGTCAGTAATCACTGTGGCTTGCTGTCCGGGTGGACAGAGTTATCCCTGGGGAGGGGACAAGTGTCACATCCCGGGGGTAGAGTGGGCAACACCACTGTGTTGGTCATGGTGGTACTATCCTGCTCCTGGGATACATCTGTGAACAAAGTAAGGTTAGGTGCTGCACAGATGGGATCCACAGGTAAGGAGAAAGGTTCCCCATGGGTTGGCTTAGTGGGCCCTGAGAGTATGGACAGAGGGATCCAATTGGAGTCAGGAAGGCGAAGAACTGGAGCATGCCCCTGCTGTTGTGGGCCTGGGTCCTTGTTCTGTCGCCTCAAACAGGGAAGTACATCAGGATAGTGATTGTGCTCCCCTGGCTTTAGGCTGGTAGGGGGTCATGTTGGACCTGGCTTTTTGACAGGGACATCCCCAAACTTTTTGCCTCCTTCCTCCTGTTTTTTCTGACCTGTTGTTGTTGGCTTTTGACCTCTGGGCACTTTACCCCTGCTAACCAGTGCTAAAGTGCATATGCTCTCTGTGTAAATTGTACTACTGATTGGTTTATCCATGATTGACTATTTAATTTACTTGTAAGTCCCTGGTAGAGTGCACTACATGTGCCTAGGGCAGGTAGATTAAATGCTACTAGTGGGCCTGCAGCACTGGTTGTGCCACCCACCTCAGTAGCCCCTTATCCCTGGCTCAGGCCTGCCATTGCAAGGCCTGGGTGTGCAGTTTCACTGCCACTTCGACTTGGCATTTAAAAGAACTTGCCAAGCCTAGAACTCCCCTTTTTCTACATATAAGTCATCCCTAATGTGTGCCCTAGGTAACCCCTAGAGCAGGGTGCTGTGTAGGTAAAAGGCAGGACATGTACCTGTGTAGTTATATGTCCTAGTAGTGTAAAACTCCTAAATTCGTTTTTACACTACTGTGAGGCCTGCTCCCTTCATAGGCTAACATTGGGGCTGCCCTCATACAATGTTGAAGTGGCAGCTGCTGATCTGAAAGGAGCAGGAAGGTCATATTTAGTATGGCCGGAATGGTAATATAAAGTCCTGCTGACTGGTGAAGTCGGATTTAATATTACTATTCTAGAAATGCCACTTTTAGAAAGTGAGCATTTCTTTGCACTAAAACCTTGTTGTGCCCTTCAATCCACGTCTGGCTAGGTTTAGTTGACAGCTCCTTGTGCATTCACTCAGACACACCCCAAACACAGGGTACTCAGCCTCACTTGCATACATCTGCATTTTGAATGGGTCTTCCTGGGCTGGGAGGGTGGAGGGCATGCCCTCACACAAAGGACTGCCACACCCCCTACTGGGACCCTGACAGACAGGATTGAACTGAAAGGGGGCTTGGTGCATTTCTTAGACACTCTTTGAAGTCACCCCCACTTCAAAGGCACAACTTAGTATAAAACAGGGCCTCTGTCCTACCTCATCAGACACTTGCTGGAGAAGAAACCTGAACCAGAAACTACATCCTGCCAAGAAGAACTGCCTGGCTGCTCAAAGGACTCACCTGTCTGCTTTTCTACAAAGGACTGCTGCCTTGCTGTTGGCCTGCTGCCTTGCTGAACTCTTGCCTGGCTGTAAAAGTGCTCTCCAACGGCTTGGATAGAGCTTGCCTCCTGTTCCCTGAAGTCTCAGGACCAAAAAGACTTCTCTCTTCCTCTTGGACGCTCCGTGCGCCGAACTTTTCGACGCACAGCTTGTTCCGCGGCAAGAAAAACGCCGCACACCGACGCTGATCAATGCGACACCTTCGGGACGACCGAAACTTTGACGCACGGCCTCGCAAGGACAACGCCGCCCGACTTCCCGGGAGAAATCGACGCGACGCCTGCCGTGAGATCGAAACTTTGACGCACGGCCTCGCAAGGACAACGCCGCCCGACTTCCCAGGAGAAATCGACGCGACGCCTGCCGTGAGATCAAAACTTTGACGCACGGCTTCGCAAGGACAACGCCGCCCGACTCCGCAGGAGAAATCGACACGACGCCTGCCGTGAGATCAAAACTTTGACGCACGGCCTCGCAAGGACAACACCGCCCGACTCCGCAGGAGAAATCGACACAACGCCTGCCGTGAGATCGAAACTTCGACGCGCAGCCCCGCAGAACGATGCGCAGCCGGAAAACAAGCAGGAAAATCCACGCACAGACCCGGGACATCTGGTAATCCCCGCGACCCACAGAAAGAGACTGTCCGCGCGCCGGAAAACGACGCTCGACTTCCCCTGCGTGGAAAATAACGACGCTCGTCCGTGTGTGCTGGAGAGAAATCGACGCACACACCCTTTTTCCACGCATCTCTTCCTTTGTGGCCCTCTGAGGAGATTTTCCACCAGAAACCAGGTACTTTGTGTTTGAAAGAGACTTTGTTTACTTTCTAAAGACTTAAAACACTTTATATCACTTTTCAGTGATATCTTTACAAATTCATATTGCAACTTTGATCGTTTTGACCTGAAGATACCCAGATAAATATTATATATTTTTCTAAACACTGTGTGGTGTATTTTTGTGGTGTTATGCTATGGTGTTGTATGATTTATTGCACAAATGCTTTACACATTGCCTTCTAAGTTAAGCCTGACTGCTCGTGCCAAGCTACCGGAGGGTGAGCACAGGCTGATTTTGGATTGTGTGTGACTTACCCTGACTAGAGTGAGGGTTCTTGATTGGACAGAGGGCAACCTGACTGCCAACCAAAAACCCCATTTCTAACAGGGTGGATCCCTACTCTACTCCAAAGAAAGGTCTGTCAGATGGTGGTAGCCTGCTGCATGTTTCACAATTTGGCCCTCAGACAGCATGTGCCATTCCTGCAGGAGGAGGGGGTAGACAATGCATCTGTGGCAGCAGAGAACACTGAAGACAGTGATGAAGATGGGGAGGAGGAGGATGTGGACAACAGGACACACCTGATACACCAGTACTTCCAATGACACTCTGGTAAGACTGTTCTTCTACTCATACCACCATTACAATTAAGAGCTGTGTCACAGCTATGATGTACCAAGCACAAGTGTATGCATTTTGTAACCTGACACTGTTCCATCTGTGGTCAGTTGTGTCAGTGGTATGATGATAGTGATAAAGTTTATTCAGCTTATGCAATGTATCAGCTGTTTTGCATTTTCAAATCCGTGCCCACATCAAACTGTGCCCTCATTCCATACAGTACTTAGCATTTGTTGCTGGGAATGTTATATGGGTTACAGTGTGCTTACATAACCGCTCTGTGACTTCATTGTCCCTGACAGTTTGACCTAGACTAGGTGGTCCAGAGGAGGGATTGCCATACTGACATTATGGCATAGCTAATATTGTGGTATCTTGTATGAGGGCCTTAAATGAGTTTTTTCTCTTCACTTATGGTGTTTGGAGTCAATTGCAGTGCAAATGTCTGAGTTGATGTGACAAACTGAATGTAGGCTGTTATGTTACGGGGGCTCGTGTTGCTCTACTTCCTTTAACTTCTCATTTGAATGTCACTAATTGTTTCCCTTTTTACAGATGTTGGTGTGGTCACTACTGTGACCGCATGTAATGCCTACAGACTGCTTTCACACAGTTTGGTGGATGGTGACATGTGGCATGCTCTTACACTGGTTATGTGTACCGAAAACTTACTGTACATTGGATGTTTTCACATTTTACATTACATTTGCAAGGGATAATAAAGGTCAAGACATTGCATATTGTTGACATTAAATCACAAATCCTTCAGTTGGTTTAAGTGTGTTTATTGAAATGGCAAAATGGAAGGGATAGTGCAATAGAGTGGGGTGATGGTAGACAAAATCTTCAGTGTGGTGGCTCAGTTAGTTTGTAGCACAGGTCCAATATCCATGGGGGCATAGGAAAAGGAGCAATGGCAGTCCAAAGTAAACAAGGTGTCTCAGTGTCACACAAGGAAGACATACAGGAGAGGCTCACTTCCTGGCTGTTTTTTGGGTCTTTGCTACAGTCTCTGGTGACTGTCTGGGTCGCAGGGAACATTTGCGGGGTGGTTCTTCTGCTGCAGAGGGAGGGGTGCTGGTGGTCTGTGCAATCTGTGGCAGGTCCTCCTGCCCACTAGCTGCAGCAGATGTGGAGGGCTGGTCAGTACACTGGCTAGTGGAAGGGGCCGCTGGTGTGTTGTATACTCACGCATGATGGCAGCCATATCACTGAGCATCACTGCAATGGAGGCAATGGTGACGTTAAAGGCCTGCAACTGCTGCATGACTTCCTGGTGGTGTACCCTCTGCAGCCTCTGGTTCTCCTGCAAGATGGTAAGTACCTGGCCCATCCTGTCCTAGGATTGCTGGTATGCTCCCAGGACATGTGGCATTGCCTCCTGGGCAGTTGGTTCCCTGGGTTGGCCCACCCCTTGGCGCACAGATATCGCCCCACTGGCCCTGGCCTCCTGTGCCTCTGTCCCCTGATCTGTGTGCCCACTCCAACTGACACAGGACCTTCTTCGTCTTGCCTGTGAGGTATTGAATCGGGTCCCTGTATAGGTGGACACACTGTTGATTGACGTGTCCTGGGGACAGAGGTTTGGGGTTGTTGGGTGGCTGCTGTGGTAGTAGAGTCCAATGTGGGGTGCTGTGGGGTTGACCGGGTGTTGTCTGTGGTGTCTGACTGACCAGTGGTACCAGATGGGCCAGGGAGATCTTCTAGATCCAGACATCCAGAATTGCTGTCATCACTGGGGCTTTTTTCTGGGGGAGGACTGGGTTGACGTGGCACATGCTGCCAGCTAACATTGGCTGGGGTACCTGTGGATATGTATGATATTTGTTAAATTCATTCTCAGATACATATTCTGCATTTCTGGGTTTCCCTACGGGATAGGTGTGGTTTTTCCACCTTTTGTTTGTGTATGGTGATGCAGTGTGGAATTGGTAGTGCTACATGCTGCCCATGCATTACTGATGTGTGTGAATGCTGACCTTGGAGGGGTGTACATGGAGTGGGTAGGGCATGCAAGGGTACATTGTTGAGGGTGGTTATGGGGGTGGTTCTCTGTTTGGGATGGAGTGGGGTGAAGGGAGATAGGGTGACGGAGAGATGAGCCATGCAGGTGTAGGTGGTGGTGGGGAAGTAATGCTGACTTACCAGTGTCCAGCTCTCCAGTGATTCCAGTGAGGCCCTTGAGATGCAGGATAGCCAAGACTTTCTCCTCCCATGTTGTCAACTGTGGGGGAGAAGGTGGTGTCCACCGCCAGTCTTCATGACGGCAATGTGGTGCCTGGATGCCACTTCATGCACCTTCCCCAGTAGGTCATTTCACCTCTTTCTAAAGTCGGCCCTTGTGCGTGGATAGGTTCCCATGGAGTTCACTTTGTCCACGACTCTCCGCCATAGTGCCATCCTCCTGGCAATGGATATCTGCTGGACCTGTGCACCGAACAGCTGTGGCTCTACCCTAACGATTTCATCTACCATGACCCACAACTCCTCATCAGTGAAATGGGGGTTCTTTTGTGGGGACATGCCAATTGTGTAGTGGGTGTAGTGTGTGTGTTATGCAGAGGGAGGAATGTTTGTTCGGGGTGCAGGGTGTGTGAATATGTGAGATGCTGTGAAGTAGTGATTGTGTCCAATGTTGTTGTGGGTTTTAGGTGTGGAGGTATGGTTTGTGGTGTGTGATGCGTGAAGGGTGTATAGGTGGTTGTGATTTGTGTGAGCAGTTCTGGAAATGTGTGGACTGGCAACGTGTAGCTAGATTTTCACGTTTGCAAAGAATTGTGGGTTGTGTGGGGGTGTGTTTTATAGTGCTGTCAGTGGGTGTGTACGGTGTGTGTATGTGTGTCAGGTGTGGGTTTGCATTCTAGCCAATGTTGGCTTCTGTTGGTGCGGAGTGGCCAAATCGACTGCGGTGGTTCAAACCACCAGTGGGTAATCGCCATTGAGTGACCGCTGTGGTGATTTGTGGGTCATTATGTGGAGGGAGGTCAGTTGTAGGCATAGCGGGGAGGGTGGTGGTACCAACTCTCTCACGCCTTTGTTGGGTCTGGCGGGATTGTACTTTTGGCTGCTTTCTGGTGGTTTTGTGACACAATATCTGGCGGGCGGATTGCCACTTCTGCAGCTGTCTTTTGGTGGCCCTCACCACTGCAGTCTTCAGTAAAGATTTGTTTGGCCAGCAATTGGAGGATATGATTAAAAAGACTGCAGAAAATAAGAGGATAATTGCTCCTATCAAGACCTTCCCTAGAGGGAGAGGTTTTTCTTATAAGCGATCTTTTCCTTTTTCTCCAGCCAAAGGGGTGTTTCTGCCCTTTTGAGGCAGGGGTGGTAACTTTAGGGTCTCTCACTGAGACAAATCCCAGTTCCAGACTCCAGCCCCTAATCCCTCTAGTTCAGGATTAACAAAAGCATGACTATGGTCTGGATTTTCCAGTAGGGGGACATTTGAGGTATTTCAAGGAGATTTGGGCTTCAAACATTTCAGGCACATGGGAGGTCAGGGTGGTCTCTGTGGGTTATCAGTTGGACTTCCACGAAGAGCATTTGGATTTTGTCAAAGTGACACTGCTGCCGAGAGGCCCTTTGAAAATTCAGGCCCTGTTGGGCGGTGTCCAGGCATTGCTTGAAGGCAGGCAGTTATCCCAGTTACACTCAGGAATGAGGTCAAGGTTTTTATTCAGTTTTGTTCCTGGAGATTCCGGTCCAGTCTTGAACTTAAACGCCCTAACCAAATTTCTGGTTTATCAAACATTCAAAATTATAACATTGCAAAGCATGTTTCCTTTGCTGTGACAAGGAGAGTGTCTATCCTCCCTGGATGTGATGAATGTGCATCTGCATGTGTCGTTCTTCGACAAACACCAGAGGTTTCTACGCTTTGCCATTGGAGGCCAACATTATCAATTTCAGGTCCTGCCCTTTGGACTCACTTCACCACCAAGAGTTTTTACAAAGATGTTGGCTCCTTTGGTGGGTATTCTACATTCTCGGGGCATGCCAGTATACCCCTATTTGGATGATTGGCTAGTCGGTTCTCCTTCTTTTTCCAACGCAAACTATGACATATTAGAAGTATGTCACGTTCTGAACGAGTTAAACCTGGCCAAATACAATCCTCACCTGCAAAGATACTCTAGTTCATCAGAGCTCTGTTTTGCATGGACATGGGGGTGGTGTTTCTTTCCTCAGACAGGTCCTCCAGACTGGTGATGCACCTTTTACGTCTTTTGGGGAGAACTCAGGAATCAGCCCATCTTTGGTTACAAAGTCAGGGAAAGATGGCATCAGCCCTGGCTCTGGTTCCCTGGAGCCGTTCACATCTTTATCCTCTAATTCATCATTTGTCGAGTCATTGAGATCCCCTTTCCTAGGAATTTGAAGCTTTCGTCCCGGTCTCTCCTAAGAGCAGGGTAGACTTAGCAGTGGGGGTTGGTCTGTGGGATTCAAGTTGAAACAACCCTCTCCCATGGCTGTGATGACAGATGCCAGCAAGAGAGGCTGGGGGGCCGTGTTCAGGAAGGTCAAGGCTCAGGGGCAGGGGTCTCATCAGGAAGACCAGAATTCCTCAAATTGGAGGGAAATGGTTGCTGTCAGAGAGGCCCTTCTTGGGTTCCTCCCATTGATACAAGGGAAGCCAGTCTGTATACAAACAGACAACCAGATTGTGCGCTTATGTATCAACAGGTGGGAAGGATGGTTTTGTCTCTTTATCTCCTTGCCAAGAATATATGCTTATAGTCAGAACGCCATCCTCTTTCTCCCCAAACAGCTTAACTTCCAGGGAGGAAGAATGGGCTTGCCATTTGGTTGAGCAGGACTTCCCCATCTTCAATTTGCCTATGTTTTTCCCCGCTGATCTTTCAGTAGATAGTTTGAAGGCTTGGATCCCCTTGGTTGGGTCTTTTTGCCACATGAGAGAACTCACTTCTATCTCAGTTTTGCTCCCTAACTCCAGTAAGGGGGGCTTGGGCAAGAGAAGATCTTTCAGTGAAGTGGCCCTGGGGACTTCTCTATTGTTTCTGTCTCTTCCCATTGATTCCCAGGGCCCTCCAGAAAGTTTGGGAGGATCATGCCTGGGTTATTCTGGTAGTCCCCGGGTGGGTGGGAAGATGTTAATTTCCCCTTTTGCAGGAGATGACAGTTGCTCCTATGTGGACCTTACCCCTTCAACCATCCCTGTTGAGTAAGCCACTCCTGTCACCGGAATCTCTCAGCCATTTTCATCTAGGAGTTTGGTTACTAAAAGGTGATTGGCTCAGGATTGTACTTCAGTGGTGGCAGATAATATTCAGCAGTTCTGTTGTCTTTCTACTAGGAAGTCTTACAATAGGCATTGGCAAAACTTTGAAAAATGGAGTATCTCTAAGAAGTTACAATTCACTGATTGTGACCCGGTCAAGGTTTTGGATTTTTTGAGGGACCGCTTTGTTCTGGGATTAGCAGTTTCCACCATAAGGGCTCAGTGGGCAGCTATCCAGGCTTCCAGGGGGGATGATGAATTGACACTTGCTCTTTTTGTTTCTCTGCTGTTGCAGAGTTTTTTCTCCAACGCCCTGTTGTTAGGCCCTTGTTACCTCCCTGGGACTTGCAGTTGGTCCTGAAAGCTTTGGCGAAGGCAACTTTTGAGCCCCTGGATATTGTGAAGCTTAGGTATCTGACTCAGAAGATGGTCTTGTTGGTGGCAATTTCTTCAGGGAGGAGAGTTGGCGAGATTGAGGCATTGCTGTCCATGCCCCCTTTCATACATTTGCTTCCGGATAAGGTTGTGTTGTGAACGTATTTGGCTTTCTTACCCACAGTTCTGTCCTCTTTTTATTGTTCTCAGGATACTGTGCTTCTTGTGTTTTGCCCAGATCCTTACTCAGAGGCGGAAGCTTGTTTACACATGTTGGATGTTCACAGAGCGTTGACAATCTACTTACAGCATGCATCTTCCTTTTGTAAATCAGATTCTCTATTTGATACTTTTGGGCTTGGTCATAGAGGGTCACATCCATCTATATCTACTCTTTCCTAGCATATAAAGGGGGTCATTCCTACCCTGGCGGTCCGAGACCGCCAGGGTAGGGGACGGAGGAAGCACCGCCAACAGGCTGGCGGTGCTTCTGGGGCTATTCTGACCGCGGCGGTAAAGCCGCGGTTAGAAAAGGGAAGCCAGCGGTTTCCCCCCAGTTTCCCGCTGCCCCTGTGAATCCTCCACGGCGGCGCTGCAAGCAGCGCCGCCATGGGGATTCCGACCCCCTTCCCACCAGCCTGGTTCTGGCGGTTTTCACCGCCAGAACCAGGCTGGCGGGAACGGGTGTCGTGGGGCCCCTGGGGGCCCCTGCAGTGCCCATGCCACTGGCATGGGCACTGCAGGGGGCCCCTAACAGGGCCCCACATTGATTTTCAGTGTCTGCTTGGCAGACACTGAAAATCGCGACGGGTGCAACTGCACCCGTCGCACACCAGCAACTCCGCCGGCTCCATTTGGAGCCGGCTTCCTCGTTGCTGGTGCTTTCCCGCTGGGCGGGCGGTCGGCCTTTTGGCAGTCGCCCGCCAGCCCAGCGGGAAAGTCAGAATGACCGCTGCGGTCTTTTGACCGCGGTACAGTCTTCTGGCGTTTCCCGCTTGGCGGGCGGCGACCGCCGCCCGCCAAAGTAGGAATGACCGCCAAAGTCTGCTATTTTATTGGCCTACGATCTATCTGATAATAGTGCGCCACCCCCAAAAGGTGATGGGACGGTCTACCAGGGTATGACTGCCTCTTGGGCTCCATTTAAAGGGGCGTCATTGAGAGACATTTGTTGTGCAGCCACATGGTCCTCCACGTATACTTTTCTTTCACATTACCGGATTCAGTTAGGGGAGGGCTCCTCTACTTCATTTGGCGACCATATGTTATCAGCTGTTTCTTGTTGAATTTTGATTGTTCGATCAGTTTTCACATTGTTTTGTATTCAATTCTTCTACATTTGCATAAGCAAAATGTTCTGATTTTTATTTACGCATAGAATCAATCTATGTTGCTTGAGTATTTCTCATATGACGGAATAGGAGAAAATGCACTGGTTACTTACCAGTAATCTTTATTACTCCGAGTCCTGGTCTCCCTTGATACAGTCCTAAGGTTCCCAACCTGCCCACCCAAGGGTGATTGATTATATGATTCTCCTCTTTTGAGTTTGACTTGGTACGGACAGGATGTGCAGAGTTATTTCTTTCCCTTTATAGAGGCACCTGGGTAATGTCAGCCATACTGGGGGAAGTACTTCGAGTTATCTAGGGAACAATGTCTGCAAGGAAGAGATGGTATCTCATAAGGACTGTATCAGGGAAGACTAGGACTCTGAGTAATGAGGACGACTGAGGGCTGTGCTTAAAGATGCGTATGTGCGTGATAAGAGTATGTAGTGGTGCGATTCATGCCAATGCACATAAAACCCAAGCAAGGAATGCAGACTTTGTTTTTTTCATTGTTTTATTGATTTAGGATTTTCTAATTATACATTGTGTCCTGCTCATAGAGTGACTTTGATTAACGAAATGAAAACAAATTTGTACGAAATTAAAGAGAAATGTCCACACACAGTTGAGGTATGGCGCAGTTTGAGACTTCCAATTTGGTGGTTAGCATTGTGTGACAAACCCTAAATTAAGTAGCATAACATAAATGTATGGCTGCCTTCTCACAAAGGAAGTGGGAAAAAGGCAAAGAACCCGGCATACGCAGATAAAATGTGTTGCATGTTAAATGGAGAAATTCAAAAAATATGTTGAAAGAAACATAAGTGAGCCTGCTTCCTGATGGACAGTTTAGAATTTAACATCCTTTGTTCTGACATGAAACGTGGAGCTTATAATTTTATGCAATAACGTGAACTTGATTGAGAAAGCTGGAAAAATGTTAGGGAAGAGAGAGAAATAACAATAAAGATAAAGATTAATCTGGTGCCCTGCAGATCCCAGTAGATGTCAGCATAACCTGTTTAGCTGACAGAGCAACCTTGCAGGTAACATACTCAAGGGAGGATTGTAGAGTGCACAGAAAGTCATTAAATTTGTTCTATTTGATGTTTTCTTAAAGGGAATGTAACACTTTAACATTTGCGGCTGGCCTTGACTAAGCGTGGACAGGCTATCCAGTAGTCCAATGGAGGAAAAAACATGAAGAAAAAATGGAAGAGAGGAAGGAATCTCAGAGCAGTAAAAGACTGGGAAAACTGCGACCTCTCCAGCTAAACGCAATGGAAGGGTAAGCTATTGTTGGTGTAAGTAAAGCCAGGATTATATATAGCATGTGACTGGGGCCTCGTGTTGTTAAACTAGAGTGTTAGCTGTGGGAGAACTTGGGCTGTGTAACACAGAGCAAGATGGTGGCAATGTTTTGTGAGCTCTAGCTTATAGTACTAGAGTGACTTTTCAGCATAAATCCTACTGAACATGTTAAAATATTGCATTCAACAACTAACACCATAATGATATGTTGTGTAGCAGAGTCTAAGTGTGCTTACTCTGGAAACTGAAATAAGCCCCTGAACCACAGATGAAGCACAATACATACACTTGCTGTAGGAGGCTGGACTGGCTTGTAGTGAGTACCAAGGGGTACTTACACCTTGCACCAGGCCCAGGTATCCCTTATTAGTGTATAGTGGTGTCTAGCAGCTTAGGCTGATAGAAAAGGTAGCTTAGCAGAGCAGCGTAGGCTGAACTAGGAGACGAGTGAAGCTCCTAGAGTACCACTAGTGTCATATGCACAATATCATAAGAAAACACAATACACAGATATACTAAAAATAAAGGTACTTTATTTTTATGACAATATGCCAAAAGTATCTCAGTGAGTACCCTCAGTATGAGGATAGCAAATATACCCAAGATATATGTACACAATACCAAAAATACACAGTATAGTATTAGAAAACAGTGCAAACAATGTATAGTTACAATAGGATGCAATGGGGACACATAGGGATAGGGACAACACAAACCATATACTCCAAAAGTGGAATGCGAACCACGAATGGACCCCAAACCTATGTGACCTTGTAGAGGGTCGCTGGGACTGTAAGAAAACAGTGAGGGTTAGAAAAATAGCCCACCCCAAGACCCTGAAAAGTGAGTGCAAACTGCACTAAAGTTCCCCAAAGAGCACAGAAGTCGTGATAGGGGAATTCTGCAGGAAAGACACAAATCAGCAATGCAACAACGATGGATTTCCAAACGAGGGTACCTGTGGAACAAGGGGACCAAGTCCAAAAGTCACAAGCAAGTCGGAGATGGGCAGATGCCCAGGAAATGCCAGCTGTGGGTGCAAAGAAGCTGCTACTGGACAGTAGAAGCTGAGGATTCTGCAGGAACGACAAGGGCTAGAAACTTCCCCTTTGGAGGATGGATGCCACACGCCGTGGAGAGTCGGGCAGAAGTGTTTTCCTGAAGAAAGACCGCAAACAAGCCTTGCTAGCTGCAAGTCGTGCGGTTACGGTTTTTGGATGCTGCTGTGGGCCAGGAGGGACCAGGATGTCGCCAATTGCGTTAGACGACAGAGGGGGCGCCCAGCAGAACGAGGAGCCCTCTCTGAAGCAGGCAGCACCCGCAGAAGTGCCGGAACAGGCACTACGAAGAGGAGTAAAACGGTGCTCACCCGAAGTTACACAAAGGAGTCCCACGGCGCCAGAGGACAACTCAGGAGGTCGTGCAATGCAGGTTAGAGTGGCGTGGACCCAGGCTTGGCTGTGCACAAAGGATTTCCGCCGGAAGTGCACAGAGGCCGGAGTAGCTGCAAAAGTCGCGGTTCCCAGCAATGTAGTCTGGCATGGGGAGGCAAGGACTTACCTCCACCAAACTTGGACTGAAGAGTCACTGGACTGTGGGAGTCACTTGGACAGAGTTGCTGGATTCAAGGGACCTCGCTCGTCATGCTGAGAGGAGACCCAGGGTACCGGTGATGCAGTTCTTTGGTGCCTGCGGTTGCAGGGGGACGATTCCGTCGACCCACGGGAGATTTCTTCGGAGCTTCTAGTGCAGAGAGGAGGCAGACTACCCCCACAGCATGCACCACCAGGAAAGCAGTCGAGAAGGCGGCAGGATCAGCGTTACAGAGTTGCAGTAGTCATCTTCGCTACTTTGTTGCAGTTTTGCAGGCTTCCAGTGCGGTCAGCAGTCGATTCCTTGGCAGAAGGTGAAGAGAGAGATGCAGAGGAACTCTGATGAGCTCTTGCATTCGTTATCTAAGGAATTCCCCAAAGCAGAGACCCTAAATAGCCAGAAAAGAGGGTTTGGCTACTTAGGAGAGAAGATAGGCTAGCAACACCTGAAGGAGCCTATCAGAAGGAGTCTCTGACATCACCTGCTGGCCCTGGCCACTCAGAGCAGTCCAGTGTGCCAGCAGCACCTCTGTTTCCAAGATGGCAGAGGTCTGGAGCACACTGGAGGAGCTCTGGGCACCTCCCAGGGGAGGTGCAGGTCAGGGGAGTGGTCACTCCCCTTTCCTTTGTCCAGTTTCGCGCCAGAGCAGGGCTGAGGGGTCCCTGAACCGGGGTAGACTGGCTTATGCAGAAATGGGCACCATGTGTGCCCATGAAAGCATTTCCAGAGGCTGGGGGAGGCTACTCCTCCCCTGCCTTCACACCATTTTCCAAAGGGAGAGGGTGTAACACCCTCTCTCCGAGGAAGTCCTTTGTTCTGCCTTCCTGGGCCAAGCCTGGCTGGACCCCAGGAGGGCATTAACCTGTCTGAGGGGTTGGCAGCAGCAGCAGCTGCAGTGAAACCCCTGAAAAGGCAGTTTGGCAGTACCCGGGTCTGTGCTACAGACCCGTGGGATCATGGGATTGTACCAACAATGCCAGGACGGCATAGAGGGGGCAATTCCATGATCTTAGACATGTTACATGGCCATATTCGGAGTTACCATTGTGAAGCTACACATAGGTAGTGACCTATATGTAGTGCACGCGTGTAATGGTGTCCCCGCACTCACAAAATCCGGGGAATTGTCCCTGAACAATGTGGGGGCACCCTGGCTAGTGCCAGGGTGCCCACACACTAAGTAACGTAGCACCCAACCTTTACCAGGTAAAGGTTAGACATATAGGTGACTTATAAGTTACTTAAGTGCAGTGTAAAATGGCTGTGAAATAACGTGGACGTTATTTCACTCAGGCTGCAGTGGCAGGCCTGTGTAAGAATTGTCAGAGCTCCCTATGGGTGGCAAAAGAAATGCTGCAGCCCATAGGGATCTCCTGGAACCCCAATACCCTGGGTACCTCAGTACCATATACTAGGGAATTATAAGGGTGTTCCAGTATGCCAATGTAAATTGGTAAAATTGGTCACTAGCCTGTTAGTGACAATTTGAAAGAAATGAGAGAGCATAACCACTGAGGTTCTGATTAGCAGAGCCTCAGTGAGACAGTTAGTCATAACACAGGTAACACATACAGGGCACACTTATGAGCACTGGGGCCCTGGCTGGCAGGGTCCCAGTGACACATACAACTAAAACAACATATATACAGTGAAATATGGGGGTAACATGCCAGGCAAGATGGTACTTTCCTACACGACCCCCCCCCAAACGAAGGACAATAAGACTAGCCATGACCTGATGAGTCTTCATTGTCTAAGTGGAAATATCTGGAGAGTCCATCTGCATTGGAGTGGGTACTCCCAGGTCTATGTTCCACTGTATAGTCCATTCCCTGTAGGGATATAGACCACCTCAACAATTTAGGATTTTCACCGTTCATTTGTTTTAGCCAAAGTAGAGGTTTGTGGTCTGTCTGAACAATGAAGTGAGTGCCAAACAGGTATGGCCTCAACTTCTTCAGTGCCCAGACCACAGCAAAGGCCTCCCTCTCTATGGCAGACCAACTCTTTTCTCTAGGGGTCAACCTCCTGCTGATAAAAGCAACAGGTTGATCCTGGCCCTCAGAATTAAGTTGTGAAAGGACTACACCTACCCCTAATTCAGATGCATCAGTTTGGACAATTAATTTTTTGGAGTAACAGGGGCTTTTCAGGACAGGTGCAGAGCACATGGCCTGCTTCAGCTCCTCAAAAGCTTTCTGACAGCTAGCTGTCCACAATACCTTTTTAGGCATTTTCTTGGAGGTGAGGTCATTAAGAGGGGCTGCAATGGAGCCATAGTTCTTAATGAACCTCCTGTAATACCCAGTGAGGCCTAAGAAGGCTCTCACCTGGGTCTGAGTTGTAGGGGGAACCCAATCTATAATAGTTTGGATTTTCCCCTGAAGTGGTGCAATCTGTTCTCCACCTACCAGGTGTTTCAGATAAACCACCTTCCCCTGCCCTATCTGGCACTTTGAAGCCTTGATAGTGAGGCCTGCCTTTTGCAGGGCCTCCAAAACTTTCCATAGGTGGACCAGGTGATCATCCCAACTGGAGCTAAAGACAGCTATATCATCCAGATATGCTGCACTAAAAGCCTCCAGCCCTTGCAGGACTGTATTCACCAACCTTTGAAAAGTGTCAGGTGCATTTTTCAATCCAAAAGGCATTACTGTGAATTGGTAATGGCCTCCAATGGTTGAAAATGCAGTTTTTGCTTTCGCATCTTCTGATAATTTGATCTGCCAATACCCTGCAGTCAAGTCAAAAGTGCTTAGATACTTGGCAGATGCCAGTGTATCTATTAGCTCATCTGCTCTGGGTATAGGGTGAGCATCAGTTTTGGTTACTTGGTTGAGACCTCTATAGTCTACACAAAACCGCATTTCCTTCTTTCCATCTTTGGAATGAGGTTTTGGTACAAGTACCACAGGAGAGGCACATGGACTTTCAGAGTGCTCAACCACTACCAGTTCTAACATTTTCTGCACCTCTTGT
This sequence comes from Pleurodeles waltl, assembly GCF_031143425.1. NCBI lineage: Eukaryota > Metazoa > Chordata > Amphibia > Caudata > Salamandridae > Pleurodeles > Pleurodeles waltl. The sequence goes on along the minus strand of NC_090437.1, from coordinate 493,942,456 downwards.
TTTATGCAGTCTCTGACATGGTCAGGCTGCCTATAGATCTTACTTTTGACAGGCAAGCTGTCTCCAGTATCTATAGTGTGCTCACACCAAGAAGTGGTGCCTGGCACAGTAGAAAAGAGTTCAGAAAACTGACCCAGGAGATTTATGCAGTGGTCTTTCTGCTCAGCAGTAAGACAATCTGCCAGTACAACCCCTTCCACTAGAGCATCTTGTTCTGTGGAAGAGAAGAGATCAGGGAGAGGGTCACTCTCTTCTTCCTGTCCCTCATCTGTTGCCATGAGCAGGGTGAGATCAGCCCTGTCATAGTAGGGTTTCAGGTGATTGACATGGAGCACCCTAAGGGGACTCCTGGCAGTGCCTAAGTCAACTAAGTAGGTGACTTCACCCTTTTTCTCAACAATTGTGTGGGGTCCACTCCATTTATCTTGGAGTGCTCTTGGGGCCACAGGCTCCAAGACCCACACTTTCTGCCCTGGTTGGTACTGAACCAAAACAGCCTTCTGGTCATGCCATTGCTTTTGGAGCTCTTGGCTGGCCTGAAGGTTTTTAGTGGCCTTTTTCATGTACTCAGCCATCCGTGATCTGAGGCCAAGTACATAGTCCACTATGTCTTGCTTTGGAGCTTTTAAAGGTTGTTCCCAACCCTCCTTAACAAGTGTTAGAGGACCTCTCACAGGGTGTCCAAATAGGAGTTCAAAGGGGCTGAAGCCCACTCCTTTTTGGGGTACCTCCCTGTAAGCAAAAAGGAGGCATGGTAACAGGATATCCCATCTCCTGCGGAGTTTTTCAGGGAGTCCCATAATCATGCCTTTGGGAGTTTTGTTAAATCTCTCCACCAGTCCATTTGTTTGTGGATGATAGGGTGTAGTGAACTTGTATGTAACACCACACTCCTTCCGCATGGCCTTTAAGTAAGCAGATATGAAATTGCTTCCCCTGTCTGATACCACCTCTTTTGGGAAGACCACCCTGGAAAAGATTCCCAGGAGGGCCTTTGCCACTGCAGGAGCTGCAGTGGTCCTTAGAGGAATTGCTTCAGGATATCTGGTGGCATGGTCCACTACCACCAAGATAGACCTATTGCCTGAAGCAGTACGAGGGTCAAGGGGGCCAACTATGTCAACCCCTACCCTTTCAAAGGGAACCCTAACCACAGGCAGTGGAATAAGGGGTGCCTTTGGAGTGCCACCTGTCTTGCCACTGGCTTGACAGGTTTCACAGGACTTACAAAATTCCTTTGTGTCCTCTGACATTCTAGGCCAATGAAACAAGGGAACAAGCCTGTCCCAAGTTTTCATTTGCCCCAAATGTCCAGCTAAGGGAATGTCGTGGGCTAGAGTTAGGAGGAACTTTCTGTACTCCTGAGGAATCACCAATCTCCTGGCAGCTCCAGGTTTTGGATCCCTTGCTTCAGTGTACAGAAGATTGTCCTCCCAGTAAACTCTGTGAGAGTCACTGACATCCCCATTTGCTTGTTTGACAGCTTGCTGCCTTAGACCCTCTAGTGTGGGACAGGTTTGCTGTGCCACACTCAGCTCCTCCCTGGCAGGCCCCCCTTCACCCAAAAGCTCAGCAGTGGCTGCTTCCAGCTCCTCTGGTGTAGGTTCTGCACAGGGTGGAAATTCTTCTTCCTCAGAAGAAGAATCCACTGTAGAGGGAGGGATAGTAGGTAGTGCTTTACTTCTACTAGCCCTAGCTTTAGGGAGCACTTGGTCCATTCTTCCAGGATCCAAGTCACCCTGTCCTTTTTGCTTTTTGGCCTGAGCCCTGGTTAAAGCAAAAATATGCCCTGCGATGCCCAGCATTGCTGCATGGGCCTCCAACTCCACATCTGACCAAGCTGATGTCTCCAAATCATTTCCAACTAGACTGTCTACAGGTAAATCTGAGGCAACCACAACTTTCTTTGGACCAGTAACCCCCCCCCAGTTGAGATTTACAACAGCCATGGGGTGGCTAAGTGTGTTGTTGTGAGCATCGGTTACTTGGTACTGGTGACCAAGTAGGTGTTGTTCAGGGTGGACCAGTTTCTCTATTACCATTGTAACACTGGCACCTGTGTCCCTGTAGGCTTGAACCTCAACACCATTTATTAGGGGTAGTTGCTTGTACTTATCCATGTTAAGGGGACAAGCAACTAAGGTGGCTAAATCAATAGCCCCCTCAGAGACTAACACAGCCTCTGTGGTCTCCCTAACAAGATCAACCCCAACTAAGTTACCAAAAGTGAGCCCAGCTACTCCCTTGGATTGGCTATTAGTAGGTTTGCTCCCACCACCACTGCTATTAGTAGGGACACTAGGTGTAGCAGTAGGGGTTGTAGTGGTAGGAGGCTTGGTGCTTTTCTTTGGACAACTGGGATCTGTTGTCCAATGGCCTTTTATTTTACATAAATAGCACCATGGTTTCTTTTCTTTGTTTTGATTTGAAGAGGATTTGGACCCACCACCCCCACCAGAGTGTTTTTGTGGGCCTGGTGAAGACTCATTTTTAGATTTGTCCCTACCCTTGTCAGAAGACTTACCATCCTTCTTCTTGCCATCTTTGTCACCCCCTGTATGAACTTTTCTGTTCACCCTTGTTCTGACCCATTTGTTTGCCTTCTTTCCCAATTCTTGGGGAGAGGTCAGATCAGAATCCACCAGGTACTGGTGCAACAAATCAGACACACAGTTATTAAGTATATGCTCTCTCAGGATTAAGTTATACAGGCTTTCATAATCAGTAACTTTGCTGCCATGTAACCACCCCTCCAAGGCCTTCACTGAATGGTCAACAAAGTCTACCCAGTCTTGTGAAGACTCCTTTTTGGTTTCTCTGAACTTCATCCTGTACTGTTCAGTGGTTAAGCCATAACCATCTAGGAGTGCATTCTTAAGAACTGCAAAATTATTGGCATCACTTTCTTTTACAGTAAGGAGCCTATCCCTACCCTTTCCACTAAATGATAGCCATAGGATAGCAGCCCACTGCCTTTGAGGGACATCCTGTACAACACAGGCCCTCTCAAGTGCAGCAAACCACTTGTTAATGTCATCCCCCTCCTTATAAGGGGGAACTATCTTGTGCAGATTCCTAGAATCATGCTCTTTTGCAGGATGACTATGGGGAATACTGCTGCTGCCACCATGGGTTTCTAAACCCAATTTCTGTCTTTCTCTTTCCACTTCTAAGGACTGTCTATCCAAATCCAGCTGTTGCTTCTTGAGTTTCAGTCTGGTTTGTTCCACTCTCAATCTATTGAGCTCCGTTTCTAACACTCTGTCATCAGGGTGGGTGGGTGGATCATTCCTTGAAACAGAAGTATGGTGAGAATGAACAGAAGGAGACCTGTTCCTAACAGAGGGCACCTTAATAGCTTGACTAACAGAAACAGCACTTCTACTATGATGAGAAGGGATACTCTTACTGTGATGTGAGACAACACTATCAGTATGGTGTGACTCTACATCAGTACCAGCTATGCTAGGTGGCTTGCTAGGGGGCAGGCTAGAAATCTTCCCTCCCACATCTTTTGCTAGGGGTGCCCCAGAATCAGAGTGGGAACCATCAGCTAATTTTTCACCAGAAGTGCCACCTCTGGCTTTATCTTGTTCAACAAGCATGTTAACCAACAGTTCTCTAGAGGGATTCTTCCTTACACTTAAACCTCTTTCTATGCAGAGACTCCTTGCTCCTTTCCAGCTAAGGTGATCATAAGCAAGTTTGGACAGATCAACAGTTTGGCCTGTGCCAGACATTTTAGAAAGTGTTCAAGTGATAGAAAAAGCGAGAAAAAAAGTTTTTTAGAACTTTTGGAAAGACAGAATTTTTTTTTTTTACTTTTTAAGAACTTTTTAGAAAGTTAGAGGTACTTTTCAGCACTTTAGAAAAGAAGTGAGAAATGAAATGCAAAACTTTTTGGTTAGGTGTACATACACTGAACTTGTTTTGTATATTTTTCTCTTATGAAAAGTACAATGACAAAAGTGGTAAGTAGTTACAAAGTACTTATCCCACCGCTGCACAACCAATGTAGGAGGCTGGACTGGCTTGTAGTGAGTACCAAGGGGTACTTACACCTTGCACCAAGCCCAGGTATCCCTTATTAGTGTATAGTGGTGTCTAGCAGCTTAGGCTGATAGAAAAGGTAGCTTAGCAGAGCAGCGTAGGCTGAACTAGGAAACGAGTGAAGCTCCTACAGTACCACTAGTGTCATATGCACAATATCATAAGAAAACACAATACACAGATATACTAGAAATAAAGGTACTTCATTTTTATGACAATATGCCAAAAGTATCTCAGTGAGTACCCTCAGTATGAGGATAGCAAATATACCCAAGATATATGTACACAATACCAAAAATACACAGTATAGTATTAGAAAACAGTGCAAACAATGTATAGTTACAATAGGATGCAATGGGGACACATAGGGATAGGGACAACACAAACCATATACTCCAAAAGTGGAATGCGAACCACGAATGGACCCCAAACCTATGTGACCTTGTAGAGGGTCGCTGGGACTGTAAGAAAACAGTGAGGGTTAGAAAAATAGCCCACCCCAAGACCCTGAAAAGTGAGTGCAAACTGCACTAAAGTTCCCCAAAGAGCACAGAAGTCGTGATAGGGGAATTCTGCAGGAAAGACACAAATCAGCAATGCAACAACGATGGATTTCCAAACGAGGGTACCTGTGGAACAAGGGGACCAAGTCCAAAAGTCACAAGCAAGTCGGAGATGGGCAGATGCCCAGGAAATGCCAGCTGTGGGTGCAAAGAAGCTGCTACTGGACAGTAGAAGCTGAGGATTCTGCAGGAACGACAAGGGCTAGAAACTTCCCCTTTGGAGGATGGATGCCACACGCCGTGGAGAGTCGGGCAGAAGTGTTTTCCTGAAGAAAGACCGCAAACAAGCCTTGCTAGCTGCAAGTCGTGCGGTTACGGTTTTTGGATGCTGCTGTGGGCCAGGAGGGACCAGGATGTCGCCAATTGCGTTAGGCGACAGAGGGGGCGCCCAGCAGGACGAGGAGCCCTCTCAGAAGCAGGCAGCACCCGCAGAAGTGCCGGAACAGGCACTACGAAGAGGAGTGAAACAGTGCTCACCCGAAGTTACACAAAGGAGTCCCACGTCGCCGGAGGACAACTCAGGAGGTCGTGCAATGCAGGTTAGAGTGCCGTGGACCCAGGCTTGGCTGTGCACAAAGGATTTCCGCCGGAAGTGCACAGAGGCCGGAGTAGCTGCAAAAGTTGCGGTTCCCAGCAATGTAGTCTGGCGTGGGGAGGCAAGGACTTACCTCCACCAAACTTGGACTGAAGAGTCACTGGACTGTGGGAGTCACTTGGACAGAGTTGCTGGATTCAAGGGACCTCGCTCGTCGTGCTGAGAGGAGACCCAGGATACCGGTGATACAGTTCTTTGGTGCCTGCGGTTGCAGGGGGACGATTCTGTCGACCCACGGGAGATTTCTTCGGAGCTTCTAGTGCAGAGAGGAGGCAGACTACCCCCAGCATGCACCACCAGGAAAGCAGTCGAGAAGGCGGAAGGATCAGCGTTACAGAGTTGCAGTAGTCATCTTCGCTACTTTGTTGCAGTTTTGCAGGCTTCCAGCGCGGTCAGTAGTCGATTCCTTGGCAGAAGGTGAAGAGAGACATGCAGAGGAACTCTGATGAGCTCTTGCATTCGTTATCTAAGGAATTCCCCAAAGCAGAGACCCTAAATAGCCAGAAAAGAGGGTTTGGCTACTTAGGAGAGAAGATAGGCTAGCAACACCTAAAGGAGCCTATCAGAAGGAGTCTCTGACATCACCTGCTGGCCCTGGTCACTCAGAGCAGTCCAGTGTGCCAGCAGCACCTCTGTTTCCAAGATGGCAGAGGTCTGGAGCACACTGGAGGAGCTCTGGGCACCTCCCAGGGGAGGTGCAGGTCAGGGGAGTGGTCACTCCCCTTTCCTTTGTCCAGTTTCGTGCCAGAGCAGGGCTGAGGGGTCCCTGAACCAGTGTAGACTGGCTTATGCAGAAATGGGCACCATGTGTGCCCATGAAAGCATTTCCAGAGGCTGGGGGAGGCTACTCCTCCCCTGCCTTCACACCATTTTCCAAAGGGAGAGGGTGTAACACCCTCTCTCCGAGGAAGTCCTTTGTTCTGCCTTCCTGGGCCACGCCTGGCTGGACCCCAGGAGGGCAGAAACCTGTCTGAGGGGTTGGCAGCAGCAGCAGCTGCAGTGAAACCCCTGAAAAGGCAGTTTGGCAGTACTCGGGTCTGTGCTAAAGACCTGTGGGTCATGGGATTGTACCAACAATGCCAGGATGGCATAGAGGGGGCAATTCCATGATCTTAGACATGTTACATGGCCATATTCGGAGTTACCATTGTGAAGCTACACATAGGTAGTGACCTATATGTAGTGCACGCGTGTAATGGTGTCCCCGCACTCACAAAGTCCAGGGAATTGGCCCTGAACAATGTGGGGGCACCTTGGCTAGTGCCAGGGTGCCCACACACTAAGTAACTTAGCACCCAACCTTTACCAGGTAAAGGTTAGACATATAGGTGACTTATAAGTTACTTAAGTGCAGTGTAAAATGGCTGTGAAATAACGTGGACGTTATTTCACTCAGGCTGCAGTGGCAGGCCTGTGTAAGAATTGTCAGAGCTCCCTATGGGTGGCAAAAGAAATGCTGCAGCCCATAGGGATCTCCTGGAACCCCAATACCCTGGGTACCTCAGTACCATATACTAGGGAATTATAAGGGTGTTCCAGTATGCCAATGTAAATTGGTAAAATTGGTCACTAGCCTGTTAGTGACAATTTGAAAGAAATGAGAGAGCATAACCACTGAGGTTCTGATTAGCAGAGCCTCAGTGAGACAGTTAGTCATAACACAGGTAACACATACAGGGCACACTTATGAGCACTGGGGCCCTGGCTGGCAGGGTCCCAGTGACACATACAACTAAAACAACATATATACGGTGAAATATGGGGCTAACATGCCAGGCAAGATGGTACTTTCCTACACTTGCCCAAGACAGATAGATGCTAGTCATACATGCCTGTTGGCATAACGGTCAGTAAGTACATAAGTAAGTACAATAGCAATGTCTATCAAGAAACAATGCAAAGAAAAACGTCAAACACAAAGTATATACAGAACATCTTACATATAGTCAATACAGTACAAATATGCCACATATGGCCTCCTTCCAAATTTGCAAAATGGAGAGAAAACTGTGTTTGCACTCAATTTCACATTTTCTGAGATGGAAAGTTACTTCGCACCAATCCAATATATTTCCCTGGAAAACGTATTCTAGTTGGAGGAATTTGTACAGAATAAGCATTACTGCGTTTTGCAGATGGAGTGAGGGAAAACATGAAGCTCTTCATTGTTGTAATATCAAAAGCATGCTGTACCTCTTCTCAATAGGTGAAACATGCAATGCAAGGTATAATTGTCCCATAGAAAATCTCCAATGCAGTAACGTTTTTCCAGGGAGTGATTCTACCATCCAGTATTGAAGCAACCCTCTGAATCAAGGTCACATTGGGTTCTGATACGCTCACAACAGCACGTTCTGCTAAGAAACAACACACACTAAAACACCCAATACAACATATTAGCTAGAATACCTTACACATGTCCAGCAATACAAGGATATGCTATATTGATGGGTGTCTTCATGCGCACAACAGCATATGCATTATCCAAAATCCACAAGCTAAAAGACAACAGAACAAGTTAAAAAGCTGATTACACACACCTGACAGAATGTGTACATGCTAGTAGATGGACATCACAGCTCCTAGCTCTAGTTAACATACTCACAGAACTTGCTAGGCAATAATCAAACAAATAACACAGACAGCACCCAAGGGGTTTAACAAACCTGCCCCATTAAACCTGTTCCCTAGTTAAATGCTATTTTTCAATAGACTCTTGTTGAATCGCTCTTTAGAATATATGTGTGACACTGTAGTGGATGCCTCAATATTGACTGGCATATTGGTTCTCATTGGCTGTGTTTCAGGGAGCAAACGTCCCAAAAAGTAAAGAAAAAGGTGAAACAGTTGATTTGTTTTTCAAGCCTATCCCCCTACCCCCAACACACACACACAGCAGAAACTATTATCAAGCCCGGAGACAAACTTCTCCTAAGAAGAACATCAACTTTCGAAAGGCAAGAAAATGCTCATGTGTTCCATCAACCTGATACATTCTGATCTAAGTGCAAAACTGGGGCCACTGAATTATGATCAAGACTGTGGTGATTCTCACTATGAGAATGATCTCAGAGCAACTGACGTTAGGCAACCTGGAGGCAAACATCAGCTTCTTGACACACTCCTGCACAGACATAGACTCCTCATTTGTGAGATTCTGTAAGTTTCAAAAATGTTTGATCTGAGCCATATTAGCCATGGAGTCACAGTTTGAACTAGGGAGCACACACAGAAGATCCCAAGCCAGCAGTTTTGGGATTCCGGTGGACCCTGGATGAAGCAGTCTCTTGGGAGTGGTGACAGCCCTGGTAAAATACCTCCACAGTGATTTGAGAGGTTCAGAAGTGGTCCCCTTTGACAAAACTTTCAGGCTTGCTGCTAAAAACTACAGAGGTAAATATACAGTAGTGGCACAGTGACCCCTAGAGATAGGGAAAGCATTCTTGATGCCATGGTAGAACGAAAGGAGGTGCAATATGAAGGGCAGCAAATCTTTCTGTTTCCTAACTAATGGCCAACAACATAAGAGAGGAAACGTGTTCTTTGGGGTAAGGGATCAGTTTCAGGTATTGGGGACTGCTGCAGAGGTCAGATGCCCTGCATGGATTAAGTTAGTACATGAAAGCAAGGAACTTTGGTGCAAACATGATGCTGACCCAGTTGTTTCTGAAAGGAGAGAAAAAGAAGGGTTCTTGATAACAATTCACTTTTGATGCTTGCTCGTACAGTTCCTTTGCTGAACACTTGAAAAGGACAACTGAATCCACATCTGAATTTGATTTGGTCTATCCTCCGCGAAGTACATATATTTAAGCTTTATGTCTGATTTCTTTTGCTTTCTTGTGTTTACAATACGCTGCTGTAGTTGTATTGCGGTGTTTCCTGTGAAGAAATTTGGTTGAGGACCATTCATTTGTACTTTTGATGAAAAATATAATAGATTTGTAATATTACAAATAAAAGAAAATGTTTAACCCTCATAGCTCATCAATCCATCAATCATTAAAACACATCCAATGTAAGCAACAAAAGAACCACTTCTTGAAGCAGAATTATTTAAGGTTTATGCCTGATTGCTACTGTTGTTGTTCTGCGTTTCTGGTCAGGTAGTTTTACTGATGACCATTCTATTGTGGTTTTAATGATAAAATTCATAGATCTTGTGTTTTTGCCAATAAAAATGAACCCTAACCTTCATACCTCAACAACCATCAACCATTAAAATACACCTATTGTAAAGAAAAAATAACCACTCAGCAAAGCACTATACATTTATGTTTTATTACTGATTTCTTTAGTTTTCCTGTGTTTAAGATATGCTACTGTTGTTTTGGGTGTTTCCTGCTAGGCAGAATGGTGTATGCCTTTCTTTTGTGCTTTTAATTAAAAAAATCATAGATCTTGTATTTTATAAATAAAAATCCTAACCTTCATAGCTCTCCAACCCATCAATCATTATAACACACAGATAGAAAACAACAAAAGAACCACAAATAGACTAAGTTACAGCTCGCAAAGAAAAACAACTCGGTATATGTTGGAATTCTTGAGAGCAGGGTGAGAAGGTACAATTAGCTCTAATATCCCTATGTGGATATGTCGAGAATAGCCCGAGTCTCTGCTGCTTTTCTTGTTTTTTGTTACGTAACATGTGTATTTGCAAAATGTATGTACGCCACATGGAGTATCTAGACACTACACGTGTTTATTTTTATCCATCTCAGTACTATTTTTTTCAGAGACCTCAGAAGGGAGAATGGCTGAATGTTTCAAGTCACGTTAAACATAGATTCCCACAGTAGTCACATTCATCCATGGGGCCACTAGGCCTGGCTGGCTAGCCAATACTTTGATTTAACAATGGCCACAACACTAACCAGTTTAGGGGGGGTTCTCAATATTAGGGAGCATGGGCGTAAATCAGGGGTGGCAGATGCTAACAGTGACTTGCCATTCGGCACCCATGGCACTGCCCTGGCTGCCCATAGAGGCATCATTTATCAATGCCTTGGCAGATCCAGAAAGTAAGGAGGCTTTTATGGTGTGATTACAAGTTCCCTGGAGGAATATGTAGTAGTTAATGCACCCGATAAAACCTCACGACCCAGCGATCAGAATGCATCAGTTGTGATAAACAGCACCTATTCCAAGTATTTGTCTTTAATGGGGAATAAGCTGCAGATGTTTGTGCTTATAGTGGCAAAATCTGCATGTCTCTGTACAAACAAGGTCCTTTTCCGACTAAATTCCGACAGGGTATCCTGCAATTTGCAAATTGTATTGCACCCAGTAATTACTGGGTCCCCTAAACATCGCTGCGTTTATAATTAAGATCCCTGCGCAAAAAACTTTTTATGCATCGATCACAATTTAATGGGCCAGTTGTAATCAGGCCTTCTGAGAGTAAGCTTGCCTTCCTTAGTTTACACAATTTGCCCTTACTGTAGCACATCAGAAGCAAATAGCAAGCTTTTGGGGGGGTGCAGGGAAGCCTGCGATATCATCGAGGGGTCAAAGGATGCATGATGTCACACTCTTTGGCGAATTGATTTATATTAAAAAGAGGTGGCATGTACACACGAGAAGCTTTGGGTCTGACTAGGCCTCACTCCATGAAATGAACAGAATGCTGTCCTATGAGTACTGCTAGGTATAAACTGTATCTATGAGTAACGGCAATAGGAGTGAAGTTGATGCACTTTTAGTTTAATGTGTACTAGTAGGAACGGTGAGTGACAAAAAAAACTCGTGTGTTTCGCCAATAGTTTGCTAGATGCAAAGAGAAGGCCTAGGGGCCCGTCACAATTTGCCATTTTCTGTCCACTGCTCCGAAGATGTGGGCTGCGACAGAGCTGAGCAAATATGACTTTCACTCGCTCAAATCCTGGCCAGCTCATTCCTTTTATGCAAATAAGGTCCAAATACAGCCTTCCAAACACAAACATAATATATCCTGCTGCGCGAAACAGTTAGGGTTATTAAATGTCATTAAGAGTGCATCATGTTTTTAATTAATAGGTTTGTAATGCGCCAACACCTAGCCAACGCTACTTCTCAGCGCAGGTTAGAAGAAAGTTTAACATTAGATTATACCTCAAATTAAATGTTGGCCTGTCTCGTTTTCTTTTACTTAATTAACATAATCAACATATTTCAATGTATGGTATTTAAAACTGGTTCACACATAACTTTTTCTTCCAACAATATGCAAGTGTCTTTGTTGCTGTTTATTAAGATGATAAATTGAGGTGTGTGTAAATCACGCTGGCCCACTTCAAATTGTGTTATATTGATGAGAAATGTTTTTTTGTTCACCTTCTTGCTCTGCTGCAGGGACAGGGACAGTAACAAAGGACGCGGGTAAGTGAAGGCGAGAGGCGTCGCACGGAGATGAAGGCCTTGCAATTCACACTTGCTATTTTAGTGTAAATTAAAAAATTGTGTAGGTAAAAGCATTAACCTTACACGCGGCCAAGCGCAGAACCCCATCACCAAGTTTAGTGAACTCTCTAATCAGTCAGAAACAAAACGCGTACCCTGCTATCTTGAAAACAAATAGGAAAAAAAATCCAAGAAAAAAAAAACATGGACAGCGCCAGGCTAATGGGTACGCCTGGGTGGATGGAGCGGGCAGGCAGCAGGAGACGTGGCTTCCTCGCCGAGGCTGAGCAGAGGATTTGTTCTGGGAGGCAGAGAGCAAGGAGGGAGGGACGGGGGAGAAGAGGTGGAGGATGGGGGAGAGCGAGAGGGAGAGAGAGCAGGGCCCGCGTGTGCCTCTGATTCCCGGTGTAATTTGCAGCCAATCATCAGTAGGTGTCCACATCTCTGCATCCTCCTCACCTCGGCGCCAATCCCCCGTCCTCCCCCTCCACCTCCCTCCCCCTGTGCCTTCCAGCCACACGCACACACCAACAGAGAGAGAGGGGGAGAGGCACCCCGCCCGCCTCCCTCCCTCACACACTGAGCGGCTGGAGAGCGGCGGAGAGCCACGCACTGGGAGAGGGGGGAGCGCCAGCGAGAGACCACCGAGAATAGCAGGCGCGCTCTGCCGCCTGATCCCTGCCCCCTCCTCCTCCCACCTCTCCTCCTCCTTCCTCCTGCTAGCAGCTCTCCAGCACTAAAAAAAAAGCCATTCACAGGTAGCTTTTTCCCCCCTTTTCGCGCATTTCTGGGGCTTTTTCCACCCTTCTTCCGCTCTCTGCAGTTTGTTTACAAGTATTAAAGTTGTCACTGGAAGCCGCCGGGGCACATCTGGATGTTGTTTTCCTCTCTTTGGCTGGAGGTGATGGGCAAGGCTGGCGGCGTCTGCACAGCCCCTTCCTGTGAGGCTTTCTGGTGAGTGCTTATTTATTGTTTTTATTTTTTTCCTTTCCCCAGGCGGTGGTGTTTTGTTTCGCGGAATTTTTTCTCTCGCCGTCGATCATTAGCAGGCAAGTAGATGCACGAAGGGCGACGCAAAGCGTCTGCCGGCGGATTAATATATTAATTAAACCGCTGCCGCCCCTCCCCCTGAATGTTAAATATGACCTTTGATCTCCATGTCTCCGGTAGAGCAGGGCAGACATGTAATATTGAACGAGCTGCAGTCACGTTGCTTTCTGGAATATCACCAGCTACCAAGTGTGCACAGATCCAATTTTATTTCGTATTGTTTTGAATGACAGATTTTTTTGTTCACCTGCCTAAACATCTTAGGTAGGTATTTTTATAGTTCTGTGTTTTTTTCTCTTTCTAGCCTGGAAAGGTTTGAACAGTAGTGCCCTGTTCTTACTCAGCCTGTCCGCTCTTCAGTCAGAAATCGGATTTTCTGTTGGACGAAGAAATATATATATTTTTATTTGGGTTTTTGCCTTGTTGGATTGCATCGTGTATTCCGATAAGAAGTCGATTTGAACAGTTTAGACTGCAGCCCTGTCCGTGCATGGGGAGAACGGTGGAATGATTTCCTATGTGGACAAGGAGGTCTTCGAGCAGGTATTGTGATGAGGGCGATGCTGTGTTATTTGTGTGGCTGAGGGGTGTTACACGCTGTCTGCAGCTCCCCGGATAGAGTGTGCCTGGAGCCTTCTGGGGCAGCCTTTGTGCTGCCACCAGACCTCCCTGTGCAGGAGCCAGGGAGACAGATGGGGAAGGTGCTATCTGAACATGCACACTGCCATTTCCCCCCTGGGTTCCCCTGGGTGATGCTGCGCGCGGTCCCTATCGCACTGATTCCATTATAATCTGGCTCACTTTCTGTCCCCCACGCCCCTAGCGTGGCAGAGATGAAATATAAAGTGGTCGTGCTCTCTCGCGTTGGGATTTTTAACGGTTCATTAATCTTAGCACGAATCTAATTATCGTAATTGATAACCATTGCAAAGTTGGAATAGAACTGGGATGAAACTGCACGCGCCTTAAAGGCAAACTTTTGCTGCTTATGTTTTAGGTTTATAAACGTGCTCCCAGTATGTACGTGAGCTTCTTTCTACAGAAGGTGTGAGGTCTAAGGTGACGTCTACGTGCAAATATCAGCTCTGTCGCAGGTGTGTCCCGTACGTATTCTTTGGCGTGCAAATAGCACCAAATACATATGCTAAGCCGACACGAGGGAATACACATTAAATCAAGTGTTGCAGCCTCAATCCCTTGTGGATTCTGACGCGTTAGAGTGTGGGGCTGTTTCGCACTCCGGGTCCAGCCACCATGCTCGGGGTTGGGGGTGGGGGAGGGCAAAGTCCAAAGGGCTTCACCGGTAATTGGCGAGGCGCACTCTGCAAGTGCAGGTGCTACCGGGAAACACGCATTGTTTGCCAGAAAAAATGTGTATTTTTCTCCCCTTGCAGCCTGCTTCTATTTTTTTCCTATTATGTGCTCTGGGAGCAGAGTGCCCCCTCCCTTCCCTGCTACCTTCCTGGTGGCTGGTCCAACTGAGACCTGTCCTTGGTACATTGAATTAAAAGCCCTAGCAGAGCCAGCTGTGCTGGGGATTCACACTAATGACCGTCAGACACAGAAGGACACTCTGGCAGCTGGTAGCCGATTTTTTCCTGCCTCTTCAGTTGAGGTTGCATGTGGGCAGGCTCTTCGGTCTCGGGTGTATTGTTTGCTTATAGTGCACGTCCTCTCATGAATTGCCTGATTGTCGCCAGTAATTCTCTGTCCTAGTTTAGTTTTTCCCTTGCAATTTTTTCTGGTGGGCCGAAAAGCTTTATAAGAACTTCGGTAGTACTGAATACCTCAGGGTTAGATGGGTATTGAGTATCTGCATCCGTCCCTCATTTACATGTCTAAGAGTTCTCCCCATAGCGCTTGTCAGTTCCCCGCCTCTCCCTCGCAGGTTAGTCACATAGCTGTCAGCGCAATTAGGCCCCGGGTCATACCTCACACTCTGCAGCAGGCAGTGATTACTTGTGATGGTGTTTTTTCCCCTTATATTTTCCCACTGGGGTGCTGTTTTTTTTTTCTTTTCCCAGATTGAGGTTCTGTTATTTGACAGTTTCCTACCTAGAATTGCATCTTTGGCAGTTTTCTGCTTTTGGTGGTATTTTTATGTATCTGTTTGGGATGTCATTCATTCTCTGCTTGGGGGGATATTTTGACAGTGTTTTTTTGCGTGGACTTTTATTTGATACCTGCCTATGCGTGCGATGAACTGTAGTTGCTATTTACAATTTTTTTTTAATCGTCAGGCACCTGGTTGTATTGGTATTTTGACAGTGCAATTTTGGAATGGCTTTGAATAACTTTCTCCTGTCTAAGACTATGTGCAGCAACTGCTTCTTCACATGTGTCTATGACTTTGTTGTGACTTAGTATTAGTTGCCCTGTTTGCGCTGGCGGTCTCTTTTGTCAGTTCCTTTCTCGGGTTAGTGCTTGGAGCGCCATTTTTCATAGTTGGCTGTTTGGGCTACAGACTTTGGACAGTTCCCTGTCAGAGTTGATTTGTGTGGTGGTCTTTTTGACAATTCCCAGACACATCTCTACTGAGGTAAAGATTTTGGACAGTTCCCTGCGAGGGGTGATGTTTTGAGATTCCCCTGCTATGGTTGACGTTTATTGACAGTTTGCAGCATGAGGTGACCTTTTTGACAGCTCCCTCCCCGGAAGAGTGTATTTTGACATGCCCCTTTGTCTTTCTCACACCCAGAGCCTCCACTACATCGGAGCAAACGTCTGGCCCGTGTTTTTTCTAAGTCCTCATAGTGTGCTACATTTCTGTGTATACATTTCTGTTTAGACATGGAGCGTGTTTACATTCTTATTTTCTTTTTGACAGAACCGTCGTACCAGGATGCACGGGAGGATGCTCCGTGAGAAAATGCCGTCTGCCACGATATCCTTAAAAGAGGAATAAAAAGAGGAGAAAAGGCATCCCGGTGCCAGCCGCCCGCCCAGCAGAGGGGATATACCAGGAGTAAAAAGGGGAGCCCAGAAGGCTTACACCATAGGTGACTACAGCATCGTGGTCCCCTGGTGGCCGCCCTCCTGCCTGGACATGGCCGGCATGAGCGCCAACGTGTGTGTGGAGAGCGGCCAGGCGGGCGCCGAGGCGGCGGGGCTGCCCAAGGCGGACGGCGGCCTGAGCCTGGTGGAGGGCGCGCTCAACAGCCTGGTGGATTACAACTCGGAGATGGAGCGCTACCGCTCCTTCGCCACCTTCTACAAGAGCAACGGGGCCGCCGCAGCAGCCGCCGCCGCCGCCTTCCCGCAGGCCGCCAAGATCGCCCGCATCACCACCCCGATCTTCCCCAGTGCCCGCATCGGCATGTCCCCGTGGAACTGCGACAACGCCATGCAGCAGCTGTGGGGGGCCGCTGCCGCCACCGGGGGAGGCGGCGGCGGCGGAGGAGGAGGAGGTGGTGGTGGAGGTGGCGGGAGCAGCAGCAGTAATAGCAGGAAATCCGCCATCAACCCCCCTCCGCCCCCGGCGGCTCCCGCCAACAGGACAGGCAGCAGCGGCGGCGGCGGCATGCACAGGAACAACGACCCCCAGCGGCTCCTAGGGGGCAAGCAGCCAGAGCCGCCGCTCCCCCCTTCCTCCGCCTCCTCGTCCTCCTCGCTGCAAATGGCAAATAATAATTTCCTCTCTAGCCTGTCCCCGGAGCACTGCAGGCCCTTGGCGGCGGGGGAGTGCATGAACAAGCTCAAGTGCGGCGCCTCCGAGGCGGACCTCATGAACCTCCCGGACCGCGTGGGGACCTTCTCGGCCATCCCGGCGCTCGGGGGCCTGTCTCTGCCGCCGGGCGTCATCGTCATGACGGCCCTGCACTCGCCCGCCGCCGCCTCGGCCGCCGCCGCAGCCGCCGTCACGGACAGCGCCTTCCAGATTGCCAACCTGGCGGACTGCCCGCAGGGGGCAGGCGGAGGGGGCGGCGGCGGGGGCTCGGCCGGAAGCAACCCGGCCAAGAAGAAGCGCAAGCGCTGCGGGGTGTGCGTGCCCTGCAAGCGGCTCATCAACTGCGGCGTCTGCAGCAGCTGCAGGAACCGCAAGACGGGACACCAGATCTGCAAGTTTAGGAAGTGCGAGGAGCTCAAGAAAAAGCCCGGCACGGCCCTCGGAGAGGTCAGAGGAGATGATTACTTCTTCCCCTGCCTGCCCCAGTCCCTGCTCTCGGCAGCAGCCGCCTCCTCGACCGCCTCCCCCCACCAGCCCCCGCCCCTGCAGTGCTTCTTGTCTGGCTTCAAGATGCAGTACCCCTTCAACGAGGCCTCCTTCAGGCTGTGAGGCCCTGCACCATGACACTGGCTCACCTAAGGAAGTCACCTTTAGTTTTATAAGGGGGAGGAGGGGAGCCCGGCCCTCTGGGGGTGTTTTTGTCTCTGGGGAGCCTCCTGACCAGCTCTAACAACACCAGAATATAATCACTACATCCAACCCAGGATCATTTTGTGTTGAAACTTCCAGTTTTCTGTGTCTTGTGTTTTTTGTGCGTGTTACTTTTTTTTTCTTTCTCTGTGTTCATCTCAGCACTTGACACTCACCGGGGTTGGAGCTCTTAAATTATGCACATTCTGTCTACCGCCTGACGTGACAGGACCATAAATGATAAACACCAATGGAATTGTAGATTTTTTTTTTAATAAGAAAAGCCTTGATGTGTAAGGCACTTCTTTTTTTTGTAAAATGAGAACGAGAAGGGTTCCCTGTCCTACCGTGTTTTCCTTCCTTCCCCAACGGACCTTTAATCTTGTTTGCTGAGATGAAGCCACCGGATATAAGAGCTGAGCGGCTGACCTTTTTCATGGTCACTGGCTCAGAACAAACTCATATCTGGTTCAATCTCGCAGAGACTGCTAATGATTTGGTTCAAAACAGCCACCTGGTCCCCGCGTTTGCCTTTGATTAAAAGAATGGCACACATTCGAGAAATCCATGCTTTCTTTTTCACATTCGCATTTCACTCGCTTTCTGTTGTCATTTTACTTTGTTTGATGAGGGGCTAAGTACAGGTATGGTACGAAAGAGCAGGACTGAACTGAATCTCGTTTCATTGACAAGTGGCGCTATATAAAATAGGTCAAAAGCCATAGCCCACTTTCTTGCAAGTGACATAGGCACTTACTATTAACAAAGTTCGTTTACATACTATTGAAAAACTTACAAGAGGAACATTTAAAATATTTGATCTCAAACGGCTTTCACTGGTCCTTTGTTAGGTGAAGGACATACCCTTTTCATTCCAGTATTCCCTGATACTCAGCTGATAAATGCACTGGGTAATTCAAAGGCCCTCTCAAGCGACAGAGGAGCACTGAACCATGGCTAAAGAAGCGTATGCCTCTGGTGGCAACTGTCCAAGCCCCCCACGCACCCATCTGATACCCTCTTACAAACCTGCTGATGTTACAATCTCTGACATTGACTCTGACATGTGGTAGCATAGCGTGTGGGCACACTGTTCAACCCATAATAGTTATTTCGAGGGTCCCTATGATTTCAAAATGTTTGTCTAACTAGAAGTTTCCATTGAGAAGAAATGGGCTGGATGAATGTTTCGAAGGAGCACACAGAGAAAGTGGTCAATGTTTCAGGAAAAAAATGAGGGCCGAAACTTTCAAATGAGGGTCTCTTGAAAGCTACGATGCCTGTTGGCTCAAGTTGTGTTAATGATTCCGTTCATAGTAAGGGCCTGGTCAAAGGCTAATGTACATGCTGTCACCTGAACATTAATATCAGCTTCATTTAACTGTGGCCTGACAGTAGTAAGAAGTGTCAAAATAAGGCCCACATCTGTCCACTAGTCTTTTTATAAACACATAGTGCCATTCGGTACAGTATCCCTTGCTTGGTGGGTGGTGCGAGTCCTGTGAATTTAATTCGTACCCCTTTGTGGGTTATAGGCTGCTATTTAATAAAGCAAGACTTGACCATCCAACTCACTGCTCTGTGCATCCTTCAGTTTCATTCCTGTTAACTCTAGGGTACCATAGAAAGTACTTTGGCACATAAGAGTGATTTGAATAAGGTAATTTAACCAGACTGTATCATCCTTTGTAACTATATTTACTTCAGGACACAAAGCACTTGTCACCCACTGTACAATGCAGATTGCATTTTTTTGTTGCTTAAATTTATTTCGTTTAATTATTTTTTTTATACAAAAAACATGTTATTTGTCCCCAGGCCTCGTTGGCCTGTGTCCTTTTCTAATAACCAATAATGCCAATTCACAAGTGTAATAACTTCCCATGCCCTAAAACTCCAGAGGCATTGCATGTATAAATTAACTTCAACAATCAGTAGTCCTGTAAATTAACATAATTGAGCAAACAGAGCTTGCAATTGTAATACCAAAGTAGCAAGAAAGAAATAAAGTAACACTATACATCAGAATATAACATATGTTGCAATGTTAAAAATGTTGCAACATAACTTCACATGTCTTGGGCATAAGACATCTCAAAATGTGACAATTTCACTTCACCCAGTACTTGTTAGCTACAGAAAGTTCATTATACAAAAGTTACTGAAACTTCTTTATACAAATCAACCATTAATCATTTTGTAGTTCGATTTAGAAGAGAAGACCATCCCATTACGCTCAATCTTATACTTTCTCCAGTGGAGCAGGCCAACCAGAACCTCAAGGCCATGGCCCCTCTGCACAAGCTAGATGTCAACCCATAGTTTGTTTCTGCCTCCGGGCTTCATAAATGAGTTGTGCTCGAGTCTCAGAGCACATTGAGCAAGGGCTTGCCATCCGAACATAACAACTGGTTCTATGACGTAAAGAGCATGTGACTAAGAAGTTCCTGCAACAATGTACATTGAGATTCCCATAGTTGTAGAAGAAGGTAGCACAAAACACCTCAGATGATGAATCCTAAAAAGTGGTGACATGATATTGTAGAGAAGGATGTCGAGTGATATTTACTTAGAAAGTTTGTTTCACTTTATTCCTTATTATTAGTAGATTGGTGTAAGAGATGAATACCTTTTTTCATTTCAGTGTTATTTTGCTGACGGTCTGAGGTCTACAGTATGTTGTCCATGAAATAGTCAAAAGCGAATCGATAAAAGTGGTCAGATTGACAATTACACTTTTAGAAGACTGCAATATGATTCCTTTATGTGACTCATTCTTTACAACTATGCAAATAAGATCAACCTTAGACCTTTAATATGCATCCTTGAGAAAGCCTCAGGCATTACCTGCTGCAGAAGGTGAAACATGTTGGTCAGGACATTTTTTTTAGCCAAAGTTAAGACTTATTGAAGTGACAAAGTCTAATTGCAAATTGTCTAACATACTAGCCTAAAAGTCACTTGCCTCATGAAATAAAGTAAACATACTTTCAACGTAAATTTGACTCAGCATTTCATAGGATTCACGATTTAAGGCATTTCCTCTTACCATCTTCTCCAAATATATTCTCATTATTTTGGATTCTGAGGTTATTCACAGTGGCAGTATAACAAAATGGCAAACAAATATCTTCCATGTTCCCAGAATTTAGCATTTGCGATAATTCATGTCATTGTCAAGGCCATTTTTTATGTTAACATTTTCTCATAGTTGGTGTGGCAATACCTAAACAGGAGCTCTTTCCTTACTGCGCTTGAGACCTAAGCTACATCTCAAAGACAAAGTACAAGGAGATAAAAACATCATGATTTATTGTAATCTTGCACAGAAGGGCTGTGGCCTGGCAGTTTAGTCAGAATTCGTCCATTTGGCATAGGGCCATGTAAACTTGTATGTGATGTGGTCCCCTTTTAATAGACAAGTACCTTAAAAAATAAATGCTGCCCAAGAGCACGGACGTAATGGTGCTTCGAGTTAAAAATGGCATTTAAGGCCTTGATTATGAGTGGGTCAGTGTTTTCCGAACCCTGGCAAACAGCAGCCAAGAAGAGTGGTATTTATCACACCGAATAATGACTGGGTGCGTTAAATACCCTACCTTTCAACAGTACAATCAAGCAGGTCAAGTCTGTCAAAATGTAACAGGGGAAAGTGTACAGTATTTACTGTACCATGCAGCTTTTTTGTGCAGTAAGTGTCACAATCTGCATATTATTACCCCAAAACTCAGTGTAGGTGCTGTTTATCGCACCTGATGAATAACGTAGCCTGGGGTATCTTTGTTTAAGAGGTATAATAAATAGCATCTTTATTCCAACGAACTTGGAATCAGGGCCCAAGCCTTTTCGTAGACATTAGTGATACATCTGTCACAAACATATTTACTATAAGACAAGAAAAATAGCTACAACTCCCCTTCACATGATGCACCATTGATTACAGTGGGCTCACAGTTTCAGTCGTGGACCTAGTCATGACAAGTTAAGTGATATGTGTCCTTCAAAACTGACTGCCTGGTGTTGGTCTGCAGGCCGCTGCTAGCATATACAAGCAAAGCACCCTTCTTAACTTGAGCAAAAAGGCTTCCAAGAGGAAAATTATGTCTAACTTTCAAAACAATATTTCTACAGCTCATGAACCACATTTGATATACCCTGGTTTTAGATTTATTGAAATTAAGGAAGCAATTGAACCAGAATAAATGTAATCCTTATGGTCTGCCCCAATCAATATTTTGCTGACATAATAATTAACTGTATGCAGTCACTGAGCATATTGTGTTTTCTTCTGCTTGTTTGAGCTGTTTTTCATAAAAAGTTGAATTTTCTAGCTGTGTATTTTCATATCCCAAAATGTATCTGGTGGACACAAACGCCAACACTGATGCTCCTAGTTGTTTTCCATTGAAATTAAAACTGGTACCAAATTTGTGGGCACTGCCAGGTCTTTTTTACTGACCCAAGCAATTGCATAAACAAAACTCCTTCTTATGTAGTGTGGCTGTTTTCTGCTGGATTGTAAAGTTGTCATTGTCTGTTCCCTTACTCGTTTGTAGGACAGAGTGATTGTGCTTTTGTGAAGCGCCCCGTGGATAGTTTGGCTTGGGGGGCACTATTATAAATAATGTATTTTTTCAGAAAGTAGAGTTTAACTATTAACATTTTGCAAACATTTCTCTCCCACACTGCATACAACCACCTCAGAATAATAATAAATGTAACTTATATTAAACCGAATGAGATTTCTGACCGTTTTCTTGAAGACCAAAGTAATAAAATACTAATTGTGAGGGGTTATGGTACAGATAAGGAAGCCATTATTTGCCTCCATCAATGTCAGTGGTGCAAGCTTGGTTATATGGGGTAGATTAACACGTCTTCTTGATTGTTGTGCACCATCTTCCCTTGTGAGGATGAATGATCTCTGGGTTGCAACAGGTTGGGTTGTCCGTTTTCGTTTTCTTAAATAACATGCTGCCCTGTGTCGCATGGTAAAATGTTGCAGGAGGTTCATGTGCTTCTTCGTCCGAAATTATATAATAAAAATGTGTGCTTTAAGCGCACGTAGTACTTAAAAAGTGTAGGGACCAGTACGAATGGACAAAGATATGAAGTTATGTCATGCAAACACAAAGTACGCAGGTGCCGGTATGCTGTCCTTTCTCCGCTCAACACTGTTTGCTTCTTGCCGTTGTGGTAATTCGGGATTATCACGATTGCCTGACAAGTTATACCAGTGTTTCAAAGTTTGAAGTTTTGTATCATGTTGATTAATTTAGGAGAGACCTGGGTTCTGTTTTGCTGGTACACCTATCCTATTTCTGGAAGACCTTGGCTGTCCAGGACTCAACCAGCTTTTAATAATCATGTGGTATATGTAATTGATGTCTGGAATTTTGCATTTTTGATGCTTCATTAAACTAGTTGCATTGTGCAGGTGTCGATACAAACGATCGGAGATACGTGGCAGTAACCCTAATATCTTAAAATGAAAGTGCAGTATTCTGCTCATTTGCCATTAGGTTTTATTTTTCTGTAGCATTGCTGAATGCCTAGCTAGTCAATAATGTTGTCACTTCTATTATGAAATTGACTATAAAAAAAAGAGCCAATGAGGTAGATAAGGGTCGTTATCAATAATTATTGCCTGTGGCCATGCTGAGGCAGTTAGGTTAGTCCCTCTCCACCATTCCTTCCCCAGGCTGTTGCCTGTCATAAGAGAGCTTCAGCTGAGGGTCTGTACTAATAGTTACAGACTGGGTTTTAGGCAACCTGATTGGCTGTTGTGCTGTCAAGAGCAAGTGAATCACCGCATGAACACTTACACAGTTGCAGGCTCCTACTTCACAGATCTGGTACATTTGTATCTTTCCCGTGGTACTGGCCTGTGTTTTATTTGTGCCTAGAAATGATGAGCATTGAGACATCTGTGGGTACCCTGTTTATGTATTACTCCCTTTTCTTCCCTTGTTATTCTCCATATTGTGCTGAAAACGGCTTACACAATTGATGTGTGCTAACTTCACCTAAGCAGTTTGATGCCTAGCACAGTAGATGTTCATGAGAGTAGTTCATAAAATTAATTTGACCCTATGCCCACCACCCCTTCTTCTGGACTGATGAGCCTAAACTGAGGGACGACCAGATCGATCATTGAGCACAATTAAAATAGATCTGAAAGCCTCGATCAATGTGTCGCTTTTCCCATATTCTGCCTGGGCCAAGTTCCCACCATACTATATTTGTCAGAAGGTTTTTGCTCACCTGTTGTCCTGCTTCCCCCGATTCTAAAGCTCTTCTATATGCCCTTTGCTACAAATTTTAAACAGAGAGGTTTCTTCAGGTTTCTTTTTCTAAAAGGGACTATTGTGGTGGTGGAACTCATGTTTTTTTAAAGTTTGAGATTTAGCCACTCTGCAAATACATGTCCTACTGCGAACTTTCTAGGGCTCAGAGTGCACCCCTTTCTATTTAATGCCGTCATCCATTCTGACCCGAGTTATTTCTTAAAGTATAGAATCTCTTAGAGGTTTGTGCCACAGAGCAGTCACTGTGGATGACAGTACATCATTACTTCAGATTGTTTTACGTCCGAATTGTTTACTTAAATTTTTCATTTCTGTTTGTCTTCGCTTCTTTTTTTTATCGATTCAAATTCCCTTTTAAAGTTAGTCCCTCTTTCCTTCACCCATTTGTATTTCATTTTTCTTGTTTTGATTGCTTTTCTTTTTTGTTTTATGGGGTAACCTCCATACCCTATCCTTTTTCTCTTTCTGTTTCTTTTTTCACCATCTTTAGCCTTTCTTTTATTTTGCTATCTCCTTTTTTTCCATACAGGTTTACCTTTTGGTGGTCTCTTGTCCTGAGCGGCCACTCTCCCATTTTTCATTTTTTAAAAATTATTTTGAGACATTTTGGTTATTTCAAAATAGTTTATAGTCGTAAAACTTTTTAAGTGTTAACTTGAGAAGTGTTAGGTTAGAAGTTGTAAGGACTTTTGGGCATGAGGACATGAGAGCTCTGTGCCAAATATATCCTCCTCCACTTATGCTTTCACGTGCAAAAAAATCAAATATTTTAAAATGTTTCTGTGCCTTTGTTTTACAGCATTGTAACTTCAGTATTCCTTTATGAGTGTTCCTTGGATAGTATTTGCAACTCATAAATGGTGGTGTGAATTTCCAAAACGAAATTCTATGATTTCGACTAAGGTGTGCGTCATGCGATTTTTAGGAAGCCTTAATGGCGGTGAATCGCTGTATGTGTAATTAATTGCACATTTATCCCTGCATATATAGATGGCTGACCTCAGTTCTTGCATCTCTGAAATCTTTCGAATAAAACCATAACATTTTCTTAATTTTTGGCCACATCCCATTTGTGAACCTCGTCATATCAACTCTGATTTGTATTTAACTGAATTTGTTGGAATAATATTTGATGCTGCAAAGGGAAAACCTTTCCGTACTGACACAGATCTTCAGCATCCCTTATGTCCCAGTCTTCAGCATCCCTCGTGCCTCTTCAGTCAGCCAATTTAGGGCTGTAGGGTTTTTAAGACTTGTGTCCTCATGTATTCATGTGGGTTCACTTGCCTTTTCCAAGATGCTTTGGATACATATGTAGCTGCCATTCCACTGTGCCCAGGGAAAGATTCACAATACCACTGGGCATGTATCTCCAAACAAATGGTGCTGGAGCTGAATTTATTGCCGTATGCCACAGACCCTGTCATAGGCGACCCTTTTACTTACCAGAACTGAAAGTGTCCTTAACATCATGCGTGTCAGGGTACAGTTAGATGACAACTCTGTCCTAGTACGAAATAACATAATTTGGTTTTCGGAAGATATATACATATATACATTTTCATAAAGAAATTAAACTGAGACTCCTGTCACTCTAGTTATTAGGGAATTAAGATGTTCTACACTGAACACTAGATCAATGTTTTTATCAGCAAATAGAGGGACACCCAAACCTGCAAGTTCTGCATTTTTTGCGGTGAACATTGGGTTGTGGGTCTTGAAGAAATACATATTTTTGTCTACTTCCCATCTAACAGCAATGGAAAACGCTCAAGACATGCTCAGCAAACTTAAATGGCACTGCACATGCTGGCATTATACAATTGCTTACTTCTGAGTATCTAGTTTTCTGTTCCAGTAAGCCAAGGGATAGGTAGTAGCAATGCAATCCTGGACTGTCAAGAATCATGAACGTCTAGTTGCTGCGGTCCTTACCTATGGTGAGCTAGGTCTGCCTCGGTCAAAATCAAAATATTTCTGGCATCTGTAGAAGTTTCAGTTAGGTGGAAATATTGCAGCTCAGCTTTTGCCTTAGCAGCTTGAAGGTTGTTTACTTGATTTACTGTTCCCTGGACATTGCTGTATGCTCCATTTTCCAACTGGCAAGGTATTTTATCCAGATGGAGGTATGTAGGGCGTTTTAGTAGTCAAAAGCCAAGAAGTACTGGGTTAATTAATATTTATTTTTCCTGTTTGTGGAAGCAAGACGACTTTTTGACTAATTTCTCATCATATGGCCCTCTTATTCAGAGTTCACGTCTTGTTTGGAATTTACACTGTTCATATTTTTGTAGATCAGGCGTCAGCCAAGACCTTTTAATTTTATTAAGATATGCATATCCAAGTAAGGTTCTCACCAGCCCTCTTCATTCATTAGGCTGTTCACTTCAGTCACTGGCTAACTTCCATGTGAGTGATGGGATTTTGTCCTCTCATAAGGAGCACTTCTGCAGACAGTCGTTTTTTTCAGAGATTACTATGGCAATGTGTGCTTTTTGAGACCAAAATATGTTTGCTTTCATCTGCTGTTTTTTTAGATTTAAAGGGCCTAGCAATTTTGCCAACAATAACGTTTTGTAAACCTACAACATTAACAAAGCCAAAAGGCAACCTCCAATGCCAGACCTTTTAACTTTGCCAATGCTTGTGCTGTCTTGTTGTTATTTATCTCTATAAAGTGTGCCAGTGGTATCAGATTGTCTCCGCCCGCTGGGTTACATAATAAGCAAATTTAATAACAGCATTGGGGATCAGGATTCTAGAGTTTACAAATGAACTGCCAAACCTGTAGTCTCCCTCAGAACAGTTGGTGATTTTATATGTTTTGCAGATCCTAAAAACTTGTGAGCTAATGAAATCCAATGATGTTAAGATAGTGACATAGAAAACAGCCTTTCTTATAAAACAATATTCTGCTTGGAGAGAAAGCTACAACCACTCCCTTTAGAATAATCCTAAACTGTGCTTTATAGAGATAATCTTATTGGTACCTTCTTTAGAAATGAAGCATTTGCTCTGTCAGACTTCTTGTCGACCTTTTTTCTAAGCACTACTTCAGATAGTGAAGGAATACTTTATCATGTCAATGTCAGAATAAATTCTACAACGAACCTACGCATTACACTGGTTCTTCCTTGTGTTACTTGTGACAACATTAACCTTAGAAAAGAGGCTTCAATTTCCTTTGTAACTTGTTGGGCTGTCTCCTTTGTTTTGGATTGCAGTTAGTATCATGACAGGTTGTTCTACCAAAATATGTTGTTTTCATATTGACCTGCGCTGACATTGACTGCATAATATTGACTACCACAGGTCATTGTGAAGCTAGAATAGCAGATCTGTAATTGCTTGTACATGCTTATGCTGAACTAAATATTGGTATCAAATGTTCTAGAGTGCATATAAGCGCAGGTTGACCTTATTGACCTCAATATTTTGACATACAGCCCAAAGGCAATAGCAGTGGCTTCCCAACGGCAGATTTGCCTAATTTTCTACTTACAAATTTGTCTTTTGGGAGAAGCTGCAAATTTTCTGCAACCCATTATGCTTATGCTGTTGTATCCGGAATTTAACCTGAGTTTAGCTAATCCATGCTGAGAAATATCCTAGCTTAATCTTTGGGGGTTCTGGTAGGTACCTTACCATTGTGTGTTTTTATATTTGGAAGCAATCCCTTAATCCAGAGGAAGGGTGCTATGGACAAAGGAATGGGTATGTATATGTACTGAAGATAATCCTGTACCCATCGTACAATAGACTCCCTTCTTTTAGATGACCATCATGCAAGCTATCTACTTGCTATGAAATATAGGACCTGAAAAGAAGGAGAGCGGAGTGGGAGAATATGGAGGAAGGAGTTTAAACACGTGCTTCTTATTCCAACGCATGTTTGTGTTTTTTTTTTGTGTCAGCACTTCGCTCCTCTCTCTATTGCTTCGAAAAAGCATCACGCCGGTTTAGTGCATATGGACTTTTGCACTTGGAATGCAAAAGATACTACTCTGAGAATCTGGTAACTAAGAAAGGAAAGATGAGAAGTCCCGGCTCCCTAATTTATTGGCCATGATAAGTGTGCCCAAGAATGGGAGGTGTTCTTTATCGGTCTACATAAAATACGACTCCACCTATTCTGATTTTTGTGTGGAATAGCATGCAGATTTTGGTGCTTACTGCATTAAAATCAGCGTACTCTTTTTTTTTTTTCTTGCCAAATTCCATCAGGTTTGACCTGCTGAAGTTTAATGAACTGTGAGGACTTTGTTGCACCTGGCAATTACTGTGTACAGTGAACTCCTTCCAACTCTGAATTACCATCCCTGTGCAAATAGGGGTTTATGGGGAGTTGGAAAAATCCAGATCACTCACAACCAGGAGCAGTGTCTTCTGACCCAGTCAATTGTGCCCATTCACCATTGTTCTCCTAACCACAATTAAACTACAGAAGAGAAAGCCATGTTCCACTAGCATGTTCGCGGTCAGCTCTAAGTAGGTAATAGGGGAATAACAGCCATACTGCTTTCAGTGCCAGAAGACAAACAAGATTGCAACCTTTTTATTGATATATTTTTTCTAAATGAACTTGTCTACTACAAGTTGTAATAATCAGAACAACACTACTGATAAGTGCTATGTGAATGTTTAACAGCTCACACCCTGATTGAATAAGGCTCATCTTTAAGATTAGCTTTTGCCAAAGCATATTCCCCATCCTCTTCCCTTTTCACCTCGTTGTTCATCTTTAAGTCTATTGAAAATATACAAATCTTTGACCATATAAACTAAGGAGCAATGCAATTGGCTGCGTTCCCCATGCTGCCGAGTCTAAAGTCTATTTAAGGCTGCTGTGCTCCGAAGAATGCTAGTTAAAAAAATGAGGTGGTATCTCTTCCAGAACATGATGGCTTCTTAGCTTATGCTGCTTTTTCTTGAATTAATGCATAGACCCCTGATGCAGTGACTGCCCAAAGCGCCTCTCCTGTGTCCTGGTTGCAAGGCAACCTGCTGGAGGCCTTTAGAAAAGGATAGCCTTTGAGCGAACAAATGTGGCAGCCGTGGTCTGGGTGTGTGAAGGGATTTTACCTAGCGTATTGACATTTGCAGCTTGTTTTTCAGAGGGTGGCTGAGATTGTGCTAGGTGATGCATTATGGATTGAGGAAGGCTTCTGGCAGCAAGGATGCAATAAGTCGGTAGCGTTAGAGTGCGAAGTTTATAGCCGGCATTTTTTCCTATAGATCACAATCGCGCTAGCTGTGATTTATTGGGATTCTACGAATATATTTAATTCTTATGAAAATGTATGAATGATACAAAAGGGCCGTGAAAAGTCATGCAGTGCATCTCGGCAGACACGTGGTAATATAATGGCTCCGCTGATGTGATCCCTGAATGATTGATGTGTGCATTGGCCTATGTGCTGTTTGGTATTCCGGTCATACCTTCACTCTAATCTTTCCGTGCGTGCAGCAAGTTCAGGCAGGCAAGTTACGTTTCTTCGTTTTTTTTATACGACTAAAGAAATGTCAGATGAAAGCCATTTGTTAAAAATAAATGAGAGCTGCCCCACACTGTCGTTGATCTGTGTGGACCTGCTTTCGTGTTTAACTTGGTGCATTTTTCCACCTGAGCTCCTGGCTTGTTCTGAACATGACGGAGCCGTTTTGCATCTCTAATCCCTCCTGCTATCTGCTTTATTTTTCATCCGAAGAGACTGATACATTCCCAGCACAATTGCACAGCGGTCATTAAACTTGCGTGGTTAAAAAAACAACACTTTTGTTAAGTTCGGTTCCCTCTGCCCTGCGCTTTCACTCCATTCGTTTGTAAAATGTTGTGGCATGGTTACGACCAAAGGCCCAGCTCACAAAACCATCAATGGACTTCAACCTACGTTTACGGCTGCAAAAAGTCTCCCCTTGGCTCTTGAGTTTGATGCCATTCACAAATTCCTCTTCGATGTGTTCCTTCCTTAGAGATGGCCACAATTTTACAATTACACACTGGGGAAGTAGCAGGTTTTAAAAAATCACATGGCTCAGTAGTACAGCTGGAAAGCTTTTCATGCTTACTGCTGCTGAGTTGTCTGAAGAGGGAAATGTTGTAGATTTACACCTGTGAGGAACAGTACTACTTCAAGTACAGCTTTACCACTCCCTTTGTGGGTGGAAAATGTGCATTTCAATTGATTTCTCGTGCTTGAGCTTGTGGGCAGAGAGAAGCTTATTGCTGATTGCTGTTAAAATGCATTTTGTTGACATTAGTTCCGTAGAGCCACTATTTTGTCTTGTGCAGGTAGTCTGGGTTTCATCCCAAAGATAACGCACGTGGCAGCATTCATATTTCTAATAATGGGGATGTTCCAAACTAGCAAAATTTTGTTCACAATTCAGATTTTTGTAAATGTAGTACTGTATGAGCCATTGCACTTTCCAAAATGGGAACAAGATCAGTTTACTTGTCCTTTGGAAACTATTATGACTGCATCTTACTAAATGTTCAGTTTTGACTAGTTAGATAGCTTTGGGAGATAACACCTTCTGTGTAGAAGTAAGGGAAAATTGGTGTTCACACTTTACTTCAATAACAATCAGTACAATTTAATTGAGTGGTAGCATAACCTGTTCTTACGTGCTTTATTAGTTAAAATAATCTGCTCTAGTCCAGAACATGTCATTGAACCCCATTGCCTCTCTCACTGAGTTTCTCTATATAATAAATAAATGTATTGGTGTGACCTGTGCAAGTAACATTTCAGTCTGACCCTTCTTTAAGAGATCCTGGGGCTGATTCACAATAACATTTATGGACACCCAAAGTAGTACTACAGGAGTACTCTTAGGCATCCTCTTATATGCTTTGTGAACTACTTCCAGAACGCCTGACTCCTTTTTAGTGAAAATGCAAAGACGGCTCGGTTCCTTTACATTTGTATTAGTTGTATATTAATATTCTGTGGATATTTTTCTGTTATTTTTCACAGGGCCAATTCACAAAGGCCTGTAAGTGTACTTAAAAGAATGCTAAAGGAGTTCTGCTTTCCATAATCCATATAACCTTTGTGAATTGGCCCTTTGTGGCATTCAGCCACAGACTGCACATAATGGTATGTGAATACAATAGTGATGGAGAACGTAAAGGACAGTTGAAATATTTAGTCTCAATGCATGGCAAAGGATTTTATTTATCACTACAAAGTGTTCCACTCTTCAGATTGCATCAGTTGAAAACTGAAATATAAACTTATAGGTTTTTTAAGTGGTAGGATTGTAAGTGCTTCTTGTAAGTATATAAGATGTTAAAGTATTAAGTGGTGGCCGTATTTTGTAACAACGTTAATGTTGGGCATATTATTCTGGCACATTTGTGTGTAGAATGGGTCCGCCATCCTAGAGTTCATGCATTTGATCTAGGCGGTTTCCACATATAAAAGCGATGAGTATTTAAATCAAACAATATGCTTGTTACCAAAGTTGAATATTGGAGAAGCATCAGTTCAACTGCAGCATGAAGCTCTTTCCTCGACTTGGCAAATACACATTTTCACCCTTTGTTCAATGACTCAGTCATGTGCACTCAACTATTATGGTCCCCATTACAAGTGGCCTGGATTAAGTCCGCCTCTTGGAGTTACTGATACTTTGGGTATGGAGATACTCTAGGGGATGGAGTTAGTGCTCCAGTACATGTGAAACCTACGGTTCCCATAGGATAGAGGAGTTACCAGGGAATCAGTAATTGTGCATCCCATTTTATTCGTAATTCTCCATTTCCATCTGGAATTTCACCATTGGATTTTGAATGTTTTCAGCTGTCAAAAATTGACAAAGCAAAGCAGATCTACAGCATTCCAGCACATCTCATAATTTCAAATTGTCCGGTAATTTCTGTGTTCACTCTTCTAGAGGACCCGTGCTGGGAAACACAGTTTTTCCTAAGCATGTCCAAAGCTTACAACTCATATTGTAAATACCTCTAGTTTGTGTTATGTTGGAGAAGAGAATTGTGAAAATCAATTTATTTAAATATATTTTTGTAATACTGACCAGCATAATTATGAAGGCGAGCATCAGTCTTCCATGCAGTCTGACATTTTTCGGAGTTTTGTAGCAGATACTGATTTGTATATGGCTGTGTCCAAACCGAGGTGGCATGGTTTGCAAAATAACAATGGACTAAGATGCAGCCCGAGTAATAATGGACAATGGACTAAGATGCAGCCAGAGTAATTACTAGTGGGTGAGATTAATTCAGGTATTCCATCCATCACTTTTTTTGTATACTTGTAAGATGATGTAGGGCAAAATTGGGAATTGCTTAAAACATTGGGTTCTCTGCCCTTACCTCTAGTGGCCCTGACAATCTTTTTCAAAATCATTTGATAGTGACATCCTGATGCTACTTTTTGCTTTGGGTTTAAGCACTTTACCAGCGTGCAGCTTTTTCAGCTGGCCCCTTGTGCTCTTCTTCTGTTGTCGTATTGTGGCTTGCCCCTGCCCTTTCCTCCCATCCTCTGTTGTCCTTGTGCTTTCCCCAGCACCTAGCTCCCATCCTCTGTTACCAGTGTTGCACCTTGCTCCTCCTTCCCACCCTTCCTTGTTGGCTCCAACTCATGGTGGTGCCTGCAGTCCCATCCTACCTCTATAATAAACAGGATAAAGCACTATGAAGGTTAGCGCTGGCCACATAACATCACTTTTTTCCCACACACTCTGCTGTTAGTGTTGCTTGACTACATGCCCTCCATCGTGTTGCAATTTATTGTATGGAAACCGAGTTTAATATTACAAATCAGACTGCGTTAAGAATACCGAACATTTGTTGATTTTCGTACCAAATTGGGCTTAAAAACAGGGAAACAGTGTAATTTGCAGACGGGAAGAGCGACTCGCCCTGATTCACACTTTCAGTAAACACAATATAAATTCTGTGGGAGGATCCTGCCTCACCATCCGCTTACTCTCCCTCACCACCCTTCCCCAGCCCCTGCCCTATGTCGCTTGATTTATGGAGAGGCATTAGTGAAGGCCTCCATGGATATCTCGCTCCATATATTCCTGCATTAATACATTAATCTCTGCTCCGGCACTCAATAGTGAGTGGTAAAATTGCCAAACGGCAGGAGATAGAAAGTTCTGCTAGACCTTCTCTGGTGTGACCAAGGAAAGGGCACTATTTATTGAAAATATACCTTTTTTAGGTACCAGATGATGCACAATGTACATTGCTGTGATTTCCTTCCTGGTACACATACTTGCCAACATTCTGTGACCAAAAAGGGGTAGACTTATTTAGACTGCAAAACGGCACTTAGTATAATGATGCCATCACAGGAGTCTGGTGATCTAAGGCAATATTTAAGGAAATTACATTTTATTCAACACATCTGTGAAGTGGAACTGTGTGACTGCTCTTTTCCAGTGTTTCTCTTTTCCTGCAGAACGATATCTGCTGCAGGAACCCCCTGGCCCCACCCACCAGGCTGAGTGCAGCAACTTGAGTCTTATTCCTGTTCGGACCTCCCTTCCCATCAAACACAAGGATCGCACTGTAAAGGAAGGAGGACAGCAGTGCTATATGCCCAGCCTTTCAGTGGCACTATTTAGTAGGTGTGGATTGGCTATTACGGATGCTCTCACTCTCAGGCTGCTTCATTCAGTCTGTACTGGAGTCTTGATTTAAGTTTTCAAACACTTCACACAAGAAGCAATTTAATACAAAATGCCCACAATTTAAAAGATGCGATAAAGCATGAATGAATTGGTAGGCGATCAGACTCCTGCAAAAGCAATAGCTAACTGCCTAATTTGGTAAAGCTGGCAGGTACGGATGATACACTGGAACCAATGCGGCTGTGTGCTCTGCCTAACTGTTGCTTTGCTGAGGCTATTTAATGTTTTTTTTGTTTTTTTTTTGTGGCCAAGACGTTTTTAGTGCCTAGTCTTTGGATGTGTGTGTGTGTATGCAGTGCTCGATGCTGGTGAACTTTGGCATCGGCTGGTTTATAATTGAGCTGATTCTAGCCAGATACTTTTAGTAAGCTAAGAAATTTGGAATATGAATGATGTCTTCACCCTGATTTTGTTTTCTTTATTCAGATGACACAGAAGTGGCATTCTTACATTCCATAAATATTAAGTGATCATTCTTAGAGGCATATCAGTCAATTCAGGGTTCCAATTTTGCCATCCATGAGGCCGTGTTGGGCTAGCAGGACCGCAAGAGTCAATTTAAATTGTTAGCCCAGTGCCTGATACGGAGATGGACTAACGTGGTCTTCCTGTGGTACGAGGAACCCTGGGATACCTAGAGGCTGCAGTTTTGGCTGCTTTGTGCCCGACACAGCCTTGTGGATGACGTTCCCTCTGAACTTTGAATTGACTGACTTGTGCAAATGTATCATTTTGTCCTGGATTGCACACAGATTACCGTGTGAGGTTCTCATACTCTTTGAATTTTGACTGCGTTTAGTATTCACCTTGAAGATGCCCCATGCTTGGTAGCTACTAGGGGGTGAAACGCGTGTTGGTTGTTTGTTTTAAATTAGAGACGCATACTTTAGGAATATTTGAGGAAATCACAATTGTGCATTACGAATGAAGAATGGAACATTTGCATTAATCCTTTTTGGAGTCTACACAATGATTGGATTACATAAGGAAGAACAACGTTTTTTCGCATCTTTGACCTGCAACATTGGAACTATGGTTATTTGTATGGGTTAGGGCATCCCATCATTCAGGACAGTTGATTACCAGACTTACCCTTTAAATTCAGGTGGGCATAGCCAACGAATTTCACCCCTGTGTTCCATAGCCGGATATCTGTCAATTCATGCTGCACATGGTGCTCCATAAACGTTTATTGCTGCTCTCATTTACCTGAAATTCGTGATTCCACTTGTTCTTTGTAATGTACAGTCTCTAAAGTATGGCTGGCCAAATAAAAGCAATAGATGCCTCAGTTTTTCTTGCCAGCCATGTGTTCCATGTGCTTGACAAATTTCCATATGTTATTATGCTCAGCATCAGTGTTAGAGGAACATAGGATCTCCATTTTGGTACGTGGGACTTGGAATGTTTTTACAGACAAATGGGTCATAACTAGTCAATGCTTCATTTAAAACGAGAAGGGTGAACAACACTTGTAAGCCTTATCTGCTCTAAAGCATTATTTTCAAGCGAGTTTAATCTCAACTTGTATCTGTTGGCTATTTGAGTGTATCCTTCCTCACCCAAAGGAATGCATGAGGGACTCACTTACATCCGAAGAATATGCTGTCATCAAACATTGAATTATTTACCTCACCCAAGCACTGTATAAACATAGCAAGCCTTATTTTAATTGTTTTTGGAATTGTATGAAACATTTTTATGCCTGGCATTAACCAAGAACCTTTGAGGTTAATACATTTATATCTATAATACTCCTACTTAAATTGACTTTCAGCTAGCTGTCTTCATTCACTAGACTGTTATTGTGTCATTCATAGTTTACTTCTGCCAGCTGCAACATACAGAGTAGAGTAGTGGGTCAACACACTTCAGCCATTGGCTAACTTCACTGTGAGTAATGGCATTCTGCCTTCTCGCAAGGAACACATTCACATAAAAAGTAGTTCCCCTAAATGTCGGCAACTACGATGGCAATGTGTACATTTTGGGGACATTTGTTGTTTTGCTTTTAGCCATACATTTTAGTGATTGATTGAGGGTCCGGCAGCTTCTCCCCCCAAAAACTTTTCAAAGAACCTTGACCAAAACTCTCATTGTCAAAAGGCTGGTGATCAACGCCAGACCCATTGGCTGTGCCAGTACTTGATCATTGTTTTCGGCAGGACTCAGATGCAGACGTCAGAACTATTAGTTTTGTCAGTGCTTTTAATCACGTGCATCTGCCCCTGTGTGAACACACAAGCAAAAGATATGCCTAGGCACACTTTCAATAATGAGCCCTCTTCATGCATGATTCAGTTCTTCACAACAGAAGCATGGAACACTTTTAGAACCAAGGGAAAACTCATTTTTTATACAGTTTTGCCAGTGGGACATCTGGGAAAGATACTCATATTTGACATTCCAAAAGAAAAATCTGATTTTTATAGAAGGAGTCCACAGTCACCCTGGTGATGGTAATTCATGTAGTGTTTAAAGTCGTTCCGACATTAACCTAAAGGTCTCAAAGACATTATGGAAAAGAACCCTGTTAATAACTTCCTGACATACAGATGGTGTACTAGCAGGACACGGTGTCCTATTCATACACCGATTCCACTGGGTTTCAGTAAAGCTATGGAGGCAGGTCTTCTAATTTTTTAAGATCATCTTTATTGGTTATAGAAGAATTGTAAGTCTAGTAATTGTAACATTTTGTGGCCAACGAAATATGTCATAAGTCAAAATAAGGTTCTTGGTAGTTCTCTGTACCATATATCTTTTGTCTCTTCCCACTACATAATGAAAAGAAGGCTCAGTGGTTTTTAATGTCATATTTTCAAATGATGGGTGGTAAATATCATTATGTATTCACTACATCAACATGTTTTGTAACAACAAATTCAGCTTACTCCATGCACCAATAATATGGATGCTGTGTTACTTTTCTTCTCGTGAAGTGCAGTGTTTGCCTGAGTTATGGAGCACTTGTGGATGGTATTCCATTCTTTGTTTAAAGTGGTTTATTTAGTCAGTTATTTAGACCTGTTCAAGCAAAAAACAAAGGAATAAAACACAGAGCATAGTCTGGCTGGTGTGTTGTCAAAAGCTGTGTTATAAATATCAGTTTACTATCCATTCAGCTACATGCATATCTATGGGAGGAATGTTGGTGTGTTTTTCTGTGTGTTTAAAGGATTAGGTCTAGCTCATTTTCTGATATGCACCGCTCACCTTTTCGACATATTAAGCCAGAAGTTGCCAGGCACTGCGGGAATATGTAATGACTGTTGATTTGTTTGGAAGTGCTGTGTTTCTATACTGTCCTAGCTCTTTGCATTTGACAAAGAACACCTTTTCCCAGCTATGCCACCATCTACTTTGCTTTTGCCTGCGTCATTCTTGGCAAGAGAAGTCAAAGGAAGTTGGATGCAGTGTGTGAAATTATATTCTTTGTTTAATTGGTGCTTGTAGGCAGTGGGCTATTGAGGTGGTTGTGAGTCTACCACAAGGAATAAGTACTAAAACTTGTCAAGTTAAAGAGACAGGGTTCAAACCTTGGTTGCTATTGCATAGAGCAAACAGGCTTAAATTGAGGAAAAGTGTGCAAAGTATTTAGCAGTATGGAATCATTAAAAAGACAAAACAGAACATCTTAAAAATTCCACAACCAGCTTCTACAAATCAAGAGCCATCACGACCATCAGCCACGCTTGCCTTCCCGATAAGCTTACCACCTCAGGTGGCTCTCACAAACCTGCAGCTGAGTCGCCATCAGACTGCAGACTAAGACGTGTAAAAGAAAAAACAAGGCAGCAGTCCTTTTCCATCGTAACACAGCCAGGATCTGGAACAGCATCCCTGTATCCATCAAAACCTCTCCAACTCTTCTACAGTTTAGAAAAGAGTTGAACACTAAAGTTTTTAAAGAATGCTACATCACACTAAATTAACCATCCACGACCCATCTACCTCTAATATCACTATTTGACTTTATGTTTGACCATGCACAGCACTCACAAATAGAAAAATGACCCTAACTGTTTAAAATCCAATCAAGGTTATTGTAGATATGATTGTGTTAACATTGTAGGTTAAAAAGTTCCAAGGACCAGGTTAGTGTCTATGGATGAAGTAGCCTGGAACCTAGTCACAGGTCGTGGCAGAATGAGCTTTACCCAAAGTTAGCTAAGCCTAGTACCATGACCTGATCAAAGTAGTAAACATCTTACTTAGTCTTTTTTCTGGAAGTCAAACTCCTCCAGTGGGGAATGGTTGAAGGCTTTATCTGATAAAGTCCTCTGGAAATCAGATAACCATTGACTAAAGTCTCTCTGAGTCCACTGGTTTTGGCAGGAAAAGCTCAGAACAGAACAATGCAAATTGTGCACCCAGTAAAGCCCTCTCGTTGGCCAGATGCTGTCCACGCCTTCATCAGGTCAAGATTTCTACATTCTGACTAAGGGTCATACTTAGCATTTGGTGGGCGGGGTAGTCCATCAAAACATGATGGATATCCTGTCTGCTGTATTGCACTTACTGTTGACTGTTAGGTATTTGTAATACAGTGGTCAGGACATCGGTCACATTTGCGACAGAGTATCCAATCTGCCAAACGTTAAATAAGGTGTTCATTGTCTGGCAGCCCTTTGACAGGCAATGAAAGGTTTATGATGTCCGATCCAGATGAGGCTCCACCTGTAATTGAGATGAGGGGATTTCAGACTTTTTTACCCTGCTGATTTGGACTGTGGCTTTCACTCTGACAGTTTCTAATGAGGTCCTAACTTATTTATATTTTGCATTCAATGAGCTGCTGACCCCATGAATGTATCTCCTGTATCTGCTGCTGCCTCTTATTCTGATTTGAGGTATTTGCCCGACTGTAGAAAGTAAAAGTGTCTGGAAGACCATTTACCTTAAGGGCTCTGTCCAACTGCATCCATCCATCCATCCACCCACCCTTCACACATAGATTCTTGTGTGCTTGTTGCCTGCGACTTTGCATGTGTTGTTTGTGTGTACATTTTCTGTTAACATGGTTCCTTCTATGTGTGAATCTGTTGCTAGTGTACATATAGACCTTTGCAGTTGGATGAGTATATCTTTATTGGTTTGGGTGCATGTGTGTTTCTATGCATGTTGTCCTGCATATGCATAGATTTGCTTAGTGTCTTTGCTGTGTATTTTCCCCATAAACATGGTTTAGGTAGAGCGCGCAAGTTCTCTGACGTGTTGTAATCTCTGTGGGCTTTTAACCACACCCACCACTATCACTTGTTCATGGTCTTGCCTATTAAAAATCCTTTGTTATCATTGGTAAATGCTTTACGTTTGTCCCTCCTTGGGGCAGTTTTGTTACCGTCTTGGCCATCGGCCCTGTTACATGGATAATTGCGCAATTACGGATACGTTTGACTGCGAGCGAACTTCGTTTTCCTTTTGTGCTTCTTCGCACTGATGCTCATGGCGGCCGTGGCACTTTGAATCATCTCGCTTACGTCAACTCTTTTACTTTTCATTTTCAATTTATGCGCCAAGAAAAGTCCAGTCAGGAACTTACAAAGATAATAGCTCTAACTCGAGCAAACTTAAGACCCATTGCATTGCAAATGCTTGTTTTCATTGTAATTCTGGACGTAAAGTGCTTCAGTGTGTTTGCAATATACAAAAGTCACACTTATTTGCTTGGCCAGTGTTTGTTATTTTTATTTCTGATTCAGAGCTTTCACAGCCGTGAAAGCAAATCACGCATTTATTTGTCCTATGACCATTTTCTATACAATAACCTGTGATCAAGTATGGAGGGTCTCACATGAGATACAGCTTTTGCTGTACAGCTTAAACTGCTGTCTTCTCCAGCTCCATTCCTCATTGCCCCCAAGTGATATTGTGTTCCGTAAGAACCGAACACCTGTCCGGAAACTGAATTATTCTGCAGGGTAATGCAAAGCCTCCGC
Source organism: Pleurodeles waltl (assembly GCF_031143425.1). Taxonomy (NCBI): domain Eukaryota; kingdom Metazoa; phylum Chordata; class Amphibia; order Caudata; family Salamandridae; genus Pleurodeles; species Pleurodeles waltl. The sequence continues at coordinate 493,903,541 of NC_090437.1, read as the reverse complement.
CTTTCGGCATCATATGTTTTCTGTTGCTTATTGAGTTATGTTGCGCCATACTTCAGATGCGACAGACATTTAATAACACTGAAGCCTTAGCTCTGCAGGGGCTAAAAAGATCCCAGCAGGCTTGTTAACATCTACTCCCGTACATTATGGGAAATAGTTTTTCTCCTCCCTGGAACTCCATTAATTTACTTTAGGGCTATAAAGAAGCCGCAGCTTGCTGTGTGCTAAGCCCATTGAATAGACTTTGTCTTTAAAAAAATCTGTTTTCATTGTTTCACTGTGTAAAACAATGGTATGTCTCACATGTAGTTGTGATCCTGAACCCTGTGTGACATAGAGCGCTGTGTGCAAAGCTGAAAGCTGTTTTTAAACTCTTTCTGCTTCTTGTATTTTCACTGAATTATCTTTTTCATAAACTATTTACAGTGGATCCCTACATCGCGTGAAGGTTGGCACCAAATGCGACTACAAGTAGACAGTAGTGTATTTTCTCTCGAATTACACTTGTGGAGCAAGAGACAATACAAGCCGTTTGCTCTTTTCCTCGACGGGACAGGAATCCCATCACCTGACATTTAGTACAGATGAAGGGTTGGTGTTCTTTAATAAACTTAAATACAACTTGGAGCTTGCGATATGTTTATAAACAAGCATTGTCATAGTCAGTGTGCCTAAACTTTGCAAGCCTGCAGTTTTTATAAGCCTATGCCACTGAAGTTAAAAATATAAAAGTAATAGAAACGAAAAATGCTCATGGAGCTACCGGCTCTACACAAAAATTGGCAAAGAAAAAATAAATAAATTACAGAAATTAAACTCAAGATTTCATCACCACCCCTGTCACTGAAGTGCATTACTTTGTAGGTGTAAGTTCAGATGTGATCAGATTAAATGCTTTCAGTCACAGTGCAAGAGAACCAATGGCTGCCCCGTTGGCCTATGTGTATGCTCTAATAAACATAGGGAAAGAGGTGACAGGCAATTTAACAGACCAATGGATGAAGGGGGCTGACCCCCTCACCACTATATATGTATATTTCTATTTATGAATGTTTTTGAATGCATGAGGCTGGCAGGACAGCTAAGGCTCTCTTTAGGTCAGACCTAACACGGATCGATCACAGTTACAAAGAATATGCTATCTAAACTACCAAAAAACAAAATGAGTGATAATTTTAAATTATTCAGATCATTGCAGTGAAGCAGGATTGCTGTCAGCAGCGCTTGAATTTGTCTGCCATAATGACTGAATCAAATTAATAGATCTCTGTTGGTGGTCTCTTTATTTTATGGGGGTAAACGCTCTCAGCTGTATTTTAATTTGTCATAAGTATACTGCAGAGTGTTAGTGTTAAATTGCACAATATTTTTTTTCACTGCTACCAGTGGCATTTTAATAAATACAACTTGGGGGGTAAAATAAAGTAGCGCTGACAGCTTTTAATAACAGACACAATAAAACTATAACTGACACAGATTTGTTCATGTGATTCCTCCTATAATCCTGCCGAATGGAAACACTGTCAACTTAAAATTGTTTCTATTATATGGCCTCAGCAATCTCATCAGTTAAATTGTATTGTTTGCAAGGCAGTCCACAAAGGTTGTAAGCAGTAATAGAGAGGGAGAAATTGCTTGCCTGCTAACACCGCCCCTGCATTGGAGGGATAGTAACCTAGTAAGAATGGCAGCTATGAAGAGGCCCTTCCGGTTCGATCATGGAGGAGAATTCAAGAAGAACAATTATATTTACAGATGAGAAAGACATTTTGCTGGAAGGGACCAACCACACCGTATCTCTTTGGCTTTGGGTTAAATTGCACACATTTTCAAGGCTGCCAATTACTACTTTGTGTAAATAGGATGCACAACTTCTGATATGTAGGTAATGTGCAGCATGTTAAAGCCCCTGTATCGGTTTAAAGTTTTGGTCTAATTGACTCTTTTGGAGTATTGAGGAAATAAAGTTTGTTGCAAAAACTTATAGGGCAGGACAAGCTTTAGCTCAGAGGCCCTGAAAGCGCGATAGGAAATCTCATAAACATGCTTTAATTGTGTTGCTTTTGGTGCCTCAGTAGTTTGTAAGTGTTGGCCAACATTTTCTGTACCATAAGTTGTTACTCTGCGTTGGTTCTTATGTGCGTTCACCATTCAAGGGATGAAGCAGGTGCATGTTCTGGAATACAGTGATGTGCCCATGAAGTATGCTTAAAGAGTGTCTTCCAGAGCTTCCAAATTAACCCAACTTTTTGAGTCCAATCACTATCTTGCATGTTATAACCTCTCGTACTGTTTGGAGCCTTCTAGCATAAAAACTGTGCATTTAGGGAGTGTGCCAGGCATTCCATTCACCCTGCCCCTCCCTTTCCAATCTTTAAGAAAATTCCACATAATTCTCACTACAGTATTCGTTTTCATTACCTTCTGTTGGGGTTTTATTTATGTTATACTAGCTTTTTCTACGATCCCGTTTTTTGCTATTTTGCATTTTCTGCTTAAGTTTGTTGTACAGCTTTTTAAAGTGTGTTTTCCGTTCTAGGAGTTTGTTTTAGTATTGTCCTTTTACAAATTAGTATTGATTGGTCCTTTGTTAATGTGATTTTCTGCACCTGCACAATGTAACAGAAAAATATAAAAGTGAATTTAAAAACTCCGCAGCCTAAGGCCATTAATGGAAGGCAAACCATGTCATTAACAGGTTATAATCCCATGACATAGAATGCAGCTGAATTAACTGTAGTTCTAGCCCTTGTTTTTCATCTTCAGACTTCTATTCAATGTATCCTGTGTGATCGAGTAATGACCCTGCAGAAAGTGGATTAGGCTTTCTAATTTTGTCATGAGTAGTGTGGGAAGATCTAAACCAAGTTGTTCCAAACCTATGTAATTGTTTGATTGTGGAAGACTTTAAACTCATGCTCTTTGACGTTAAAGCTATAGCGTTATAGAGCTATAAAGATATAGAAAAGCTTCCATAAAATAGTCGTAGTTTGTGTACTATAAATCTTTCTTTTTGTTTACACGTAGTAAGACCAAACTTCATTTGGACCTTGTATTTCCATCCCTCAGTACAGCTGCACTTTGACACCCAAACCCTGGTTTGTAGTAAATATAAATTGTTTGTAAGTCGCCATTGTATCCTAAAGCTGCTCAAATCTACATTTCCTTTAAAATCTAATTACAGTCCCATAATGCTATTCGAACAGTCATGGTGCTGCTATTGGAACAAAATTTGCTTTTGGGCCCTCCAGTGATCTACCTCTGTAACTTTTACAAGTTAATCTGCCATGACCTACAATTGAATATTCAGTCTTCTGGAATCTCTGTTAGAGGATTGGGAGAATTTTGGGAATACTTATTATAAATTGTTCCTAATTAATAGCATAATAAAGCTGGCGTTGTGTTGTCCTATTTTGCTTGCGTTTTCATTATTTTCAATTACAGCATGTTTCATTTGGGACAGTCTGTCTGTTATGGCACATTTCTGGTTGCCTCTATCTCGATTTGAGAGAGACATTGGAGCCTTTTTTTCTCTTCCTTTGTATTTGATTGCACTTTGGGAATTAATAGTCTTTGTGAATTCACCAATGCGGGATTTGTGCCTAAGTGCATTTCTGAATAATAACTATATGTTAAACACTGAGGTAACTTATTTGAAAAATATTAGCAAATTTGAAAGGACTACTTCTTAATCAAGAAACACAATATGGATCTCAGTATTGCACAAATTTATATTCTTGCAGCCGTGGAAATAAGAATTTTCACTACTTTCTTTTGAAACTGACTCTTATTGCAGCATGGTCTTGGATTAGCGGCAGGTCATGGATTGATTGGGTCTTCAGGATTCTTTTTAATCTATCCAGGAGTACAGCCAAGAACATTTAAGAAAAAAGATGCATCCAAAAAGAGATCTGTTAGCTAAGCTTTGTTTATCATCACTTGATTTCCACTAGGAAGCCCAGTTGATCATCTCGATGTGGTGGCTTTTCCTGTAATTGGGCCTGCCAGATCACGTTTATCATTACTTTTCCACTGTATAATCATCCACCATTAGCAACTGGTGTTAGAACTCTGTGCTGAGGACCGACTGCTGTAGTGTTAGTTCTGGCACTGTTAGTTCTAGAGGTGCCAAAGCCAGCCGAGAGCTACTGACAGAAAACAGGATTACATTTAAAGTAGGCATGGTCCATTTTGCATCTGTCCAAGCTGTTGACTGAAGGGTAACTAAGGGTTTTTAGTTAAAAAAATACGGTTCAGTATGCTTGTTTTGTAATTTGTTGATTTTTTTTTGCATTTGAGTTAAATGTCGGATGATTCATAGTAGGCTTACTTTGAAACGGTGAACAAAATCTAATCTCTTGAGCTTGATGTCCACACGATCTGCCTTAGTTTTGGTAAGATGGTTGTATCTTAAAACACTTTCAGTGTTTGTGACTTTTATACTTGCTTAAATTTGCAGCAGTTTTGGACAGGCTGAACGTCCTGAATCTTCGCAAGGCTTTCCCTGATCTCTTTGTAGTGCCACTCATTAACATGTCCTTGCAATTATTATTTCATAGTATAACCTCTGCTTCATTAACACTGATTGTCACAGCATACAGGTAGGCCTGTTTCGGAGATGTTTTGAAATCACTGCACCTTTGCGTTTTCTGCATGCGGTAGTCTGCCATCTTTCAGTCTAAAGCATTGTTCTGGGGTGCCTCTTATAAAAGTGAGGCTAAGAAAATGTTTTAAAAAAATGAAAGATATTTTCACTTTTTAGGGCTCCCATTCTTCAGTGTGTCAGATTTTCTGAAAGTCTCTTATGCTGGGTCAAGATGTTACAATTACACTATGCTACTTCCGAACAGGTAGGGAACTTGAACTGGAAAGCCTGTTATCACCATATTTATTTCTTCTATACTCCATTAAGTGTGGTGCTCCCTTTGCTCACCAATTTTCTCTATTTAAAATGATGTTCTTGACATAACATGTAAAATGACTTGATTTATTTCTCTTCTCAATCAACAGTGTGAATTTAAAATGAACTCGGGGCAAATCCACACTTTACTCTGTTTATTTGGGGTTAATGTATTTTTATAGTTTTTTCATGCTGGGACAGAGTGAGGCAGAGTTTTCTCCGTAGGAATTAAAAAACTGTGCTACCTCTTTTCGGTCACTCGACATTAGGCAAACGAAATGGATGTTTGTAACAAGAAAATGTAATCATTCACCCTAGAGCTGTTTGCAGAATTAAAACAAATATCTTCCAACGTCACCCAACATTCACACCCACTACATTCAGTTTGACTCAGTGCAAAAGGAACACAAAAGTTCGAATGTGCATGCTAGGGTCAGTCGTGGTAAAACCAACGCCCAGCCTTTAGTGATGCCCTCACATTAGAAGAGGACTTTTATAACATCATTTTTGTAAAAGCGACTCCTAATTTAGTTTTCTTGAACAAGCAGCTGTACACAACTGGACATCTTTTCAATCATCAGTCATGTTGGTGACCTCTGCCCTTGGTCTTGATTACCTATTCCTTGTTCTTAGACAAACGTACATCACACTAGTATTTCATTGGTATATTTATACAATTTAATTTATTTAATGCACAGTAAAAACAAATTCTGTCAGGTATTTTACAGAGTAACTTGCTTAAGAGATTTGATGCATGTGCACACGTTTTAACACAATGTGACCTGTTTCTGGTGTCTTACTTTGTATGGATTGTAAAAAATTGTTTACACACGTCAAGTGGCGTGAGTAAATAAAGGGGGCAGCCACTCCTGCCACTTCGGTGATCCAGGCACTCACTGGCTTGCTATTTCAATTTTATTTTTACTTCTATAGATTGTAACAGCCTTGGCAAATAAAGTACACAAGATGAAAAAGGCTGTGAGTTAGGGAACACGATAAAGACCCTTCCAGGCTAATGATGTCCAAGTCTCCTGCGATGTGACACTACTGAGTTTTCTGGAGGGTACCATGCGCTGCTCAAGTTTTGGTGTCAATGAAAGTGTAGTGGAGCAGTGACAGGAATTCTGCATGAAGACTGACTTGTCACATCTAACAAGTTTCTGCTAAGGAATGCTTCATCGGTCAAAATGGAGCTGGTCCCCAGTAATGATTGTTAACTAAGTTGATCGTAGGGGGGACTGTGTTAGCACCAGCTAGCAAGATGTACTTAAAAGGATATGTCTACAAAGGTCTACATACTAAACTGAAAATAATTCCTGTATACATGGCTATTTTAGTCCATCATCTAGTTCAATTCAGATTTTGTTCTGTTTGATCTTTTTAACACTCTTTATTGTGCACATCCATGTTGCCAATCTTCCAGATGCTTGAGCGTATAACTGCTACTGCTATTATTTAGTATAGCAGGTTATTGTTAAAATACCGATACAGAGATATAATAGCATGGTGTCCGTTTTATAATCAGCAAAATAAAGATATGAAAAGCAAACAATGTTTATATGACTTAATCCGAGACATAATAAACTCATGGAGTTAATATTTGAAAAGGAGAGAGACGATATCGGCAAACTACAGCTCTCAAGCTGTGACATCAGTTTGGACTGGGGAGTGACACAAGTTAGAGATTGCAAATGTGACTAGGTTTGGTTTTTAGGTCTCTCATGAGGTCCTAATGTGTGGCTTGTTTCCACTAGTGGTTGAAGACAATTTATAAGGGTACTACAGATCGACATACAAGAGATATAGCAGTGGAGCCTATTTTCTGCAGTATCCTGTCAGTTGTGAACATTTTCTAGAGTCTGCTTAGCCGTATGGATAGCTTCTGGAAAAAATATGTTAAGGGCCATCTGGTTGAGTTATTCTTCTTTTTAGAATCCCTACGTTGTTACTCAGTTTTGTGCAATTTCTTGTTGGGTGAAGGGGCGACGCTGTGTTTTGCTCAGTTTTGTAAAATGACAGCATTATGTATGTTGAGGTTTAGGTTTGACCTTGTAAATTATGGTGCAATCAACCCAAATTTTTGACTTGCTTCTAGTTTCGTCTGGCTACTTTCTAGGAGGTGAAGAGTCTTCTGTCCCATAATTTCATCTCCTTTTTTCGGGTATTTCTTTTACTATTTTTTTCTGTGAGACAAATATTAATTAATAAATTAATTACTTTTTGTATATTTTTGATTTGTTTATTTTCTTATTTATTTTAAAAACCTTTATGTAATTTGGACCAATAAATTATACATCTGGTTCAGTAACTCCTAGTCTCATGTAAGCTTTATGCTTCTCTATCAGGATCAGTATTCCACACCTTCAAAAAATCACATGGCTTATGTTTGCACGGTCTTCTTTGAACCTCTCCTGTTTTCCCTATTCCCGACCAGGTCCTACATGCTTTTGGTGTCTCAAGACATAATCTACGTGCAGGCTTGATTGTTTTTCTTAGACTATTAACACCAACATCTGTTACCAATATTACTTAATTTGGACTGTAAAGGTTATTTCTCAACTGGTCTCGGAATCACTATGCTGTAACACTCGAGCGTAATTGATTTTATTTGATTTACTATTAAGATGTTGCTTTCCATTGCCATAATGGGTACATTCCTCTGCAGGACCTTTTAAGTTTCCTCCACATTTGCCAGCTCTTTGCTCAAGGGGGCTCCGGACTCTTTCTTTGTGAATCCTTCAGACTCAACAGGAGTCCATGTTGAGAAGCAAAGCAAAAAGATTCATTGTGCTTGTGCTCTTAAACATTTCTGTCCTCTTGTATCATCCTTTTCTGTCTCACTCCATTTACCACAATTCCATAGACACTGCCCGCTTTCCTGCCTCTTGGCTGCATCTGTTACTTCAGTGGGTGTCATAAGGAAAGCAAGCAGCCATTCACCTGTTTATAGATTAAGCCTTTGATGGTTTGTTGTGGGTATGCCTTGATTAGACTGACTGTTTGTTGCCTCACTGTTCAAGTCTTTTCGTCATTGCCAAAGGTGTGACCTTCACTTCTGTGCAGGTGGGGGAGGCAAAGATCTTTTTCATAGGACTTATTCTGTGAAATTGGCGGATGGCTGTCTCCATCAGGGCATATCAGTGGTTGTCAGTCACTTTCCTTGTCATGTGCCAGCAAGTGTTAAGGAGTGTTTTTCTCTTGACTTTTTATGGTGCTCTTGTTCTCTTTCTTTAGCACATCTCCAGTTTCTCACTCATCCCAGTTCTAATTTCATCACACACAAATCAGTCAAGTTAACATTCTAGTCCATTTGCTACTATTAACTGACTTAATGGTATATGATGTATGCATTCCAGTTTGGTTCTCCTTTTAAGCTACATAATTATCTCCTGCAGGGTAGTAACTAGTATTTCCTGTTTTGAGATTGTAGAGGGTTTACAATTCATCTGACATTTGTGGTTTTAAAAATCGCTGTTTGGTTACCCATGGGAAAAATCCTTTGTAGTTTGATCTTTCTTTCTCCACTGTTACTCAAACGCTAGTTTTTTTTTAAATAAACAAAACCCTTAGAGGGAAAATCGTGACCAGCCATGGATGAATGAGAGAAACAAATATGTGTGTGTGTTGTTATGCAGCATGCTTCACATATGTAAGGCAGTACTCATTTTTACTCTTGGAGGTCACGTTTCCCCTTTTCAGCATGAGCCCTGAAACTAAATTTGTCTGTTGGTGGAAAGACTGGAAATAGAATACCCTCTATCAGCCCAACAGAATGTTGCTAATGCCAGCATAATATTCATTGCAATGAACAGTGCTTTATCTACTAATAAATTAACTGGACAGTATCCCCATGAGGCCACTTACATTATTTATTAATGGTATGTACCCTACAACAAAGGTCGGCCCATAGTTAAGAGGCCTGATTAAGATGAATAATACCTTCTCCATTAGTAGAGATCAGTTTTGTATGGTCTGTTTACTGTATATTGGTAGCATGATTACATTTCTATAAATGTCCCTGAATGTATATTTTCTTAACAAGCTATCTGCATTGAGGAGGACTGCCACCCCACTAAGCAAGGTACTCTTAGGAAGGACCTTCCGAACCTGACTGAAGTCAGTTGAGTCAGAGGGTCATTGGAAGCTCAACATTTAATTCTTAAATTTCTGTTTTCTCCTTGGAATGAAATATCATCATCATTTCCGAACACAGTAAATTTAAAAGACTATTGGCCAACATTTTCACCAATGTAAAATATAACTGCTGATTAGCCTGTTCCCTTCCTTCTTTATTCGACTAAATGATGCCAACTTTCCTGTTGAGTTTTGTCCTCCTAGTTTCTCGTTGTAACAGCACACGCAGTGATCAACGTTTTTATTTATTTTTTATTGTTTTTATTGTTTGAATATAAGTAAGTTCGCACAGAAGATTACTGAAATGCACCTAACAGTTAAATAAGACATCAATAAATAAGAAAAAATACATACAAAATTTACATTACAATTTACTTGCTATATTCACAGTATTTGCTCTGTACAGTAAGCCTAGCATACTAGAAAAGTTACATGCACTGAAACTCTTAATAACAGTAGTAGAAAATATTATCTGGCACCCACAAAAACTAGGGCAGAAACACAACATACATATTGCGTCTTTCACAGGACAACTACAGAGCCTGCTATTTGACGCTGCTACATATTTACACTGAATTAAAGACTTCGCATCTTAAAGTTCACATAGTCACTATGGACATCTGTATCTCAGATAGGTCAGGTGCTCGATAAACTGCATTTAGCCAAATACTGAGCTGCTTCATCTAAATATAAAGGCCACATAAAACTACATTATTATATTCATTACTAAAAATCCATTTTTGAAGAATTTTCTTCCGCCATGGTTTCAGTTGAGTAGGAAATTCATTGCAAATGGCAATTATTTGTTTTAGTATACTAAGCATTTACAATGAATTTGTCCGTTTTTAATCTTGCACAGCTAAACAGCGAATGGTATCTGGAGTACCATACTTAAACGAACAAATATATCCTAATATTTGAGCTTAAATCCTAAACCTTTGTCCTGTGAGACCCAGCTCTAATCACTACAAATACTCTTCCTCCGTCACATGTAAGCTTTTCACAGAAGGCCTTTAGTTTTCTCAGTAGACTGTTAATGGTTTATATTTCTAAATCATAGGGAGATCCCCTGAATTTTTTAAACATGGAGCCTCAATATCAGTTTGGCCTGCTAGATCTGACTAGTGGAAACTTCCATATTAGGAGATTTCCGTCAGTCAGCCTGGTGGAAACAGTGTGGTGGCATTGGCCTCGGCTCCTGCGAGAGCCGAGGCCAATGCCATTGCACAGAGGGTGCCCCCAGCACCCTCGGAATGAGTGCGCATTCCAGGGTTGCTGGGCGGGGGGCCCTTGCACTTCCCACAACATGGTCACGGGCAGTGCATGGTCCCTCCTGTGGTCCCCAGCACTGCCTTTCCGCTAGCCTTTTCATGGTAGGCACCTCGCCATAAAAAGGCTGGTCGAAAGGGCAGTCATGATCAGCACAGCGGTGCTGAATTCAGCACCACCGTGGCTGACCACAACTTCAACCACTGCCACCCCATCGGGATTCATGATCCTGGTGGTGGCGGCTGCCCCTGGCTGTCCAGGAGTGCGGCGGTTACAACCCAACCGCCAAACTTGTAATAAGGCCCATAGTCTGAACTTCATCTGTTGTGGACTTTAGTTTGGCCTTTATAAAATATCTTAGTATTTTTTAAATGAATAAACAGTTTATTATATTGTACGAGCATGCAAGCAGTAGACCTTTGCCATTGGAGTTTTAGCAAAAAGCACAATCTATCCTCTTAACCAATGTTTTTGTAAAGTCGGTAATATAAAGCAAAAAGAGCTGAGTGGGAAAATACACAACTCTACTTATGCTTTTCCATAGTGTTTTTCTTTGCTCCATACTAGAACCTGTCAAGACTCTTTTCAAGTGTGAGTATGTACGGAAATAAGCAGCTGTTGCTGCACAATGGTAGGCCTTTTGCAAAGCTTGACTGCTCATCTTTCTGTTGCCTATTGCTATATATGAGTGCTAAACTGCTACTAATAAGGTGCAACCAATGCTCAGAGAGCGTTAACAAGTAAAAATGACAAAGTAATGAAGTATTACCATTATAAAATGGGCTGCATCAAGCCACATAATTTGCCTTTTCTTGGTGCATAATTTAGCCATTCCCTGGCGCATAATTCCAGTGGCCCTGACCATAATCCAAAGAATAAGGAATTCTTCATACATGGAAATCTTATACTTTTTTTGCAGCAATGTAAATGGAATGGAAGATGGACTATCTGTCTTTGCAAACTATTTCAGTTTTAACTTATTTTTTCTGTGGCTTCAGCTAGTATCACTAATCATTTAGGACAAAACGTAAATATGTTAATCACTTCTTTTGCACATTTTATTGAAGGTTATCTTGAAAGCCATTAGTTGCCTTTCCCTTTTCAGCATACACTGTCTTTCGTTGGTCTGACTGGTTGTCGTACTATGTTTTCAACCTTTCTTGAGGATCACTCCCATTACTACTCCTTAAAAAGGGTGATGATTTATCATAGTTGAATAAATCCACGTACATGCACATTATTAAACGTTTGATGACGAAACAGTTTATTGGAGAAACACTATCATACCACTGTAATGAATGCAATAGCAAGGAAACATAGGGGGTTATTCCAACTTTGGAGGAAGTGGTAATCCGTCCCAAAAGTGACGGTAAAGTGACGGATATACCACCAGCCGTATTACGAGTCCATTATATCCCATGGAACTCGTAATACGGCTGGTGGTAAATCCGTCACATTTGGGACGGATTACCACCTCCTCCAAAGTTGGAATAACCCCCATAGTGTAATGTCATATCAAATATATATGATCCAAAGATAAGTAAATGGAGCAACATGATTGCAGAGTATATCTCCCACATAATATATTTATGTGTGAACAAGACATATGAAAACATAAAACATGAGAAGTGTATCTTTTATAAAATAGGAGAAAATAAAAAATGTTGGAACCAAGAAACTAATCTAGGTGATATTTCGCCATACCGCCTACTAATTTGTAGTCTGTCGGGCCAAATAGCACCACTTTAGGTTTGAACTGAGCCCTTTGTTAGATCATACATTTTACAGTTAAATTAGAAGGCTTTGTTTTTTCATGTCCATCTTTTGGCAATTTTCAATGGACAACTACTCAAATTTAAAACTACAGCATGAGGCAAGTAATGGCACATGCCAAAAAATAGAGGATGTGTTGTTTTGCAGAAATATTAGTGAAAATATGGACTGGACTCTTGACAAAGATGGTGGAAGGAAAATATAAGTGTCTAATTCGCAAACAAAATAACTTTTTATAGGCATAATACTACTATTTGTTTAGTTACTCTTTTTTGGACTTCTCAAAAATCACATAGCTTGCATATACAGGGAGTGCAGAATTATTAGGCAAATGAGTATTTTGACCACATCATCCTCTTTATGCATGTTGTCTTACTCCAAGCTGTATAGGCTCGAAAGCCTACTACCAATTAAGCATATTAGGTGATGTGCATCTCTGTAATGAGAAGGGGTGTGGTCTAATGACATCAACACCCTATATCAGGTGTGCATAATTATTAGGCAACTTCCTTTCCTTTGGCAAAATGGGTCAAAAGAAGGACTTGACAGGCTCAGAAAAGTCAAAAATAGTGAGATATCTTGCAGAGGGATGCAGCACTCTTAAAATTGCAAAGCTTCTGAAGCGTGATCATCGAACAATCAAGCGTTTCATTCAAAATAGTCAACAGGGTCGCAAGAAGCGTGTGGAAAAACCAAGGCGCAAAATAACTGCCCATGAACTGAGAAAAGTCAAGCGTGCAGCTGCCACGATGCCACTTGCCACCAGTTTGGCCATATTTCAGAGCTGCAACATCACTGGAGTGCCCAAAAGCACAAGGTGTGCAATACTAAGAGACATGGCCAAGGTAAGAAAGGCTGAAAGACGACCACCACTGAACAAGACACACAAGCTGAAACGTCAAGACTGGGCCAAGAAATATCTCAAGACTGATTTTTATAAGGTTTTATGGACAGATGAAATGAGAGTGAGTCTTGATGGGCCAGATGGATGGGCCCGTGGCTGGATTGGTAAAGGGCAGAGAGCTCCAGTCCGACTCAGACGCCAGCAAGGTGGAGTACTGGTTTGGGCTGGTATCATCAAAGATGAGCTTGTGGGGCCTTTTCGGGTTGAGGATGGAGTCAAGCTCAACTCCCAGTCCTACTGCCAGTTCCTGGAAGACACCTTCTTCAAGCAGTGGTACAGGAAGAAGTCTGCATCCTTCAAGAAAAACATGATTTTCATGCAGGACAATGCTCCATCACACGCGTCCAAGTACTCCACAGCGTGGCTGGCAAGAAAGGGTATAAAAGAAGGAAATCTAATGACATGGCCTCCTTGTTCACCTGATCTGAACCCCATTGAGAACCTGTGATCCATCATCAAATGTGAGATTTACAAGGAGGGAAAACAGTACACCTCTCTGAACAGTGTCTGGGAGGCTGTGGTTGCTGCTGCACGCAATGTTGATGGTGAACAGATCAAAACACTGACAGAATCCATGGATGGCAGGCTTTTGAGTGTCCTTGCAAAGAAAGGTGGCTATATTGGTCACTGATTTGTTTTTGTTTTGTTTTTGAATGTCAGAAATGTATATTTGTGAATGTTGAGATGTTATATTGGTTTCACTGGTAATAATAAATAATTGAAATGGGTATATTTTTTTTTTTGTTAAGTTGCCTAATAATTATGCACAGTAATAGTCACCTGCACACACAGATATCCCCCTAACATAGCTAAAACTAAAAACAAACTAAAAACTACTTCCAAAAATATTCAGCTTTGATATTAATGAGTTTTTTGGGTTCATTGAGAACATGGTTGTTGTTCAATAATAAAATTAATCCTCAAAAATACAACTTGCCTAATAATTCTGCACTCCCTGTATAAATGCATGGAAATCGTGGAAATGTATTCATTCAGGCCTTAGCAAGCAAGTTTGAAGTTAGAAGTAAACAACCTTCATTTTTTCCTGATCTCTCTACTTGGAAGACATTTCTCTGGCACAAAGATCTACTTTACCATTTCGCCAGCAACTGTGGTTGTATTTGCATGTTCTTCACAACCATAGCATACCACTCCAGCCGTTTTAGCATGAAATATAAGTGTGCAAATTGGGTGTAAAAACTGTTGGAAAGGATTGTGAATGCCAGCAAAGCTATGACTTTGTGGTTCTTTGATCCCTTTTCCAAGAGGCTTCTACTCCATCCCGGGGCTTGGACTACTAATATACCCCCATCTAAACATAAGGTGATGGGGAAACATGGCCTTACTGGTGAAATTTCCACAGTTGTAAGTTCCATCTGTGGGTATAAATTAATGCACATCCTGATTTTGTGAAAATGGACCTTCACTTTGGGTTCAAAGAGTCACTTTTTGAACACTCAAAAGAGAAGGAATCAGAATTAAAACCTGTAAAGTATTTTATTTGGTTTCCACATCAGGTAAGCAGTTAGTTGCCTGGATGGCCCTGGCAGCACTTGTAGGTACTCAGATATTACCAAACGAATTCTTCAGTTATCTCAGCTCCATAACAAACTTTTTTTTCTTTGTGAGACTGCTTTTAATACCATAATGCTGAAGATATTACAGTTGTGTAAAGGAAAGTAGATTCAGCATTGATCACTTTAATTGGTGTGATCAGTTAATGGGCATCTGGAATTGAAAAATCACAAGCAACCAGAGAAAGGCTGCATCATCAGTTAATTGATATGGTGTTGAGTCATGAGGTTTAAACAATGCCCTTTAAGACTGCAGTTTTTCAGTGGCAGCTCCAACTTATATGTTAATATCAATTTTGTCTTTCTTATCCTTAGGAAAGAACAATCTTGCGTTAGACATATTTTCTTAGTGATCTCTTAATAGACACTGCAGTTACCTTCAGTGTTTTTACATTTTTTTCCTCTATGTTAATTGTTTATAGAATGTTAATGAAAACAGCTTAATTCGTTCCATCACCTCAATTGACAGAAAAAAGATACTTACCTGTGCATACAGTTGTGACTAATTTTATAAATATAAAAGCATTTTTTAGGGCTCACAGAATCATAATGAGTAAACCATCAAAATTTACACAAATCATAGACGACCAACTGGACTCGTGGTCCAGTAAGCACACTTAATCCACATGTCCATTTTGCAGCTATCCACTGGTGTACGGATGGCAAAAATATTATATAAAATCTCGTTTGTTTTTCTTTTTTTTTCTCCATAAGAAATTGTTTCTTGCTGCTGAGACCCTACTTCTTCAGTTTCACGAAATATGAGGTTGCACTAGTTATTTTCCCACCCTTGAAAGTGACTTAGGGCCTCATTACAAGTCTGGTGGTTTTAAGTCTCGCAGCCTCACGATGGCGGTCGGACCGCCCAATTATGACCGTGGAGGAGTCGCCATGGTCTAACCGCCGACACTGCCAGGCTGCAGCCTGGTGGTCCCAGCAGTTGTAATGCACCAGGGCAGTGCTGTCCTGGGGATTACGAGTCCCCATCCGCCAGCCTTTCCATGGTGGTAAGCACCACCATGGAAAGGCTGGCAGAATAGGGGTGTCGGGGGGGGTCCTGGAGGACACTGCACTTGGCATGGGCAGTGCAGGGGCCCCCATGAACAGCCTCATCACGCATTTCACTGCCCGAATTACAGGCAGTGAAATGCTTAACGGGTGCTGTCTCACCCAATGCACATTGCCGCCGGCTCAATTATGAGCCGGCGTCAATGTTGTGGTGAGTGTTCTGTTGGGCCAGCGTAACACTCCTAATATGGCAGGCAAAAGACCTCCAGTACTGGCGGTCTTTTGCCTGCAGCAGCTTTGGTGGTCTTGGGAAAGGACCACAGAAGTCGTTTTGATGCCCTTAATCTTCTCTGCAGAAGAGTAACTTTCCAGGGTTGGAAAAGAGCAGCATAAGTCTGGGCATCCCTACAAGCTTAAACGCTTGTGAATATTGTCTGACTTTTGGTTTAACAACCTTCTGTCCTTCCTCCCATTTTAGTAAGAAAGACAACCCACCACACTCGTAGTTAGTCTGTAGGAATAAATATTATTGGTAGAAGAAAAATTTCAGTATACCCCGCTTCTGATCCCAGGAATTCCCATCCCACCAATTAACAAATTTTGCTTATGTCTGTTGACATTTCACGCCCAAGAACTTTTCTAAATTGGGCTGTGGAAGAGCAATTAGTATAGATGTGATGTTTTTGTGTCAGAAAGATGTTATATTTTTGTTTTTCAGGACTGGTATGTGTGTGTGGCTTGTTGGCTGTAAATAGAAAATAAGAGCTGATAAACATTGATTGCTGAACATATGGGAAGTTCTAGACCGCTTAGGTGTCTTGTGTCATTAAATGATTTTTGCATTTTATTGGGAGGAAGAAATATAAAAATAATTAAATCTGCAGTTTATCGTCTTTCATAGGATAAAATATTAATTCTACTGTCGTAGGCAAGTAGCTCTGCTGTGGGGTATAAGAGCAGAAAGCTAGCTGTAAGGCTGGGAGGAGTGAAAATGGAATACAAAATCGATAAAACATTTGTTGAGTGTTAATTCATGTGTGTGGATTTGTGTGTGTGTGTGTGTGTGGTGTGCTTGGAATACATATTTCTAGCAACAAATGTGTCCAATAAGATGTTATTTGCAAGAACTATACTAACAGACTTCGATTCACACTTTTATTGTTGCAATGCACAAGTCACATTGCATCTTATTCTCACAGTACAGCTTAACTTGCTAGAAAAAAAACACTGCTTATTGCCTCACATATCCCATTCTAGAAACTGTTTACACAAGAAACCAGCAGTCTTATAAGATCTAGTTACTTTGATTCTTCCTGACTGCACACAACATGGAAGTAACCCCTTGTGCTCTTGTTATGATTAAATACATTTCTTTTAATTGTGGCACATGAAAAGCAGTCTGACATAATCCATGCGTTCCAATCAGCTGACTGTAATATGTTAGTTGTTACCATTGTCGAGGTAAAAGAGTGGTGCCATGACAAACTCTGGTCTTTGCTTCTTGTGAGTCCTGATCCCTCTCCACCTTCAACATGTTACACTTACCACATCTCCATATATACTTTACCTGTCATGCCAGTGAATATAGATGCAACCCAATAAAATATTATTTGAAATGTGTACTAATAAATGCTTATCAGCACATTTATTATTACAGGGCAAAGGTGGTGGTGTATTTGTTACTGTAGTACACCTTAAATAACTTGAGTGAATGATGATTAATGCCTCACATATTCCATGGTACATTCACTTTACAGTAAAGTAGAACTGTGGACATATTAGGAAGGCCTGTTTAATATGGCTTTAGCTCATTGTATTTCCATTCCTTTTAAACTCTGGTTAAATATCTTCCTTTATTGCTATCTCATATGAAAACCACAGATATGCAGAGTAGTGAGGTATTTATTATCATTGATGAAGGTTGGGAGGGGTGGTATCCTCATTTACATGTGGTTTTGCATCTTGGGAGTCACAGCCCTGCCCCACATATACCACTACCTTTTATACTTTTATTTGATACCTTAGCTATAATATTCAGTATAATGATTCTCAGTTGTCCCGTTGAACAATGGATAATCCCTTACCAACTATACTTTGCCCATTTTAAGGCATTTGTTTGGGGAGGTGAATTATCTTTCAAAGCGTTCATTATAAGGGTGTTATGGGTCTAGTTGTTTAATACTCTTTCCAGAAAAATAAACAAGCCTGTTGAAGGGAAACACGCACAAACACACTAAAGTTCTTTACCATTTCTTTCCCTTGTCCTTTGTCAACAACATGCATTTTAAACTGATTTTTTAGCATGCAGTTTCAAAACGTGTTTGTTATCATATGCACAAAATATCTGCACTACCTTCCTAAAGAGATTCCCTTACATAAGATATATCATCCATTTTGATGGCCCATTGTTGTTGGTGTGTCCTCGGAAGGCAGATAATTACTCAAATTGGAGGTTCGTCCTGTAGGGGGAGAAGGTCAAGCCTTTACAGTGTGTTTGGACCTCTAGTTTACTTGTGTGATTTGAACCTGACAGTGTTTTATTTTTAATTGCCCTTTTCAGATTTCCTTGTATCCACTGTTTAGGCACTGATAGGCTGTTGTATGTTCTTCTGCTTATTCTCCATTTGATCCCTGTTTCCATGACTTTTTAACTTATGGTTGTGGGTTATCACCAGAGATGACACCATGTGGGGGGCTGGCAGGCACTCAAGTTGACTGGCATACTACAACAAGGGTGAATATGCAGTCTTGATGGAGGCATTTAGTGCTATTGCCTTTGTCTTTAGAATGTGGCGATTGTGTGTGCCAGTATTTAGATTGCTCAGAGTATGTTCACTTGTGAAGTGTTGCAACGAGGGTGCAAATATCTTCTCTCTTAATTTGAGACTTGACCCTTATTTTGTATTCCCCCATTCCTGCCCTAGTCACTAACAAATGCTCCTCTTTTACCCAGGCATCAGGACAGTATATCATATGCTATTCTTTGTCATCATTTTCCTTACTGGATGACGTTTGCCAGACTTCAGCTGCTCGATCTTGCATTGCACAAGGACATGTGCAATAGAGGAGATCCTGAAGTATCAGGAAACAATATACCCCTCAAAAAGGATATTGCACACTTTTAGCTGTGTGCAATCTCCTCTTAGCACCCAAAAGTAACTCACTAAACTCACTAACAGTTAATCATTCTAGCATTCTGTCAACACATTATGGGCCTGCTTACAACTTTGGAGGAGGATGTTAGTCCGTCCCAAATGTGACAGATATACCACCCGCCGTATTACGAGTCCATTATATCCTATGGAACTCGTAATACGGTGGGCAGGATATCCGTCACATTTGGGACGGATTAACACCATCCTCCAAAGTTGTAATCAGGCCCTATTTCTCTTGTATTAGCCTTTCCTCTCTTCTTTCTACAGTCGTTGTCTTAGTCTACTGCTGAGCATAATGTGGTATGGTATAGACTGGTGTGATGTGATTTGGTGAAATATCGTGGGCAGCAGTACTGTGGAATGTGTTAGCGTGTGGTCTTATATAGTATGATGTAGGTGTCATGTGGTGATTGGTGGTCTTGGTGTTGCCGTGTCATGAGATCTGGTGTTTGCTTGTGAGGTGCTGTGTATTTTGATTTATTATGATATGATGTTGGATGATGCCTTTTCATAAGGTACACGAGATATGCTATAATGTGTGGCATGACATAGTCTGTACAGTGTAATGCTTAGAATGGACTAGTGCTGCATGCTGCTTTGTTGTATGGCGTGTCAAGGAATGGCATGGTGGATATGTTGTAAGATGTGGTAAAGTATGGTTTGCACTAGGTGGTAGGGCTGTTGCTAGCCATTTTATATTAGAATGTTCACTTAAGAGCTGATCATTACAAAACATTTAATATCATTAAACAATGCTGGTAGAACAATCACAAGGTATTTTCTGTAAACGTAAAGCCTAATTTACGACAAATCCTCTGAAATTAGTCCTGTTAAGGGTACTTGGCATTTACAAAGAATTCAAGTGGAAGCTGTGACTTTGTCAGCTCCCCAAAACCATTCACATACTTCTACATTTATGCATTTCATAAAGAATCGGCTTACATTTCAGCAGGTGTAAAGGCAACACATTACTGCATTTCCACTAAGTACATGTTTTTTTTCTCTCCTGATCTTGTAAACATACACACATTTTCGAGGTGTTCTCTCTGATTTCCAAACCTCCATAGACCTGTTTGTGTTTGGCCATGTGTATTTCAGGGCATCAAAATGTGAAACTATGTATGTGACAAAGCACGAGCTCATATTTGTCCCTGCCCTTCTCATTTCCCTCCTAAAAAGTAATAATTCCTTTCCATTCATTTCTAAAACAAACTAGAATTGCAGCGATCGCAGCGTCTTTTCCATTGTTGGCTATAATTTGATGGGCTTCCTACTCCGTACCTATCCATACTTATTGCTAGCATATGCAATTTGAGTGAAGCTGTCCTACTGGAACATCTCACAGTTCTAGAATCTCACCCTCTCTGTTGACCTGAACCACAAAAGGAGCCATAACAAAACTCTGCACTTTATATTGTCACATAATAGTTTTTTGTTTGTTTTTTAACCAAGAAGTGATTCTGGGATGAGAAAATAACACTTGTGATACTCAAACATTATAATCAGATTAATTGTATCAGCGATTCCCATACGCCTTAGGTACCAATAACCCAGGGAACTCTAAGAAACCATGGAATATAGCATTACACATATCATTATTATTGTCCGTGGATGCCTGAACTGTATTTTAAGTAACACCCCCAGAATCCACAGTTGCATTTTCAGCACTGTGACACACTATTGCTGTAAAGCCACCATATTGCACCCATAGTACAACACTAAAAGTCTACCAGTTTAAATTGCAGTGTTGAGACAAGCAAAACATAGTCCCCAAAACAGCCAACCTGTGGTACATTGTAACTGGTGATTCACATACTACTACAGACGATAATCTGTCTTTTCTCTCTGCAGATGTGACTCACTTACACCCTATTGGAGCCAGTATTGGAGTCCATAAGAACTTGATGAATTCCATATTAAAATACTTTTGTCAGACAGATTTATCTGCGCTCCATAAGTTGTTATAGGACTTTTGGCTGTGATTGAAAAGTGAGGAAAACTATTGAGCTTCTGATTTTTTGGCCGCAGTTGGTTATACTTTTTTGATTTGTGAAATAGCACTGCCATACAATTGCCATCTTTTGTTGTTGTTGTTCATCTTATATTGTTTTCAGTCAATGCTTATAGAATCACACTGCATTTTGCCGCTTCTTTGGCCTACTCTTCCAGATGTGGTTAAAGCTTTGCCTCGCTCTTTTGAATCTTCTTCCTGTTAAGCCTGGAATGCACTAAAAAATGTAAGCATGGTAGGACCTGTTGCAGAAAGTGCTTAATTAGATCAGTCAGGGTATATTTGCACTTCTGAAAAAGGCAAAATTGTTTCTTATAATCAATACCGACCCTCTCCAATTACTCCTACGTTTCATGATTCTCCCTTCCAGTCCCTGTTGCTTCTTCTAACAGATCTACAGGCCTTTTTCTTATTCCACCAGTTTTTATGAGATATTACGCTTTCCTTATCTCTACCATAGAGTTTATTAAAATTGGCATTTCTGCTGGATAAACCTCTTCCTGTTGAACTACATTCGAATGTAACTCTTGGTTCTATCCATATGTGAAGTGAAGCCTCCTATCGAGGCTTCCTTCTATAATTTAGAGCAGTAGATTCACGGAATTCCTCTTTTTATGTTAAACCTTCAACAAAATTAATTGAATTCTAGAAATAATTATATTTGATGTATTGTTGCCTCCCTTCGTCATAGGCTCTAGTTGTATTAGACTTTTACGGTTTTGAGTATTAAACTGTGTTTCTTTCCTATTCCCCCGCGTGTTACAGCCATATACTAGAGGAATTCAGGCCCAGTTGACCAAGTGACCCCTGTTTAATGGTAGATATTTCATGCAGTTTTCCTTACATCAGGTGGCGATTTATTAGAACAATCTAACAGCATCCTTCAACAATACATTGCATTTTCAAAATAAATGCAAAAATCTAGCCTGTTTTCTTGACTACAAGAGAAGCTTTGTGGTCGTGTACTTAGATGGCACTGGTTAACAGTGTGTGGAGATTTGCAACTGGATAAGCAAAAGACCTAGACAAGACGTTTGAATGCAAAATAAGTTTTCACCTTATTGTAAAGTTTGGTAAGATTTTTATACTGTATCAAGGCATTTGCAGAAGAAGAAATAATTACACGTGTTATCACATTGTTGCAAAATAGAATTAGGTCCTTCTAGTTCCTTGTCCTCATGTCAGTTTTTTACCGCTTAATATTGATTTTCGAGCTGTTGCAGACAATGAAAACAAACACCCTCTACCATATTATTAAAAATGTTCTTGTTGCCATTTCTTAAGCTGAGTATATTTTGAGCTCATTGTATTTCTCAGCTGTGTGCTAAAGTGTAAAACTGTGATTCTGTTTTCAGCATATCAATGAATAATGGGTCACTGTTTACATAAACAAGGAAGTAGAAACACAATGAAAGTTTGTCCTCCTTATTGGAAAGTTACACATACTGTTGATCAGTTTCAGTGCCTGTCTGCAGAACAACTACCTCTAACTTTCAAAAAATTCATATATTTATACAACCGTACAGTTGCTTCAGTAATACATTTCATCAAACTTTGGGGCTCATTAACTACTGTCATTTTATTATAGGATTAAGGAGGGAAATACATTCTAAATTAAAGTTGGGAGAATACTTAATCACTCCCTTTGTAGGTGGGGGATTATGAGAATTTTGCCCCTACTAACATAGAATGTCCAATATTTTCTCTTTGAACTGCAAAGTAAAAGAATTGTCCCTGGAGCCTGGTGTCTGGTTCAAGAAGATGGGAGATGAGACTGAAGGTAGTTGATGTGCTGGGCAAGCTTCTTTGTTCACTGATACCAGAGAACTTATAACGTCCCCAATTTCAGCAGTCCCCTCTGGAGACTTTTGAGGTCTTTAATTCTCCTGGGGTTTTCAGGGATTAGAAAAAGCAAAAGAAGCACAGATTAACAAAATGTAAGCACTTCTGTTTCTAGCCTTCCATGGAGATATGAACATTGCTGCCACCTCCCATGACAACTTTTAGGCAACTAGACACTTTGTGAAACTGGCAAAGATTTTACATATTTGCTGTCCCAGTGACGTTGTTAAAGCTCTCCAAACTTTCTTCTAATTTGCTGATCCATTGTTAATTAAACATATGTTCAAGTAGTATGCTTTAAACACATTTTACACATAGAAACTGAGGTCGAATGATTAGAATAAAATATTTTGCTCAATTGCTGTACCTCAACATTATAGAGAGCTAAAGACAAAACAGACATGTCTGAGAGACAGAGTTAAATGTTTGAACCTGAATCATTTTAAAATGTGTTCTGTGACCACAGAAACGGACATACAGCAGAAATAACCAACAACTTGCTAAATAAAGTATTGCCTTCTACAAACCAACATTAATAAATTACCACCAGGGGTTGATCTGTGCTTAATAACAAAAGGATTACCCATCAATTATCACTTCGACTCTTACCCCTTAGATTTATTTATTGATCTTAATATCTGTAGGTTTCATTATCAGTGTAGCCACAACGCCTAACAATGAGTTACTTCACAAGAAACATTTTCAGCCTCTTGCTTCCAGCTGTGTGATGGAATGTGTTATCTAATGATGGGGGCGGGGTGTTTTACTGAGCAAAGAATTCTGTGTCTTGGTCTCACAATAAATTGAACTATTATGTTTCCTTTTCTCATATGATTCAGTCAGTTGTTGCTTTGGAAAAATAATGTCAGGCCTTTTACTTCTACAATTTATCTCTTCATATGCTTGCTAATTCTGCCAAATGCTGGCTAATACTATTATCTGCCAAGTTCCTTATGCTGTTAGGACATTTGACTTTCTTCTCAGTAACTTCTCATTCCACATGGTCTTTGCCACACTTTTATCCCTCAGGCTTGATCCCATAGACTGCCTTTTGGGAAGTTCTACACTGACCCTCAATCCTCTTTTTATGGTATGCAATGAGACAGCTTCTAAGAAAAACAGTACATTAGAGACATCACAAAAGAGTCACAGCATTTCTAAAGTACTCAATGGTGTAGACTGTCTAGAGATTAAGGGTTAAAGGCAATGTGTGCATTGGTTTATTTGTTTTCTTCTCCACATGGAATGCTTATTTCAAGATGGAGAAATTCCTTCCACTATCCCCTTAGACATTATTTGACCATTGCAGGATTTCTCCTACATTTAACGCATTACTCCTCCTACCTTTGTTGTAGTAAAGGTGGGAATTGCCATTGGGAATGCAAATTCTCATTAAGTTAAGGCTTTATGGGTGTTGCCTACTTCCCAGTTACCAACACTTGCGCTCCTTTGGATCTTCCTTATTACCACCAATTTCTGAAAATTAAATACCTGGTTATTTCAGCTAGGTGGAGTATGTTTGAAGTTGTATTTTGTATCTGCGAGTACAGCAGATTTGACTCTGTGAATCTGGATGTATCATTTTTATTTGCATGTGAAACTATTTGCATACATAAGGAAGATTTCACTAAGGTTTTGAGCATCCGGCACATCACTGTTGAATATTTAGTTTCTTTTATAAAAATGAATCAATATAGCAGACTTTAGATAGCAATCCCTCTGGTAGCTCAAAACACGTACATTGCTGCATCCTCTCTCATTTACTGTTTTTTTTTCAATTTCTTTCAGTTGTTTCTAGCATCTTCTACTTTGGAAAATAAGCAAAGTGTCTTAGGGCCAGATGTATCAAACCTTTTTGCATTAGCAAACAGTGCGAATCGCAAAATTCAGCAGTTTGTGTATGCAAAAATGCCTTTCACAATGTATGAAAGGCATTCTCAGTGCAATTTAAGGAATCGCAAAAATAGCGATTCCTTAAAATTGCGACCCCCATTTAGAGAATTGCAAATTGCGATTCTCTAAATAGGAAATCGCACATAAGGAATTCCTATTTGCGATTTCCAAAACACATGTATCAAGCATTTCCTAAATGAGAATTGGGCATTTAGGAAATGCAAATTCCACAAACTCAAGCATGTGCAATTTTTTAAAATGCATTATAAATCCATTCTTAAAAATGACATGTAGCGCACACATGCCCCTAGGGCATGTGTGTGCTTCACATGTCCGCAAATATTTTTTTAGGGTGCATCGGAGGGGGCCTTAGGCCCCCAGCACCCTGGGGTTTGCATTACCTAATTTGCGAATTCCTAACTGGAATTCGCAAATTGGGAAATGCAAAACCATTCGCACCTATGGGTCTCCAGGCCCATAGGGATGGATGGAGTTGCATTCTCTAATTGCGATTCGGTAATAGCAATTGCACATTTTAAGAAATTGCTATTACCGAATCGCAAATTTCATACATCCCATTTTGCATTTCTTAAATAGCGATTTCTTAAAATTTGCTATGTAAGAAAAGCAAAACGGATCTTGATACATCTGGCCCTTAATATTTCTCTATGTATTAACATTGTCACATGTCCTTCCATTTTAAATTCAGATTGAACTCTTTCATTCCCCAACATCTCTTAGGTATTTCTTAAATTACATCAGGGAATATTTGAAAAGAAATAATGTGTCCCCCAAGTCATTTTGTCTAAGTTTTCTAGCTTTTTGTAGGGAATTTTCCTTTTTACTTATGTAGTCCAAAAACATAGCAATATAGCTGTGAGAAACACTCTTGGCAGCTTTGGCGAATAAAGGCTCCTTTAAAATGATTCTGTCCTACTTTTTCTTTTTTTGTGCTGAAGTAACAAAAAAGATACAACATAGCTAACACCTTACTGGTAAGAAGTAAGGCATGTTTAAGCACTGAACAAGTTCATAAGAGAACATATACAATATATTAATTTCAAAATCCCTTGAAGAAAAACTTGAAGGGGATACTAGCATAAACTAACCTGTGGAGGATTGTTGATAATTTAACCTATTTGGCTACAAATGTGTTAAATATGAGATAGAAACGTCTAAAAACAAAAGTCTCCTGTGAATAGAAATTGCCTATCCATTTGCTTAGCTGAAAAAGCGGAAAAGGTGGGCTGCTCAGCACCAAGAGGCCGTTTATCATCAGTGTGGACCTCTGTACATCAAGGATATACATGGTCCTATAGGTGGGTATTGAGATAAACATTTTTACCTTAGTAGATTTACACTGATTCCCTGTGGTGATGTTGGAGGCTTAAAAATCTGTCTGACATCATTTGCAACTTTTCATAAAAGTCCAGCTCCTGGCTTAAGTGGTTGTTCAATACATAGAAGTAGGCATAGTGTGTGAAAACTGGACAGTGCCTGAGTCTCAGGCTTTCTCAGGAACGTTCATGCAACTAGCTAACGGCCTTCTAAAAAGTCTCTCTTTGCTCTTTTACTCAGTGTGACACATGGATGGTGACGCAAAACTCTCAGACTAAGAAGCATACTAAGAAGGTTGTCTGCCACAGACTCCAGCCTCTAGCTCATTTTGTATCCCATGTCAACCATTCATGCAACCTACTTAGTTATCATTCAGCACACAAGTGCTACAAAACAGTTCAATTCCTGAGGGTCATTTTGGAAGCTGAATTGCCCTACTCTGTTGGTCAAGGTCAGGTTTGGCACCGGGCCACGGAATAAAATATATATTAATTTTGCTTTCTGAATCAAAAAAGCGTTTATGAACCATAACTCCTATGAAGCCAATGGGACCTAGGTGGTCACTATCTAGGAAAACATTAGATTTCCTAATTTAATGTCCTGCTTTATTGCACAAAAGTATTATACTGTCCCCAAGGTAACCTAAAACAACTTTACATCAAAATGAGATGACACTATTCACACAATGCCACATGTCATGCTTTAAAGGGGTAACACATCAACTAAGAATATTTTTATCAGAATAGTAGAAGGGGTTTGAAAATAAATCCATCTCTATACCATCACTTGCTTCTGGCTGCTATACCAGTAAAACTGATAACAAATTACAAAATACCAAAAGCATTGATAAAAACAAATTGTAAATTATCTTAAAACTATCCAAACTAAACTGTGGTGCTAAACTAGTAACATGTAGTTCAGTACATTAAATACCCATTAGTAAGATTTCCCTGCCCTTATAATTATTTTTAGGACATCACAGTAGGCAAAAACTCTTGAGAGGGCCACTCCACAGCTTAGATCAGGCAATTCTCAGTGTTCCAAAATCCATTCTGTGTTTCCAAATGTGAAGATAAAACTTGGTGCGAAAATTGACCATTAACACCACAGTTTTAAATTTAGTTAAATCGTTTTGAAAATGTAGGCCCCTGGCTCTTAAACTCTCTACAATTGGAGAACACGCATTCCCTCCTCCTAACTGATTTTCAAAGTGTGTCTGTGGCCCCTGTAAAATCACTTATCATGTGGTTTGACTTCTCTGCCTTTTGATGCTGATGACATGCATTCTAGACAAACTAGAGAAATATTTGGCACAACAACAGCAATTTTGCATCACAAACAAGCTTGCGTAATGTAACCAGGGACAAAATGGAAGTCATCATTCAAAAACTTCAGACCAACCCCCACCATAAACATCTTCCACATTGCTTTCACAGTCATCTCCACATCAAGTCTGTGATACGATCCTGGTTCACTTCTCCATGCATATATTGGAAAATCGGATATAAGTTCACATTCCACACATGCTTACAATAGTAAAAGACTGGCTCCACAAAGGCAACAGTCTGCTTTTCACAACTCATTATTTATACCACCTTTGACTCTGTCAAGAGTTATCAGAGCAGGGAAAACCTAATACACACTATAGCCCCTCACAAAAGAAAAAGATCCCAAAGAGAAAAAGGAGAATATTTCTAGAAGAAGACCACTGGAAGAGGAATACCCCCTGGAGAAATTGATTTTTCATATTGTGTATATGTTTGTAATTCTATTCGACCCATTGTGAGAGTTGGGTTTAAACGTGCAGACATTTATGAAATCGATACATTTAATTTCTTCAGAAAGAGGTGCCTATATAAATATTATATTCACTTAAACAAACCAAAGATTACAGGGATGTTATAGTTAGGAAATAGAATTTAAAAAACTGAAATTCACTTAAAGAATCAAAGGTTATAGGGATGTTATAGCTAGGCTCACATTTTAAACGTACAAAGCCACAGAATTTCACCTGTTATAGTTAGTTATCTCAAGTAACCATAACTCGTGCCCTAAGGCAACTATAACTCGCGCCTTCACTATGCGCAGTTTTTTCATAAATGTTTCTACTGTAAATATTACATTGATATTATCAATGATGTCATCAAAAATGTCATGAGTGCCATAATTTGTGGGGTAATTAGCATTGCATGGCGAGGGCACGAGTTATAGTTACCTTAGGGCAGGGGTCTTCAAACTGGGGGTTAGGCCCCCTAGGAGGGCAGGGGGCTCAAGTGATCCCAGGAGGGGTGCAGCCTCTGGCCAAAAGAATCATTATGCAGATAACAGTACTATGGTTAAAGCAGAAAAACATTTATTGCATTTTTAAAAAAGTAACAGAACTTAACTGCAATGTTTAACTAATTCTAGACATATTTAAACGTTGCCAACTTGATAGGACAATTGTGAAAAATTCTGAGGGGGGTGATTTTTTTGTTTCCCACTGAGGACGGGTACGGTATTAAAACATTTGAAAACAACTGCCTTAGGGCAAGAGTTATAGTTTCTTGAGATAAATCTAATTATAACAGGTACATTTCTATGGTTTTGTGCGTTTAAAATGTGAGCCTAACCATAATGTCCCAGTAACCTTTGGTTGTTTAAGTGAATTTCTATGTTTTAAAAAAAATTCTATTTCCTAACTATAATGTCCCTGTAACCTTTTTTTTTCAGTGAATTTCTATGTTTTTTTTTTACGTATAGTAATTTTAATTATTATTATACGTTAATGCAACCACCGCGCTGTGCGCGGCGGCAGTTGGCTGCAGGGCCTGGCCTGTGGTCAATCCCCTTTAACCACCCAACCTTGCACTGTGCACGGCTTTAGGCCATGTGGGGTACGGATTGTTGCAGCGCCTGACCTGTGGCCAGCCCCTACCACCAACCCCCATAACCACCCAGCCAAAGGCCATGCTCAGCTGCAGTTGGCCCCAGGTACACATGGCCCTCCTCCAGCCAATTGCGGCCTCGGGGACCCCATACCATAAAGCCTGGCCTTCTAAAAAAAAAAATGTTTTGGGAGGTAGGGGGCCCCCCTTCCTCGACTGATTTGGGCCCCAGGGACCCCATACCCTGTGGCGCGGATTTCATATTTTTTAAGGGGAGGGGCTGGGTAGCACCCCACCCTGGGACAATCTCGACCCCGGGGACCCCATCCTTTGGGTCCCAGTCTAAACATTTTATTTTGGGGGGGAGGGACCACGCACCCCTCCCCCCCCTTCTGAGACCGGCCATGTCACCTGGGTGCCCCCGTGGGCACCCAGTCAAAATGGTTGTGGGCCGCGGAGGAGCCTGAAAGCCCCCTATGGTCCCTGCCTGCTTCTCGCCTCCTCCGGGCACCGGCATTGCTGTCGCAGAGAGGGAGCTGCTAAAAACCCTCCCTCTCTGTGAAAGCAGTTGTTTCTTATGTTTCCCTGCCTGCAGGAAACCTCTGCTTCCAGCAAGCAAGAGATGCTTGACAGTTCTCACTTGCTGGAATCGGAGTGTTTGCAGGAGCTGTCACAGGTGTAGGCACTCTAGGGCATAGCAGGAGCCAGCCCTGGGGAGTGGCGGTTCCCAGGGCCAATATTGGCTCCTTGAGGGGGGCTGTGCGGCCCCTTCCCAGCATTAGAATAAGCCCTGGGCAGGTGGTGGTCCCCAGGGCAGCAGTTCCACAGTGGACCCCCTTCATTCTTTCATTTTAGCCCCGGGGGGGGGTGTGACGGTTCTCAGGGTTGCATGGAGAGGTCAGGGGGAGGTGGAGGCGTGCCGCCCCTAATTTTAATCAGCATTTTGCCTGGGGAGGTGGCGGTCTCATGGGCTGTCGGGTGCCCTGCATATAATTAAAGTTGGTTCCAGGGAGGTGGAGGTTGCCAGGGCTGCCTGGGGGAGGGATCGTACAGCCCCCCACATATGATTAAAAGATGGTCCCACCCCCCCCGTTATTAATGAAAGCATTTTTCCCGGGAAAGGTGCCCCCCCTGCATTCAATGTAGTATGATCCCTGGAGAGGTGGTGGTCCCTGGCCTTCAGTAAGCCCAGGAGGGGCCCCTGTGTGCCCCCCTCTTTATTTTTAACATGCTCCTCGGGACCTGGTCCACCTGGGGACTATTTATAAGACCCACGCTTGTTCTTTTATTTTATAATTTTTCACTGGATCGCTGCAACTCTCAGTAAAATTGTTTAAAAAAGATGCTTTTTTGCTCTGGGAGGAGTCCCTTGGACACCAGAGCTAAGGGGTCAGGGCGTACCTAACCTGGCTCCTTTTCTTTTTTTTTTTTTTTTTTTCTTGAGCTCAGCTAAAGCTGAGTCCCAGCATGGCTGCCAACACTTTTTGTTGAGGTATTGACAGCCAATCAGATCTCAGCACGAGGTCGGGAGGGTTCGCAGAGCCTTTGCATCCCTATATTTAAAATTTTGAATTTTCGTTAATATTTCGAAAATTGCTGAACATATTTACACCAAATAACAAAAAGGCGCTTTCTGGACCAAGAACTACCTTTCTGCCAAATTTGGTGTAATCTCGTCAAGTGGCTCAGGCGCTATTCCTGTTTAAAATCCCTATGAGAATTAACATGGAAAAATAAAGTGAACTGTCATGTTTCCTTTTCCCATATGATTCAATCTTAAGAAAAATAATGTCAGTCCTATTACTTCTCCAATTTATCTATTCATATGCTCGCTTATTTTGCTAATTGCATGCTGATACTATTATCTGGCAGTTTCCCCACTCACAGACCCACAGAGCCAGTCGTACACACACTCACATCCCCACTTATACACCCCCACAACCACTCACACACCCATACAGCCACTCAGACACTCACTCACAGATCCACTCAGACCCACATAGCCGTTCTCACACCCACTCTTATACCCACGTGCACAACCACACATACTCAGTCACACACCCATACAGTCACTCACAGACCCACAGTGAAGGGTTGGCTGCATGCGGGGGTTGGCAGCAGGACCTGGCCAAAGCCCAAGGCCTGCGGCTAACCCCCCCCACCACGTATGGCTGATGATCATGTGTAGCGGTGGTTGGATTAAAATGGCTTTTAAAAATTACTTTACATTAAAGAAACCCTAGAAATTCACTGAAAAAACAAAGGTTACAGGGATGTTATAGTTAGGAAATAGAATTTTAAAAAAACACATTACAAATGCACTAAAAAATCCAAAGGTCACAGGGGCGTTAAAGTTAGGTTCCAATTCACACAAAACTATAGAAATTCAGAGGATTATAGTTATACTTCTCTCAAGAACCTATAACTCGTGATCTAAGGTAACTATAACAAGCCCTTACCATGCACTGCTAATTACCCCACATATAACAGCAGTAACAACATCTTATGTGACATCATTGATAATATCACTGTAACATTTGCAATAAAATTATTGATAAAAAAAACTGCACAAGTTACAGTTACCTTAGTGCACGAGTTATGGTTTCTTGTGATAATTATAACTATAACTGCAGAATTTCTACGGTTTTATATGTGCAAAATCTGAACTTAACTATATGTATATAATTACCTACTGGCAGTAGCCAGTAGGTAGTTATAGTTAGGACCAACGTTTCCCATAGCCAAAGTGTTTTTTGTTTTGCTAATAACTTTGGCGCCATTTGACAAATCATCATGAAATTTCCCCCAAAAAAGTGTCCTACATTGCCTTGTTCTGCATTGAAAGTTTCAGAGTGATTCGTCAAGCAGGGGTTGAGAAAAAAAAGGGGGTGTCCCTAAACACTTCTTCCCCATTCTGTATCTATGGGGATACTGCAATATTAAAACACGGCTACAGCCTGACCCGCTGAATGGTATTACAATAAATTTGACATGAAGCTAGAGCTTTGTCCACAAATCATGCTTCTGTGATTTTGTGTAAATCCATTCAGTATATTTCCAGTTATTGTAGGTTAAAACAAATGCTAGTTATATAGAAACGCAGATCTTCTGTGGATCCACCCATGGTGGATCCGCCGATCTGGGGGGAAAATAAAGGCCCTGATTGGCTGGCTGCAACCTGACAGAAAAGTTGAGGCCCCCATTTTGTTTGTTGCATTGACTGGGGGTTGGTAAAAGAAGAGTGCAAAAACACATAAGGGATCAGGATACAGGTATCATGATCCCATATGTCACATAGAGGGGTCCCTTAGAACTCAACGGGGCTTAGCGTGGTCACCTGGTAAACTCTGCGGCAGATCTATAGTAAAAGGGAGAAAAAACCTCCCTCTCCATCCAACCCCATGCTTCACATGGCCAAGCTTGGGCTTGGCTGCATGCGGTGGGTTAAATTAATGTACATGCTAAAAAGACATAGAAATTCATGAAAAAAATCAGAGGTTACAGTCCTGTTATACTTAGGTTCTAAATTTACTCGCACAAAACCATAGAAATTCAACAGTTATAGTTATGGTTAACTCAAGTAGTTAACTCAAATAACTATAACTCATGCCCTCGCCATGCACAGCTAATTACCCCACATGTTGCATTCAGCCGTGTGGTTGGCTGCAGGACCTGACCTGAAGTCATGCCCTGCGGCCTGTCCCCTGTAACCACTGAAACCCCATGCCTTCGACCGTGCGCGGCAGTGATTGGCAGCAGGGCCTGTGGCCTATTCCCCATAACCACCCAATGGCGCGCCACGCAGGGCCTTCAGCCATACACAGCTGCATGGCCCACAGCACTCATGAAGTGTTTCTTTGTTTGGAGATGTGATAATATTCCTATGCATCAAAAGCATGTCTCCAAAATCAGTGATAAACACTCTCAGAGGGTCCTTTTAGTAAGCTTTCCATCATCCATGGAAAATGGGGAAGGGAGGGCAGAACACACTGACTATCGCTAATGTCCATTAAGCGAGGCCAAATAGGAGGTTATTCTAGGCAAGTTTATATACTTGTAGTTTCTAAAAGTTTAGAACATGATCTCTGGTCTCAGCAGAAGACAAGTAAGAACCCACTTGTCACAGACACTACAAGAGATATTGCACTAGAAAAAAAAGAAAGAAGGATACAATCAACTCCATCAAAGATTACAGGTAACTATTTACTGTGGAAAGGCAGAGAAAATGCACTTGCTTTGCCTTGGCCATGTGCATGAAGTTTTGATGATTTGAAACGGGGCCAAACGGGCGGAACATCTGTGCAAGTTTACATACTTGTAGTTTTTAAAAATTTAGAACACAATCTCTGGTCTCAGCAGCAAATCACAAGAAAGGACCTATTTTAAATATACACTACATGAGATATTGCAGTTGAAAAAAAGCAAGCATGCAAACATACTTGCTTTGTCTTGCCATGGCCACAAAGTTTTCCTGGTTAGGGGACCGCAGGGTGAGGCCCCCGCGGTACCAGCCAGCTTCCCACTTCCTGCAGTAGTTGGCATTGCTTCTGCATGCATGTAGGGAACTGCTAAAAATGCAGTGTCCTGCTTGTGGGAGCAATCTTTTCATCTCTTTCGGGCATGGACAGAAATGAAAACTCTGCTACCAGCAAGCAGGAGCAGTTTTAATGCTCCCACTTGCTGGGAGCGGAGTTATGTTTGATTTTGCTTGACAGAAGCTGTCAGCTCCCACCAAGCAAAAGCAAACAGCTTCTCCCGAGGGCAGGCACCTTGGAAGGTAGCAAGAGCTGGCCCACGGGGAGAGGCAGTCCCCTGGGCCATGTATGGCTCCAGGAGGAGGGCTGCGCAGCCCCCTCCTTCCTATTATCTATTTGGACCCAGGGAGTTCATGGTCCCCTGGCAAGGGGGTCTGCATGGACCCTCTTATTAATTATAATTGTTGCCCTGGGGAGGTGGCGGTCCCTGGGACTTGGGGGTTACGGAAGTCCTCGCACCCCCAACACATTTTTAGCTTTAGCCCCCGGGTGGCGGTGGGGAATTGGGGTTCCACGTGCCCCCTGCATATTTCATAACGTAGCCCTGGGGAGGTGGTGGTCGCCAGGGCTTGGTGGGTCCCCAGGTCCCCATTCATTTGTTTGTTTCTTGCCCGGGAGAGGTCGTAGTCCCCGGGTGAGTCCACACGGCCCCTGACATATCCTCTCATAGTAGCCCTGGGGAAATGGTGGTCCCTGGGTCTGCAAGGATCAGTGGGAACCCCAATTCATTTTTTTGTTTGTTGCCCTGGAGATGTGGTGGTCCCCAGGTGAGCCCGCACGGCCCCCTTCACATTTTTTCATATAGCCCCGACTTTTTTTTTTACAAGAGTAACTATGCCCCCGTGACCTGGCCCAACTGGAGACAGTATTAAAATCAAGCTTGGGAGACCGTGCATACTTTTGTTTTTTAAATTTCATGGTGAAATTCACAAATATTCACAAATTTCACTGTGAATTTAAAAAGAAATAAAGAAATGTTTTTTTCCCTGGCAGGTTCCGAGGGAGACCCCCGCACCAACGCTAAAGGGTTAGAATAAACATACCCTGACTCCTTTTCTTTTGTTTAAGGTTTGTTTTAGAGACTCAGCTCAACATGAGTGTATAAATGGCTGCCAACACTTCCTGGTTAAAGTGTTGGCATCCATCAGATCTCTGAACGAGATTGGGAGGATTTACAAAGTGTTTGCGCCTTTAGATATATACAAATTTGTTTTCCTTTCATTTCTCTAAACTACTGAACATATATACACCAAATAACAAGAAGGTTTCTTTCTGGACCAAAAGCTACCATTCTGCCAAATTTGGTATAATTCCGTCTAGTGGTTCAGGCTGTAGTCGTGTTCAAAGTCCCTAAGGGAATTAAAATAGAAAACACACTTTTTTTTGACTCCCCTACCCCCTTTTTCTTAACCCCCACTAGACAGATCACCCCAAAAATTTCCATGGACAGCAAGACCCTCGGGCACACTTTTTGGGAAAATTTTGTGAAGATTTGTCATACGGCACGAAAGATATAGCCAAGTCAAAAAATGATTTTTCAATGGAATCAAGGTCCTAACTATACCCACCTACTGACAATCGCCAGTAGGTACATATATATATGTATATATTAAACCCTTCCAGGGTTAGGGAGACGCATAAATTATGCAAAACAGAAGAGAGAACTCTGGGTAGTTCCCAAGTTTAGGTGGAGAGCAGCTCCAGTAAGAAGCATCCTGCAACACCAGCGTTACTAGATTTGCTCACCTTAAATGTCTGTTTTTCTAGCAAAGTTTTTAAGCATAGGATTGGCCCAGTGCCATCTACGCCGAACTAGAAAGCGACAAAGTCTTTTGCCATTCATTCAGCAAAATCTTTAAGCAAAGGATTGGCCCAGTGCCATCCTTGCAGAGCTGTAAAATGGCAAAAGCCTTTCACCACGCCAGGCACATTATTACAGCTTTGGACTGGTAAAATACCATCCAAGCCAACCTGGAATAAACAAAAGCAACCCCTGACGTGTTTCGATGTCATTACATCTCTTCAGAATATATATATATATATATATATATATATATTCTGAAGAGATGTAATATATATATATAATAATTTACTCCTAACCACTCTTTACTACCCACCCCTAAACCTTAAAATACGCTTACCCTACCACTCTTTACCACCACCTACCCCAAACCCTACATTTACCCTTACACCCTTACTACCCTTCACTAGAGTCCACCCCTAAATCCCAAAATCACCCTTCCCACCCTTTACCATTACCCACCCCTAAACCATATTAATATATCCGTGGGAAAGGCATTGCATGGTAACGGCAGCAATGTAGTGGCTGTTTCCTTGTGAAAACATGATCTTTTTTTTTTTACTACCTTCCAGGCTCATAGCCAGACAGAAAAATTCTAACTGGAGGCCACCATTAGTAGTTTTCACCATGGGGTATGTTGGCAGGTGTGCATGTTGTAGTGAAATGTAATATCTTTAAATAGGAAAGCATGTCCTCCATTCCAAGTGGCTCTTGTCATCTTTAGCCATGGAATCAGCGAGGGGAATAATATCACAGGGAATAGAGCCAGAATAGAGCTGTACCTAAGTTTCTATAGCCCACACAAGATGGTGATTTAGGTAGAATAAAAATGCAGTTATTGTCAAGTCCAAGAAAGGATCCAGAATGTATGTTTAGTAAGAAGCAGGTTTAGTGGTGAGGTGAACAGGGGAAAGGATTCTTGAACATCACAAGTAAGGGTTGTTCAAGGTTTAGATGTAGCAAGCCTTAAAGTGTGTAATATGTGAAGTTATCTGAAGCATAAGGCAGTAATTCCTCGGTAAAATAAAAGCATGCTGAAGTCTCTTACAGTAAACATTCCGAGTGCTTGTGTTCTCTTTCAAGTGTTAAAGGTTAAAGTTGTGATTGTAGCT
Source organism: Pleurodeles waltl (assembly GCF_031143425.1). Classification (NCBI taxonomy): domain Eukaryota; kingdom Metazoa; phylum Chordata; class Amphibia; order Caudata; family Salamandridae; genus Pleurodeles; species Pleurodeles waltl. Next base: position 493,867,425 of record NC_090437.1, on the reverse strand, counting down.
TTTGACACCTCAGTAGATGATATAGGGATTCATTCAAAGACAGTCTGTGCAGCTTCAAATTCCTGTTTGGGGACTTATCATTAGGATTTCTGAGTGATTTTTACCTGAAGTCTTTGACCTGTTGGCTGGAATATCAATACACACCTTTAGAACGGCAAGCAAGATGAGACTCCATATGAGGGTAAATGTCCTTTGTCCACTTATTCTGGAATATAGCAATTCTTTAAGATGGAAACTCTGCCGGTCCTTGGTCATTTCATCTCCTGTAAGGGTCAGTGGGCAAGTTCTATTTGTCCTTGCAGTCCAGTAGGTTATTTCTCCCCCCTCCTTGTAGCCCCTCCATTAGGGCTTCAATTTTGACAACCTTCTTGTCAAATGATAACCCTAGTTAAGTTTTGTAGAAGTGCTGAGGACCTGTTTTCCATTGCAGTATCCAATGAAAATCACATCAATTTAAGAGGAAGCTAGTTTATTTTTAAAGAAATTTGATAAAAGGTTGGATCTACAGAGGGTTTGATTTTGGACTTATGACTAAGCAATTACAATGGGTTCAAACTACCAATATAAACTAACTTATTGCATGTGGTCATTTTTGTGGACATCTTGCTAGTGGCCCTGTCTGACCTAAAAGAACTTTGATTTTCTGTGAGCAACTGGAAGACAAATGCAGCATAGAAGTATAAATACAAATGGGGACAAACCCTCTCAGGATGCAACAGCACTATCACAATGGTTGCAGCAGACACACTGAAGCAGGTTCACGCTGAGAGTTGGAAGACCCAGTCATTGCTAGAAACACCCTCCAGTTTTGGCAAACCCATCTCACGGCTTTAACTTCAAACAGTATAAACAGTTATCATTGCACTATATAATACCTCTGCAATGCATTCTAAAATAGCATAAACATTCCTTAAACTCCCTTTGGGGAACAAAGTTACAAGTAGAGATCCACTCCTTTAACAACCATAAAGGGCAGACATTATAGGGAAGTAGGCAGTTGAATGGAACTTATCTGAATTTTGAAATGGCTGTTAACATCTGCTAATCTTCACCTATTATGTGGTAACTCCTAATCGGGCCACAGCAAACGGTACATAAGGAGCAGAGATAAAGAACACTCTAGTAAAAACAAAGAAGTAGACCCAAGGCATGGACAGCATGCACGCATTGCCCTACAAGCTCTTAATGACAGAAACATAAAGTTCATAGAGAGGAAATTTTAAGGCACATGGCCTCTGTCTTGATATTTTATACTTCCCATAAGACAAAGGTGATTCAAAAGGTCTTGAAGCTATTTTTTCTGTTAGGTTTTTTTTGTTCTCTCCAAATGGGTGAGGACTGTATCCATTTGGTAATGAAGGGCTGAGCTACAGAGAAAACAATAGTAATAAGGTCTGCTTCTAAAAAGAAAGGAAACATGAGATCCATGTTGTTGAAGTCATCAGGATGGAGAAAGGTCTTGTCATTCAAAGACACTCACAAAAACACTCCTATATTGAAAAACATTGTTTGAGTGTCTTCTTCAGAATAAATAAATAGAGGCCACAGCCATTCTGGAAGTAGGAAACTATGTAACGAAACATTTTAAGAGTATCCATTTATTTAGCAGACACAGTTTTAGGTAGGTTCCCACTGACATTAGTTATCATTGCTGATTTTGATTTCCTCTGTGATAAGATTCATGCCAAAGCTGAATGGCGTAAATGTTTCTTTGCTGGCAGATACCCACAATGAAATTATCAATGCTTTCTAGAATATGATGAGCCATTGTTCAAAGATCAAAAGGCCAAGGTAATGCTAATTACCTTCTTTCCACATATTTTAACAACATACCAGTAGAAAAGAGTAACATATATCATGGCATTTAGCAGAGAATGCAGTTCTCAAAGTTAGTGTTACATTGGACCACATTGTCAGACCATGTTGCAAAAGTTGTAAAAAATAATCTACATAACCATAAAAAATGAAAAAGTAGTCATACCCTGCTTCTTCAGAGAGTCAAAGGACTTGATCAATAAGAGAGTAGTGAACAAAGGAGAATATATGGGGTTTATTCAAAGCATTTCCATTTAGAAAATTGAATCAGGTCACTCTGGCCTATCATAGGCCGACAGCTCACAACAGAACCCTAAAGTGATATTTGCTAGGATTTGAGGTTGCAAATCATCAGATTCTTGCATGTTTCACAAAATATCTACAATGTGTTGTTGGGAAGAGGAATGTTCTGTTGTAAGTGATGTCCTTCCCACAAAGCTGCATCCTAGTAGTAGTCACAACATTATTGTCTGTGGTTGCTGCTTTTCTGGAAGAGGTACTTTTGATCCCTGCCCTATCCTCAATGACTACTAAAATAGAGGGCATTTAAAAAAAGTAATAATTAGTTTTTGAATACTGTCATTTGAAAAATGTACTAATTCATCATTCATTCTTATTAAAGGTGTATACCTCTGTGTTAGTCTTTGCTGTTGGAGAGCTTTACTGAACACGGCAACCTCATTCTTATTCATCTTTAGGCAGAATAGATACTTACATTCTTGTACCTTCTTCACAGTACATAAATAGAATTTTGTTGTGTGTTCTAATGCACTTTTGTTACCTGAGAAACATTTGTTGTCTCAGAATGAGAGCATGTACGAAGTGGCCGCACAACCCGAAGATGAAGTACCAGGGGACCGGATGATGTACCAATTTTCTCCACCATTGCGATTACATCTTTATAAAAATTGATGTTGGGTGGCAGTATTTTGAAGTTATTTTCCCACTGAGAGTATAACATAGTGATAGTTTATACTATACTCAAAATAAGACCTCTGGGGGAAAAGAGATGATCACAATGTATGTGAGGTGGGGCTGCAGGGAAAGTTGTGAAATCATTCATTCAACTCCTTTGAGGGAACAAGTTCAAATTTTAGTGAACGAAAGATCCACGTTTAACACCAAAGTATGGTAAAAGAAAGGCCTGGAAGCACACATTGGTATGAAATCAGTCCCTCTCACAACTCATCTCCTTAACTGCCCTTCATTTCCAGATGAAGGAGGCAGAGAAAGCCACAGTGCCCACAGTGGGAGTTAAACCAGCATAACTGCAGTAACTCACATCAAGGTAAGCAATAAGCCTTATAACATCAAGAGAACGGATAGGTGATGTTTCACATAGTTCAACAGTGTGCATTCGAAACTTGTTCTCTTGAAGATCTGTAGTTTAACATTATAGGCTTCAATTATATAAAAGGCCACAATGCAGAAGAACTGTTAAATTCTCTCCTATTAGGACTGGTTCTTGGCTAACCTTACTTAGTAAAATTTGTATTTCATTATGACCCCACTGGATTACATATTTCAAGATCCATGCTACTAAAATATTGTTCAGATGTGCTTAATTCCAAGTAGATATGATGTTGTGTTATGAGATACTTATTCTTTGGTTAAATCCTTTCTCCCCTCTTTGAAGTGAACAACTTTTTGGACTTCTTAGGAGCCTTTTTGCAATGGTAACTTATGCTGTCTTTCTTGGAATTGGTTTGCATTGTAGCCATTACTTCAGCCAGGAAAATGTTTCAAATTCCTGTGTTGATGTGTCAAACTGTTTTTGCAGTTTTCCATTGAACTAGAGCCCTTTTTTAGGAATGCTCCAGGGTCTGACAGAAACTATATTGAATCAGTCCGTTCTCTGCCAGTGTTCTTCAGCTCATTCTCTTTATAACAAGACTCCAAGCATGGTGATAGGTGTTTCAGTGCAGTGCTAATAATTACTCTTATGTAGGAGAGATAGATGAGGCTTATCTGTGTGTCTATGGAATTTAGCATGAGGTACCAAAGTCCATTTCAGAATTGTTTAAATACTCATCACACACTAAAGGTATTGTACATGATATAAGGTTCGAACATTGACACTCCTACTTGCAGAATTACCAAACTGGCTACATGGAGACCCCTTCACTCTTTCCGTGCACTTTATTACCTACAATACAAACTAGATTGTGAGTAAGGCTAGGTGACCTTTTTACTATATCTGAAGGTTGTGCTCTCTCTTTGAAAACTTCTTCCATGGGTGTGGGTATTTCTACAACTTGGTAGTCTCTCAAACCAAACCCTGATTCTTTGGCCAATTCAAAGACGGAAAACGACGACAGTGGTCCATTAAAATAACAATACATTACATCTAAAACTCCTTTTGACCTTCAAAGGTGTCACATGATTATCCAAATAGGACTTAATTTGTATTTGAAATTAGTGCAGGGACCAGTTTTTCTTTGGTGCCCACCACTGATAGTGAAAATGCCCTGGTTGCCAGGGACCGAGGCTATTTTTAATCCCTTCTCATGTGTCTTTCTTCCACTACCTTGTACTTCCTGTCTCTTATCTCACGCCTAAAGATTCCTTTTCAACCCTGCTTTCTCCCATTGTCACTGTTGCATATCTTTCTATGTCTTCTCGTTCTTTCTTCATGTGTTGACCTTCTCTCTTTTGCTCTCAGTCAAAGACTGATGATGAAAAATACTACTGGTTCACCACCTGCAACCACCATCGCAAATTAAGCACTGTACACAACCAAGTTAATGCATCTCCTTAAGGCACCACCATCGGTGTACTTTTGTTAGATGCCAGTGCACTTTTACTTCTAGCTGTTTTTCGACGATCCCATTCAGAAAGAGAAAACAATCAGCACTTCCTTCTTGCAAGAAGAGTTATGGTGAAATGCCTGTGAAAAGTGCACCTCGTCATGAAAATTAACTGCTACTTTTCTCTCTTGTTTCGTGGAACCTATTAATTTTTGTAATAGTTTCAGAAATGAAGATCAAATACTTCATAAAGTTGGAACGAGGGATAGAGTTTAGAAATAATTGTTTTAAAAATTGTTCACGAACACAAATCTTTTTCTTCATTTTCATGTATTATTTGCACATGGAATTTGTGGTGCCTCACTTGGCGTGTCTTTAATAGAATTTAGAAAAAAGAATGTAAAACTTCAGGTTTAATTTAATTTTATTTCGATTAAATACTTAAACAACTCCATTCGTTTCCATGAGCACTTTACACCTACGTGCAGCATTTTACCTTTCATAAGTCCTTGAACACTTTAAGTGCTCATAAAGTACATATTTTGAAATCCGAGCTCGTAATGGTCACATTTCCTTTCTTACTGTAATGGCGTAATTATATAAATGTATTTGCATTTCATTTCAGATCATATTTTTATGTCGGAGTTTTATCCCACTTTTGTTTATATGACAATTGTGACTTCAGTGTTTTCTTTCCTGATACCTTAGCCCATGTTTTTTTCTGCAATTAGTAGTAAATGCAAGAGAAATACTGACCGTACATCGGCGCTTTGCAATTTAAATATTTTAATTTATAGTCCTGCTTCCTTTAATGCAAGAAAAATGCCTTTTTGGAAATAAATCAATATTTGATCATTATCGAATCTTTGATGCTTTTCAGCCTTTGATTAAAAACGCACCTTCATCAGCTGAGTTGAAGGCACATTAACAGCCAGTTCTGTAAACTGGAAGGAGATTTCCGGTCACCTTTGTGCAGGCATAGATTCTTTACATCCGCCATGCTATACAGAGTTAACCGGTAGGGACGCTGGGCCTGCAGGCTTTGTGTGTTGATCTCATTGGAAGAAAGCTGTCGTTTGCTAGGGTTTCCACCTGCATGAGCAGGGGAGGCCGTCTGGAACAGTGCTGTTCAGCTCGGATTCCATGCGTTGCTTCCACTCTCTCTCCCATCCCCCTCCCCATGTTCGTCCCCCATCCCCAGCATCCTGGAGAATATCCCGGGCCCTGTCACTCAGGATAATGATTCCCTGCAAGCGCAACTGAAATTCAGAAACTCGCTGTAATCTCATCAAGAGTTTGATTCCCCAGCTGTGACTCCTGAATTTACAGCCCAAGAATGTGAATGGTCAGCACGCAAAGGCATATATGTTCACGCTTCGAAGCGGCCGCCTGGCTGGGTGCACTTAAACGTGCTCACCCAGAAATTCAGTCAGATTGGATTGTGTTCTTTAATGAGTGTAATTAAAGTAAAGATTTGTTCTTAATGTTTATTTATGTGTATATATTCGATAATTGCTTATACAATATATATCCTGTGTATAAGTTACAAAATAGTACAAAAGTACTTTGAATGGATGAACGATTATGTACACTAAGATGGTGGAAGATGGGGAAAAGGACACGTAATTGAGACAACAGAAACTAGCACTTATTTACAGGACGGTCGCGAGAGTGTCACCTTATGTAGTTGTAAATATTTACCTCAAAGGTCTGAGTGCAAGCACTTTTGTACAATTTTACAGGACAGTCAACTCGTAATCTAACCCCAGAGCTACAGAGTGAAGCTTCTTCTTGCTGAGAACAAATGGCTCCTGAGTTTGAAGTTGGCAGGCAAATGATAGACATTACATCAATGAGTAGACACAGTGGCACGAGACCAGTGAACCATCAATTTGGGGATTGCACAAAGGGGATTGGGAAAATAACAGAAGCGCAGCATTTCATACTATAAAGGCGTATGTCTGAATAACATGGATGGATATCAATGCACTGCCTCATTTCACATCGCATGGCACCCTATGATGAATTTATATCAAACCAAAAGGATGTTGGGCAGCATGTAGGAAGCTCTCATTGTAAAGTTAATAATTTGTATAGGTAAAGAAGCATGTTGGAGGATGCCAGCAAATAGATCCATTTTGCTGCTTGGAAGAGTGCTGGACGAGCAGAATAACTGGTGGGACAAGATCTCACACATACTGAGGAAGAGAAGGTACCAGCGGTAGAGGGTGGGATTATTCAGTTATAGCATTGAACTCTGAGGTTCCTGACAGATGGTAAAATGGAAGAGAGCAGTGTAACATGCGCTGGTGATACTCCTTTTACCTATTTTAAAGCCAAGACAATGCATTGCATCAAATTATACTTGTATAATAGTATACACATTGTAAAATACCATGAAAGTGTCCCATAGAAAATAAATACTATGGAAATTCAAGCGAACCCAGAATACGTTTTAACAAATTAAGATTGCAGGTAGCTTTTGGTTTTGCTCCTCTGACTCGGTTTGAATTCTGCTTCTGTTACCTCATATTATAAATATTTAGAATGTGGATACTTGGTGAGAATTGTTTTTAATGAGGATCGCCTTGGTGAAGGGAGGTTGCGTGTGAATTGAGGTGGCAGTGAGAGTGGGTGTGTTTCCCCTGTTAAATATATGTGCAGTTTTCAGTCAAGGGTAGTGCTTTTTGTTGAGTTTGGTTTGGTGGGTGACTGGAAAAACACTGTGAGTTTAACTAAGGGGGTATATGTAGGATTCTCTGCTTACCTTCCCAGTGAATATATCTTCAGTTTCTACATTAGATATAATTTGAGATGTATTGTTGGCCCGGCAAGATTTCTTAGGTCTTGGTTTTGACAACATATTTGTCAAACAGACCTATTGCTGACAAAATAATTGGTCTTGGGTATGCCCCTTTCAACCATTGGCTTTCTTCTGCCAGAGTTTCCCAATCACGTCTTGGCTCAGCCCAGTGAATATTCGTCTTGCACATACTGCTGTTGGCTATTTCGGTGCATCTTTCTGCCTCCATTCTACAGCTTGCATTGAACTGAATGTTGGACTACATTGCAACTGTACCCTCTCTGTCCACTCCCGGTGCACCTCCATCTTTGTGCTTTGCTGGAATATGCTAATGCAGTATATGTTGACATATTACGTCCAGACATGTTGGCTTTGCCAATGTTTGTTTTTACTTATGTTTAGATTCCGAAACAACAATATCTAGTCTTATTGTTTATAAAAGCACACTGGCTTTAAATACAATCCTTATAAGGAATTATATGTCATTTGCAGTGGTTCACTCTTCAATGAAATTAGTGTTTTCTATTAAACGTAACAGGAAACCTTGAGGTTTATCTAGTCTATTTTTCATGCTGTATATTAAATTGTGTGAAATGATATAGTAAAGTCTTACCAGTGGACAAAGGGATATAGTAAATAACCATTTTGGAAGATTTGAACATAAAGGATCCCAAGGCTATCCTGTGATGAGGCAGTCACTTAACTTTGGATGAGAAGAGTAAAAGTATAGAAGGAAATTATATTTCAGTCTAATCTTGGAAATGGTTGTAATCCGATCCAAAAGTGTAGTAGAAGGCATTGAAATGGTGGTTCTACAGCTAAGAGGAGGGGTCTGAATATAGATCCTTGTTGAACTTCCACAGATCGAGTGGTGTGAAAACAGTTTAAAGAGCACAAGGACACAGTAAGTGCTGTTCACTAGATAGAATGGCAACCACAGGTGTACCCACAGATGCCCAGAGAAGGGATGGTAGCTAGTAGGGTTCTTTGATGAACTGTGTGAATCATTGACTTATATTGCACATTTCTATGCTCTAGGTTAATAAACTCACTATATTTTGTATTTCTGTGGAAAATTATATAAAAAAGTTGAAATTCATAAACATCAAACACAATGTTTGCAGTGAATAAACAATGAAACAGTGAATGCTGCATAAAGTCCACTCATCAGTCAAATTCAGCACTAAAGCTGTTTGTGGCAAGTCAAGATTTTGCATATAGACAAGGAGCCAGATACACAACCCCTTTCCCTACCTACTCTAGTGTAGATGGGAAAAGATGCAATTTGTGATTTTGCAATGGACAAATTCTCCAGCACAGAAATGTCACAGATAGATTCAGCATATGGCTTCCCTACTTGCATGCTGCCTCGATGTAATCCTAAGAGGGGGCACAAATGCCCCTTGCCAGCAGAATTCTACCAGTAGAATTCTGTTCATGAAACATCTTAGCAGTGGAGTACAGGAATATATGATCACCCTTCTTTTAGACTTAGCAATGTGTCCCCAAAGGCCTTTTCATGAAAACAGTACATTGTAAAAGACAGAATCCTTCTGATATTGCAGACCCCCTTTTCCTCCTCTGTTGTGTTTTGTTGGAACCAATGCATAACAGAGCAGCAAATGTGGGCATGATTCCTTATTACACAAAACTCCAGGTCATAAATGCAGTGCAAGAACTGTTGTTCCTGGATGATCAACTCCAAACCCGCAGGTCATGAGTGTGAATCCGATGTGTAGATCGGCAAATCTATAAATATATTTCATCATGTGATGAGGAGGTGGGGCAGGGCCCCGTCCCAAAAGCTATCTAAGAGGCACTCTGGCAATCAGGGTTGCCGTTTTGACACTCATTAATAGTCGACTCGCTCCAAAGACATGCTGGAAAGCCACTCTCTGCAGTGGTTTCCAGCCCGTCTTTCCTGCCACCAGGTGGTTTCAGCGGCTCACTGGGTGGCATGTGAATAAAGCCGATATTGTCTGACAAACGGTGGTATCATGTGAGTTAGCAGGTCCGGATCTGTTTGCCAGAAAATGTAACTGCACAGCTAAAAGGGGCACCGTCTCCCTCATGTGCACTGTTCCAGGAAGCTTGTTATTTTAGTAGTTTAAGCCTGCAAAATATACATTAGAATGTATGAAAACTGTCACATAAAGATTAGCTAATTTGTTTTAATTTGGGTGGTGCCCCCTTGACATTGGTGTATATCAGGCTCCTCCAACGAGTAGCTCATTCGTTATTGTTAGCTCTCCAGCTAACTATAGGTAACTCTCCTGTGTGCACCTCAGCCTTTCGCTTGGTTGAATTAATACATTTATACCAAAATTGAAAAGCATGTTTTGGAAACGATAAATTGGTGTATTTTCATAACTCCTAAGCTGATATTTTGGAGCGAAATGGTTGAATTTTGCAAAATATATATAAAGCTGATATTTCATTGAAAAATCATGTGGTATTGGGGAGACCAACTACTAATATAACTACCTTGTTGCTAGGGGCATTGCAACTATGGCTATGATATATTACCTACCTAGAGGCATTATACATTGACAAGGCCTTTTCTGAATTACGTCTGGCAACCGTACCTGATGAATTGAGGCCATCACTTCTGGTAATCTGTATATTGTGGCCACTAATGTAGTCTCTCCTCATGTGATCACTATTATGGCACTAATATTAGACGCTCTGGATGACTTTCATTGAACTTAAGAAGCTCTTGTTACAGGAAAGGTTAGAGACCCCGGGTGTATATAATTCTGATATTTCAAGAGGTGAATAAGAACTGAGATACAAACCTTAGTAGTCAATGGCCTTTATGATGAGTTATTTTAGTGATTAGTCTACTTTAAAAAATGTCAACTTTAGTGTTACAAATGTCAAACAGAAACAGCTATTACCCCCATCCTAGTACTCATAACCCATCCAACATTCCATTCCGTAGCCCATAACATTGTCCATTTTACATGGTTGCATGCTTGAACTAGATCTAATTGCAGTTATTTTCTAAATCCAGTTTTCAATAAACTTAGAAGACATTTTTGTTTTTGTTTCAGTGAAGTGCTAGATTTCTTCTATCTCATGTTTTATCAATACATTATTTCAGACATGAAATGTGAAAGTGGGACCTTTCAATTGCCACAAGAGAAAGCTTAACATGTTTTCTTGCTTTTTTCTTTGTAGCGGACACCGGTTCCCAACGCTGAAGCTTTCCGATGGTTCTTTTAAGCAGTAATAGACCTTATTTTCAAAGCAGTCTGCAGTGACTGGCAAGCTACAGTCTCTGATTTAGGAACTGTTTAGTCCTGAAGACAATACTCAGACATTATTTACACCAATGTACAGGGGTTTCCTCAAAAATAATAATGACAAAACTCACCCTATCTAAAGGTGTCTGGGGAATCCACCAATATCCTTCTATTTCGGTTGTTGAACCTTTAATTTCATGTAACTTAGCGATACTAGTGAAGTTGTTGTTTAACAAATGTCTGTAAAAAAGCAAAGTTTGGGTAAACCCCTTCTGTAAAAAATCATGTATCTTTGAACAATAGCATATCTACACTTCATTTTTGAAAATCTATGTTTAAGTACTGTAAACTATACATATAGCAGCTTGTATTTTATGTGCAGATACAAGAAGACAATCATATCTGAGCATCTTTGGCAATTCAAAAGTTTAATGTCCATGGTTGTTCTATGATCTAAATCAGGAGCAATAAGTTTTACTTAGGTATTATATTTTGCCGATTGTTTGATACTGGCAGCAGCAGAAGATTGACCGCACTGTTTTCCATGGATCCTGCCATTGTACCTCATTTCAAGGCTCCAGAATACAGCTTCAGTCAGCAGTTACTGTGTCTCACGACTCACAGGCTGAGGTCATGTAACTTTCCTCCATCTTGTGCTCTTGAGGTTTGGGGCCCCCTACTGCTGTGCCTGTTGAGCACGTTTGAAATTTCTGTAATATTCGAAAAGGGTATTCCACCGCCAAAATGATGCCTGTAATTCAATTTGACCAGACTGTGCAGTATATGTGCACAGCTAGAGCCAGATGCTATACATACACTTCTCATAAAGAGCACATTCAGTATCGGGCCTTAAGAAATGTGCACAAGCTTGTGTTTGTGAACGTATGCTTGTGTTTGGTTGTATGAATGCACTGATAAGAGGGACCAGTTTTAGAAATGCATGACAGAAATAGCAGAAGTATATTTGTGCATTGGTTTAGTTGCCTATAGAACGGTGGATGGAATGGATTTCATTGTGCCCCTACCTAACTTACTGTTAAATAAGACCAATTAGCATAAAGAGCATTTATAGCCCCTCCACTTTGTGACCTATCGATGCCCTCTGGTTGCTGTTGGTCACTGCCTTTTCTGACCTGTTCGTTATTCCTATCTGATAACTCCTGCTTGGCAAATAATTCCCAATTAATAGCACACTGGCTTCTTTCAAGCTCTCTTGGCCTCAACATTTAATGGAGAAATGAATATCTGCTGTCTTGTTCATAGGATTCTGGATAGATTCGAACTGTCTTATCCTATGTTCTCTTCAAAGTTTGTGATTTAACATAGTTTTACAGACTGCCTTATTTTCTTTCTTCTTCATCATTTCCCAGCTATCAGGGATTCTCCAGTTGTGCAGTTTTAATAGCCACTGTGTGGCTGTGGACACCTTATATTAGTTCAGACCATAGTACAACATTATATTGCAAGCAATCCTCATGTGTAATGAAAACTTATGTTTTATCTTTCAAGGTAGAACTCATTTATATTACTCAGTTATAAGTTTACTAAATCTTAGGGAGTGTATTTTAGTTCTTACCAACCATACTAAGAGGCTCATATCTGAATACCATTGGCAGAGAATGATGTACTCTTTGATGGAAAGGACCCATTTGATGTCCATTTTAAGTCCTAGATGGACTGAGAGTCATGTATGTTTGGGTCATGTCCAGCAGAGTGTAGCGTTGCATGCCAGTTAGAAGCCATTACCTCAGAGCCTATTCTCATTGTGTGAATGTTTCAAGGTATGTCCTCGGAGAACTGACCTTCTGCGTCAGCAGTCTTTCGTGCAAGCTATAGGCATGTGAAATATGGCAAGTTGTCTTTACTAAAGCTTCAAATTGCTTTACACACCTGTGTTCTGCAGCATTTTCTCAAACCTGTCAGTAATTTTACAGTCACCGTTTTTGACAGCTTTCCCTTTTTCCTCAGTTATAAATGCACTCTCCAGAAGGGATCTTTGGTGTTAGTTTTAGCTGTGGTTCTGAATCATAACAGGGTGGCCCTCCAAAAGAGTCCTTAAAACTCTGCCCTCGTGGTGCCATCATGGTCAATTCTGGTGCAGCATGCCCTCATGTCTCCCGCCATCTCTGTCATCACACACATATTTACCAATTCTGAAATGTATCCGACAGACATTTGTACATTGATATGTACATATTAGGCCTACACACGGTCATGATTGCTGAGTGTTTTAGGGATTCATATATATTCCTTTCATACAAGTGTAAATTTGGCAGGTTGTAATATATAAGTGAATGCCTGCAATAGTTGCATACATTACTGACATACACCTTGTTTTCTCACCATACACATAGGGCTAGCAAAATTTAAGAAATCTGCATTTTTCCAATAGTTGTAGTTCATAACAAACATTTGCATTTTTAATGTCGTCTCTGCAGAGAATTGTTTACTTTCCTTTGGCTCACATTTCAACATTTTCTGCATTATTTACATCTGGAATGTCAGGATCCAATTTATATGTGAAGATAGTTGTGATAAATGTGTTACAAATTCCTGGTGGCTAGCCACAATGTTAGAACTAGGTGAGTGTTCAGCCTCATGTGCTTTGGGTTTTTAGTCCACTTTTCGGATAGCTTCTTTGGGACACACACTAGAGCTCATTTATGTGGGCCTGATTGATAACGTTTTTTCTGTGAATGGTTGAGTCTCACTCCTGTTTTTGGTCTGACCTACAGGGGTAAGACATGCTTACTTTCACAAAGCTTTTTTCCATGTTTTTGAATATCTCACTCCTGACAATGAAGACATAAGTCACACCACCGCCTGAAGTAAGACATACTAGCTTACAGGAAATACTTTGTGAATTTGGGAGTAATTTGCACATAGGACAAGAATAAAATACACCTAATCACAAAAAAGGCTTTGTGAATCAAATACACGTATGTACCATTTGCAGGGATTTCATATATTAAGTACATACAATCACATATGTGATTATTATAATTAGGTTGTAACAGTGCAGCCATCTCTCTTTCATCAAACTGCTCATTCTGTTTTATGTAATGCAACTTTAGACGTTTTTTTAATGTGTGCTAGGGAATAAAGAGGAAAATGCACCTTTCATGCAATAACTCTAACAAATTAAGATTTTTTGAAAATATTGTAAGCATTATTTCCATTACATCCTAAAACCACTGTCAGTCAATATTTAGTCGTGAGTGGATTTAATGTATTTATATTCATTTTTGTAGGCTTAGATCACTGTCACAGCCATACATTGTATGAAAAACCTTATTCAAAATTGGTCTGTATTTCACAAAGAGCCTACTCAGGGCCGGATCAAAAAGAAGTTGATAATTATTTATTTACATATATTATTTACATATATTTGAAAAGTATCAAAGTGCAGTTTGAAGCATGCAAACAGCATAGTATAATTGGTGTTTTAAACATGATAAATGTTATGACAATGGGCCTATTTTAGATTTCGGCAGATGTGTTACTCCGTCACAATGGTGACGGATATCCCGTCCGCCGAAATATAAATCCCATTATTTCCTATGGGATTTATATTTCTTTGAACAGGTTTAACTTGTCTGCCGAAATATAAACCAGGCCTAATGTAAGCATGTGGCTTAATAAAAAAACAAAGAAAACTATGTTTAGCTGTTAACAATGAACTGTGTGCAGCATATGGCCAAGGCACCTACAATCGAACATTTTGAGATCCCAAAAGGCAATATTCAAAAAAACAGTTAAAAACAAAAATTGATGTTTCGACCTCTGTTGTACTAAATACCTGCAATTTTCATCCAGATGGTCAACTTGTGTAGCAGCAGTCAATTGTATGAAAAATGAAGAACAAAAATATGTTCATCATTCCACTGATAAATTAGGGATGTCCTAAGTGGTTATGTTCTCACGGGTGGCTGTAACAAAATCATTCAAGCCTACCAGTATTTCGTGATGTGGCTAGTTTAAATAATTTGTTTCTTCTTCTTCTCAATCAAGGCCCTGAATAAATTTGTGAACTGCAAAGTAGTTTTGCATCACATTTCTCGATACAAGCATTGGTTGACACAGCAATGCCATCCTAACTAACTATAAATGCATGCAAATGAATTTTGGAGTAACCAGCATAGTTAAATTTTCATGAACACCCAGGTTGCGCCAGAATTCAGGCTAGCCCCGTCTCTTGTAGCACACAGAAATTAAAGGCATATAGCCATTTCAAATGCTGTTGCTGGTTTTTTTTAGAACTGAAGTAGCTGCTGCTTAGTTTCTGTCAAGGCACTGCTGCCAATAACCATTAGTCTTTGCAAGGCAAGACACAAATTATTGGCCATGGGAGCCACTGTGACAGATACAAACAAAAGGACATGCTTTAAGTTGAACTTAGGCATTTGTTTACAGTGTTCTTCCTTTTTATTACATAACGTCCCTCACAAGGTCTGAAAGCCCATTCAAATTAAGACACAAACTAGAGAAGAAATATATATATTATGAGATACTTCACAATGGAAACTCTTGTGGCTTTTGTGATTCTAAACGATAGGCTACTTGTAAATGTATGGATGGGGCTGTAGCAAGCAACTTTGGTGTTTCATGATATCATGGCAGAAATCACTGGTAGCCATGTCGACTCTGATGACTCACAACTATTTTGCCCCAGCTTCCATAGTATTACAGGGACGTTATTTTGCATATATTTTCAAAATAGATCACTTGAACTGTTCCCTAGTCACTGACCTTAAAAATTACATTCTGTATTGTATTGAGCATAGAGTTAACCTTCCCACTTCAATGCCTTCATCGACATGTGATGTGAGCATTTGTCAATTTAAGGAAAGGAGTTATTTGTTCTTATATATCTAATAAAAATAATGATATACCTTGTTAATTCTTAAAGGCCCAGTACATAAAGTCCTCTGTGTTTGTAAGTTGACCTTACACTAGCAAGTGACATCTTTTTACATGTGTAAAGCAATGCTTGTGAAAATGGCTCTACTCTTGCAAAAAGATTTCCTTTCACATACTTTGTTGTGTGAGAAAACATTTGTCCATGAGTGCTAAGGGGATGTTCCAAAAGAGCAAAAGGCTTGTAAATTTTGGCAACACTTACAAATGTCCTTCTATGCTGTTAATCACAAATGCTTCTATGGCCAATTCCCACCCTGTAATTGATGAGAGACATACACATGTCACAGACAGGATTACATTAATTTCCAGTTAGGAAATCAGATGGGACCACACATTAGGTTTGGTGGGTTAATGCAGAGGGAATTTCTCTACAGTGCAAAATATTGTATCTACATAGAATTTGTTTCTTATTGTTTGAAAGTACATTTGCCATTCTATAAATGTGCATGATATATGCTAAAATGGCAACAATATTTTGTCCATTGTAAATCATAAAAGTTTTTGAGTAGTATTCCTGAGAACTTGCAACTGCCAAAGCTAGCTGGGTGTAGTTTGAGAATTCCAAGAAAGGGAAGCTTACCTTAACCATAGAAGCAGTCTGGACTTTGTGAGTCGGATCCAAGTATTTTTGTTAGAATTTGAGACAGCCTTCCGAAAACGGTTTAATTTTACACCTTGCACATCTTTGTGCTTTTCAAAGATGAGATGAATAAGATGAATACCTCAATATATTTATGAAGTATTGTGTAAGTGCACAGTATATTCGTCTTGCCACTTATAGAGCATGTATACTTGAGTGTTTGTGTGTTTTTATGACACTAATCTGATGTGAGCATACTTAATAAACACATATATGCATATATTGTAAATTGTTGTTTTAAGGGCCATACTCTGGCTGCAATTACATACTATGGCTTATTTTCTTCCAAAGAGTCCAGGACTGTTAGCCTGCAGAATTGCAGGAGTTCAGTGCATTCTGATAATATAGTTAGTCATCCCACACATAACATTTAATATATGAAGCACAAAAATGTACATAATTCTAAGTGCAAACATTTAAGCTCAGTTTGTGGAATTAGTTCATGATATCATAGATTATTTTTCTTTCAAAGCTGGGGGACATTATTTTACTTTTTAAACATTGCAAAGACATTCCCTTTGTAATGCATATTTTTTGCATCTTAGCAATCATTTTAAATTAAAAACGACCTATAAGTTAGCACTCCAATTTATGCACTCTTACTACTTTTAAAGAGTTGATATTTTTAGCAAGGGCCATTAGCAACCATTCCTTGGGCAGATGAATTTATGCCTACTGGGCAGGCAAAGGTATGCATTTCTTACCTTCTTTATGCCTCTTCTCTACACTTTTAATGAACCTAGAATGTATCCAAACAGCAGTAGTTAATGCCCTAATCTTAATTAGTCTGACCAACCGAGTGATTCTCAGCAGTCATTTGAGGGTGTCACCTAAGTATCTGAATTACAGTTACAGATATACAGATAATGCCATTTTCATCATAGTTTTAAGTTAAAATATTGTTGCCCAGACATTTTTGTTATCTTTACAGTGGCTAACCTTCGAATTGCTAACACTTTGTGTGCAGCATATGTATTATGAAGCTGGTGATGTGGGAACACATAGTTAATGCCCCATTCCTCTGAATTTGAAGGATTAATTTCCACATTAAAAAAAACAATTAACCGATGCTCACTAAATACATATTTAGGGAGTGATACACTAATTGTTGCATTATATAAAGAGAAGGTTTGAATTCATGTGTGAGCTTGGAAAGCCCCATTAGTTTGACTGAGCGTGTTACCTATTGTTTTGTGTACTTTTGCATCTATAACACATGATAGATTGATGTGATGGATGATATTAAAATATAGTGTTCAATCGTATTTACAATATTGCTAACAGTAACATTATTTAGTGCATTATTATAATATTTATGTGTACATCTCTAGTCAGAGTTAGAGAGAATACATGTAGAATCTCTCTTTTCAGTTTACATACTGCTTGGGATTCTTACTGATTTCATACCACTACATTGACACAGAATGCTAACTGCTTATTTGCCCCTTTAGCCAATTCATTAAAAAAATGCATACTACTCTCCCATCGAACTGAATGTCCTTGGGTAGACGTGAAAATGAGCCATGAAAACGTACAAAGAATAAACAGAGTTAAGCGTACCCAAGTCAGTGTGCTGGAGTTAAGTGTTCACAAGACAATCTGCAGGATCCCCATTACTTTCTTCTCCATAAAATTTCAATACAACCTTCTGAATATCTTTGGCTCCTGTGAGCAAATATAAACTGTATTTTCTACACTTTTTGAAGCATACAAGGCAAACTCCAGGCTTGCGATATTACGCTCTAAAGTGAGCTTCCTTTAAAAAATACACATCAGTGGCTTTGAGACATACTTTTTAGGCACACCTTTCAGTGAAGTAACTTTAGCCATTGTACTCAGTTTTCATAATGATTCTGCTGATTGTTTTTACCATGTAGGGGCATTTGTCTAAAATAATCAATCATTTCAATGATCCTTGTTTAGTATAGTAAATTTGTTATATTTACATAGTATGATTTAAGCTTTCAAAGCCATTAGTCAATGGCAGAAACTTTATTCTGTGACAGATAGCAGTTTGCTGATTGATTGATGAATGAAATATTCTATTCAAGACAAAATACAGAAATATAAAACACATGTTCATTTTTACACTGTTTGCATTTTCTCTAAATTAACATTTAGGGGGGGTCATTGCGAGTTTGGCGGACGGACAAGGCCTTCCTGTGGGCCCCATTAGTAGTTCCCTGCTGGGTCAGCAGGTGGAAACAGTGTTTCTGCCCGCTGGCCCAGCGGGGAACAGACTACAACCTTGACGTCTGCTCATAATTGATCCGGTAGCAATGTTGTGGTGCGTAGGGTGCACCAGCACCTGTTACGCAGTTCACTGTCTGCAATGCAGACAGTGAATTGTGCAGTGAGGCTGGCCATGGGGGCACTGCCTATGCCAAGTGCATGGGCAGTGCAGCCCCCCCCCCCCCCAGGGTCCCCTACACTGTCTCCTCCAGCCTTTACATGGCAGTGCTACCGCCATATAAAAGCTGGCAGAGAGGGGTTGTCGTAATCCCCAGGGTGGCGGATTGAGACCGCCAGCACCGCCAGCCCCTGCTGTGGAGGGGAACTGGCTGTGCTGGCAGTCCGATTGTGGCACAACCACCACGGTCGTAATGTGGCGGCCAGACTGCCACCACAACCCTGGCGGTCTTAAGATGGCCAGGGTCCTAATTAGTCCCTTAATTTTCTGTTTGGAAAAACACTTAACCATACAAGTAGTATCTGACACCAAATAATCTGTGATTATAGTATATATTGGAGGCGTAAGACAACCCTGGTGTGCCTCATGTTTTGTGAACCCTGATGCATTGCATTATAGCTACTACACTCTCCAGGTCTATCTGTTTTATATAATATGTATATTATGTAATTAATTTGTAAGCCATTATAAAGGTAGTTAAAACAATGGTTTCTACACCTGTATTTGCTAAATATATGTAATTTAGCCCACAGTATAGGAGTATAATTCACTTACATTCTTCTTTTGACAGAAACTATTTAATTGGCGTAGGTAGCATCACAACTCAGAGATTGAAAAATAGTTTTGTATTGGAATGCTGAAAATATTTTCTAGTACAAGAAAAACATACTCAAACCTACATTTTAAAATTGTGTAGTTTGATACAATGATGTACTGTGATACAAAATGTCTGAAAATACAGAAACATGAATGAATAAAAAGTCTTTATTCGGTATACACAGTGGTAACCATTAAAGATACTATAAACATTATCAAATAGAATCTTATAAAAGATACAAAGTTGTAAAATGTAGAATGATTTTAAAATGCCTCATGGTACAACTGCCATAAACACAATGCAAGGGTTGTAAAAAGTGCAAAAGATACTATAGACCACTGCATGATAGAAAATAAAAAAGACAGTGTTGATGTACTACAATTTAGATGTACTACAGGTAGCACTGCTTATGCCCACCTTAACTTTCCATTAACATGCCATGTGCTGAAGATTACAATAACTTTCAAGGCAGTACAACAGAAGCCTAAAATGATGTGCAAAAATGCCATAATAACAGTAATACATATTTTTTGTTTCTACTGCCTTTCTTAATAGAACAGCACTGGCTACAAATCTATATATCTTCAGACATACATACTCTTTTTGAAGAAGATGTAAGAAATATAGGGGGTTATTACAACTTTGGAGGAGGTGTTAATCCGTCCCAAAAGTGACGGTAAAGTGACGGATATACCACCAGCCGTATTACGAGTCCATTATATCCTATGGAACTCGTAATACGGCTGGTGGTATATCCGTCACTTTACCGTCACTTTTGGGACGGATTAACACCTCCTCCAAAGTTGTAATAACCCCCATAGTGCTGATTTGTATCTTTTAATATTGAAGTGCTTTAATAAGGGGATTAAAAACTGCTTCCACAGAGCAGGGTATAGCTGACAAAAGAAAAGGAAATTCAGAAGAGACTGGCTTGTTATGGAGTCACACGGGCAAGGGTCCAACAGGGCATCGGGATGGGCATTACTAGGATATGATACTAAACATTTAGCAATGCCAAATCTAAATCGGATTAAATAAAATCTTTGGGTGTGAGTCAAAGGATATGTGAGGTATGGTTCTGTGGAGCAAGTTGTGGCAAGAGGAAGATAATCATTTACCCTCTTCTTTCCTAACTCCCGCCCTTGCCGTAGTTCAGAGCAGAGTAATCAAAACTCTTGTTTAAAACACTTTTTGGGAATGTTTACCAATATGAGAGGATTATGATAACAATCCTCTCTCCCTATCAAAACAAGATTCTCCTTAACATACCATAACCAGGGGAGGTTATGTGCTTTATCTAAAGATTTGCAGTCATTAATTATGACCTGATTAATTGATGTCTCCTGCTTAACCCAGATTGATCTCCAGAGCATTAATGGTGCCAATTTAACATAGTCCTCTAGTGGTACCATTCCCACTTCTGTGTGGCAGGGATATGCAGGAAAGCTATTTAGTACAGGCAACAGTCTCCTTAAAAATTTGTTTTCTGGCAGCTGCAGGACCCCACACCCCTGCTCCATAGGTTGCTGCAGAAAGACAACAAGCACGGAAAATCCCTGATCATAATGGCTAGCGGTCTGTTGCCTAGCTTTCCAGCCAATGTAAATATGGCCTTTGAGGATTGTTCCAACCTCAACTTTCTGATTTTAATCAGATGAGTCCATGAGGACTTATGGTCAAGCGGTATTCCTAAATAGGAGAAGGTAGACACATATTAGAGTTTTTTCTGTTAATATACTGTGACTTTAAGAATGCACCACCATTCCTGATAACCATGAAATTAGATTTAGTGGTGTTTACTTTTAGTCCTAAGCTCTTCATAAATGAATTAGATCTGTTTAGAAGTTTCTGTAACCCAGTGCTTGTTCTTGAAAAAAAAAACACAGTTGTCTGCATACAATTGGGAATGTAGTTTCCTCAAACCAACCCGCGGGACATCAACTTCTTCTAAATTAAGAAAGTTCTCTCGGTCATTTATATACAGAGGGAATAAGTAAGATGCCAACACACAGCCCTGTCTAACTCCACATTTAATTTCAATTGAGTCTGTGAGCTCTCCTTTTTTCCCGTACCTCGCTCGTCTCATCACCCCATATGCATATGGGCCAAAAAGTAGACCAACCAGTGCAGCATCAATGCCCATATCGAGTATTTTGGACCACAACATGCCTCTATTCACCTAGTCAAAGGCATATGTTCAATCCATAAAACCTAAGTGGTAGTACCACGCTTGACCGCAGTATATGTTGAGATACCCAGATGCAGGCTAAGGCACTGTTCCACAGTCCTTATACCTCTTCTGAACCCATACTGTATTGCAGAGAGGCCCTTTGTCATGAACCCAGCCTTCCAAGCATTCTAATAGAATTCTACTCATAAGTTTACTGGTGGTTCAATTAGAGAGATTGGGCGATAACAACGGGGCTCTGCTCTGTTGCCTTTCTTGAAATTGGGTATGATAGAGCTAAGCCACGATTTAGGAGGGTCCAGTGTAGCCACGCACCTCAAAATGTTGTTAACAATTGGGCCCACAAATGGGGATCATCTAGGAAGAGGTCAACTGGTACCCCATCAGGGCTGGGAGTGTTATCACGCAGAGTGCAACTAGGTACACAGACTACTTTCCAGTAGTCAGGCGGGGGAATCTCCATACTGCCAGTCGGGAAAATGGATGGTCCAGACACAACCAGGCTATCGAGTTTACCACTGAAATTATAGAGCCTCATGAAACGATCATGAAATGATCAACCCAACCTTGAGGGGAGATACTATGATCTATATCTGTGTTATGACCATCCTTAAAATAGGGGTCATTTATTGTTTTCCAAAATAAATGGGAGTTCTTACTTACACCTGCTCTATATGACGTTTTCCAGGCTTCATGTTTGACATCTTTTTTCTTTTAAGCAATAGCCTGCTTATTCTCAAGTCGTACTCACTCTCTGCCCTGAGGGACTTGTTTGAGGGCGAGCAGAAAATCTTGGTGTGTTTTGGAGCGATTTCCATCAAACCATCTGTTCAACCTGGTTTCCCTCTTCCTACACTTTATAGTGAGAAGGTCAGCAGTTGTCCTGGAGATCTCCTCAAAACCCTTTAACATACACTCAAGATTGTTATTTATGTAAAGCAATACCTGTCACTGCTTGATTTTGACAACTGCTCTAAGATATGGCCAGAACTTGTCGAAATCCAATGAGGAATAATCCCCTTATTGGTGTCATACAGAGCTGGAATGTTAGAGGTTGAAACCTGTTTCTGCATATCAGACCCAGTATCCTGGAACAAGCATGTTCTTTGGTCTGTAAGATTGGGAGAGTGTGAAAAATCTATAGCTACCTTTGCCTCTTCCCACCAAGGAAATCTGTTTTGCATCTGGGCGACTGTTTAATTTGAGTGTTAAGTAAAGGGACATCTTGGTCAATATTGCATTAAAGACATCCCCTCAAGGAAAGTGTTCAACATGTCCTCATTATCCCACCCTAAATACCCACAAACAGCCAGGCCATCTGCTGTGCATAATCTACAATTAAAATCCCCTCTCCATATAGCAAAATAATCCGATTGGAGTTTACTGACAATATGTATATGAATGAGTAAGAGTATCGTCAAAAGCAGCCACTATGTTTACTCTTTTCTGTACAAAGTTATGGTTGGAACTATATGAGGATGTCTTGAAAGTGGGAAGAGTCCAAAAATGTTTTGATAATCTTTTTTGAAGGGAGGTAGATATTAAAAAGACCCCCTCTCAAGGTTTCCACTGCTGTGTGTATTGAAATGAACCCATCAATATGAACTACCTTCCTTGACCACGTTTCTTGCAAACATACATCCTCAAAGCTATTAATTGCATTACACCAATCAGCATTTTTAACCTTATTTGAAATACCAGCCACATTCCAAAATACAATCTTAAAATCATAATTGACACCCTAATAGTTGGGAGCAACCAGTCAGTCACAGTCATTAATGGAAGCCAAAGGAGCATATCTGTTAGAGAGACTTAACTTGCGTGGTGCTGCGGGCTGACCTCCTCTAGCTAACATGTACTTGGCGCATTGCAGTGCGCCCTCCATTTGTTTGAATCAGTGGATCCAGAAATCCAGGTTGATAAAAATAGCCCAATGAGAGCACCATAATAATGCTTCCAGGAGTACTGGGGTAAGGATGTCTGATTGAGGCCAGAATGTGTCCTGCCGCAAAGGCCCTATTACAGTTAATAATTATGCAACCACCTTCAAAATATTTAGCGCTATTGCCAATACAGTTTACCTGCCTGACCATGTTGATCCATCTTCCTGCACACGTCCCCAAAGGAGAATTCCGGACAGGCCAATGAAGTACCTTGTTTTTTAATTGAAAGAAAGATTCTGGAATGTCATCCTTGAGGGGGGTCATATTACCTAGGACCACAACATAAAGCGTAGTTTTGGGGGACAAGTCGAGAGATGTGGGGCCAGATGTACAATGCTTTTTTTCTATGTACCAAAGCAAAATGTGACTCTGTAACTTGTTTACCCAATCGCATTTTACTTTTGCAATCGGTATTAGGAATGGGTATGTTTAGGGTGTCCCTTCCTAATACCGAATCGCACTGGCATGTAGGAATGTTTTTCGACCGTGAATGTGGTCGCAAAACATTTGCAGTTACTACCAACATCAAGTTGGTGGTAACCCTTTCACAAACGGGAAGGGGTCCCCAGGGACCCCTTCTTCTTTGTGAATGGAAGAGTAAATATTTTTTCAGAGCAGGAAGTGGTCCGCTGCCTACTCTGAAAAAATGAAAAGAAAATTTTTCATTTTTTTGTTTGAAATGCATTCCATTTTCCTTTAAGGAAAACGGGCTGCATTTAAAAAAAACTGCTTTATTTAAAAGCAGTCACAGACATGGTGTTCTTCTGTCCCCAGCAGGCCACCATCCCTGTGAGTGCGGTCATTCCCAATGTGGCCGCAAATTGCAACCTACCTCATGAATATTGATGAGGCAGGTCTTCACCACCCCATTGGGAATTGCTAAATGTGTCTGAGCCACCTTTGTGCATCTCGTTTTGCGAGTCTTTAATTGCAATCGCAAAAAGTCACAATTAGAGACTTGCAAAATTAAATGGACATACATCTAGCCTGGGGTGATTGGTCGGTGGGGCAAAGGCCGCTGTTCTGTTGAATTAGTAACATGGGACCTTGTAGGCCTACTTTCCGTCAAGTCAGATGACTGAACACAACTTCCTGTGTTCGATCTTGAGTTCCCTTGGGTGACAATCTTTTGTCCAAGCCCAGAGGTCTGTCTACATGTAACTTCTTGATGATTAGAGACAGGATGGATCCCAGATGCTTTGCCCTCCATTCCTCTTGCTGTGATACCCCCCACTATCACCGGCTTTGCTTGCCTGCTGCAGAGTAGTGTCAGGAAAGGGGGTGGAAGTAAGGGTGTAGAGTGTGGGCTGACAGCTCTTGGTAAGTTCCAATTCTATTGTGGCCAGTCGGACCTGATTGGATCTAGCTTGGCATCCAAAGCAGCAATTAGGCTATCTCAGAGAGAGTCTAGAAGTTCTCCTAACATGGCGTATTCTCTGCAAGTGCATTTGTTTACCTTGGGTAATTTGGTGGCATTAGCCTTTGGGCCTTTAGGGTTAATGCAAAAACATTTTCTGCTTGCCCAATGCTGCATTACACTTATTTACAGTATGCAGGTCAACCTGCTCCTTCCCTCCCTCACGGATTTGTGACCACATGGACCTCAGGTTCCAACAGGATGTTTGAGTTGCTTGAGTTTGGTAGTACTCTGGCCTCAACATTGGTGGACGCTGAGGCCAAGCTGCCCTCCCTCTATCCACTGAGAGAGGAGGCATCAGGCTAGATCCTGGGCCGAAAGGATCGACAGGGCAGGGTCAGAGGAACCAATGGGAGAGGAAGAAAGAGAAAGGCGGTGCTTGGTCAGCTCTATCTCTTTGTCAATGACGCTTACAGCAGGTTGTATGAAAGCGATCATGGTGGAGTTTGAGGCGCTTGCATGTGGTTTGGCTGGAGCAACCAGTAACTTATGCTTCCCCATGATGCAAAACTTCCAGAAAAGGGGCAAACAAAAGAACAAGTGGCACACAGGAAACTAACTGAAGTAATGATTCTTACTGGTGAAGATACTGGAGACGCTTCCACAAAAGCTAAGGTGCGAGGCAATAACAAAGGCAATTGAGGCATCGAGAAGCATGCAGAGTGTCCCATTGCGTTGTCCTCAAGATAACACCTGGAAGAGCCTAGAGGGGTGGCCCAGAAACATATTTTATTCCTCAGTGAAAAATAAGGGAGAAATTTGACTACAAATACAGACAAATAAAGGAACATTAAAACGTGTTTAGGTTTATTTCTAAACATATGTACCTGTTGAGTGTGTCTGTATGGTGCAGAGTCATATTTATTGGATACAAGAGATTTTGCAAACTGTATTTAAAATGCATCTTCATCTAATCTGTCAACAAAATAATCAGTTAATAAATGACCCATGCTGCTAATTGGTAAGGTAGAATACATACTTAGAAAGTATATTCCCTTAGCAAAGATCCTACGTTTATTCATTCATTCAAATATATAATGAAGTAGAGTTGCGATCTTTGACCAAAGACTTAATTAAAACATGAGTTGAAGAGTGACTTTAGAATGTGTAAGTGGTGTGTGTTACTTTATTAAAATATAGTAAATCGTGCTCCTATCTGAGTTTCATGCCTAGTTATGTTTTGGCAATTGCATCATGACTGCTTTCACAAAATAAGGTTGTATATATTCAATATTTTGCTATGGGAACAAGCATCGTTAGTCCCATCCAAACAGGAAAACATGCTGTAACGCTAATGCTTCATGGTACTGCCAATAAGTAAAAAAAACTCTATTTTCATGGAATGAATGACAGCTAACAAACTGAGCATATCATTAGGGTGAGACAACAAAACTGAATTTGCTCTCTTTGTTTAGGATCTTTGGACCAGATATGTGATAAATTCAGATCTTGAGATCAAGACCTCTGATATCTACTGCTAGACCAAAGAGAGCTATGTAAAAGGTCTAGTTTTACTAAAGCCCAACACTAAAAAAATAGAGCCAAGCCTTATTCGCACAGCTGTGCTTCCAAACTTATTTCGGCTCTTGGAACATTTTTGCACACTGTGAACCCAGACAGAATGCAGATTCCTTCCCTGTCTGAAGAAATCTCAGACTACTAATGCAGAGATGAACAATCATCAAAATTATGTACTACATTCAATAAAACTAATTTTAAGGATAGCATTGATATTTCAAAGAGATTGCTAACAATCCACTTGACAAGATCCATTATTAATGTACGGAAACAAATGCATTACAACTCTTTGTGGTGAAGTGTCGATAGTGCCTTAGGGCACAGGCTTGAAGTATGCGCGTTGTCAATTTCCAGACACAAATGTACTTTTCCAGAGACATCTTCTGTGTCATGGTCTGGATTGCCATCAGAGAGCCAAGAGCAAAAACCTCATGATACCTAACACGTGATAGTAATAGCTGCACCCACACATGGAAAGAATCATTGTATTAATCTTCAACAACCATACATTGCAATGTTAAAAACAACGAATAATATAATCAAGTTCTACCATAACAACAAATAATATAACTGAGTGCTACTACACCACCACTCACTCTCATGACCAAAATACAACACATTATTCTTTTTAAACACTTTGGACAACTATTTTATGATAGACAGTAGTGATTAATATAGAAATTTAAAACATTTGTTTTTAATCCGGTTTTATTGTTTTATGATAACAGAACCAGATAATCAGTACGGTACACACTTGCCATACACTTTGCCGGATCGTGACTGTAGTGTGCTACAGGACCACATTTCAGCCTATCTAATCCCCCCCTACCCTCCAGTATAGCAGGCTCCGTATCCAGGTAATCCATTCTCGCTGGGCTTAGTCCCAGACCCCTTTGCCCGGATTAGAGAGGTGACCAGTCCAAGAGCCCCAAAACATTTTATTTGGTTGACAATACTCCACTAAAAACAAATGACCACACAATATCTCAATATCCATCAGTAGAGTATAAGGAATGAACAGCAGAAATTTCTGACAGACTAAAGCATCTCACCAGACAAACTACATAAATAGGGGCCAGATGGATGAAAAATGTAAAATTTTTGTGAGCAGCATTGGCAGAATGCTGAGGTGCACATAGAAGGAAGTTGGATCCAGGTATAAGGTTTTTTACCAGAGTCCCCAGTTATCTCCTAGGGAGCTGACACAATCAGACACATATACTGTGCAGGAGGTGTGACTTAGAAGTAGTTCTGGTGGGTCCATAGTGCTGAAAGAGAGTCAGCATGGTGGAAGCAATCAGTGTCATCTGGGCCTTCCAGTAGCCCACCTCCATTCTCAGCCTACTTTAAGCCGTACACGGATGGGTAAGGGATGTCTGTACAGCAAACAGAAATGAACATGACATTTAGTTCAGACTATATTAGACCTGTACCATTGTACTTAGAAATTCAAAATGCATTCACTGTCAAGGCTCTCATGTTGCATGTGTTTCCTGGGTTGATTTGGTTTAAGAACTTATGAGTCTGGTGCTGGGGTTGTGGCGTTTTACATGTCATTTTGTTCACAATTGCTAGACACCTACATAGCCTGGAAATAATTCCTGCCTCCATTTAGTTTACCACATTCATTGACTTTATTTACTTCATACCATGTTCAGGGTGTGAGAAAAATAAGAATGCGTTGACTGTTGTGCTTGCAATGGAGCACTTAAATTAATACTCCTGCCATATAAAGCACTTTTACATACAAGATTATCACCCAATAAGCGAGACTTTAGGAAAGAAAACTGGAGTGTTGCTTATTTCTTATAACATTTTCCACTCTCCAGCGCAAAGTAGAGGGAGACCTAGACCGAAATTATAATCAGTACTTTTTAGTATATGCCAAGCACACAGGCTTTTAAAAAAAAAACATTTTTATAGCGCGACCTCGACCTAAAGGCATTGGAGCCTTTGTACCAGCACCAGTTAAATTACACCAGGACACATTCGGGATGTTAAGTGTTTTTTTCCAGAATCACTTGACGTTGAGCCCACCTTGAAACTCGAACTTGGTTCTCCTGCTCCAAAGTCGGGAGCTCTATCACTTACCTCACATCCAAGTTATGAAAAGGGGCCACAAACCCATCCACATCATTCATTCCAGCCAGTACACATTACTCTTGGCCTAGCCCCCTGGCACGCAGCCCTGTACCAATTAATATAAAACATAGGAGGTCCTCTCACTGGCGTTAGCTAATAACGAAATAATAGGAACGAAACGTGTTAAATGAGCATACCATACGGGGTCGAGTATATTCAGGGAAAAGCAGTAGTGGGTCTTTGATCACGGCTAGATGCATAGTGATATCAAACAGTCGGCTCTCGTGTAGCAGCTAAATATTCTAGATTTTGTTTTTATTAAATTTGGCAGTTTCACACTGCGCGGCTCTCTGTTCTAGTGAATAAAAGACATCTCCCACTGTATGTTGGAAAGGATTACATTTCCACAGTTGCAGGAGGCTGGGGATTTTATAGACACATTACATGCCCAAAAATATACTCCTTTCACAGCGTTCCCCGTTTTTTTGATTTGTGTAGTTATCTATTATATTTTCTAATAGATATTTGTGTAAGGTGTCTGTATGCTTGTATAATTATGAAAAAACATTGTATTTATGAAAATTTACGTACCAGGGCATGTGGAAAACTGTAAACACACATTAAAACGTGCCCGGTAAAGCTGTTTTCGTGACATTTCTGTGTTGTCAAATAAAGGATTTTAGTATTCAAAATATCTCTATGTTTCATATTGAAAGTTTTTACACATTTTTTTAGGATTGTATATAAATGACAAGCGCATTTTTTTCTGAAAGATTAAGCTGTATCCTGAACCAACAAAATGATTTGTTACAAATAAATGAGAAATTTTGTATTGAAAAAATGTACCCTACAAAATCTCAGTGATGCAGTGTTACGTCACTCAGAGTCATTCGGTGTGACGGCAAATGACCCAAAAGGAGTTTACAGGGAGTAATTGACACCCGGGATGAAAATAGTGCAAAATTGCAAAAAAAAGCTCAGCGCCCTTATGTCTGAGATAATTGTAAACCTGTATGTTGGGATCTTGGTGTTATTAGCTCTGACTTGTGCCAGTAACCAACAGTAACCAATGAATTAACCACTAGCATTGGGTTCTAGAGTAGTGTGTTATTCTCTTAATGCCCGTCGACGCCTCGTCCAGAGTTGTAAGTGCTATATAATTGCAATCAGAACACAATGGAAAAGTGCCTTTAGACCGAAGTTTGCAAACTTTAGATGTTTGTCATCTGTTACACTGTAGTCTGCAAACAACGAGCTACGCACTTGTAGACTAGGAAAAACATCTAACTTTGCACTTATGCAAAATGTTCTGTTTGTGCGCAAAGTGAAGTAGAACTCATTCAGCCTCTTGCAAAGTTACCTGTCGGGGCAATAACAGAAACAGGGCCAGGAAAGCTCATTTACAGTGGGATGAGTCCAGCTCTAGATGCTTCAACTGTCTTCTTTGCCCTTACATTTTACCTGGAAACTGTAATTCATTAACTTGTTTTAAAAAACATAACATATGTTTATGGTCTTTTGTATTACTACTAGACTTGCACATAGTGGTATGTGGTCCTGATTACATTTTTCTAAAAAGTCCCTTGATTGTGCTATGTGTATGGTTCAACATTCCAAACCATTGAGTGTCATGATAAGGCCTCCGTTATGCTTCAGGCGACATTTCAGCACTTTGTTTAATGATTTGTAAGTCTTTTTCCTGCCGTTTTCACAGTCTCCCTAAATTTGAAAACTGCTGGTAGAATAATTTAAAACTGCTTAACACCTCCTGCTCCTCCGTCCCGCCGACAGCTCCCCGACATCCTAGTGACAGACAAGGAGACGGAGACAATATTATTCAGCTTTAGAATAGTTTTCTATATAGGTCTGATGCGTTGAAAGCTGTGGTGTGGTGCTGATACTGCTGTACTGCTGTGCGACCCCTTTTCCCCAAATTCCTCAGTTTATTTTTCTCCCACCGACAGCCGCACTTTAAAATGGTACCTTATTCTTTGCCAGCATCTGAGGCATTCCTCTCTGGACAGTGGCTTGCAGAATTGTATTTTTTAGTTACCTTTTTGCACATTTTCTTTTTTATGTATTATGGATTGTGATTTTCCTCCTTTTGATTTGCTTAAATCTTTTCTCGTTTTAGATAGCAGCCCTGCTTATAACATGCAAGTCTAACTTTAAAGACTATGCTTTTGTCTGCTGCTGATGCGCATGCGGCCTCATTGATTGTTTAGTAATCACATACGCCGACTTTCCTTCTCTGCCTGTAGAGTGGAATGGGCACTTTATATTCTTTAATTAAAAAGATGGAAGACAGAGTTCCGGTCCAATGTATACTATGGAATTGGTACTCCTTACTGAGACCAACTTTAAGTAAAAGTTTCTTGGTAAAGTGATCACGAGGACAGCCAAAGTTAGCAATAGGACTGAGTAAGGCCCCCCCCCCCCCCTTAGCTTGGAGGACCTCAATTTGAATCTAACGTTTTGTGAAGTCCACTGATGTCAATGAAGCTTTTATGGCATTGAACGTCTAAGTAAGCTCTAGACTGGGAGGCAGTGGAGTTAATATTTAATTTAATTTCACCTTGTTGATACCCTGCGTCCAGGTGGAGGAACTATAAACTGTTTATAGAGTTGAGGAGTCAGAGCTATTTCGCACAGTTGCTGCACATGTTTGTCTACGTCACACACAATAGGCTGAATTACGACCTTGGCAGATGGGATACTCCATCACAAACGTGACGATATCCCGACCGCCTTATTACAACTTACATTATATCCTAAGGAACTTGTAAAACGGCGGGCAAGATATCTGTCACGTTTGTCCCATCCGCCAAGTTCATAATCAGGCCCAATAAGCCCTCTTCCCTGCACATATGCACGTCCTCATCAGTTCAGTTTTTCTGCCCAATGGAGTGGATCGGGCCCTTCTGTCATGTTCGCAAATTTCAAATATAGGGCCTTGCCCACAAAACCCATTTAAAGTTGTTTTACCCTCCTTTCTTCCTTCAGAATTAAACATTCCACGTTTTATCCCAAACATTTATAGCAGCCGATCCACTTAATTTGTATCTCTTGCTAGGGGTAAGAGTCTCCCAGTGCATGTCTGCATTTTGTGGGCTACCATTAGTACAAGGTCTGTTTGAAACCACATAGCTTATATGAAGGATAAAGGTGCACTGACACCAAAGCATAAGTTAGAGTTCATCATTAGGAAGCAGAGTCAGGTGGTAAGTATGGGGGGGTCGGAGGGGTACACTGTACCCTTTTTATCGATTACACAGTGAGGCTTTTCCCACCTCCACTCAAGACACTGTCGATGACACATGTTCAGCTTCACCTGGCCTCCACAAGTGGTGCAAGCACCCCAGGAAAGATGCCATATTATTAGTTTAAGATGAAACCTATTTAGGAGGTCAGGAAAGATGCCAAGGGTTGTGGTCCATTGGGTATCAAACCTTTTTTCATTCTTGAAACCCAAATAAGGCAGGCACTCTTGAGATCATGGAGGTCTTGTGCCACCACTACATTGGAAAATCTAGCCAATCCCTACTTCTGCATTGTACAGCAGGCCCATTGAACTGAGAAGTCAAGCATGTCTCCCAGTATGGATATGGGGCTTGTGGAGTAAGTCTCATTTAGTTCCAGTGACTTGCACCACCCAGTCAGTGAGTAGAGAGCTGTACTTGAAATGAAAGAGGTAGCCTTCTGGCACATCATCAATTCCTCCAAAACAAAAGAGGTACAAAAGGAAAATGAGGCACCAAGAGTCATCAGCTCTTTCTGAGCTAGCTTCTGAAGACATCAGATCACAGCAATCTTGTTAGGCGTTCACCAAGCACTGGGGCCAGCTGCATCCATGAGTGTCTGACTTCACCATTCTTTCAGCTGATCCATTTGTAAAAGGAACCCTAAGGGGTACCTGCAGAGTTCTCAGGAGTCTCTTACAGTACCACCAGTCTGTTTCCTTGTGACTCTTGTTTCCTTTGACCTCCCATAGGCAATACATTACAAACATAACAGATTAATGCGATCCATTGCAAACTAGGCCTGCTGCTATGCACTCTAACCTAGGTATATCTTATTCAGCTTCGTTTATATTATTTTAACAATAGCCACATTTGCGGTCTTGTTCTATTTTTCTCTATCTAGCTGTTCTTCGCCTAGGCCAGCACTGCGTTCTTAAACAAGACATTTCTTTCACACTGTGCTTTGTCAAGGCTGCAGTGAGATAGGTTGCTGGCAAAAGTGGTACGCTTTGTCTCCAATGTTCACATAAACATACACACTCTTACGCGGGGCATCTTTCTTGGAACATCAGCTGTTTTATTATAAAAACTCTACTTTGACCCTTATACGTTAGAGGGAGATTCCAGCCAGATGACCACGACTGTATGCTGATTGCTGAGTGCTTTGCTGTAGCTGCTTATGTAGACTGCATGCCTATTGCTCTGTTATGAAGGATGATGTCTTCCCAGGGGAACCTGAAGGGCAGAGTTAGAGCTTAACATGCTGTGCTCTAACATAGCCTAGGTAGGAACTATCCTTCACAATTCTTAGTGATACAATGGTAGCGTTGTTTTTGTGTTTTACTCTCCTTGTCACAGTCTTAATCCTGTCATGCTTCATTGTCCTAGTTATTGCAATACATGCTTTTTTATCTAAGATGCAGTTACTTCAATAAAACCTTGTTGAACTTTACGTTGCCTCTGATTGTCCTTGCATACGTGAGACTAATGTAATTTAGAGAAACGGATGAGATCTGAGTGACCACGATTTCCCTGAGGAGTCATTTGTGTTAATAGCCCAGTTGCACAATCATCCCTGCTCTTGGGTGGAGATGAGGCACTGTTAGTTAGCTGGAACAAACCCGGATTAGGCCGACAGGCGTCACCTGAAGTGGGTTCAGACTCAGTCCCCTACAGTACAGGCGATTCTGCCACCCAAATCCACTAGTCTCATTAGGATAATGAGAACCTACTGGACAGCACATCTCTCCCAGCTCGCATCAGATCCGTCTGTAGCTTTTCCTCAATGCTGTCCTCAACCCTCACCTTAAGTATTTTTCTTGAATGTTTGAGCACAACACTGTCCTTCGTAACCTTCAGCTCTGCTCCAGTCTTTAATCTTCTTCCATACAAGAATTCCCTGGTTCACTCAATCCTCTTGAATCGTCTTGTTTCTGTTCAGAGCAAGCTCTCCATTTGAGATATTCCCATCCAAAAGTCCCGACCATGCACCACAAACATAGCTTAAAGCTGTCAGACCTTTACATAGGGACCCTGTAGGCACTCATTAAGTTCCCCTTTGATGTACCTGTTGGATCACTGAATAGATCAGGTCGTCCAGCAGTACCAGATGGGTAGAGTTGTGGTCAGATTGTTGCAGGGCATTTGAACAGAACTGTTGAGACCTCATGTTTTCCGGTCAGTAAAGTCCATTCAGTTGTCACTGCAGAGCCCAAGAGTTCCCAGACTTCAATTTCATCTACATTTTGTTCTTAGTCTGAAGCTAGTTTAGTTGTACTTTGAGGCTCAACTATTCACGATAAAGAAAAACATGGAAACCCAAATGCATCAATAAATGTCTAGACAAGGTAAGTTTTACTGAATCAGGCATTCCTTTTCATCCATCAGATTTAATTTCTTTCCTTTCTGCTACACATTTTTGCACCAATTATAGATTGTAACTTCATCTTGGCTGTCTGGATACTAGTTGATCATAACACTACTGTGACACCACAGAACTCATAGTACATCTGATGAAATGGTAGTTCATCATGCTCTTGTAGCAAAAGTTAAGAAATATAATGCGCTTAGGTATTATAAAGGTAAGATTTAAACTTTAAAAATGAACTTGAATAGTGTGAAGAACAAAGGCCATAAAATTTGTCTTTAATAAATAAACATGGCTCCTTTGAACAAAAATGATATTTTTTCAATAGGAAACTGTGATAATACGCTACCATGCATCCTTCAAATAATGTTACCAGGGAACAAAAGCACTCCAGTATGTAGTACTTTTGTAAAAACTATGTTTATGGTATCAAAGATGTTTTGGGACACTGTAGATAACTTATTAGGCATCCCATTGTAAATGACTTTGTGAAAGATTAAATACAGGAGGAGAAAACCTCCAAGACCCTTTTCTAGAAATTGATGAAGCTAATACACTATTGTAATGATGCTATGATCTTTGTCACTTTTCAGATCTCAGTGGTTCCAATTCAGTTCTATGAGGTGAACAGATATGGTCTAAAAATAATATACCTTTCTGAGAAAAGTTGTGTTTTGTGCCCATGGCATTCAAATGAGTTTCTCCTGCACATGCAACCACTTCACATGTTGAATCAGAATGGGCAGTTCTGCAGTCCTATGGTCTGTGAAGAAATCATTTATCAGCTCCTTACAGTTACAAACTGCTAAAATAATCTAACATTTATTTCCCATTAAAGGCTTAGCCACTAGAATAATTATTTCTTGCTTCAAAGTATGTGAGCAGCAGTGGAGGGCTGCAACGGATGTCATCAAACAAAAAAACAAGAGCAGAGGGGACAACTAGAATTTTGAAAATATCAACAAAAGATCTGGATGGCTTTCTCATTCTATCTTTGTGCTACAACATATCAGCCATGTAATTCCCAGAAATAATGAGAATTAGGGAGTTCTAATTAAAAATAAAAAGAGATAACCTTATGATGGGGATTATCACAGATTATCTGAATTGGTTTTGTCATGGGGGAGTATGGGGGACATAACTGGTTGAAATCTTATGAAAAGACATACCCATATGGTGGAAAGTATTACATATATTCTGCACCAGCTTTAGTGATGAAGTGGGACAGCAAGTGGATTGGAGTTTTCAACAGAGTAAATTGCTTCCATCTGATCATTATTAAGCTGAGATGCTTACTTTCTGTTGCAGATAAGACATCTGTGAATAGTCCAATAGCTAAACAGTTTTATGTACACAACTGATGCTGTTTCCTCTAAATTATAGTCCTTATAGAAACTACTAATATAAATACTGTTAGACTGAGCAATACTAGCATTGCAGAAAGGAGAATATAGTGCAGAGCTCACCAAGTGCTCTCCTTCCAGGCCGGATATTTTGCCGGCTTGCAGCCCCTACATTTCAAGTAACTTCCAATATCTTGATAGCCATCCCTGTACAAAAGGTGCATTTACTCTTCAAGATCTTCATCTTTCTGTTTACATTTAGTGAGCTTTAAGCATTCTTAATTGGATAGGTTTAGAAGATTAAACAAAATTAGTCATACGCTTCATTGTTCTTATCTTTCTACTTGTCTTTCTCTAATACTGAGTGTTAAATCAATTCACTCTTTCTAGATTGTTGGGACTATAGAGCATGTGGGGTACTGTGATGTTGCTCCCTTGATATCGCCTCAGTCCTTTCCAACAAAAACTTTAACATTGTCATTCCAAAGAGAACTGCTGCGGACTAACAATACCAATTTCATCTTTTTTACTTAGAGTTTAATAC
This sequence comes from Pleurodeles waltl, assembly GCF_031143425.1. NCBI lineage: Eukaryota > Metazoa > Chordata > Amphibia > Caudata > Salamandridae > Pleurodeles > Pleurodeles waltl. Next base: position 493,831,605 of record NC_090437.1, on the reverse strand, counting down.
TGCATTCTTTGCTGTTTTTAAGCATAGTAAATAAAAGATTCACAATTTAATGGCTCTTAATTTGTTGACCTCAGAAGGATGAAGGGTTCTGTTGGCCTTGCTGGGATTCAAACTTCTGACATGCAGGTCACACTAGATGTCAGTGGCAAGTGCTCACTTATGTGTTTTGTCAGACTAAAATACACAATCTTTTTAGATCTGTGAGTGCCAAATTCCCATTATTTCTTGATTGTCTCTAACTTGATTTAGTTACTTGAGTACCAAGATTCAAAGAACACTTATGTCTTTTGCACCCTGATTCAGAGCTATTAGCTGACTTCGAATAACAGGGGAAGGGGAAGACAGCAGTCAGACTTGTGAAAAAATATTACTTCCTATTATTGGCAGTTTCTAAATAGGAAAGAAATAAGGAAAAATTTACCTTCAGTTCATAATTTGTAGATTATTTTTTTCAATTGGGTTCTAGCTCACCTTCTCTTAATGAATGTCTTACTTGACTGTCTGTCTTTGAATAGCTTTGACTAGATGAAAATAAGGAAAAGCGAGTCAACATTAAGATAATCTCATTTACCATAACCTAATCCTTGCTCACATTAATTACTACCTGTCAACTTTGCCTTAATTATCCTTGAGTTAAATATTTATGAACATAATCACTGTTAGTCAATTCCGTCACATGCCAGTTATCCCAAATTGAACAATTTCTCATTAGAAAACATACCAATTCTGTGAATACATCTTGATTAAATATTGGAAGCCAGTCTTTCTACATTGCAGCAGAACACATCAAGCATGATCACTGTCCTAGAAGAAACTACAAAAATAACGTTGTGTCTGCCAAATAGAAGAATGTTATAACCTGCAATAGTCAATTAAAAGAAACTTTAGCATTATCTGCCAACTTCAAATGATCGCCAAAAAGAAACCGACTTCTCTGTCACATCAATTTTCCCAATAGCAGGAATGAGAACTAAAACCAACATACTTTGCCTTCCTGATATCCAAATTCTGCTTCACATGCTACAATATATTTGTCTCACTCATTTTCCCCAACAAAGATAGAAACTGCTTATGATGCATTCCACTCTATGTTGTTCTTTTTTTAGGTCTCGCCTAAGCAGTGCAAGCGCTGTCTCTTCGAGAGATGCGGTATCTACTCTATGGGTTTCGAGCACGCCCATCACTTTTCATTCATTCTTTTTTGTGGTCTTCTGAAAACCTGCCATTTCATTGGTGCATTGGCTGTATTTGTCCCTCCTTTTGGTGTTTGGCTACTGGCCCTATTTAATGTACTCCTCCTCTCCTATCGGGTGAGTTTTGGCACACTATTTTTTCTTCTGCTCCGGCATGGTGGCATGGGAAAGCTCTCCTTAGGCACAGCTGCACCCCTGGCTTTCCATTGTGAGTGTGACTGAAAACAGACATGTAATTCTTGTCACAGCACCCATTTTCATGTTTCACCATCATGCATGCAGTGCCCCATAGCTGCTCCTGACTGATTGGCGTAGGGCTCAGGCTGTGAAGACTGGGTGATTTTGTCGTGTTTGAGCATGCACTTTACAGTGTCCCAGGGACACAAGTAGGGACCAACTAGAGTGCTCCCGTACCAACATGAACTCCAGGGTTCCCCTGGGGCGCAAGCAGGCATCCACTCCACTGCACCTTTTTCACATTTGTTTTGGAAGTGGTGATAAATAAAGCCTTACACCCTGATTGGTCCCGGTGTTGCCCAATGACCAGTATTATTGTCTGCATACCACACTCAGTTGTGCTGAGCCTCAGCTCTGGCTCCCTCACAACCTTGTTTTTCACAACAGTTCTCAAACTTTTTTAACCACGTATATATTTGTAAGCTGGTTGAAAAGTTTGAAGATTGTATATTTTGGTTAGCTCATTAGAGAATGTACAGGAACTCGGAAAAGTGAGGTGGCTGATATACAAAGACAATTTCCATCCAAAGTGAGATTTCTTTGATAATATTGTTCTCACTCTCATACAAACTGTTTACAGTGCCGGGAATGGGCCTTCTGGGATTCTATAACTGCGAAACGGGAGACCACATTATGTGATCCCTGTCAATTTATAGTGACTCATCATCAGAAGTTCGGTTATCTATGGAAGGGAGAATGTGGAAAGCGCTTAAAAACCAGCTTTGCTCAGGGTTTATGTGAGCAACATGTTGCTGTGAAATGTTGTATAACCTGCATAGGTCATTTCCTGGCACTAGGGGGCCTTGTAATTCAGTGCCTCTGGACTATTGCTGTGTCCTCAGTGTGGCCCCTCACTAGCTCCTCTTTGGACAACAGTTGAGCTGTTTCTTCTCACAAAGTCGACTCCCCCTCTCATCCCAAACAAACAATTCACAGATGCACTGTTTGGGGTTTTGGATGCGAAGATGAGTTTAGGGTGATGCAACTTTTGCCCATGTTTCATCAAAAGGAGACAGCCTAGTATCAAAATATCACAGAGTCAAAGCCCAAACTTGTTGGTATGTTAAGGTCCCAATCCATATTTATTTTAATATAGTTTTGAAGCGGCCATTGAAAGACCTCTCTGACATTTTTCATTTCCAGAATTCTCTGAAGTTTGGAGAAACATGTTAATTGCGTTGTTTTTTTTAAAAACTCTTCATTTAACTCTTGGAATGCACCTTGTATTTTCCTACACAGAGAATGAGTATGATAGATTTGCCGTTTCTTAAATAACATCTTTATCCCACAATGTGTTTATGTGCATGCCCACCATGGTGATGTTTTGTTACAGTCCTACAAAAATTATTTTATATTTGATTTGCTATCATCAGTAGATCACATGGTTGCAAAAACAGACTGCACATGGCTTGGACAACACATTGATTGCATTCTAATACAGAAAAGAATTCTGCGGAGGTGATGCACAGGATTTTGTCTATGCACTAAACCTGATCAATTGTAATGGTTAAATTTTTACCAGTGATAATCACATGATGCATATTAACGCTGCCATCTGGTATGGGGAATGCTGTAATGATAGATGATTTGTACTGTTGACCAAAGCTTGTTTCTCTTGTTTTATTTACCTTGCCGATTACCGAGATGTGCAGACTTAGTTGAAAGCTACTTGCTAACCAACGGGTATTACAGTACATACTGGTTTGTAACATATTGATATCTTGCATTGGCGGAATGTTTAGCCTTCAGGCTTTGTCCCTTAGTACATCAAAATCCCCCTACATTGGTATAGGTAACATTTGAAGAACTGCTTCCAAGATTATTTGCTTTGGAAACAATTTCAGATTGTAGTTACCCGTCAAATGACATTTACTTGTTGTCTCCTGGACCCTGTTTCATCTGTTTAGAATGGAACTGTATGACTGACATATGTGCCGTTACCAACCCCGCACCTGTTATTAAGCCTGGTTTGCCAGTCTATAAAATACCTGGCTAAGATACCTATTGGAGAGAGGACAGGAGATGAATCAATCTCCACCAGGACATGCATGACATGACTCATCCTTTAATGTGCTGCCCTAACATTAAGGTTGCAATGCAGAAATGTTTACCCTCTGGTGTTAGAGGTTCTCAACACCACAACCTTCCAACCTAGGTGGTGAAATACACATTTATTTAGTTTTGCTCAGAGAGCTGTAATTTCATTCGGATATCGGCTTGCACAGAGAACAATGGGACTTAAATGTGTTCTGTAACCTTGATCAAAATGAATGATTATGAGGCTCAGTAATCTTCTGCACAATAAAATAAGATAACACCACAAAATTCACATCATGTCACAAAATTCAACACCACATAATTCCACTCCACTGCATGCCATTTGTGGAAACATGGCCCTTGTTGCAGTTACCCCCCCCACTTTTTGCCTGATATTTATGCTGACTTGACTTGAGAGTCCTGCTAACCAGGCCCCAGCACCAGTGTTCTTTCCTTAAAAAATGTACCATTGTTACCACAATTGGCACACCCCTGGCACACAAATAAGTCCCTTGTAAAAGGTACCAGTGGTACCAAGGGCCCTGTAACCAGGGAAGGTCCCTAAGGGCTGCAGCATGTGTTGTACCACCCTAAGGGACCCCTCACCTAACACAGGCACACTGCCATTGCAGATTGAGTGTGTTGGTGGGGAGAAAAAGGCAAAGTCGACATGGCATCCCCCTCAGGGTGCCATGCACACAAAACCCTGCCTGTGGCATCGGTAAGTAACTCCTCTAGCAGGCCTTAAAGCCATAAGGCAGGGTGCACTATACCTCAGGTGAGGGCATAGCTGCATGAGCAATAAGCCCCAACAGGGTCTAAGTCCATTCTTAGACATTGTAAGTACAGCGTGGCCATATTAAGTATATGGTTTAGGAGTTTGTCAGAACAAACTCTGCAGTTCCATAATGGCTACACTGAATACTGGGAAAGTTTGGTATCAAACTTCTCAGCACAAAAAACCCACACTGATGTCAATTTTGGATTTATTAAAAAATTCACACAGAGGGCATCTTAGAGATGCCCCCTGTATTTTACCCAATCCTTCAGTGCAGGACTGACTAGTCTGTGCCAGCCTGCCACTGAGAGATGAGTTTCTGACCACATGGGGTGAGAGCCTTTGTGCTCTCTGGGGCCAGAAACAAAGCCTGCACTGGGTGGAGGTGCTTCACACCTCCCCTTGCAGGAACTGTAACACCTAGCGGTGAGCCTCAAAGGCTCAGGCTTTGTATTACAATGCCCCAGGGCACTCCAGCTAGTGGAGATGCCCAGCCCCTGTACAAAGCCCCATTTTTTGCGGCAAGTCCGGAGGGATAATTTGGAAAAACAAGGAGGAGTCACCACCTCAGCCAGGACCACCCCTAAGGTGTCCAGAGCTGAAGTGACCCCTCCTTGCAGAATCCTCCATCTTGGTTTGGAGGAAGGAGACCAATAGGGATAGCAATGTGCTCCCCTCCCCAAAGGGAGTGAGCAGCAGGAGTGTGTAGCCACCCTCAGGGACAGTAGCCATTGGCTACTGCCCTCTGATCCCTAAAACGTCCCTAAATCTTGTTTTTAAGGGCTCCCTGAACCAAGCTAGCCAGATTCCTGACGACCTCACAAAAAGAAGGACTACAACAACTGACTTGGCACCAGCCCTACCAGCCTGTCTCCTGATTCACAGAAACTGCAGAAGAAAAGCACGCGTCCTGCAGGTCCAGTGACCTCTGAAAAACTTCCAGAGGACTGCCTGCATCACAGAGGATCAAGAACTCACATGGACAGCGGCCCTGTCCATAGAAGAACAGAAGAAGAAACCTCTTGTGAAGGACTCCCACCTCACTCCAATAGCCCCCAGGTGACGGTGACCAAGAGCCCATCCTGGGTTGATGTCTCCACCCCTCCATAACGATGCCTGCAGAGGGAATCCCGAGGACCCCCATGATCACGACTGCCCTGGACGAAGATAACCGACGCCAAAGGACCCACTGCACCCACAGCCCCCAGGCCTTGGAGAAATCGACACCCGGTACAGCGATGATCAACATGCGGCCCTCTTCCCTTTGCGCCCAGTGGTGTGCCCAAGACACCCCCCCCCCGGACCTCACCTGCAGCACCTGAGTGACCCCCTAGCTCCTCTCATAGAGGTTCATTGGAAACCCGACACCCTGTTTGCACCTTGCACCCGGCCACCCCAGTGCCGCTGAGGGTGTGGGTTTGGTGCCTACTTGGGGCCCCTCCAGTGCTCCTCTAATCCCCACTGGTCTGCCCTCCGAGCCGCTGGTACTTACCTGCTGGTAGACCGAATTCCGAGTACCCCCTGTCTCCATAGGAGCCCAGGTTAGACTTGCTCAATTTTGGCCTCTGCACCCGGCCAGCCCCATGTTGCTGGTGGTGGGTGTTTGGGGTTGACTTGAACCCCTAACAGTGGACACCCTATAATCCGGATACTGGAACTGTAAGTTGTGTACTTACATCTAAAACTTTATTTTCTTCCCCCAGGAACTGTTCTGAAAATGCAGTGTCCACTTTCAAAATAGATATTCTCTGTTTTCTTAAAAAACATTTCACTCCACTAAAGTGACACAAAGTTACATTGATGTCTATGGTAAGTACTTACCTGCAACAGTACTTACTTCTGACCTGAGTCTTGTGGTTCTGGTAATAAAGTAACAAAAATATATTTTCCTATATAAAATCCTATCGGTCTGGAGTTAAATCATTGAGTGTGTGTTTCTTCTATTGCTTGTGTATGTACAACAAATGCTTAACACTACTCTCTGATAAGCCTAACTGATAAGCCTAACTGCTTGACTGCACTACCACAAATAGTAGCATTAGTATTATCTATTATTGCCTCTGTCAAGCCTCTTGAGGAACTACTGGACTCTGTGCACACTATGGGCCAGATGTAGCAAATCGGCAATTTGCGACTTGCAAATTGCGAGTCCCTGCGACTCGCAATTTGTAAGTTGCAAATTGCTATGCAGTACGGTGTCTCAGACACCGACTGCAACTCGCTATGGGGTCGCAATGACCCACCTCATGAATATTCATGAGGTGGCTCGCAAATTGCGGCCCCATAGCGAGTATAGGCACTCGCTAACATGGAGGCCTGCTGACGTCAGCAGACCTCCATGTTCGTGACCTGCTTTTCAATAAAGCAGTTTTTTTTTTTTTAAGTGTAGCCCGTTTTCCTTGCAGGAAAACGAGCTGCACTTAAAAAAAAACGAAACCTTTAGTTTCGGTATTTTTTCAGGGCAGGGAGTGGTCCCTTGGACCACTCCCTGCCCTGAAAAAATATTTTGGGTCCAGTCACAAACTGGAAGGGGTCCCCTGGGGACCCCTTCCAATTTGCGAGTGGGTTACCATCCACTTGAAGTGGATGGTAACTGCGATGCCATTTGCGACCGCATACGCGGTCGCAAGTGGTATTGCATCCCAATGCGACTCGCAAATAGGAAGGCAACACCCCTTCCTATTTGCGAGTCGGAAATGCATATTGCGAGTCGGTAACGACTCGCAATATGCATTTCTGCATTGGGAAACGCGTTTAGCGAGTCGCAAACGGCAAATTTTGCCGTTTGCGACTCGCTAAACGTTTGCTACATCTGGCCCTAAATCTCATTTTGATATGGTAAATACAGAGCTAGCTTCCTACACCATTCCACAACATAAAATACAATTCTACATAATTACACTCCATCACACACACTCCCACTCCACATAATTCCAGTACACTTAATACCACATAACTAGTATCCACATATTTCCACTGCATGCCACATAATTCCACTACACAAATCCACTCCACACCACACAATTCCAGGCCACACAATTCCACAACTAACAATTCCAATCCAACCCACATAATTCTACTGCACATCACATACATACACTCCATAACACATGGGTAAAAGACATTGTAATTTACAATGCCAATAGCTCTAACACAAGCAAATGGGAGACCTATTGCATTTCCAGTGCTTGTTGTATGAAATCCTCAGCATGTATTTGCCCGTTCCTGCTGCTTGTGCATGTTAAGGAAATCTAGTTTCTCTGAAACAAAAAAGGTTTTATTTTATAGACTATGTTGATTTTATTTCTAATTCTCATCCAGGCATATTTTCTCTGATTTCTGACATTGACAAGCTGATTACTTTAAATAATGTTTGATCTGAATTAAAGTTTGGTCAAAGCTTCCCAAAACAAGGTCATTGTTATCAAATAGCATACTGTATGTAATGTTGGGAGTAGGCCAGCTAATCAGAATGCTCCCTTCGCACGCTATTGCTGTGAATAAAGACCCAAAAATGCAGGATTCGCTGGTTGCCAGCCCTCAGTCCCACCAAAGTGCTGCAGTCCTGGGGAATGGGAGGGTGCACCTCTCCACCACCACTAACTCCCTCCTAACCTAAGGGAAGACTCTGGAGAAAACATGGAGCACAGTGGTAGAAGGAACTGCCTCTCAACTGAATAATATGGTGAAATTGCTTCATTTTCCTGTGGCCTTCTGCTTCTTCTAAATATATTGCTGCATATCGGCTGGTATGCAGACCCACTGCACTCAAGAGAGGGAAAGGAACATGCAAGGGTTCATTCCTGACTTTTTGAGATCATCTTAAGAGTAACAAAAAATTAAAAGTTGATCATCTAATATACATTTATTATAAACAATATTTGAATCCACAAATGGTCGCCAACCTTCCAGGTATACTATTGGAAATACTCAACTTCCAGGTGACTTTTTACCAAGAAATGTTTCCCACCACCATCGTGTACAGGGCACTTTTTCCATATCTATGGAATAAAAATGCATGCTGATAATGGTTGGTTTCTCAGTGAAGTGTTTAGGCCGGCAGTGGATGTTTGTATGACAAGGCAGGCTTCTCCCAGTCTGAGTTTTCCTCATGTGTTACTACGTAAACACCCAGAGAGAGACAGCCTCACTGCGGTACTCAGTATCCTTCACAAATGAGTAAAAATACTAACCTTTAGATGCTTGCACTCCCTGCGGTACATTTCTTGGAGGTTCGAACATGTATTATGTAGGATGTACTGCTGCACTCTGACTGGGATACTGCTTTTGCAAGGGGGCATTGGGTCTGTACACTAATGTTGTACTTAAGAAATGATGTAAGGATATTTGTGATCACAGAGATTACCACACTAAAGAAAAAAAAATTTTGGGAGTAATCTATGAAGAAGTTACAGAGTAATGAAAATGAAACATAACACTGAATGTTGTGTAAACACGAACCCATTATGATAAATTGCTAAATGGAGAAAATACTCCCACCTATCCTCATCCAACCCTTTTTTAACTCTCACTCTTATACTATCTTTACTCCTCCTCGAATACTTACATTTGTTTAACCCCTACATTCCTTTTTTTGAGAGTAACAGTAACAAAAAGTACATAGGGGGTTATTCTAACTTTGGAGGAGTGTTAATCCGTCCCAAAAGTGATGGTAAAGTGACGGATAGACCACCAGCCGTATTACGAGTTCCATAGGATATAATGGACTCGTAATACGGCTGGTGGTAAATCCGTCACTTTTCCGTCACTTTTGGGACGGATTAACACCTCCTCCAAAGTTAGAATAACCCCCATAGTGTTCACTTTTGCAGCCAAAAAATTAGAAAGTCGTACCTCCATGACTCCGTCAAAATTTTGTTATAGAGGACTTCATAATATTTATTTATTTATGTTTCTATCATTCATATTTATATAGTGTGGTCCTAGCCATATGAGCATCAATGCGCTTTACAGGGAACAGGGAATAAATTGAAGATGAGAACGGATGAATTTACAATATAAGATGATAATGTCAACAATCATGTCAGTGCCGATTTAATTAGGAAAAGATGGGGTTTACAGAAATATGTGACCTCTGAAGAGAAAAAAAGACTCAGTATGGTCGGCCTTTAGGTTTCTCTTCAATGAAAGAAGTTTGTCAGTAAGTTTGAGATCCTCAGGCAGAATGTTCCATAGACTTGAAGCTAGCGATGAGGAGGCTTGGTTCAATGTTCTGACTTTACTTACTTCCAGGCTATAGTTTCACCTGTCATTTGTTTCTGGTGCTGCTTTTGCCTCAATTGATTTTAAAAGTATATTTTAAATATGAGTTTATTCCCAAGTGTTGAGCTTTGAGGGTTATGCATTTCACTTTTGAGTGGCATTCACGTTAAGATAAAAATATAGTCATAACTCCAAACTCATTGGAACATATGAGTGCACTGTTTGGCGTGTCACTCTGTGGCCTAGCTGAGTGGGATGGCTGTCTGATTAAGTTGGCAGTATGTAAGTACACAGAGCGAAGTCTGAGTTTCATTTCATTTTTCAGTGGGCTCGGTAGCTCATATGTGACCTCTGCACAGCATTTCAACTGCCCTCCCCCAAACTAAACCCTAACCACAACATGGTTACATGTTTAGTAACTTACACTAAAGCTAACGTAAACTCTAACTCTAAACGTAACATTTCTAAATAATCTTTACCACTTTCACCAAATGGCAATAGCAAAAAACAATATTGATTCCATGTTATTTTTTTAATACAGTCTATTGCCATTTTTTTCTACTAAAATCTCAGTAGAAAGTATCTCTCTAGAGAAAAGTTTCCTGGACTGCATAGTTGCAGGATATGGCCTTATAAGTTCAGTCTTTGAGACTGCGCTGTGTAGGCAGTCACTTACATGGGTACCACTCCAAATGAACTAATTCAAGAGTGTTGGTTCTCCTTGCTTACACTAAATCCAAATGTTTTGTAAACCCAATGAAGATATTTTTTTATGTTATATCTTTCATCCTGTGGTGCATGTAAGTCACAGTAAAACTCTTCCATATGCATGTCTTTTGAACGTAAGGAGATGACGAAAGTAGAGAAAGCAAGACAGTGCGATTACAGGCATGAACTGCACTGCTTCTGGGTTTTGACTCGCAATGTCTCTAACTACCAAGATCAGTTATTTTCCTAAGTACATGTGAGGGTGTTGAGTAGAAGCAATACCCTTGCATTCCCCCTGAAACAGAATTGCCTGCTTTGAGTTTAGGTTTTAAAAATTACACTTTATCTCTGTATCTTAATGTGGTCTTTCCTGCAAAAGAACAACATTTAAGAGGGACATTAAAGTCTTGCTCTATTTGATCTCAAACAAAAAGTCAGGTTCAGGTTGATCTTGGCTGAATAAATAGTAACATATAGAAGTTAAAATGACAGGCACAAGACTTCTCTTCAGAAGAATGGAGAAATTAAGTAGTGAAGGATCACAAGTATTAAATTAACTAACAGCCTAGCTTGATCCTACTCAAATTCTCTAGTAGCTTCATCCTACTCAAACTCTACACTGTATTTGTCACGTTACTGTATTTCGCACTGTGGACCAATGCATCTTCTTTTGATATCTCAAACTTGCAATTACATTAAACATAGATGGTACCAATAAGTACTGAACAATCACAAACAAAAAGTAAAGATGGCATCCTACCTCGTCAGTTAAACATTGTTACGGGATCTCTGATGTTCTGAAGGATGATGTGGTGTTAAACAGTAAGATGTATTGTGATATGGTGTAAATTATTGTGGAATGTTCTCTTGTCAAAGATACCTGTCCTCCACCAGGACATCGAAGCCCTCACATTCAGTTTGCACCTCATCCCTTGAACCTTAAACACCAGGTCTTACCATAACATGGTCAGATGCGAAGAGTCCCAGAGGAAGGCAGAATATGAACGATCAGTCACACAACAGGGTGAAATTGCATCTCCCTTTCTTAGGTCCCTGTTGCCCCACTGTGCTTACTTGCACACCAACATGTTTCCTATAGCTTTCCTTCCCTGTATAACACCTGTTTGCTCAAGCTGGATGTACCTGCAATAATCATGAATCTGATCACTATGGTCAGAGACATTTTAAGTCATGGGCAAAGTGGGCAATTGTACAGGGCCCCCTCTTTCAAGGCCCCCCTCCAAAAACTGAAAGTTCTCTCCATATAACCCACCATTACCTCTAGCTCTGTCTCTTAATACCTGTGCTTTCTTAGGGATTTTTGGAAAACCGGGCAAGACCGATTTCAACTGGTTTGTGTGACTGTTAACATTTAAGATATCATTTAATATTGTTTAGCATTATGTGGGCCTGAAAAGGGTAATAAAGATCACATCTGTACAGTACAGGAGCCCCCAAATATGTTTTGCCCAGGACCCCCAAAATCACTGACTATGTTGTCTTTATCATTCGCTCTTTCCAGTCTTGTGGCTAAGCTAATTCACCCATCCCTAAGCTGTTCTTATTCAGCTGTCCTTTGCAGATACATTACTTCACCTGTCTCCATATTATTAATGAGACTTTTCACATTAGAGTACATAGCACTATTTAATGAAACTATCAGTATCACTATTACTACATGTTTATTCTTCTTCTTTATATATGTTTGCTCTTTCTACCAACCTAACTAGAGTGCTACCTCTAAATCGCTGTTACAGTTCCGCCTTGCAGAGCTATAACCACTTCCATAGTGGCTGAGCACTGTTCAGTTAAATGGAGATAGTAAATAAATATGTACAGATGACTGCTGGCAGTGGCTAGGTGAGTGTCTCACCCAAGGAATGGGGCAATGGTGCTGGCCTGAAATACTTCAGTATCTTGGTAAGTGTCCCTTTTCCCAAGCAACGAACGCTGCTGGCCCACTATACGTATACCTCCTAGTGCTCTATACACACCCAAACATCAAGAAGAATCTCTGGGCATGTACGTTTACCACCCAGATTAAATTAGGCTAGCTGCAGAGTTCTCATGAGGCATCGAACTCGCAAGGGAGTAAATGGTCCATGAGGAACAAGACTGAAGAATGAAGAAGCTAACCACTTGCTGTGATTTTGGCACTGGGGCAGTCTCTCTCACTATTATGTTAAATTACATTTTAGGTGTTCCTTAGATTGAGATCATCCCATGGACAAAGCTGCTGATGCTCAAGAGATCTTATTTGTGAATCTGGGAATCTAGGTTAAGAGACCCTTCCCCGCCATGGACTTAATGGTTACGTCTGTGGCTGTGGCGTTGAGGCACCACGGACGTAACCATTACGTCCTGGGACCGGCCCTCGGGGGAAGCCCCCCCAGTGACGTCTGTTGACATCAGCACGCTGACCTCACCAGAAGTCGCCTCCCATGCATCCAGCGCAATGCGGAAGAGAAATGTTAAACATTTCTCTTCTGCTCGGGAGGAGGGGGCAGGCAGAGACATCAAAAGAAAAGAAAGGCTTTTCCTTTCTTTTGATGTCATTCTGAGCATTTCTGCAGCCCGATCGTAAAGCGATTGGGCTGCAGAAATGCCCACTAGACACCAGGGATTTTTCTTTTTTGAAGTTGGCATGAAATGGGAGCGACCCATTGGAAAAGGGTCTCTTCCCTGGGGAGCATTGTTTTTAAGGCCATTTCTGCTTCCCCGGGGGAAGATCAACCTATATTGTGTAGGCCGATCTACCCCCAGGGGGGCAGAAGCCATTAGACACCAGGGATTGTTTTATTTCTGTGTTTATTTTGATTTATAAGGGTAGCGACCCCTTAGTCAAGTGTCACTCCCTAGGGGACAATAATTTTATTAGGCATTTTCTTCCCCCCCGGGGACAGATCGGCCTATATTGGTTTGGCCAATCTGCCCCCGGGGGGGTAGAAGCCACTAGGCACCATTGATTTAAAAAAAAATGAAATTGGCATAAGGGGACTGGCTCCTTTGGCAAGGGCTGCTCCCCAGGAGGCAATTTTTTTCTTAAGCCTTTTCTGCCCCCCCCCTAAAAGGAGGCTCATCGGCCTATACTAATTAGGTCGATCTGCCCCGGGGGGGCAGAAGCCACTAGACACCAGGGATTTTTTTTTGTTTGTTGACCTTGATAAGGGGAGCAACCCCTTAGACGAAAGGTCGCTCCCCTAGAGGGGGGGGAGGGGCAATTTCATTTAGCCCATTTCAGCACCCCTTGGTGGCAGATCGGCCAATTTTAATTATGCCAATATGCCGCCAACGGGGGCAGAAACCACTAGACACCACAGATTTGTTTAGGTCACTTTCACGCAAGGGGAGCGACCTCTTAGGCAAGGGTCGCTCCCCTGGGGGGGAGGAATTTATTTTGGGCCATTTCTACCCCCCTTGGGGGCAGATCGGCCTATTTGTGTAAGGCTCACCTGCCCCCCCAGGGGGGCAGAAACCCCATCAGACACCAGGGAAGATTTTTTTTTTTTTTTTTTAAAAGAGTGTGGAGGTACAGCTATACCCCCACCCCAAATAACACCAGGGAAGAATTATTTTTCAAAAAAATAGGGTGGAGGTATGGCCATACCCCCACCCCCAAATAAATGGGGACAAAGTTGTTCTATAAGTCAAAAAAGGTTACACACGGTTCCAAACAATACAGAGGGTTTCTTTCAAGGGGATGAATCAATCAGTAGATGAAAACCGAAAATTTTCGAAGCAAGAGCCCTCTCTCACCTTCCGGTGACATGCTTCATCATAGGGCCAAGCTCCTCGTTAGGCCGGCACTGCAATGCCTGACGGGCCCCACAAGGGGGCTCTTTGCCGGAGATCTTTTAAGAATCGTGTATAGCCGGTCAAAAACAATAAAGTGAAGGATTGGTATATGGGAAAATGTTAAAAATGACTAGAGGTAACCACTAATGATTTTTATTCTCATGCTGATACCTCTGACATGATTAAAACCAGTATGGGGGGAATTAGTGGAATGATGTCCACAAGTCCCACAAAAAACAGGTAGGTATAATTGCTGTGTCTAATTACATATCCCCCGGAACAGGCGTAGGTGGTCCGGCAATGTCCGTCATCTGTTAAAATCAGAGTGGATTTGTAGAGCCTGGTACCACCCCGATGAGGCCCTACCATTAGTTTTTGGAGGGTTTTGATTTCCTTATTTTTGGGAATATCCATGGTTTAAAGGATTAGGTATGTAGTTAGGTCCTGACGAATCGCATAAGATCATTTTGTGACGAGAAAAAAGCGAGAAACATGTTGACCAACTACATAGAGTGACACAGGGGATCCTGTGTGCACCGTCTCTTTCTTACTATTCCCTATTAAGAGACACAGCAATTATACCTACCTGTTTTTTGTGGGACTTGTGGACATCATTCCACTAATTCCCCCCATACTGGTTTTAATCATGTCAGAGGTATCAGCATGAGAATAAAAATCATTAGTGGTTACCTCTAGTCATTTTTAACATTTTCCCATATACCAATCCTTCACTTTATTGTTTTTGACCGGCTATACACGATTCTTAAAAGATCTCCGGTAAAGAGCCCCCTTGTGGGGCCCGTCAGGCATTTCAGCGCCGGCCTGACGAGGAGCTTGGCCCTATGATGAAGCATGTCACCGGAAGGTGAGTGAGGGCTCTTGCTTCGAAAATTTTCGGTTTTCATCTACTGATTGATTCATTCCCTTGAAAGAAACCCTCTGTATTGTTTGGAACCGTGTGTAACCTTTTTTGACTTATTGACTATTGGGAACCTTACACACGGGACCAGGAGTTTGAACTCCGAATATCCCACTTTTTGCCCCTCCTTTTGTTGTTTTTTCGACAAAGTTGTTCTGCCCACCGGTGGGCAGATGGGGCAATTACCCCTGATTCACTCCCGGGGGGAGGAGGGAAAGCCTACTAGATGACAGGGAATTTTAAAAAAAGTATAAAATACTGGGGTGGTGGCCACCACCGAGTATGGGCAATGGTAGGCCCCCACCCCAACTGAAGGGGCTAACAGTCTTTCAGCTCTCCCCCTGCACACTAAAACATCTTATCCCACGGCAAGCAAGAGTACATTTGATTATTTTGGATTTTGGTCATGAGAGCTTGTCTAACTCTCAAAATCGTCACACTTGGAATGGTGAGGGCTACACTTTTTGGACTTTGGGTCGCTACCATGTAGAAAAATCTACGAGACCTAGACACATCTGAAAACTAAACATCTGGGTGAGTCCAGGGTGGTGTGCTTCACATGCACCTCACACCATTTTCTTACCTACAATGCCCTGCAAACCTCCAACTTTGCTGGAAATCACACATTTTTCCCACATTTTTGTGATGGAATCTGCAGGAATCCACAAAATTCCTACCACCTTGCATTGTCGCATCATACCGATAAAATTTTTCCCCACTTGTCAGCTTAAAAACATTTTTTTTTCCAACTGCTTTTTTGGACCTGCTTTGCTTCCCCCTCATCGACATGTTTTGGCTCTTCTCTGTCACAGGCACTTGGCCTACCTACACAAGTGAGGTATCATTTTTACCGGGAGACTGAGGGGAATGTTGGGCGGTAGGAAATGTGTACGGTGCAGTGATCCCACACAGAAATGTGGGAAAAATTTAATTTTTTTAGCTAAATTTGAGGTTTGCTGAGGATTCTGGCTGAGAAAACACTGGGGGATCCACGCAAGTCACACCTCCCTGGACTCCCTTGGGTGTCTAGTTTACAGATATGTTTGGGTTTGGTAGGTTTCCCTCTATGGCTGCTGAGCCCAGGACCAAAAACGCAGGTGCCCCCTCCCCGCAAAACGGGTAGTTTTGTATTTGATAATTTTGATGTGTCCACTTAGTGGAGGGAGCACCTGCAAGAATTCCCTAAGGCAAAGCCCTTTTTTCCACTTTTACCACCCCATTGGGCGTTCTCAGGGGAGAATACTCTCTGCATCCACACACGTGTCTTTGCTGGTGAGATCCAAAGCTTAGAAAGTCCTGGATCTCATCTGCGCATGCGCACAATGTGGAAATCAAGAAAAGACTAGCCTCTCAATATCCAGCACTTGAACGGCTTGCAGAACCCGTAAACAGCACACTCGAACACAGGGGCCTCGATGTTCGGCAGGAATTTCCAGCACCTCCGCACTTGCGAACCCTGAAGGGGAACAAAATCAAGCATAGAGCGAGCGCGGGCCGCCACACACCTCAAAGACTGGAAAACACCAGGCAACGAGTGCCGTTCAACCCCTGCTCCCGCTCCACGGCCACCATAAACAGATATATATATAACACAACCTAAAACAATCAACGTTATACAAAAGTTACAGGGTACTTAACTAATGGCTGCAAGCAGCAAAGAAAGAGGAAGGACTAACGATTCATGGACATTTATGTGGACGGTAGACCAGGGATTGGTCAGGTTAGACTATTGGGAATGGTGGGTTTTGTAGTTTTATTGTTATTTAAACGTTCATTGGCTGCTGTGTTCTTCCAGTAAAGAAAGAGAAAGCATAGTCCTCGCCTCTGTGTCCTTAATGGAATTGAAAATTCTTGATGCAATAGCTAGAAATTGTTTTATTCCCCTAGGTGTCTAGTTTTAAAAAATGCACAGGTTTGGTAGGTTTCTGTGGGTGCTCGCTGAGCTAGCGGCCAAAATCCACAGCAAGCCACTGTGCAAAAACCAGCTTTGTTTTCTTTGGGAAAGTGTGATGTGTCCACTTTGTGTTTTGGGGCATTTCCTGTTGCAGGCACTAGGCCTACCCATAAAAGTGAGGTACCATTTTTTATCGGGAGACTCGGGGGAACGCTGGGCAAAAGCTCTTCTCAGATTCCAGAACTTTCTGTCACCCAAATGTGAGGAAAAAGTGTATTTTTGGGCCAAATTTGAGGTTTGCAAAGGATTCTGGGTAACAGAACCTGGTGAGAGCCCCACAAATCACTCCATCCTGAATTCCCTTTGGTGTCTAGTTTAAAAAAATGGTTGGTAGGTTTCCCTAGGTGCCGGCTGAGCTAGAGGCCAAAATCCACAACTAGGCACTTTGCAAAAACATGTCAGATTTCAATGTAAAAATGTCTGTGTGAATGTTGCATTTCCTGTCGCAGGCACTAGGCCCACCCATGCAAGTGAGGTGCCATTTTATCTGGAAACTTGGGGGAACACAGAATAGAAGAATAAGTGTTATTGCCCCTTGTCTTTCTCAACATTATTTCCTTCCAAATGTAAGACAGTGTGTAAAAAAGATGTCTGTTTGAGAAATGCTCTGTAATTCACATCCTTATATGGGGACCCCGGAATTCAGAGAATTTCACCTCAATTTCAATATTTTTTTATTTCAGCTGTTATTTTCTGTAGGACAACCTTGTATGATCTACACAAATGACCCCTTGGTGAATTCAGAATTTTGTCTACTTTTCATAAATGTTTAGCTTTACGGGATCCAGCATTGGTTTCATACCCATTTCTCTCACTAACTGGAAGGAGGTGGAAAGCACAAAAAATAGTAAAGATGGGGTATTTCCCAGTAAAATACAATAATTGTGTTGAAAAATGTGGTTTTCTGATTCAAGTCTGCCTGTTCCTGAAAGCTGGTAAGATGGTGATTGTAGCACCGCAAACCCTTTGTTGATGCCATTTTCAGGGGAAAAAAACACAAGCCTTCTTCTGCAACCCTTTTTAGCTGTATTTTGGCTAATTTCTTGCTCTCCTCCAGGGGAACCCACAAATTCTGGGTACCTCTTGAATCCCGAGGATGTTGGAAAAAAAGGACGCAAATTTGGAGTATGTATCTTATTTGGACAAAGAGTTATGAGGGCCTAAGCGCGAACTTCCCCAAATAGCCAAAAAAAGACTTAGCACCTGAGGGGGAAAAGGCCTGGCAGCGAAGGGGTTAAGGGACCCACTGGAGTCATAATTGGTTACTCTTTTGGAGCCACTCTGTGTTGCATATTACCACCACTCTAATCCCCTCTGTCCCCGTCAACACACTGTGAAAGTTGTCATTTGTAGGGTATAATGTGATATGGCATGCTGTTTTGTATTGTTTAGTATGTTTGCTGATAGTATATTAATATAGGGTCTGGTGGCTTAGTGTACTAAAGCGTCCAATGTAGGGGCCTGTGTTTGACCTCATGATCACAGGTTCAAAACCTGGCGGGTCCCCTCATTCTTTCATCCAAAATTCTGAGGTCGATAAAATGAGCACCCTTGAGTTGGGTAACAATAAACATATCTTATTCAGCGCCAAGAGGCCTACGGGTGAACATGCGCTTTACAAATACACATGTTATGTTAATGCAGGGTATAGTATGGGGTCATTTCTTAGAGTGATAGTTGTAGGAGGCTGGCCCTCTATGTAGTGTGCAAAACTAGGCACACTGTGCAGGGGGTCCAGGCAACCACACATTGGTTTCCAGAGGTACAAATTAGACCAACTAGTGCTCCCATTTTTAAGGTAGCTGGAAGAGCAGTTAGGCTAATCCAGGAGATGTGCTAAGTATTTGCTGTTCTCACAAATCCAATCATGCACCACACACACTGAATGAATAACTCGAGACCAGAATTTATATAAATACTTCACACATTTATATAAATTTTAAGAGCAAGATCTTTAAGATACGTTAAGTTCTGTTTGAGTTATGACTTTTTGAAGGTTTAATAAAGTTAGTCTTTCTGTGCGTAATTAGGCATCATAGGAATCAATGGGCAGTCACATCTAAAAATGCATAAAAAATTGTACAGTTGGGTTACCAGTCTCTTCTTTTGCAGGGTGGTTGGAGTAGTCGGTGGGCACACTGTGCCAGCTGGAGAGCCTTTGTCGGCTCCCGATTCTGGCGAGAGCAGCATTGGAAAACCTTTTGGCACAGGGCCACCTGGAGGGGCCACTTGGAAAAGGAGCTGATTTACAGATTTAAAGTTGGTGCCTGGGGGTCCCCTTGGGCTGTTGAAGTCGTGAGGGGGTGGGGACCTGGAGCACACACAGATCCCACGATGCAAGGCTCAGGGCGGCCAGGTGCAGGGTGATTCGGAGGGCTTGGATGCTGTGTGCAAAGGGACCCTTTGGAGCTGGTGATAAGTCTTCTTCTTGGGGTCTAGTAGGATGTCGCGGGTGCTCTGGCAGGAGGTACTGGGTGTCACTGAAGTCCCTCGCCTGGGCCTTCCTCCTGGTCCAGTTGCAGCTCTGGGAGAGTTGTTGTTGGTGATCTCCAATGTGCACTGGTCAGTACCTGGGGTATTGCCACAACTCGTCTACAGGAGGGCGCTGTGCCACTAAACTTGGCACACTTGCAGGGGACATCCAGGCTGTCGTTGGTGTGTTGTCAGGTCTGGCTGCGACTTCCAGCTCCGGAGATATCATCCAGTCAGTGAAGTGTCCCTCACCGGTTTGCAGGTGCCTTGCATGTTCCTTGGGTTTCTTGATGGGTGCCTTCACTCAGGAGGGAGATCTTGGGCTATTTGCAAAGCCTGGAGGTCCTTGGGGTCTTTTGAGGTCAGTCCAGTGGTCAGCTCCTCTGCACCGGCGATTGTCGAGACTCTGGTGCAGCAGCAGGGGTTTTGGAGCCTCTTCTGGTGCAGCAGGTCCTCTGTTCTCATCCTGTCGGGTCGGTGCTGTTTTCTTTTCTTCCAGATGAATCTAAAATCTTGGTCCAGGGGAGCCTGCTAAATAATAAATTTAGTAGGTGTTTTAGGGGGAAACCAGGTAGTGTCCAATGGGACACTTACCCTTGGGTGGCTACACCCACTACAATGACCACTTCCTGGGGAGGGTCACTTTTCTAAACCTCAAAGGATACTTTCCTGCCATCCAACATGGAGGAAAATTAGATGGAATTCCTCTTCACCTGCAAGCCCCTAGGGGTGGTGCATGCTCAGTGAGGCCACTCCTCCTACCCTTTGTCTGGTTTCCCACCTTTGCTCCCATCAAAAGTGGGGGGGGTGCAAAGGGGGGAGCCATCTGCTGCTAGCAGCAGGCCTGGGGTCCCAGGTTTCAGGGGCAGTAGCCTTTTGAAGCTCATTGCCAGGGTGTTGCACATTCCTGAGCGAGGGGTGTTAGCTCCTCCACCCAGGAAGGCCATTGTTTTACAATCCAGAGAGCCATGACTCTCCCCCAGGTTTGCATATTGGCTGTCTGGAAGTGGCAGGCTGGATAGAACCAGTCAGCAACTATGCCAGTTAGGTTAACTTTAGCAGGGGGCACTTCTAAGGTGACCCCTCGGTACATTTAGGGTTAAATCCAATACTGGTACCAGTGTGGATTTAATATTCTGAGTTGTTTGATACCAGACAACCCAGGGCACAAAGTGTCCATCATGTAACTGGGGAACTCTTGTTTGACCAGTGTCCAGTACAGAGGATGAGACTACCTTTTCCCTAGTGAGTCTTTATCTTCTAAGTGGAAGAACCTGGAGAGGCTATCTGCATTGGCATGGGCAGTCCCAGGTCGGTGTTCTACTTTAAAGTCCATCCCCTGTAGGGAAATGGACCACCTAAGCAGCTTGGGGTTTTCATCTTTCATATGTTGTAGCCATCTGAGAGGCGTTTGGTCAGTCTGAACAGTGAAGTGAGAGCCAAACAAGTATGGCTTCAACTTTTTTCAGAGCCCAAGCCACAGCAAAGGCTTCCCTCTCTATGGCACTCCATTTTTGTTCCCTAGGGAGTAGCTTTTTGCCGATACAAGCAACTGGATGGTCATGCCCTTCATCATTCCTTTGGGAGAGGACTGCTCCTAGACCCATATCTGAAGCATCTGCCTGGACTATGACTTCCCTAGAGTAGTCTGGTGCTTGTAATACTGTATCAGAGCACATGGCTTTCCTCACAGTGTCAAAGGCCTCTTGAGAACTCACTGTCCAGTTGATCTTTCTGGGCATCTTTTTGGAGGTGATTTCTTTCAGGGAGGCAACTATGGTGCCATAATCCTTCACAAACCTCCTGTGTCTCGGTTTTAGGAGATTCCCAAGCCAGAATAGTCTGAATCTTGGGTTGTAGAGGTTGTACTTGCCCTCCACCAACTAGGTAGCCCAGGTACACAACTTTACCCTGCCCTATCTGGCACGAACTGGCCTTGATAGTGAGGCCTGCCTTCTGCAGAGCCTCAAGGACCTTTCCAAGGTGGATCAGGTGATCCTACCAGGTGGAACTACAGACAGCCATGTCACCAAAGTAAGCTGCTCTAAACATTTATAGTCCAGCAAGGACTTAGTTCAACAGCCTTTGGAAGGTGGCAGGTACATTTATGAGTCCAAAGGGAATAACAGTGAACTGATAATGCTCACTAGGAGTAGAAAATGCTGACCTCTCTTTCGCGCCTGAGGTCAGGCCAATCTGCCAGTATTCTGATGTAAAATCAAACGTACTCAGATACATGGCTGCCCCTAGCATTGCCAATGAACTAATCAGCTCTTGGGAGTGGGTGTGCATCTGTCTTGGTTACTGAGCTGAGGCCTCTCTAGTCCACGCAAAACCTCATTTCTTTCTTGTCACCCTTGGAGTGAGGTTTGGGGACTATCACTACTGGGCTAGCCCAAGGGCTCTTTGAAGGTTCAATGACACCCAAATCCAACATTTTCTTGCCCTCAGCTTCTATGCTTTCTCTGACATGGTCAGACTGTCTGGAGATTTTGTTTTTGACAGGCAGGTTGTCACCAGTGTCTACATCATGGGTACACAAGTTTGTCTTCCCAGGGGTCAGAGAAAAGAGCCCAGCATACTGGTTGAGGACTTTCCTGCAATCAGTCTGCTGTTGTCCTGAGAGAGTGTCTGACAAGACCACACCATCCACAGAACCATCTTGGGGATTGCTGGAGAGGAGATCAGGGAGAGGTTCACTCTCATCTTCCTGTCCCTCATCTGCGTCCATGAGCATGGTCACATCACCTCTGTCATAAAAGGGTTTTATGCGGTTGACATGTATAATTCTCTTGGGGTTTTTGCAACTGCCTAGGTCCACTAGATAAGTGACCTCCCCTTTTCTTTCAAGAATGGGATAGGGCCCAGACCATTTGTCTTGGAGGGCCCTTAGAAAAACAGGCTCCAACACCCAAACATTCTACTCAGGTTGGAACTCCAACGTAGCAGTTTTTTTGGTCATACCAAAGCTTTTGAAGCTCTTGGCTGGCATGAAGATTTTTGCTGGCTTTCTCCATATACTCAGCCATTCTAAAACATAGGCCAATCACATAGTCCACAATGTCCTGTTTGGGCTCTTTGAGTGGTGTCTCCCAGCCTTCCCTTACAAGACTCTTTGGTCCCCTAACAGAGTGCCCAAACAAAAGTTCAAAACGTGAAAAACCTACTCCTTTTTGTGGCACTTTTCTGTAGGCAAAGAGCAGGCAAGGAAGTAGGACATCCCATCGCCTTCTGAGTTTTTCAGGGAGCCCTCCAATCATGCCTTTTAGGGTCTGGTTGAATCTTTCTACCAGCCCATTGGTTTGTGGATGGTATGGGGTAGTGAAATTATATGTCACCCCACATTCCTGCCCCATGTGTTTTAAGTATACAGACATGAGGTTTGACCCTGCCTGGTGCTACCTCCTTAGGGAGCCCCACTCTGGTAAAGATACCAAGTAGGGCCTGTCAACTGCAGTTGCAGTGATTGTACTAAGGGGAATAGCCTGAGGATACCTAGTGGCATGATCCACTACCATGAAGATGTACCTATGTCCTGATGCTGTTGGAGGGTCAAGGGGACCAACACTGTCAATCCCCACCCTTTCAAAGGGGACCCCAACCACAGGTAGTGGCATTAGAGGGACTTTAAGTTCCCACTGCCTTGCCACTGGCTTGACAAGAGGAACAGGACTGACAAAAGTCCTTCACTTTTTGTGACAAACCTGGCCAGTAGAAGTGGTTAACCAACCTACTCCATGTTTTGTTCTGGCCCAGATGCCCTGCTATGGTGATGTCATGGGCTAATGTGAGAAGGAAGTCCCTGAACTTCTGTGGCACTACCACCCTCCTGATTGCACCAGGCTTGAGGTCTCTGGTCTCAGTGTACAGGAGCCCCTCCTCCCAGAAGACCCTGTGGGTACCACTGACATTTCCTAGCTTCCCCTGAGCAGCTTGCTGTCTCGGATATTCAAGAGTGGGACTCTCCCTTTGTCCCTACCACAGATCTTACGTAGATGGTCCCCCTGGGCCCAAGAGCTCTGGGTGGTAAGGCCCAAGCTCTTCAGGCTCAGTTCCCTCTAAGGTGGGTGACTCCTTTTCCAAAAAGGGGTCCTGTCTTGGGATCTGTTTTGAAGCTGGTCCCCAAGTCTTCTTACCTTTTCTCCCGGGAGGCTGGTCCACAATTTTAGGATCCAGCTCTCTTTTTTCTCTCCAAAGTTTGCTCTATGCCCTAGTCTTGATACAACCCACTCAGGGATCCCAACCATTGCTGAATGAGTCTTTAGCTCTACTTCAGTCCAGGGGGAATGCTCCAGATCATTACCAAGCAGGCAATCTACAGGGATGGATCAGGACACAACCACTTCTTTATGCCATGTTACTCCTCCACATTCAAAGTTAACCATTGCCATGGGGTGGAGGTTGGTCACATTGTCAGTATTTGTGACAGGATAAGACCTCCCTACCAGGAACTGAGTTGAGGGAACCAGGTTCTGAGACACCATAGTGATACTAACCCCTGTATTCCTCAAGGCTTCTGTTTTCTCCCCATTTATCACAGGGTTCTGCCTGTATTTGTTCATGTTACTTGGCCAGGCAGCACAGGATAAAGCTACCCCAAACTCACTGACTGATGTTGTCTCTGTGAGGACTGACATGGTCAGGCCACACCTCTGACCCCATCTGGGTATTGACAACTGTCTTTACTGCAGGTTGAATAGAGGCATTCTTTTTGTTTTTACAGCCAGAGTCTCTAGTTTGGTGCCCTTTTGTCTTACAGTCTTGGTCCAAGCCTTGCTGGGGTCAAAGTGTTTCCATTTAAACCCTTCCTTGGACTGTGAGTAGTCTCTGGGCCCGCCCTCCTATGCAGATTTTCGGGGGCCTTGAGAAGACTCTTTGTTGTTTTTATGCTGGCTCCCATCTTTCCGTTGGGGGGCCTTTTGGCCTCTTTCTTTTGGTCTTTCCCACCAGCGGTAGTTTTGGTCACCATTGTTTTGACCTAATGATCTGCATTCCTCCCTAACTCTTCAGGGGAAAGTGGACGTAGATCTACCAGATGTTGATGTACCCTATCATTGGAACAATTACTCAACAGATGTTCTTCCATAAATAAATTACACAGCCCATCATAGTCTTGTAACTTGTTTCCAGCTAACCAACCACCCACCACTGAATAGTCCATAAAGTCAACCCAGGTTTGGCTCTGGGATTTTCATGCCTCCCTGAACTTTATCCTATACTCTTCAGTTGTAAATTCAAAGCCTTCAATCAGGGTAACCTTCATGAGGTCATAGGATTTAGAATCTGTCTCATTCAGTGTTAGGATTCTGTCCCTGCACTTTGCTGAGAATAACTCACACATCGGTGTGCCCCTGTGTTTCTTTTCAATTTCACACCCAATACAGGCTATTTCAAAGGCAGCACACCATTTCCTATATCATCCCCTTCAGTGAAGGGAGGGACAACTCCTTTTGGGAGTTTGATGTTGAAGGCGTTTTCTTTCAACACTTGAATGCTGCCACCATAGATGGATACTAAGCCCAACTATTTTCTTTGTTTTTCTGTTTCCAAAAGCTGACATCCAGGTCTGTATCTGTGGGTGCTTTAGAGCTGCTGTGGGAAGAGGAGCTACCCTCTTCCCCTATTTCCACAGGATCTTCATCCTCCTCAGATGCATCATCATTATTAGCTGGGGGTGATCTTTTTCATACTGGGCCACCTGAAACCTAAGTTTCTCTGTTTTGGAGCTTTTTCCAGTTGGAATCTTGTATAGTCTGCAGAGACCCCTGAATTGGTCATAGGTCTATGCCTCATAAGGGTCCAGGTTGAGCTCCTAGGTTCTGGACTCTGAATCAGACATTTTTATCTTACTAAGGTTGGGACATTTTTTTAGAATTTAAGAATTCCCCTTTCTGGAGAACCGACTAAAGCAAAGACTTTTAAAACGTTTTCTAAAGTTGTAGGGACCAACCACGGGCCTAACAATTACTTTAAAAATTTGTAAAAATTGGTAGTCAATTATAAAAATCCAAACCAATTATCTAAAGACAATTTAGAGAGTTATGCATGTGTTCACTCAATTGGAAAAGTGGTATCAGCAAATTCAAAGTTTTTATCCCACCGCTGCCACCAAATGTAGGAGGCTGGCCCTCTATGTAGTGGGCAAAACTATTACACTGTGCAGAGGGTCCAGGCAACCACACAATGGTTGCCAGAGGTAAAAATTAGACCACCTAATGCTCCAATTTTTAAGGTAGTTGGTCGAGCAGTTAGGCTAATCCAGGAGATGTGCTAAGTATTTGCTGTACTCACAAATCCAATCAAGCACCGCACACACCC
The DNA here is from genome assembly GCF_031143425.1 of Pleurodeles waltl. Lineage (NCBI taxonomy): Eukaryota > Metazoa > Chordata > Amphibia > Caudata > Salamandridae > Pleurodeles > Pleurodeles waltl. The sequence continues at coordinate 493,805,971 of NC_090437.1, read as the reverse complement.
AATGAATAACTTGAGACCGGAATTTGGAAAAATACTTTAGACTTTTATATAAATGTTAAGACCAAGATCTTTAAGATACATTAAGTTCTTTTTGAGTTATGACTTTTTGAAGTTTTAATAAACTTAGTCTTTCTTTGAGTAAATATGCACCATAGGAATCAATGGGCAGTCACTTTTAAAAATGCATTAAAAATCATACAATTGGGTTACCAGTCTCTTCTTTTGCAGGATGGTCGTAGTAATTGGTGGGCACTCTGTGCCAGCTGGAGAGCCTCGGACAGCTCCCGGTTCCGGCGGGAGCAGAGTTGGAAAACCTCTTGGCACAGGCACATGACCACCTGGAGGGGCCACTTGGAAAAGGATCTGGTTTGCAGACTTAAAGTTGAAAGGGGCTGGGAACCTAGGGCACACAGCAGATCCCACGATGCAAGGCTCAGGGAAAGGCTCAGGGCAGCCAGGTGCAGGGTGATTTGGAGGTCTTGGATGCTGTGCGCAAAGAGACCCTTTGGAGCTGGAGGTAAGTCTTCTTCTTGGGGTCTTGCAGGATGTTGCAAGCGCTCTGGCAGGAGGTCTAGGATGTCACTGAAGTCCCTCGACGGGGGCTTCCCTCCTGGTCTAGTTGCAGCTCTGGGAGCGCTGTTGTTAGTGATGTCCGACATGCACTGTACAGTACCTCGGGTATTGCCACAATTCAGCCACGGGACCCTTTGTCTGGTTTCCCTCCTTTGCCCCTGCCAAAATTGGGGGATTGCAATGGGAAAAGCCATCTGCTGCTAGCAGCAGGCCTGGGGGATCGAGTTTCAGGGGCAGTCGCTCTTTGAAGCTCAACACCAGGGTGTTGCACATTCCTGAGCGAGAGGGTGTTAGCTCCTCCACCCAGGAAGGACACTGTTTTACAAACCAGAGAGCCATGGCTCTCCCCCCAGGTTTGTATATTGGCCATCTGGAAGTGGCAGGCTGGACAGAACCAGTCAGCAACTATGCCAGTTAGGTTAGTTTTTGGAGGGGGCACCTCTAAGGAGACCCTGGGTACATTTAGGGTTAAATCCAATACTGGTACCAGTGTGGATTTAATATTCTGAGTTGTTTGAGACCAAACAACCCAGAGTACGGAGTGGCCATCATATAACTGGGTAACTCGTGTTTGATTAGTGTCCAGTACATGTACTTAAAATGGCTGCTCTGTTCACTCACTATGTCCCAGGTCAGGCAAGGACACAGTGGGGGCATATTGCTCATGCAACTATGCCTTCACATATAGTATGGTGCACCCTGCCGTTGGGCTGTAAGGCCTACTAGAGAGGAGACTTATCCATAACATATGCAGTGTAGGGTCGACAGGGCACACAGGGAGTGTGCCATGTCAAGTTTGTCTTTTTAGGTTTGCCCCAGTACACTCAGCCTGCACTGGCAGTGCTGGGTGTATCTGAGTGCAGGACCCTAAAGGGTGGCACAATCAGTGCTGCTGCCCTCAGGGGCCTTCTACTATCCCATGCCCTGGGTACTGGGGTACCCATTTACTAGGGTCTTACAGTGATATGTAAGAGTGTATCCAATTGTGCCAAGCATCACAACAGATTTAGGGAAAGAGCTCTGGCCCAGGGACCCTGGTTAGCAGGGGCCCTGGGCACTACCAACTTTCAGAACACGTCAACATCAGTCAAAAAGTAGGGACTAACCATACAAAAAGAGGCCTCCTCTCAAAAAAGTAAGCTCCCATCTAACTTATCTTTTGCCTGATGGCCCCCTTTCTTGCTGTGTTGAAGTTTGGTGGTCAGCATTTCCCTAAATCACTTTTGAAGCACGCTGTGGGAGGGAGTTGTTTTGCTGGAAACTGGCAGCAATTTTCTTAGTTCAAGTCACACAGCACCTGGAGTCTTTCCAGTTGCACTGGTGGAAAGTGCAAATGAAGCAGTATCAGCACTAGGTGAGCTGTGGTGGAAATCAGGATCAGACTGGCCTATAAGGCATTATGTCAGTGCTCGATGGGCTGCTTTGACAAACCAGTGTGTTGACAGGATTTTTAGCAGTTTGTAGGCCTGTTTTATGGCCAGGTGGGCCTGGTTTTACTCTTGATTTACCTGATATTACCACCACATTGCCTGCAGCAAGCACAGATGCATGCAGATTCTCATACTCTGCAAAATACCCACACAGCATATCTGACAAGTTAAAAACGGGCCTGATTTGCAAGTGTTGGCAACTTTTTTTGCTATCTGGTACCCTAATGTGATCCAGTTTCATTTTGGTGCTTGGGCCTATTTTTTTCTCAGTCTGACCCTGGTGGAAGTCTCTGGTGGAATGAATATAAGCAGAGCAGAGGATCAGGCTGCTAATGACTTCCAGAGACGTGCTGCTCTTCCAGTTACACCTGGGCTTCGAGGAGGCATTCAAGCATTGCATTGAGTTGAAGTATGATCCCAGTAGTCTTGACAGTTGCACCACCCGTTGGACAATGCATAAACCACCTTGATAATATGGGTACAAACCCTGAGGTCTGTATTTAAGTCTGTCACAATATTGATATTGAGCAAGATTTAGAATTGTCAGTTAATGCCAGGACGATGAGCATCAGGGGACTATCATTAGCTTTACTCATTTGCTATTTGCTTTTATATTGGTGGCTGAGTCCGATTTAGTTTCTGCTGCTCGGAGTGGTTTCCTTCTGTCTCCATTAAATGGTAACCACGGGTTCTATACATTGTTATTTCCTTAGAAAACTAGGGCTGGGGCTTTAAAAGAGTTGTGGGAGAAATAGTCACAGAGAGGACCCTCAAAAGGGAAGACTGTATTCATAGATAAACAAGAAAAGTAATTAAACAATTAGTTGGCAATCTTACCAAGCAACGGGATAGGATTTTGGAGGATGAAGCATTCCATAGAAAGCATTCATGGAGACTTCCCACCTTTAGACACTATGAGAGAATGTGCCCAGTATAATACAAGGAAAGTCAGACTGAGGCCCTCAGGAACGGAGTTGTCAGGGGTATAAGTTTAAATGGTAAAGTAGTTAAGATCACAAGGCAGACACAGCAGTCTTTTTCCAGAATGTTAGAAATTGAGTTTCTGGTTGGCTAGGGTATGCACCTCAGCCAAGCAGAAACCACCATTCCAGTCCAGCCAAGTAAGTCATACAACAAAGATAACCTGGGCCCACCCGCTGGTACTTTGGCACACAGCAGTTAGGCTTATCTCCAGAGGTCATGTGTAATGCTTTTGCGCAACACACTGATACCAGTGACACAGTAAATACACCACAAAAGAGACTCCACAGAGGGTTATATAAAATGTTGTATATTGTACATAACATAGACCAAACCAACATTACTCATAAATACTGTGCACACTATGCAAATCCTGAGCAGTAGAGTTACAGTACTTGTAGAGTGCTGGGTTGAGAAGGGGAATATAAACTTGGTGGAAGGGCACAGAATCCTCTGCACACCTGCTAGGGGTGATACGGTAATTATGGAAGTTCTTACAGGAGGCAAAGCCACTCCCTGGTGGCGACCAGGGCCTCTGTGGAGGATTCTCCTCACAAGACAAAGAACCACACAGCGAGCCAATGCCCTGAAAGTGTGGTCCACAGGGGTGGGTGCACTGTAGGTACCAGCGGGGCTGCACAGGTGGCTGTCAAAACACAGTCCATACTGGCAGGTCTGGCCACCCAGAAAGGAGAACAGTGCAGCGGTGTCACGACTCACGTGTTGCTTGCGCCTGGAATCTGCAGATCTAGTGGCGTGGGTCTTGAGTGTTCGGCTTTGGCCTAGAAAGGGGCAACTCTTTCTGGTAGCCACGGTGCTGTAGGCAATGGAGACGCCAAGAACAGACCGTGCCCTTCAGAAAATAGCGCCAGAGGGAAAAAAACCCTTAAAAAAGGGGAAAAAACCTCCAAACAGAATGATTCCTGAAAACAAGAACAAAAGAACAGGAATCAAAAGAACAAAATTCAGATAACACAGAATTGACGAATTCTGTTGGAGTAAGACAGCTCCGATGGCTCTTTCGGAAGCATCGGTAACTACAATAAATTGTTTGTTGGTATCTGGATGTCTTAAGATGGGGGCTTGAGTGAAAGCCCTCTTTAAATCTTGAAAGGCTGTTTCAGCCGCCTTAGTCCAGACAAACCCTTTCGTTAAATTTTCCTTCTTTAAAGTGTGAGTTATGTGGCTAGTCTGTTTCGCAAAGTCTATGATGAATTGCTGATAAAAGTTTGCTAATCCTAGAAAACATTGTGTTTCTTTAATAGAAGAAGGAGAAGGCCAATCTAGAATAGCTTGTACTTTTTCTTGATCCATAGCTATGCCGGTGGACTTAGATGATAACCCAGATATTTGACTTCCGTTTTGTCGAACTCACACTTTTCTGGTTTGCAATATAGTTGATGTACCCGGAGTCTTTGAAGGACTTGTTTCACATGGGAAGAATGGAGTTCGGGATTTCAAGAATAAATAAGAATATCATCTAAGTAAATTACAACTGTCTGGTTCAGAAGGTCAGAAAACACTGAGTCCATAAATCTCTGGAAGATTGCGGGGCATTAGTGAGACCAAAAGGCATAACTTTGTATTCAAAGTGACCAAATGGGGTCCTGAAAGCTGTTTTCCACTCGTCTCCTTCTTTAATGCGTAAAAGGTGGTAGGCTCCCCGTAGATCTAGTTTGGTAAAACGTTGAGCCCCTCTGACTGCTTCTAGAATATCCCTGATGAGAGGCAAAGGATAACGATCTTTAATAGTTATCTTATTCAGGCCTCGAAAATCCAGGCAAGGACGAAGATCCTTTGTCTTCTTGGGTACAAAAAAGAGAGGAGCCCCGGCCGGAGAAGACGATGGAACAATAAGACCACTCTGTACATTTTCTTCCAGATACTCTTTTAGAACTTCCTTTTCGGGTTCCGTGAGGGAATACATCCTCCCAAAAGGAACGATAGTGCCAGGTTCCAAGGGAATAGCACAATCGTAGTCTCGATGTGGAGGTACCACAGGTCTGGATGGTTTTTGGAACACATCTTGGAACTCCAAATAGTGTTCAGGGACTCCTTGGACAGTGTTAATGGAATAACCGGTAGTACTTTCAGTAAATATTGATCTTTTCGGTGACCAATACTTGTCGGAAGCAAAACAGTTCTCATGACAAAACTGGGAAGACAAGGAAACAGTCCGGGTTACCCAATTCACATATGGATTATGTCTGATGAACCACGGAATTCCAAGAATGATGGTATGGTTGGGGGATGTTATGAGATCAAAGGAGATGTGTTCTTGATGGTTACCGATCTGTAAACTTAACATCAGGGTAGTTGTATCAACTGGACCAGAGGATATCAAGGACCCGTCCACTGTGTGCACTTGTTCAGGAATTTCTTTGGGTTGTGTAGGAACTTGTTGAGTAGTGGCCCACGTCTTATCCATGTAAATACCACTAGCACCACAATCTAGTAATGCCATAGTCTTTTCTTGACGGCCGTCAGGAAGTTGTAACAGGACAGGTAATATGAACAAGGATGTCGTATTGTCATTAAAGGAACTGATGGAAGGTATAGCCGATGATCCCATCCCCTCCCTTCTTACAGAGGACGGGAAGTGGTGTTTCCCGATGGCCTTGGCGGACGTACAGGACAGGTACGAAGCATGTGACCAGCAGAACCACAGTACAGGCACAACCCTTTCTTACGTCTGTCTTCCCGCTCGCTAGCCGAGAGCGGGCCTCGAGTAGTATCCACCTGCATGGGTTCCCCTTCGATGTCTCTAGCAGGAAGGCGAGGTTCCTCAGAACGATGCAGATAAGCTCGTGAAGTGCTTGGCTGGGAAGACCCTCTACTCCTTCTCTTCTCCGATCTCCGTTCCTGAAGACGGTACTCGATGGAAAGTGCCTGATCCATCAGGCCACGAAGATCTTCCACTCTGGTGGAATGTACTAATTCATCTTTTATTTCTTCTGTGAGTCCTCTACGAAATAAAGTCACCAGAGTACGTTCCACCCAGGTGGTCTCTGCCGCTAGCTGACGAAAACGTGTTATATATTGAAGGACATCTTGTGAGCCTTGTTGGATGTCGCATAAGGCTTCTTCCGCAGAGGCCTCCAATCCTGGACGACTAAACATTTGTTTGAAGCGATTCACGAAGATGGAATAGTCCGACAATACCGGATCGTTGGATGATACCATCGGGGTTGCCCAGGCCAAGGCAGGACCGGATAAAGCACTGATAAGATAACCCACCTTTGTCCTGTCATGGGAGAATTGGGTAGGTCGGAAGGCGAAGTACACCGTTAATGCATCAAGGAACTCACGCAGTTTGGTTGGTTCACCGGAGAAACGAGGGGTGGAAGCGGAGATGGTCGGAACATCACTACTGCGGAAAGCCAAAGCCTGTCGTAACGCAGCATTCTCATTGCGTAGTTGTTGCAATTCCTGAGCTTGTTGCTGAATCGTTGTCAGAAGAGATTGATCAGGATCTGCAGCAGCCGCCACTGTGTTATCCATGGTGTTAGAGGACGTCGGGATGGTTGGGCGCTGCAATCTGTCACGACTCACGTGTTGCTTGCGCCTGGAATCTGCAGATCTAGTGGCGTGGGTCTTGAGTGTTCGGCTTTGGCCCAGAAAGGGGCGACTCTTTCTGGTAGCCACGGTGCTGTTGGCAATGGAGACGCCAAGAACAGTCCGTGCCCTTCAGAAAATAGCGCCAGAGGGAAAAAAAAACTTAAAAAAGGGGAAAAAACCTCCAAACAGAATGATTCCTGAAAACAAGAACAAAAGAACAGGAATCAAAAGAACAAAATTCAGATAACACAGAATTGACGAATTCCAGAACCGAAAGGCAAGGAAATCAGGAGCGAAGACACCCTCCGAACAGAAAGTGTTGCAGCGCAAAGAAAAGAAGAAAACACATCCCTTAAATACCAAAAAACAGGAAGTGACCCACAGGAAGTAAAAGGACACCATCTTAGATAGGGAAAAGTACATAGAACAGAATAGAGTAGGAACCATAGAGAATAGGGAACAAGGAATGCTGGGAAGAAAAGGTAACCTGGGAAGGGGGAAAAGACATAAAGGAAGGTACAACAAAAAAGACCCAAGAAGAAGAAAAAGAAAAAGAAGGAGCAAGAACAGGTAAGAGGGGTCAGGAGTCCCCAAAACTGCGGGGTGAAAAAGCTGAGCGAGGCCCCATGCCAATTCTGGGGCCTCGCAATGTGCAGGAAAGGCTAAGGGTGTGCCGCGTTTTGAAAACGCGATGCGCGGCCCGAGCCGAACGGCCGGCTTGCGCCGAACACTCGGCTCGCGCCGCACCACGCGGCGCGACAAGCGGGGCCTCCTCTGTAGCCCCACCAACACTTTTCAGGCGTCTGGCAGCCAGCAGACACGGGGATCCTCTTGCGGTCCTGATGGTGCAGCGCTGAGTAGAAAAAGATCCCTTCCGGAGATCAGGACCACCCTCCGTTGTGAGAAAGTAGCCTCTTTCTAGTCTTGTTACCCCCATTTTTGGCCTGTTTGTGAGTATATGTCAGGTGTTTTCACTGTCTCACTGGGATCCTGCTAACCAGCACCCAGTGCTCATAGTGAAAACCCTATGTTTCCAGTATGTTTGTTATGTGTCACTGGGACCCTGCTAGCCAGGACCCCAGTGCTCGTTTGTGGCCTATATGTATGTGTTCCCTGTGTGATGCCTAACTGTCTCACTGAGGCTCTGCTAACCAGAACCTCAGTGGTTATGCTCTCTCTTTGCTTTCCAAATTGTCACTAACAGGCTAGTGACCAATTTCACCAATTCACATTGGCATACTGGAACACCCTTATAATTCCCTAGTATATGGTACTGAGGTACCCAGGGTATTGGGGTTCCAGGAGATCCCTATGGGCTGCAGCATTTCTTGTGCCACCCATAGGGAGCTCTGACAATTCTTACACAGGCCTGCCACTGCAGCCTGAGTGAAATAACATCCACGTTATTTCACAGCCATTTACCACTGCACTTAAGTAACTTATAAGTCACCTATATGTCTAACCTTTACCTGGTAAAAGTTGGGTGCTAAGTTACTTAGTGTGTGGGCACCCTGGCACTAGCCAAGGTGCCCCCACATTGTTCAGGGCAAATTCCCCGGACTTTGTGAGTGCGGGGACACCATTACACGCGTGCACTATACATAGGTCACTACCTATGTATAGCGTCACAATGGTAACTCCGAACATGGCCATGTAACATGTCTAAGATCATGGAATTGTCTCCCCAATGCCATTCTGGCATTGGGGAGACAATTCCATGATCCCCCGAATCTCTAGCACAGACCCGGGTACTGCCAAACTACCTTTCCCAGGGTTTCACTGCAGCTGCTGCTGCTGCCAACCCCTCAGACAGGTTTCTGCCCTCCTGGGGTCCAGCCAGGCTTGGCCCAGGAAGACAGAACAAAGGACTTCCTCAGAGAGAGGGTGTTACACCCTCTCCCTTTGGAAAAAGGTGTCAGGGCTGGGGAGGAGTAGCCTCCCCCAGCCTCTGGAAATGCTTTGATGGGCACAGATGGTGCCCATCTCTGCATAAGCCAGTCTACACCGGTTCAGGGATCCCCCAGCCATGCTCTGGCACGAAACTGGACAAAGGAAAGGGGAGTGACCACTCCCCTGACCTGCACCTCCCAGGAGAGGTGCCCAGAGCTCCTCCAGTGTGCTCCAGACCTCTGCCATCTTGGAAACAGAGGTGCTGCTGGCACACTGGACTGCCATGAGTGGCCAGTGCCAGCAGGTGACGTCAGAGACCCCTTCTGATAGGCTCTTACCTGTGTTGCTAGCCTATCCTCCTTCCTAAGTAGCCAAACCTCCTTTTCTGGCTATTTAGGGTCTCTGCTTTGGGGAATTCTTTAGATAACGAATGCAAGAGCTCATCAGAGTTCCTCTGCATCTCTCTCTTCACCTTCTGCCAAGGAATCGACCGCTGACTGCTCTGGACGCCTGCAAAACCGCAACAAATTAGCAAAGATGACTACTGCAACCTTGTATCGCTGATCCGGCCGCCTTCTCAACTGTTTTCCTGGTGGTGCATGCTGTGGGGGTAGTCTGCCTCCTCTCTGCACTAGAAGCTCTGAAGAAATCTCCTGTGGGTCGACGGAATCTTCCCCCTGCAACCGCAGGCACCAAAAGACTGCATCACCGGTCCTCTGGGTCCCCTCTCAGCACGACGAGCGTGGTCCCTGGAACTCAGCAACTCTGTCCAAGTGACTCCCACAGTCCAGTGACTCTTCAGTCCAAGTTTGGTGGAGGTAAGTCCTTGCCTCCCCACGCTAGACTGCATTGCTGGGTACCGCGTGATTTGCAGCTGCTCCGGCTCCTGTGCACTCTTCCAGGATTTCCTTTGTGCACAGCCAAGCCTGGGTCCCCGACACTCTAGCCTGCAGTGCACAACCTCCTGAGTTGTCCTCCGGCGTCGTGGGATCTTCTTTTCTGACTTCGGGTGAGCTCCGGTTCACTCTTCTTCGTAGTGCCTGTTCCGGCACTTCTGCGGGTGCTGCCTGCTTCTGTGAGGGCTCCCTATCGTGCTGCGCGCCCCCTCTGCCTCCTCACGCAGTTGGTGACATCCTGGTCCCTCCTGGGCCACAGCAGCATCCAAAAACCCTAACCGCGACCCTTGCAGCTAGCAAGGCTTGTTTGCGGTCTTTCTGCATGGGAACACCTCTGCAAGCTTCTTCACGACGTGGGACATCCATCCTCCAAAGGGGAAGTTCCTAGTCCTCTTCGTTCTCGCAGAATCCACAGCTTCTACCATCCCGTGGCAGCTTCTTTGCATCCTCAGCTGGCATTTCCTGGGCATCTGCCCAATCTCGACTTTGTCGCGACTCTTGGACTTGGTCCCCTTGTTCCACAGGTACTCTCGTCTGGAAATCCACCTTTGTTGCATTGCTGGTGTTGGTCTTCCTTGCAGAATTCCCCTATCACGACTTCTGTGCTCTATGGGGAACTTAGGTGCACTTTACACCTACTTTTCATGGTCTTGGGGTGGGCTATTTTTCTAACCCTCACTGTTTTCTTACAGTCCCAGCGACCCTCTACAAGCTCACATAGGTTTGGGGTCCATTTGTGGTTCGCATTCCACTTTTGGAGTATATGGTTTGTGTTGCCCCTATACCTATGTGCTCTCATTGCAATCTATTGTGACTATACATTGCTTGCATTACTTCCTTTTGCTATTACTGCATATTTTTGGTATTGTGTACATACATCTTGTGTATATTTGCTATCCTCATACTGAGGGTACTCACTGAGATACTTTTGGCATATTGTCATAAAAATAAAGAACCTTTATTTTTAGTATATCTGTGTATTGTGTTTTCTTATGATATTGTGCATATGACACCAGTGGTATAGTAGGAGCTTTGCATGTCTCCTAGTTCAGCCTAAGCTGCTCTGCTAAGCTACCTTTTCTATCAGCCCAAGCTGCTAGAACACCTCTTCTACACTAATAAGGGATAACTGGACCTGGTGCAGAGTGTAAGTACCCTTTGGTACCCACTACAAACCAGGCCAGCCTCCTACAGCCGTCATGCTGGCCTTTTTTTCACAGTGGCGTCTCTTCAGCAAAGCCCGACTGTCACAGCAACGCGGGGGGAGACAGTGGCCACAGGAGGATTACCTTCCTATGGGAGGATTCCCTTGCACCTTTTGGTGCTGTCCCTTGATGGGTGCAGTGCTGGATCACACACACTGTCCTAACATCGGCAAAGCAGTTAAAGGCAGGCAGCACACTTGTCCATGAAAGTGCTCAGCTCGACAAGCAAAGACTTGGATCGCCGGACTTTGAAGTCCCATGACCGAGGCAGATTTTTAGCTGGTTTCTAAAGCGAGGAGCAGAAAACAGCGCTAACCACGCACTGGGCTACTTGGAGTCACTTGGGGGGCACAACAGCAGGTTGCAGGCAGTAGGCCAGCACATCTAGATACTGGAGAAAGTGGCAGTCCCTCCATCAGCCCAACTGGCAGCAGGCCAGCCCAACAAAGCAAGCAGTCTAATAGTGGTTCCTCTTGGTAGTCCTGTTTGTGCCTGGTGTAACCAGAGTCAGAGAGCAGCTGCCAGCAAGGCAACAAGCAGAAAAGCAATCCAGGTGAGTCCTTTGTGCCACCCAGCAAATATCAGGCAGCAGGGCCACAACAGGAGAGCAGTCCAGATGAGTTCTGTTGCAGCTCAGCAGTCCTTCCGGCAGAGGTTCAGTCCCAGTTCCAAAGTGCTCTCTAATAATGGGGCAGAGCCTCTGTACTTATACTCCAGGTGCCCAGCTTCTAGAAGGTGGGAGAAAGTTCAAGTCAGATCTGACCAGTTCCAAGAAATTCTCCTTCTCCCTTACTCTGGCTCCAGACATCAGTACAGGGTAAAGGCCCTTTGTGTGATGGCATGACATAGCTTATTCAAGTGTGAACAACCCTCCCTCTCTCCCAGCCCAGGAAAACCATCAGTATGTAGGTGAATGCAGATGTAACCCTGTCACACCTAACCCTCCCTGATAGATGACTTTCTGGAGATTCTGCACAAAGTGGAGCTGTCACCCTTCCCTACATGTGGATTGGAGTCAGGCTGCAAAAGCACCAGAGGTATAAGCACAGAGAAAGGCCCACTATCTAAAAGTGGCAGGTCTAAAATAGTAATATAAAAATCACCTATACCAGCACATAGGAATTCTCACTACCATTCCAAACATACCAAACATGCTCATGCTACTCCTCACACATCAGAAATTACCACCTAGACATATATATGGGAATTCCCAATGAAAACCTATGAGAGGAGCAGCACTCGCAGCAGGGAAAAACGAAATAGGCTGTTTTTCACTACTAGGACACGCAACACATAAAAATATCTCCTATGGTTTACATACAGAGCACCCTGCTCATAGGGCTATCTAGGGCCTACCTTAGGGATGACTTAGGTGTAGTAAAAAAGGCCTTGAAAATAGTTTGACTTGCCTAGTCAGTGTGGCAGAAAACTGCACACAGGCACTGCAGTGGCAAGCTTGAGACAAGCTTGAAAGGCTACTTCTGTAGGTGGCACAATCTGTGCTGAAGGCCCATTAGTAGCATTGAATTTACAGGCCCTGGGTATATGGTGTACCACTTTACTAGGGAGTTACAGGTAAATTAAATAAGCCAAACAGGTGTAAGTCAATTATACCAAGTTTTAGGGGAGAGAGTACATGCACTTCAGCACTGATTAGCAGTGGGAAGGGCCCAGAGTCCTAAAGTCAACAAAAAGAGGGTCAGGAAAATAGGAGGAGGAAGGCAAACATTTGGGGATACCCCTGCAGAAAGAACCATTTCCAACACAACCCCCCACCAGCCTAAAGCTAGGGTAGACCAATCAGTACAGTGATGTTCTTTCCTCCTTAGGGCAATAGAACGTGGTCAATGGCCCACAACTGCAGGGGCAACACCTGCCGGTTTTATACCACTCTGTACTCAGTTGGACCCCTCTGTCTATACTCTCAGGGCTCACTACACTAACCAATGAGGACTCCTTCCCCTTGTCTGTGGACCCCATCTGTGGTGCACCCAACTTTATTCTGCTCACAGATGCATCCCAGTAGGCAGACAGTGCCAACAGGGCCAACAAAGTGATGTGACACATTCCACCCCTTGGGTCTGGTTTCTGTGCCCAACCCAAGGAAAACTCTGTCAACAGGGACAGCAACCAACAGAGGGCACTGACAACTCTCAGTGTCAAAAGGCAGGCCCTAGACCATCTAGTGGTCTCTGTCTTCTGTGGTTTCTTAGAGTGGGGGGGTGGTAGCTCCATGTGTATCACATCCTTCCTCCACTCCATCTCCCACTAGTTCAGAGGTCTCCTGGGGTTGGTCCCCCAGCCTAGGGTATGTACCCTCAGTCTGGACAGGAATCAGGGGTGATGTTTTCACCCCCTCGCCCCTCCTTCTGGGGTTCCATACCCTCCTTTTGGGAGTGTACCCCTGGCATCCAGAACTGTCAGGACGCTTGTTTCAGCCATCCTGTTCAGCCTGCTGCCAGTTCAGGGGAGCTACCCTACAACTGGTCTCCCAACCCAGGGTCTGCACCCTTGGCTGAACTGGGGTCAGGGGAGAGACCTTCTTCCTCCTGACCTTCCTTCTAGAGTTCCGCACCCTGCCACCAGGAGTTGTACCCCCAGAAGACAAAACTGATGGATTCTTGTGACAGTCGCCCCTTCCCCCAGGTCAGGGGTGATACCCTGAACCTGGCCTTCCAAATCAGGGTCTGCGCCCTTGGGCTGAACTGAAGGTCAGGGGAAAGTCCTTCCTCTCCCTCAAATCCCTCCCTCTGGGCTTCTGCACCCTACTCTGAGGAGCGGTACTGAAGATACCAGAACTGGTTAGGCTCTTGTGTCAGCCATTCCCCCCCCAAGTTCCCTGATGCTCAGGGGCCCCCCTCAGTGGGTGGTCTTCCAGTACAAACTAGATTCCCTTCCTGGGGCTCCCTTGGGGTACACTCCATGCGCTGGGACTGGGCATAGGGCACAATGGGAAGTCTCCCACCTGTCCTCTTCTTATGAGAAGGGACATGGGACCCACTCCAGTATAAGGGGATTCATCTGGGCTACTCTGCACCTCCCCTGCACTCAGCTGGGGGAACCCAAGCCATTCCCTTTAAGGTTACTCCCAAGTGCTTTACAAGACCCTCTGGTACTCACGCAGAGGTCTGCCTCCTTTGCAAGTTCCCTCGGGTCAGGGAACTTACTCTTCAACAGGTGTTGACATAGCCCTGGAAAACAACAATGGAACATGTGCTTTCCGCCAATCAGATTGTACAGCCCTTCAAATGTGTTTGCTGTGCTACCCTTTACCCATCCATCTAGTGTTTTGCAAAAATCCTCAACACTAGATTCAGTATTGCTGCCACTACTGTACTCCACCTGCAGTGCTGCTGAGTCCATATCTTTAAAACTATGCTCAGGGCTCAGTTTCCTCCCTCAAAAAGCAAGCTTCTCCATGGCAAAGGCCTTTTCAGCCTCTGCCATTCTCTCCTGCACTTGGATTTTTCAGCCTCTAGCCTTCTCTCTCTTCACAGCCAGCTGTGCCAGCTGCAACTTCAGGTCCCTCTCAGCCTGTCTATCCTTGAGTTCCTCAGGAGACAGGGTATGGGAGTTGACACTGCTCCTGGCACTAGACCCAGTAAGGGATTCCCTATCAATAGGGTCTGCCCTCTCTACTGGTATCCCTGTGCAGTCATCTTCTCCCTCTGCTTCAAACTCTTTGGGGTCACTATCCCTCTGGGGTGTGGACTGGGAACCCTCCCACTGACAGTCCTCAATAATCTCAGGGTACTCCTTAGGGTCTTCCTCAAAACCACCTCCCCCAGATCCTCTGTTGTCACCAGCTCCCTGCGTTGGAGCGCAAATGTATGGCGGGGTAACCTAAGATCCAAACTATCTGAACTTCTCCTCACAGGTAGTCCCCTCTCTCCTTCATACTACAAGATGACAGGCAGCTGGGGACTAATTCCGTTCTGTCTAGGTGACTATAACCAAACATAAGTGTAAAACAACAGAATACCAGATGTAAGAATATGAAATAGTGGTAATAAATAAAACTTACCTCTGCAAGATAACAGGAGAATCACAAAATACAACACATAATGGTTTCAGTGCAGGGTTGTAGTGCAAAATGATTCACTCTGGTATCATGCAAACACAAGTCGTATTCTTACCACTGATCACCTACCTCAGTCAAGCAGAACCCACTACTCTAATCAGGGCGAGTAAGTCACGCACTAAAGTTAACCTGTGCCTACCCCCTGGTAGCTTGGCACACAGCAGTCAGACTTATAACTAGAGGTCATGTGTGAAGGATTTGCACAATACACTCATACTAGTGACACAATAAATACACCACAAAAGAGACTTCACACAGTGTTGTATAAAAATATAGTATATTGTACATAACATAACCCAAAACAACATTACTCATAAATACCGTGCACACTATGCAAATTCTGAGTCAGTACCTTTTACTTTGGCTACGCAAGAAAGAAAAATGTCATACATCACAACCCCAGGGCACAAAACACAATAGAATATGTAGGAACAAGCACATGAATCATCAGGTATCCCTGCAGAGCATATACATCGCCACTTATCAACATCAGCATATTAGTAACAAGTAGCCTCCCAGGCATCAGGACCTCTGCCCTCCTAGTAGCATAGCTACAGTATTTGTAGAGTGCCTGGTCGAGAAGGGTAATGTAAACTTAGTGGAAGGACACAGAATCCTCTGCACACCTGCTAGGAGTGATACAATAATTGTAGAAGTTCTTACAGGAGGCAAAGCCACTCCTTGGTGGCGACTGGGGTCTCCAAGGAGAATTCTCTCTGCAAGATGAAGAACCACACAGTGAACCAATGGTCTGAAAGTGCAGCCCACGGGGAACATACACCGTAAGTACCAGCGGGGCTGCAAGTGCGACTGCCGAAACATGGCCAGTACTGACAGACATGGGCACCCGGGAAGGAGCGTGGGGCAGTGGGGCCTCCTCCGCAGCTGTGGCAATACTTTTCAGGCACCTGGTGACCCACAGACACAGGGACCCTCTTGAGGTCCTGAAGGTGTAGCACTGGGTGAGAAAAGAATCTTTCAGCGGATCAGGATCACACGCTGATCTGTTCCCTGCAGCGATGTCTCTTCTGCGAAGCCCGACTGTCACAGCAATGAGGGGGTATACAGTGGCCACAGCAGGATTAGCTTGCCATGGGGGGATTCCCTTGCACCTTGTGATGCTCTCCTTTGATGGGTGCAGCAGTAGGTAATGCACACCATCCTAGAGTCGGCAAAGCAGGGAAAGGCAGGTGGCACACTGGTCTGCAAAAGTGCTCAGCTCTGCAAGCAAAGACTTGTGTGGCTGGAGTTGGGAGTCCCATGGCCAAGGCAGATTTTTAGCTGGTTTCTACAGTGAGGAGCAGAAAACAGTGCTCGCCACACACTGGGCTTCTTGGAGTCACTTGGGGGACACAAAAGCAGGTTGCAGGCAGTAGACCAGCATATCCAGGTCCTGGACAAAGTGGCAGTCCCTCCATTAGTCCAATGGGCAGCAGGCCGGCACAACAAAGCAGGCAGTTCTAATGGCGGTTCCACTTGGTTGTGCCTGGTGTAATGAGAGTCAGGGAGCAGCTGGCACCAGGCACCAAGAAGGAAATCAATCCATGTGTGTCTTTTTTGCCACCCAGCAGGTACCAGGCAGCAGGGCCACAACAGGACAGCAGTCCAGATGAGTCCTTTTGCAGCTCAGCAGTCCTTCTGGCAGAGGTTCAGTCCCAGTTCCAAAGTGCTCCCTAATCATGGGGCAAGAGCCCCTGTACTTGCTCCTGTTGCCCAGCATCTAGAAGGTGGGAGAAGGTTCCAACCAGATCTGAACAGTTCTAAGAATTTCCCCTTCTCCCATACTCTGGCTCCAGACATCAGTACGGAGTACATGAACCCCTTGTGTGAGGGCAGGACACAGCCTATTCCAGTGTAAATTGTGAATGGCCCTCCCTCCTTCCCAGCCCAGGAAGACCATCAGCATGTATTTGAATCCAGATATAACCCTGTCACACCTAACCCTCCCGGATGGATGGCTGTCTGGAGAGTTCACACAAAGTGGAGCTATCACTCTGCCCTAGACGTGGATTCGAG
Organism: Pleurodeles waltl; assembly: GCF_031143425.1. Lineage (NCBI taxonomy): Eukaryota > Metazoa > Chordata > Amphibia > Caudata > Salamandridae > Pleurodeles > Pleurodeles waltl. Next base: position 493,789,341 of record NC_090437.1, on the reverse strand, counting down.
TCAGGCTGCAAATCACCAGATTTGTAAGCGCAGAGAAATGCCCATCTTCTAAAAGTGACTTTTCTAATACAGTAATATAAAATTTACCTACACCAGCAGGCAGGATTTCTCACTACCAATCCAAACATACCAAACATGCCCACGATACTCCTCACAGATTAGAAATGACCACTTAGCCATATATAAGGGAGTTCCCAATGCAAACCTATGAGAGCAGCAGCATTCACAGTAGTGAAAAACAAAATAGGCTGTTTGTCACTATAAGGACATGTAACAAATAAAAATATATGTCCTACTTTTTACATACACAGCACCCTGCCCATGGGGCTATCTAGGGCCTACCTTAGGGACGTCGTAGGTGTAGTAAAAAGGGACTTTAGGCCTTGGCAAGTAGTTTGACTTGCCTTGTCCATGTGGCAGTAAACTGCGCACACGGGCACTGCAGTGGCAGGCCTCAGACAAACTTTAAAGGCTACTTCTGTGAGTGCTGCAATCTGTGCTGCAATCCCACTGTAGCATTTATTTGATATGCCCTGCGTATATGGTATATCACTTTACAAGAGACTTAGAGGTAAATTAAATAAGCCAAACAGGTGTAAGCCAATTATACCAAGGTTTAGGTGAGAGAGCACATGCACTGTAACACTGATTAGTGGTAAAAGGCCCAGAGTCCTAAAGCCAATAAAAAGAGGATCAGACAATTAGGAGGAGAAAGGCAAACATTTGGGGATACCCCTGCAGAGAGGGCCATTTCCAACACAGAATCACCACTGCATTAAAGACTGTTACATCCCCTGTATCCTCTTTAATTAAGAACATAACCAACCTAAACTCTAAGCCAAATGTTCCTTAGTAAAGCGGTCCCCTTTTGCTGAAGCTCCCTTTCCTGATTTAGACTTGAGCCTAATGCATCTATCATGATGCAGATTCTATGATGGCAAGCAGGAGGGAAGACATATCCAAAACTCCCTATGTTTCATGGTTTTAAACACCCTAAGCCAGTTTTGGAACACATACTGACCAGACTTTTTTCAACCATAATTTCTTTTGCAGAGTACCATATGCAAAGTAGTTCATAGAAGGTGCAAGTTAGAAAACAAAAATTGATGTAAGACAAGACAGCAGACCTGAAAAATAGATGACAGGGCAAAATGGCAGTTTAGCATTCTTGCAGAAATACAAAAAGAGACGGCATTAGAACCAGACTGACTTAATAGATAATCAAACTACTTAAGCAGCATAAGGTCGGCCTGTGATTCCACTGGTTGATTCACAGGCAGAAAGGAGAGGATCTGTGGATAAAATTATCACCTCACTTTGCAAAATGAAGATAGCCCCGTTTGAAGTATTAGAGCAGTACCAGAGGGAGAGTCAATCTTCACATGTCAGGCTAGATAAAAAGATAGAAAGATTTGCACAAAGGACCACAAATCTCAAAGAATGAGTAGAAGGGTCAAGAAGAAGTGCTTAAAAACCAGGCCACACATAATAACAAACGGATCCTGAATATTCCGGATTATTTTGATAAGGTCCAAATTGGGACACCAGAACTCTGTTCCGGTATGTGCAACTTTGGGGCTTCAGGCTTAGAACCATTTAAGGCACCTTAATGATGATATTGAATGGAGCCAGGCATAGTAGAAAGTCTCCTATGATTGGTAATTTACAGACTACAAACAATCATGAGATTCAACCTGTGTAAAGAAATTTGTGGCTACTCACAAAGGTAATTTACTCTTACACATTGACTATGTTAAAGTGTAAAGTTACTATGATGGGTAGAGTTACACGTCTCCATTCCCTGAAAAAGGTGTGGAGTCAAATTTACAAGTGTAAATTAATACTGCCAAAAAGAAACAGTAATAAGCCCAGCACCAAACGTGGCCAACCACTGATACTGCAACACTCTTCCATAAAAAATAATTTAAGGAGCGTCTTACATAGAACCCCATTGTAAATATTGTTAATTTAAATACATTTTTTGAAAAACCTAGGGAACTGCCGGAAATCATGTCTTCAATGGTGACTGAATTAAAACAGGAATCAGAACACCTGAAAGATAGTAGGCCACCATCACATGGACAGCAAGGATTTGAGGCAATTGACTAGCAGGAAGAAGATGACCCTGATAAAGTAGCACAAGACAAGGAACTGAGTGGGTACCAGGAGAACCAATGGACAATCCAACTATGGATGATAATGTAGAAGAAGGACCTTATATACCCGTCTTGTCAAGGAAAAACAAAATACACCTGAAACAAAATGGGAAACAAGTTACAAGTCAAGAAAGTAGAGATCCTCAACTCCGCAAAATGGGAGCAAAAGCCCACCATGAAGGACGAGAAGCAAAAGAATAATCCAAAGGAGGGTAAGACAGAGAATGCATTACCTTCCCAAATATTAGACCCCAAGAATCCACCTATTTTAGAGCTGCCATCCACTATGCGAAGAGAAAACAAACCACAAAGCCTCTCCGCGGAGGCAAGTAGGGGAACCTCCTACAGTGAGAATATTGGGACCCCGGATCAGGTACCCCAAACAACTGGAACGGAAGGGTTGCGCCAAAAGCGGCTAATGCAAAAGGCCCGACAGTAGCCAGAAACCATCACTTAGATACCTTATACATGGAGGGCACCGGACAGAATAAGAGGAGACCAGAGAGCCCCTACTAATATGGAAGCTCAATTTTAGGCAACAAAGCCTGTGTGAACTGTGAGACTTGCCAACAGCCCGAAACCCATGAGGCCCTCACTTGCCCCAGATGGAACAAGAGGAGATCTACGAGTCCCTACCACTTGTCGATCTTAAAGGATACAGACGCTTTGAGCTACAGATCACAGTGTCCCTGGTACATCCTCAACTGCTGCAACCTCATGAGAATTTGCAATGCAATCCAGGGCTTAGAACATGTAAAGGGTAAAGACCTAGAATATGTAGCCTGTATATCCTCTGAAAATGGTGAACTAAATGAGAGCAAGGAGGTACATTTTCATAACCCGGAAATCGTGCTGTCTAAAATTGAAGCACTTGAATGCTGGGGCATAGAGTTAAAGAAAACCAACAGCACAAAATATCCATCCTTTCTGATGCCACAAAGGTCAAATGAAATGGGAGGTGATGCCACAATAACAGACATCAGGGCGGACAACGAGAGGTCAGTCCTTCATTGTGCTAAGGGCGCAACATCAGCCTTCACCATTATGCCAAAGTAGCTCTCAATTGCCATCACCCAGGGGGAATCTGGGACAAGACATTGTAGGGAAGTAGTGTACAAAATGTGGCTGTCTGCAAGCATCAATCTGCCCACCCTCAGTCCTGATACAGGTGGGATCCCCAGGGACAAGGCCACAATCAGTAAGGCCAAGAAAATCCAGATGAATCGGACTCTCCCGAAGGCAAACTTGTCAATACAAACCTAATTTCTTGGAACATTGTGGGGCCCAGTAAACTTGTTCAAGACCCAAACTTGGAATCTTTCCTGCAAAATTTCAACATCATACGTTTGCAGGAAACTTGCCAAGAAGGCGAAAATGCTCTACCGGGGTACTGTGAATTCTCAAGACCAGCAGACAAGGCAAAATCAGAAGGACACCCAAAAGGAGGCCTATTGACTTACACAACAATCCACAAAACCTTTAAGGTGAAGAGTCTAAACCTGAAGCCAGCCCACATGCTAGCAGTTATTATTGAAAATTGGGCACTGGGCCCAACATCTATGGCCATTATAATAGTAAACATTTATCTCAACCCCAACGCGGCCCAAAAACAACAACTTTTAAGCATAACTGAAAGTGAATTACTAACTCAAAGAGCGTCATATGGGGATACTCCCTGGCTCATCACAGGAGACTTCAACTTTAGCATGACCAATCATGGCAAACGAAGCATCAGAGAAGGTGCCCAGGATCAGAGTCTGGGTATTCCACCACAAGTATCACACTCCATGTCCATCGATAAATGTGACCAACCTTTGACATGAGTCATGGAGGCCCTAGAACTGAGGGCCCTTAATCTTCTAAAGGTCTCTCCAATGAACCCGACTCATAAATAAAAAAAATCAGCACATATCTTAGATTATACCTTTGCCTCTTCAAGCACATACAGGATTTCCACATAGAGATAAGATGTGAAAGTGATCACCATCTGCAGCTTACAATAATATCAAACAGCAATCAATATGCGGATCACATAAAAAAGCTGAATGAACAGGATCTAGTAAGTTATCTGCTACGAATAATGGTAGAATGGTTGAATGCATCCATGGAAAACGATGACACATTGAAACCTAGTCTATCAACATCTCAAGGGATTTAAGTGGAGGTAATCGCTAACTGGGAGGCCATGCTGACATCACTAAAGAAACAGCTGGGCTTCCAACAGCAGCAGTCTGCTGTGTTGGGACCTGGGATAAAAAGATGGTTCACGCAGGCCCTAAATCAACAAAGGCAGCAACTTAATAAAGCAGCCAGACTCCTAAAGCTCCAGCACTCAGAAAGTCCCCATCATAGTTACTTCCTTGAATCAAGAAAGAAATACATGAAGACATTATGGGAAGCTCAGCAAATCCATATGGATGAGGAGTGGATCAAAATTTTAGAGGCTTGTATGGGAAAAAATAGCAAGCTGCTTTGGACCATCATTAATCAACTTGAGCGAGGGGCCGTGGGAATCCTACTATACACAGTGAGAGTGCCACAATGGATAGACCATATCTCCAAACTAAACCAGAATCAGAAAGTGGTCGAATTACCTCAAAAACACATAGCAAGACGACCTCCATAAGTTTTGAGGAGCAAACTATTGAACGGAGACTACGGACCTACAGAAGCAGTGGGGCCCCCGCCCAAAGGGCCTGTCTGTAGTAGTATTTAAAAACAACCAAGTATTTTGGAGCAGCCAATTATGCAAAATGTTTAATGCCTGTGTGATGGAAAACAAGACACCAGACACATGGAAAGGTGTAATTATGCATCCCATGTATGTAGTATGTATGTATTAAGTTATTTGTAGAGCGCATTCCGGCAAAAGCATTGAAGCGCTAGTCAAACCAGAGATACAGGAAAAAAGAACACAGACTACCCAAAGAATCTAATTCTCGAAAAGCCAGGTTTTGAGGCTTTTCCTAAAAGAGAAATGAGTCGTTATTTGACGAAGTGAAAGAGGCAGGCTATTCCAGAGCCTGGCTGCTTCCACCGTAAAAGCCTGGTCTCCCCATCTGGCCTTATTACAGCGAGGCACCTTGATCATAAATTTGGACGAGGATCTCAGGTGTCTCGATGGTTGAGAAAAAAACAGAGTAGACTTCAAATAATCGCATCCCTCCGACTGTAGTGCTTTGTGCGTGAGACAGAGTGTTTTAAAAATAATTCTCTTCTTAATCAGAAGCCAGTGTAATGATGATACATATCTATTGGCAGATATAAACTGAGGGAGATTCAAGGTTAAACGTGCTGCCGCGCTCTGAATTGATTGCAATTTATCTAAAGAAGATTTATTAGCATTGAGCAGCAGTGAGTTACAATAATCCAGTCTAGAAGTGACTAACGCCAGGACCACCGGTCGTCTTAAGTCATCCTCTAAAAGATGTAAAGTTTTCTTGAGTATTTTTAATATCCAAAAACAAATCTTGACAATATGATTAATCTGTAACTTAAAAGAGAGTGTGTCATCAAAAATGATGCCTAAATTTTTTGCGGCTGGCACAGGAGACGGGCAACCCCCACAGGTGGGGGGCCACCAACTGTTGTCCCAAGGAGAGTTGTTACAGCCAAAGCACATAATCACTGTCTTGTCCCCATTAAGTTTAAGCCACTTGCAAGTCATCCAATTGTCAATTGCTAACATGCAGCGTTGAAAATTCTCCTTTGTGTCCTCCCAATTACGAGAAATGGGCACAATCATCTGTGTGTCGTCTGCATAAGAGACAATCTGGACCCCAAATGAACGTGGGTGCGCCTGATTTTACTGCTATGAGAAGATCACAGATTTTATTAACAGAAAGAGGTTGAAAGCTGTCCAGTACTTGCACTGGTTCTGCATAGCACGAAGAAGCTTTGTCCTCTAAATCAGGGAGGGGAAGACTGAAATTTGTCAGCAATTTGGTAATTTTATTATTGAAAAAATCCGCTACTGACTGACAGAATTGAGGGGAATTCTCTAACAGCTAGACTGCTGACGGAGAAGATGTTAGGGCACGAACTGTGTTAAACAGTTCCTTAGACGAGTTCAAAGCTCCTCTAATTACTTTAGAAAAATGTGAAGTTTTTGCTAGCTTAATGGCTGCTTTATACTTCCTCAGGGCTTCCCTAAGATTTCCTCTTTCTGAATGGGATTTATTTAGTAGCCATTTACGCTCATGCCTTCGATAAATTCTTTGTAGATCTTTCAACTCCTCCGAGAACCAGGGTGCCGACTGCACCCGTCGGGCTTTGGGAATTATCCTGGCCCGTGGTGCAAGCGCGTCAATGGCCCTTTTCAAACCCAAATCAAAAGTCTCAAGGTGAGAGCCTCCTAATAACTTAGCTTGGGCCCAACCCGCTTTCAGGGCCTGAGAAAATTGCACTTATTGATTTTATGCCATGGTCTTTTTTGGGCAATACTAGGAGGGAGTTTTGGTATAGGAGGCGTCTGAGAGAGTGTAAAAGATAATAGAAAGTGATCAGACCAGTCTACCTCCCTATTATCGTTCCTAGAGATCAATCCTGATCTTGAAAAAATGGCACCCAGCCTATGGCCAGCCGTGTGAGAAGGAGCACTATCTCCAGAAAGCCAATCCAAACTCTGCATATAGCTAGTAAAATCCACCATACTAGGGTCAGAGAGATCATCAAAATGAAGATTGAAGTCACCTAATACCAAAGCATTCTTAACTAGGAGCAATGGTTCCAACATTGACGGCCAGGCCGCCAAAAAAGCATTCTTGGGGCCTGGTGGTCTGTATAAAAGTAGGCCTTCAATCACCTGACTATTCTGAGCTTTAATTTTGAAGTAAGCTCTTTCACATATCTGGGGGCAGCCCTTAAGTTCCATTAAGGAACAAGTTAAATCATTTTTTAAAATGATGGCTAACCCACCTCCTCTTTTTCCTTCTCTATCGTGTCTAACAAAGGAATAGCCTGGAGGTGAAGCAATTAAAAAGTCCGGGTCAGAGTCCTCTCCGGCCCAAGTCTCCGTGACAAAAAGGCAGTCCAAATTGGCTGACTTAATCAATTCATTAATTTCAAGGGCATGTTTAATTAAAGAGCGGGCATTAATCAGACCCCATGACTTGCTTTGCTTGGCAGGCTTCACATTACTATGTGAGTCTGAAACATCACCTTCTACCAGATTAGGCGAAGGCTTCCAGTAGCAATGATTACAAATAGCGCTCAAATCTACTGCAGGATCAAATCGTCTGCAGCAGTGATTAGCAGGGGTTTTGTTTAAAGAAAGTAAGTCCTGATTAAAGTTGGAAACATACTGATTAGCAGCATAATGTCCGGCCCCCGGCCCCTTCCGGACGCAGACGGGCGCAGACGGGCTTGCCTTTGGCGCGCCCGCTGCACGCGTCCCCTTCCGCAACAGCATTTGTAGTGAATGGCCCCCAGAAGTCAAAGCGTCAGCAAGCAACTAGCCTGCTAACCTAAAATCCCCCTAATATGTCTGCCCGCTAAATGCCTAGAAGGAGGTGGGCTCTAACAGGCCCAAACCTCTCAGCAAGCGGCAGTTCGGCAGAAAGAGGACTCTGCCGGGAACAAGAAAAGAGCCCCGGAACATTAATACCAAAGGTGAGTCCCAAGCATAGCGGTCAACAATGTCAACAATGTAATCATTTCAGTAAAGCACATCAACTATTAAAAAAATATTAAAAATAACCCCAAGCGCTCGAGTTAAAAAGACTTTAAAAACACAAGAAGGGTAAACAATAGCCTGTGTAATAGTTTCCCTTACTCGGTTATCCGCTGCGCGTCCGCGACAGCATTTGTAGTGAATGCCCCCCAGAAGTCAAAGCGTCAGCAAGCAACTAGCCTGCTGACCTAAAATCCCCCTAATATGTTGTAGGAGGCTGGCCTGGCTTGTAGTGGGTACCAAGGGGTACTTACACTCTGTACCAGGACCAGTTATCCCTTATTAGTGTAGAAGAGGTGAGCTTAGGCTGATAGAAGGTAGCTATGGAGAGCAGCTTAGGCTGAACTAGGAGACATGCAAAGCTCCTACTATACCACTGGTGTCATATGCACAATATCATAAGAAAACACAATACACAGATATACTAAAAATAAAGGTACTTTATTTTTATGACAATATGCCAAAAGTATCTCAGTGAGTACCCTCAGTATGAGGATAGCAAATATACACAAGATATATGTACACAATACCAAAAGTATGCAGTAATAGCAAAAGGAAGTAATGCAAGCAATGTACAGTCACAATAGATTGCAATGAGAGCACATAGGTATAGGGGCAACACAAACCATATACTCCAAAAGTGGAATGCGAACCACGAATGGACCCCAAACCTATGTGAGCTTGTAGAGGGTCGCTGGGACTGTAAGAAAACAGTGAGGGTTAGAAAAATAGCCCACCCCAAGACCATGAAAAGTAGGTGTAAAGTGCACCTATATTCCCCAGAGAGCACAGAAGTCGTGATAGGGGAATTCTGCAAGGAAGACCAACACCAGCAATGCAACAAAGGTGGATTTCCAGACGAGAGTACCTGTGGAACAAGGGGACCAAGTCCAAGTGTCGCGACAAAGTCGAAATTGGGCAGATTCCCAGGAAATGCCAGCTGAGGATGCAAAGAAGCTGCCACCGGATGGTAGAAGCTGTGGATTCTGCAGGAACGAAGAGGACTAGGAACTTCCCCTTTGGAGGATGGATGTCCCACGTCGTGAAGAAGCTTGCAGAGGTGTTCCCATGCAGAAAGACCGCAAACAAGCCTTGCTAGCTGCAAGGGTCGGGGTTAGGGTTTTTGGATGCTGCTATGGCCCAGGAGGGACCAGGATGTCGCCAATTGCGTGAGGAGACAGAGGGAGCGCCCAGCAAGATAGGGAGCCCTCACAGAAGCAGGCAGCACCCGCAGAAGTGCCGACACAGGCACTACAAAGAAGAGTGAACCGGAGCTCACCCGAAGTCACAAAATTAGATCCCACGACGCCGGAGGACAACTCAGGAGGTTGTGCACTGCAGGTTAGAGTGTCGGGGACCCAGGCTTGGCTGTGCACAAAGGAAATCCTGGAAGAGTGCACAGGAGCCGGAGCAGCTGCAAATCACGTAATACCCAGCAATGCAGTCTAGCGTGGGGAGGCAAGGACTTACCTCCACCAAACGTGGACTGAAGAGTCACTGGACTGTGGGAGTCACTTGGACAGAGTTGCTGAGTTCCAGGGACCACGCTCGTCGTGCTGAGAGGGGACCCAGAGGACCGGTGATGCAGTTCTTTTGGTGCCTGCGGTTGCAGGGGGAGGATTCCCTCATCCCACGGGAGATTTCTTCGGAGCTTCTAGTGCAGAGAGGAGGCAGACTACCCCCACAGCATGCACCACCAGGAAAACAGTCGAGAAGGCGGCAGGATCAGCGATACAAGGTTGCAGTAGTCGTCTTCGCTACTTTGTTGCGGTTTTGCAGGCTTCCTGAGCAGTCAGCGGTCGATTCCTTGGCAGAAGGTGAAGAGAGAGATGCAGAGGAACTCTGATGAGCTCTTGCATTCGTTATCTAAAGAATTCCCCAAAGCAGAGACCCTAAATAGCCAGAAAAGGAGGTTTGGCTACCTAGGAAGGAGGATAGGCTAGCAACACAGGTAAGAGCCTATCAGGAGGAGTCTCTGATGTCACATGCTGACACTGGCCACTCAGAGCAGTCCAGTGTGCCAGCAGCACCTCTGTTTTCAAGATGGCAGAGGTCTGGAGCACACTGGAGGAGCTCTGGGCACCTCCCCTGGGAGGTGCAGGTCAGGGGAGTGGTCACTCCCCTTTCCTTTGTCCAGTTTCGCGCCAGAGCAGGGCTGGGTGATCCCTTAACCGGTGTAGACTGGCTTATGCAGAGATGGGCACCATCTGTGCCCATCAAAGCATTTCCAGAGGCTGGGGGAGGCTACTACTCCCCAGCCCTGACACCTTTTTCCAAAGGGAGAGGGTGTAACACCCTCTCTCTGAGGAAGTCCTTTGTTCTGCCTTCCTGGGCCAAGCCTGGCTGGACCCCAGGAGGGCAGAAACCTGTCTGAGGGGTTTGCAGCAGCTGCAGTGAAACCCCGGGAAAGGCAGTTTGGCAGTACCCGGGTCTGTGCTAGAGACTCGGGGGATCATGGAATTGTCTCCCCAATGCCACAATTCCATGATCTTAGACATGTTACATGGCCATGTTCAGAGTTACCATTGTGACGCTATACATAGGTAGTGACCTATGTATAGTGCACGCGTGTAATGGTGTCCCCGCACTCACAAAGTCCGGGGAATTTGCCCTGAACGATGTGGGGGCACCTTGGCTAGTGCCAGGGTGCCCACACACTAAGTAACTTAGCACCCAACCTTTACCAGGTAAAGGTTAGACATATAGGTGACTTATAAGTTACTTAAGTGCAGTGGTTAATGGCTGTGAAATAACGTGGACGTTATTTCACTCAGGCTGCAGTGGCAGGCCTGTGTAAGAATTGTCAGAGCTCCCTATGGGTGGCAAAAGAAATGCTGCAGCCCATAGGGATCTCCTGGAACCCCAATACCCTGGGTACCTCAGTACTATATACTAGGGAATTATAAGGGTGTTCCAGTATGCCAATGTGAATTGGTAAAATTGGTCACTAGGCTGTTAGTGACAATTTGTAAAGAGAGAGCATAACCACTGAGGTTCTGGTTAGCAGAGCCTCAGTGAGACAGTTAGGCATCACACAGGGAACACATACATATAGGCCACAAATTTATGAGCACTGGGGTCCTGACTAGCAGGGTCCCAGTGACACATAACAAACATACTGAAAACATAGGGTTTTCACTATGAGCACTGGGCCCTGGCTGGCAGGATCCCAGTGAGACAGTGAAAACACCCTGACATACACTCACAAAAAGGCCAAAAGTGGGGGTAGCAAGGCTAGAAAGAGGCTACTTTCCCACATATGTCTGCCCGCTAAATGCCTAGAAGGAGGTGGGCTCTAACAGGCCCAAACCTCTCGGCAAGCGGCAGTTCAGCAGAAAGAGGACTCTGCCTGGAACAAGAAAAGAGCCCCGGAACATTAACACCAAGGGTGAGTCCCAAGCGTAACGGTCAACAATGTCAACAATGTAATAATTTCAGTAAAGCACATCAACTATTAAAAAAGTATTAAAAATAACCTCAAGCGCTCCAGTTAAAAAGACTTTAAAAACACAAGAAGGGTAAAAAATAGCCTGTGTAATAGTTTCCCTTACTCGGTTATCCGCTGTGCGTCCGCTTCCGCGACAGCATTTGTAGTGAATGCCCCCCAGAAGTCAAAGCGTCAGCAAGCAACTAGCCTGCTGACCTAAAATCCCCCATCTATAAGAAGAGCCCCTATGGGAACCCAGACAGCTACCATATGATTTTGCTGCCCGATATCAACGCAAAAATATTTGCGGGCCTCCTGCTAGAGGTCTTTGAAGCATGGGCCACAAATTTAAACTTAATACCTTTAAACCAAACTGGCTTCTACCCTTCATCAAGCACCTCTGTTAGCCTTACAGCCTTGACTATGCTAGCTGATAAATACACAAGAAAGAAACTAGCTTTGTGCACTTGCTTTGTCGACTTATCCAAAGCTTTTGATTCAGTTCCTATATTTTGAAAACTCTGCCAGGGTCACAGTTGGTGGTAATAGGAGAGTAACTGCCAAAATTCACATAGACAGAGGCATTAAACAAGGCTGTGTGCTGGCCCAACTTTATTTATCTGTACCTGGCAGACCTGTGCGAGCAATTGGATACCTTCAGCTCCCAACTCCCTAAATTGGTCCAACAATTAATAACAGCACTGTGATATGCAGACAATATTGTTTTATTGAATCTTTCAGGCACTGACCTGCAAAACTTGGTAAATGCCTTCCACCAATACCGCAAGCTAATTGAGCTATCTGTGAACTTGGAGACAACCAAGGTAGTCATCTTTGAAAAGTGAATAATCAAGAAAAAGCAATGGTTTTGTGAAGATCGGCCGATGGGCAGAAATGGCAGTCACAAATATCTCGGCATCTGGCTACAGGAGTGCTGTTCTCACCATCTGCACTTAAACACCCTGAAGGCAAGGATGGCATCCCAAATTGCATCCTTAAATGCCCTGTCATCCAAACTGAAAAGTCCGACTTGACGCCCATTACCAACTGTGACCAAGTCAAAGTTTTTTCCCATGCTCTCATATGGTTTGGAGATTTTTCCCAGCAAGTTTGCCAACTTCTTGAATGCTGCTCAGAGCAAAGCCTTTCGCCTCCACATTTTACTGCCACACAGCACTTCTCTGGTGCAAATCAGACTGGAATTTGGACTCCAGTGGCAAGAACTTGTACAAGAGAGGGCCTTTCTCAAATATGCCTCACTGTTAAGATAGACAGTGCCAAACACAATGAAGGCCCTGATCGGGAAAGAAATTGGTCTTACTACGTCCCAGTATTCAAACATGTGGTCGGAGAGAAGTATAATGACAGTTAAGCACCTGCAGGCTAAGCATCCCTGGCAAAACAACTTACCACACAAATTCTTTAAGCAACTACTGAATAAACAAATTTAGCAGCTCTCTTAGAGCAATCAAAAAGCTAAGTTTAGCTTACATTCTCATGAATGGATGACGATCAACACTTATAAGGTGCCGGACGCTCAGCCATATATGGCTGCCTTATTAAAAAAGCATCTAAAGGTAAAAATGCTCCACACTGGACTGGGCCTGCTTTCTTCACTCAGTGCAGCTCCAAAATGGGTTTTGCCCCCAAACTGTGAGAGATGCAGGCTATGTGCATACTCCTGAGAGGACTTTCCACATATCCTTTGCAAATGCCCCGCCCTGCTACCTTGACGTAAAATTTACCTAAAAAAAATCTTAAATGCCAATGGCATTAGGACCTGCCACTACACAATTCTGTTTTGTCTAAAGAGGCTGACATCTCAATATATAGCATGCTTTGCAAAACGTATATTAAAAGCTGACCATGAAGGTAGCTTGAACGCGACAGCCCAGTAATACCCACACCATATCTGCCTCCGCCTCCTGGTTAATTGCCATGCCGTATGACAAGTGCGCACTGTACTCTAATGCGTCATTGACGTTTCACTCTTCTGAGCCAACAAAATAAAACTGTGAGCCAACTTATCAATGCAGAATTTAGAGTCTTGTCAGGGTCTTGTGGTGGCTCATTTCCCTTCCAGCCTGCTAACCCTTGCAAGGACAAATATTGCGCCATTTGGACCTTGCTGGTGTTACAACTCCACTGCTTTCTGATCTACCTCTGGGTCTTCTAAACCTTTTATTTGTACTGGTACCTAAGCCTTTTTAGTTTGGGGCATGTAGGGCATCTAATAAATTGTCTGTGCTCTATGTTTAACCACGCTTTGTTTCTAAATTGTAATTTTATTTATTAATCCAGCAAATAAATAAAAAAATCAAAAATTACATTATTTAAAATATTAAAAAATATAAATAAATATTATTTATTGTTAAGAAAAATATCTAAAAATAATAAATATTTATTATCTAATTATAAGTTATTTTAAAAGCCCTTGCAGATTTAAACATTAATGTAACATTAAATTCCAATAAAACATATTTTGATTACTTTTAATTAATTCATTACATCATTCTTAATAATTCTTGATGCACAATAATATTTTGATACTTTTGGTGAGAATTTATTTTTTAATTTCAACTTCAGGAAAATAATTTCAATTTATGATATTTAAGTTATGTGAAGCTTTAATTCAAAATTAAGTTATTAATGCCAGCTTTTTTTATTTGTTCTACATTTAAAATAAATGTTAAGGCATACTGAATATCTGTCTATGGACACACACAACTTTTTCACTACATTTCTATCAGTGGTATGACTTTTAGCAGTGCTGGTGTCAGTCGGTTGTCTTACATACTCATACAAGTGTTGGAACACATCACAAGCATGGAGGAGTACTCGCCTTTTGACTAAAGCAACATTGCTTTTATACCCACTCAATTATGGCATTTCTCATTGCTCCCCATATTTGGTTAACTTACCTTGTTCATTGTTTAGAATAGAGTTAATCACTATGTACTAACTTCCAACTTCCCGCGCATAAACATGATGAACCTACTGGGCAATCATGATTAGATATATATGACATGAACACCCCTCTGTTACAACATACACTACACTGTGTGTTTTCGCACACACCAGCGCTCACTACAGGGTATGATGACACAATAATTTGGCAACTGGGCCCACCATGGGTGGATGCCTCTTTAGAATCTGACTCCAGTGGGGCATTTAACTGTGCAGCAGATCAGTATTGGATCAAAGGTGGTGTACCTGAGGATCTGGTAAATACATTTGACCTTTGAGGGCCTTTGCCATATGATATTTTGATGAAGGATCTCTTAACCTTTTTCATTTTAGTAGTACCCAAAGGCATTGCTAACTGATTATTCACAATTCCTGGTGGGCCTTACTAAAATGATTGGTGTGAACTTTTGGTGGTGGAAAGTGTATATGTGTATTTGGTGGTGCACTTACAGCATGTGGTTTGCAGAGACCAAGTGTGTTTCACATATTGACCTAAGCATGTTGTTGCACATGAAGAATCTGCATTATGCAATTTCAGATACTGGGCCCATGACATACTTGTGCATGTGAACTATTAAAAGTGTGTGATGTTCCCTTCTTGTTATAGATCAGAAGACCATTCAGGAATGGTGTATCTTAGGCCCTCATTACAACCCTGCGTCGGTGATAAAGCGGCGGTGATGCCGCCAACAGGCCGGCGGTAACAAAAATGTAATCATGACCACAGCGGAAACCGCTCAGACAGACAGCCCCTTTAAACACACCGACCAACAGGCGGTATCAACAAGCACCACGGCGGTAACCGGCAACAGCCAGGCGGAAGACAATGTACCGCCCACACTATTACGACAGGCCTATCCGCCATCTTTTCCGGGGTGGTACCAACAACATCAAAAGCACGGCAGAAACAGAACACAGAAGTCAAAGGACTCACCTCTGGAGACTCAGGGAACAACCACGACGCCATGGAGCCCGAGCTGCACATATTTCTGATGCTCATCTACCTTTTTCTGCATTATGATCAGCAATGCCAGCAAAGACGACCACGGTGAGTACTGCCGCCTAGCACACAAGGGAGGGTGGAGGAAAAAGAGAGTGACACACACACACGCAACACCCCCAACACCATACACACAATCAGATGCACAAACATTATATATCCACCCCATACCCCTCAGGAATAATGCAAGGACAAAATGATTGGAAGAAAGTGAGTGTAATACGATAAAATAACATGAATAAGTGCATCAAAATACATACGTATATACATATGTACAAATGTAGGTACACTGCCCAGTCCTCAATGTCTGTGGGCCACATCACATAGGCCAAGGCCCCACCTCACTCCTGCAACAACACGGAGAGAACAATGCAGGGGCATCAGGTCGAAAATACACAGGCACCTCAGGGGGACGGGAAATGGGGGGGCACCTCAGCCGGAAGATGGTACAACACCACTGGTCCTGGAGGGGGCTACATGCCTTGTGCGATGTCCTGGGGAGTGCAAGGCCACAGTCCCACAAGTGGGTGGTTTGCCCACTGCTTGGTCCTGGGGAGTGCAAGGCCACAGTCTCTCAAGTGGGTGGTTTGCCCACATGCTCTAGAGGGGGCAACATGCTCTGTGCTTGGTCCTGGGGAGTGCAAGGCCACTGTCTCACAAGTTGGTGGTTTGCCCACTGCTTGGTCCTGGGGAGTGCAAGGCCACAGTCTCTCAAGTGGGTGGTTTGCCCACTGATTGGACCTGGGAAGTGAAAGGCAACAGTCTCTCAAGTGGGTGGTTTGCCCACTGCTTGGTCCTGGGGAGTGCAAGGCCACAGTCTCTCTAGTGAATGGCTTCTCCACTGGTTCTGGAGGGGCCATTGTGCCCTGTGTGCTTCATCCTGGGAAGGATGGGGTGAGTTGATGGCTTCTCCACTGGTTCTGGAGGGGGCCTTGTGCCCAGTGTGCTTCATCCTGGGAAGGATGGGCTTAGGGGATGGCTTTTTCCACTGGTTCTGGAGGAGGCCTTGTGCCCAGTGTGCCTCATCCTGGGAAGGATTGGGTGAGTGGATGGCTTCTTCACCTGGTTCTGGAGGGGGCCTTGTGCCCAGTGTGCTTCATCCTGGGAAAGATGGGGTGAGTTGATGGCTTCTTCCACTGGTTCTGGAGGGGGCATTGTGCCCTGTGATGCAGATCTTGGGGAGTGCAAGGTCACAGTCTCTCACCTGGGTGTCAGACCCACATGCTTTGCAGGGGCCAGGACGCACAACAGCCCATGGAGGCAGGACTACACACTGTCAATCAGCGGTGACGACTGCTCAGTGGTGGCAGTGGCGGTGCTGGTGTCGGGGCTGGCAGTGGTGGGGGGAGGCTCCAGCCCATCCCCTGCAGCCTCGGACGGCTGCCCACCGCTGCTACTGCTGGCAGTGGTGCTGGTGGGGGTGCTGGCAGTGGTTGGGGCAGGCTCCAGCCCATCCCCTGCAGCCTCACACGGCTGCCCACTGGGGCTGCTGCTGCTGGCAGTGGTGCTGGTGGCGGTGCTGGCCGTGGTGGGGGGAGGCTCCAGCCCATCCCCTGCTGCCTCGGACGGCTGCCTACTAGGGCGGCTGCTGCTGGCAGTGGTGCTGGTGGCGGTGCTGGCAGTGGTAGGGGGAGTCTCCAGACCATCCCCTGCAGCCTCAGACGGGTACCCACTGGAGTTGCTGCTGCTGGCAGTGGTGCTGGTGGCAGTGCTGGGAGTGGTGGGGGGAGGCTCCAGCCCTTCCCCTCCAGCCTCGGACAGCTGAACCACCATGGTTGGTGGAGGGGGCTCCGAATGAGTCCCAGCACCAGGCCTCCTGTCCTTCCTGCCTGCTGGTGCAGGCCCCTTGCTCTTACTCTTGTCACCACCCGGTGATTGCCCCTTGCCCTTCCCTCCTGCAGCTGGTGGTGCCTCCTTGCCCTTCCTAGACGCTACTGGTGATGCCTCCTTGCCCTTCCCTGTCGCAGCTGGTGGTGCCTCCTTGCCCTTCCTTGATGCACCTGGTGCAGGCACCCAGTCAATGTTGCTGCCTGGTGCCCGAGATCCTCTCCCACCTGCAGTAGCTGTCGACACTACTGTGGCCGTGGACTGTGGCTGAGGTGCTCGTCTGGGTTCTGACCAGCCTGGCCCGATGAGAAGGACGGGGGTGGAGTGGTAGGGAGGAGGTCAAGGGTGGAGAGGAAAAGCTCCTTAGGGACATTGGGGCGGGAAGAGGGTTTAGGTTTGGGAGTGGAAGAAGAGGAAGTGGTTGTAGGAGGTGAATGTCTGCTGTGTTTGGCTGCAGGTGCATGGACTGGATGCTGTTGTGAGGTGGATGGCTGTTGGGTGTCTGAGTGCTTGTGTTTGTGTACTTTGAGAGGAGGGGGCACAGACACAGTGGGAGAGGACACAGGGGATGTGTGCATGGAGGTGGGGGTGGTGACTGCCAGTGAGGGGCGTGTGTTGATAGGCATGATGGTGGTAGTGGCTGAGGATGTAGTGCAGGCAGGTGTGAGTGTAGACGCAACTGGGAGGGAGGTGGACGAGGAGGAGGAGGGGGACACAGTGGAGGCAGTGGATGTTGGTATGTCTGCATCTGGATGGTGTTTGTGTGAGTGCCTGTGGGATGATGTGTGGTGCTTGTGTTTGCCTGAACCACTCCTGTGTGTTTTCCTGGGTGCATGCTGGTATGCCTGTATACTTGGGGTAGGTAGGGGTTGAGGGGAATGGGATTGGGCAGAGGAAGTTGGCGGGGGAGGCTAGAAACAGGGACACTAGCTGTCATCAGGGAGGAGGCCAGAACCTGGATTGATCTCTGTTGGGCCCCCATGCCAGAGTGAATGCCCTCCAGGAATGCATTTGTTTGTTGCAAATGGGCTGCCAGTCCCTGGATGGCATTCACAATGGTTGACTGCCCAACAGAGATGGATCACAGGAGGTCGATAGCCTCCTCACACAGGGCAGCAGGGCTAACTGGGGCAGGCGCCTGAAGTGCCTGGGGCAAAGGAGATGCCCACCCTCCTGGGTGAGCAGGCATGGGAAACACGCTGAGGGGCTGCTGGGAGGGCAGTGCTGGTACGGGGTGGTGGCTGTACCTGTAGTTGGGGTGGGCACAGAGGTGTCCACCACCACCAGGGAGCTTCCATCAGAGGAGGTATCAACGTCCGAACTGTCTCCTCCAGTCTCTGCCATG